>NW_027175214.1:0-600000 GCF_028021215.1 Eschrichtius robustus
CCTTTAAAGTAATACTGCGTGGTACCCATCCCATGGGTCCCAAATCTCCAGGTTCAAGGGCATCTTCCTACATCGAAAACATGCATGAGAAACCCAGAAGATGGTACACCGTGTGATTTTGAAAGGTTTCTGAAACGCACCTCATTTCTCATCTCCTTGTGCTCGGTTTCGCCATTCCAGCTACTTTACTAGCAATCTCCCTACTTGGAGAATCAGCACCTTTAACCTCCTGTTCCCTACAGGTTGCAATTTGTCCTGAGGACGAACGGGAAGAGGGGCAACCAATGAGAGACTAGATCTAGGTGTTGGGACAGGCACAGGTCACTCTATTTTCCCAACAGGAAGAAGAATTAACCACAGGCTCAGCCTGCCGCCCAGAAGCAGAATAGGGCCTGAGGCAATCCCGCGCTTTTGCGGCCAGCTCCCAAAAAAGACAGTTGAAAAATGGAGCTCAGGGAAACTGCAATTCACAAACCCGCAGAGTTATAAATGATAACTCTCATCCACAGATATATTGAGGGAAGGCAACGAAGAGGATTTGAAAGCAAGTCAGAATTGCAGGAAACAGATTTCAGGAGGTAGATACGAATCGCCTTTAAAGCACATGAAAAGCGGCAAAACGTCGACAATGATGCCCTTGGCCAAAAAGGGCGTATGCGTTTTTTCCTGAATATATTCAGGAAAAAACGCATACGCCCTTTTTGGCCAACCAAGCAACCTGGAAAGGCAAATCAGCGCTACAAAGAAGTCTCGCTTCCCATCGGTCAAAAGGGCCATGCTGCAAAAAGTGTCAAAACCAGAAATGCAGGACAGGCCATGGAGAAATGACAGCCTTGCTACACTGATGGGCGGAATGTAAATTGCCAAGACCCACTCTGGAGAAGTGTACGTTGTGTCCTGAAACATCGAAAAAAAACAGCTTAGGGAGCATAGGGCACGTCCACTCATGGGCGTATAAATTGGAAAAACTAAAAATCAGCAAGACACAGGCACCGGAAAGTTTAGGGCTGCTCTGTTGACAAGAACCTCCACTTCATGACACCTTAAATATCCCAGGAAAGAGAAAAATGGATAAAGAAGTTGTGGTCCTTATGTACAATGGAATATCACTCAGACATGAAATCAATGACATAAGGCTAGTAGAAGCAAGATGAGTCGAGTTAGGTACGACGATTCTAAGTGAAATAAGTCACACAGAAAAAGACACTTATCATAAGCTATCACTTATAGAGGGAATGTAAAAACCGCTACACTTGAACTGAATTACAAAACAGAACAGAGTCACACGTTTAGAAAACACACTATAGCTGCTTAACAGGAAAGGTGAGGTGGGGTGATGCATAAAACAAGGGTTTCAAATTCGCTCACATACCGTTCCATACACCCAATATGTAATAGACAAGACCTACTCCTTGCTCAGTGAACTGGACTCAACACCCCCTATTCCCCGCACAAGAATATATGTGACTAGTAAGAATCTTAAAACCTATGTATTGATATCTGTCTGGAAGTGAGTCAAGTGGGTGTAAAGCCGCATAAACACAGCCATGAAAGGCAGCTAAACCCCATTATAAAAATAAATTACTTTTAAAAACCCGTAAAACAAAGACAGTGAAAGAGAGAGAAATTCTTACAAAATTCGTTCAGAGGCTGTGATGCAACCTGGATTGACCATATCTAGACCCACACCTGGATGAGACATAAGGGTGGACACTCTTGGGGCTGAGAGGTTGGGTGAGGTTGGGTGAGCAAACGCAGACCCTTTAAAGTAATACTGCGTGGTACCCATCCCATGGGTCCCAAATCTCCAGGTTCAAGGGCATCTTCCTACATCGAAAACATGCATGAGAAACCCAGAAGATGGTACACCGTGTGATTTTGAAAGGTTTCTAAAACGCACCTCATTTCTCATCTCCTTGTGCTCGGTTTCGTCATTCCAGCTATTTTACTAGCAATCTCCCTACTTGGAGAATCAGCACCTTTAAGCTCCTGTTCCCTACAGGTTGCAATTTGTCCTGAGGATGAACGGGAAGAGGGGCAACCAATGAGAGACTAGATCTAGGTGTTCGGACAGGCACAGGTCACTCTATTTTCCCAACAGGAAGAAGAATTAACCACAGGCTCAGCCTGCCGCCCAGAAGCAGAATAGGGCCTGAGGCAATCCCGCGCTTTTGCGGCCAGCTCCCAAAAAAGACAGTTGAAAAATGGAGCTCAGGGAAACTGCAATTCACAAACCCGCAGAGTTATAAATGATAACTCTCATCCACAGATATATTGAGGGAAGGCAACGAAGAGGATTTGAAAGCAAGGCAGAATTGCAGGAAACAGATTTCAGGAGGTAGATACGAATCGCCTTTAAAGCACATGAAAAGCGGCAAAACGTCGACAATGATGCCCTTGGCCAAAAAGGGCATATGCGTTTTTTCCTGAATATATTCAGGAAAAAACGCATACGCACTTTTTGGCCAACCAAGCAACCTGGAAAGGCAAATCAGCGCTACAAAGAAGTCTCGCTTCCCATCGGTCAAAAGGGCCATGCTGCAAAAAGTGTCAAACCCAGAAATCCAGGACAGGCCATGGAGAAATGGCAGCCTTGCTACACTGATGGGCGGGATGTAAATTGCCAACAGCCACTCTGGAGAAGTGTACGTTGTGTCCTGAAACATGGAAAAAAAACAGCTTAGGGAGCATAGGGCACATCCACTCATAGGCGTATAAATTGGAAAAACTAAAAATCAGCAAGACACAGGCACCGGAAAGTTTAGGGCTGCTCTGTTGACAAGAACCTCCACTTCATGACACCTTAAATATCCCAGGAAAGAGAAAAATGGATAAAGAAGTTGTGATCCATATGTACAATGGAATATCACTCAGACATGAAATCAATGTTATAAGGCTAGTAGAAGCAAGATGAGTGGAGTTAGGTACGACCATTCTAAGTGAAATAAGTCACACAGAAAAAGACACTTATCATAAGCTATCACTTATAGAGGGAATGTAAAAACCGCTACACTTGAACTGAATTAAAAAACAGAACAGAGTCACACGTTTAGAAAACACACTATAGCTGCTTAACAGGAAAGGTGAGGTGGGATGATGCATAAAACAAGGGTTTCAAATTCGCTCACATACCGTTCCATACACCCAATATGTAATAGACAAGACCTACTCCTTGCTCAGTGAACTGGACTCAACACCCCCTATTCCCCGCACAAGAATATATGTGACTAGTAAGAATCTTAAAACCTATGTATTGATATCTGTCTGGAAGTGAGTCAAGTGGGTGTAAAGCCGCATAAACACAACCATGAAAAGCAGATAAACCCCATTATAAAAATAAATTACTTTTAAAAACCCGTAAAACAAAGACAGTGAAAGAGAGAGAAATTCTTACAAAATTCGTTCAGAGGCTGTGATGCAACCTGGATTGACCATATCTACACCCACACCTGGATGAGACATAAGGGAGGACACTCTTGGGGCTGAGAGGTTGGGTGAGGTTGGGTGAGCAAACGCAGACCCTTTAAAGTAATACTGCGTGGTACCCATCACATGGGTCCCAAATCTCCAGGTTCAAGGGCATCTTCCTACATCGAAAACATGCATGAGAAACCCAGAAGATGGTACACCGTGTGATTTTGAAAGGTTTCTAAAACGCACCTCATTTCTCATCTCCTTGTGCTCGGTTTCGCCATTCCAGCTACTTTACTAGCAATCTCCCTACTTGGAGAATCAGCACCTTATCCTCCTGTTCCCTACAGGTTGCAATTTGTCCTGAGGATGAACGGGAAGAGGGGCAACCAATGAGAGACTAGATCTAGGTGTTGGGACAGGCACAGGTCACTCTATTTTCCCAACAGGAAGAAGAATTAACCACAGGCTCAGCCTGCCGCCCAGAAGCAGAATAAGGCCTGAGGCAATCCCGCGCTTTTGCGGCCAGCTCCCAAAAAAGACAGTTGAAAAATGGAGCTCAGGGAAACTGCAATTCACAAACCCGCAGAGTTATAAATGATAACTCTCATCCACAGATATATTGAGGGAAGGCAACGAAGAGGATTTGAAAGCAAGGCAGAATTGCAGGAAACAGATTTCAGGAGGTAGATACGAATCGCCTTTAAAGCACATGAAAAGCGGCAAAACGTCGACAATGATGCCCTTGGCCAAAAAGGGCGTATGCGTTTTTTCCTGAATATATTCAGGAAAAAACGCATACGCCCTTTTTGGCCAACCAAGCAACCTGGAAAGGCAAATCAGCGCTACAAAGAAGTCTCGCTTCCCATCGGTCAAAAGGGCCATGCTGCAAAAAGTGTCAAACCCAGAAATCCAGGACAGGCCATGGAGAAATGGCAGCCTTGCTACACTGATGGGCGGGATGTAAATTGCCAACAGCCACTCTGGAGAAGTGTACGTTGTGTCCTGAAACATGGAAAAAAAACAGCTTAGGGAGCATAGGGCAAGTCCACTCATAGGCGTATAAATTGGAAAAACTAAAAATCAGCAAGACACAGGCACCGGAAAGTTTAGGGCTGCTCTGTTGACAAGAACCTCCACTTCATGACACCTTAAATATCCCAGGAAAGAGAAAAATGGATAAAGAAGTTGTGGTCCTTATGTACAATGGAATATCACTCAGACATGAAATCAATGTTATAAGGCTAGTAGAAGAAAGATGAGTGGAGTTAGGTACGACCATTCTAAGTGAAATAAGTCACACAGAAAAAGACACTTATCATAAGCTATCACTTATAGAGGGAATGTAAAAACCGCTACACTTGAACTGAATTACAAAACAGAACAGAGTCACACGTTTAGAAAACACACTATAGCTGCTTAACAGGAAAGGTGAGGTGGGATGATGCATAAAACAAGGGTTTCAAATTCGCTCACATACCGTTCCATACACCCAATATGTAATAGACAAGACCTACTCCTTGCTCAGTGAACTGGACTCAACACCCCCTATTCACCGCACAAGAATATATGTGACTAGTAAGAATCTTAAAACCTATGTATTGATATCTGTCTGGAAGTGAGTCAAGTGGGTGTAAAGCCGCATAAACACAGCCATGAAAAGCAGCTAAACCCCATTATAAAAATAAATTACTTTTAAAAACCCGTAAAACAAAGACAGTGAAAGAGAGAGAAATTCTTACAAAATTCGTTCAGAGGCTGTGATGCAACCTGGATTGACCATATCTAGACCCACAGCTGGATGAGACATAAGGGTGGACACTCTTGGGGCTGAGAGGTTGGGTGAGGTTGGGTGAGCAAACGCAGACCCTTTAAAGTAATACTGCGTGGTACCCATCCCATGGGTCCCAAATCTCCAGTTTCAAGGGAATCTTCCTACATCGAAAACATGCATGAGAAACCCAGAAGATGGTACACCGTGTGATTTTGAAAGGTTTCTAAAACGCACCTCATTTCTCATCTCCTTGTGCTCGGTTTCGCCATTCCAGCTACTTTACTAGCAATCTCCCTATTGGAGAATCAGCACCTATAACCTCCTGTTCCCTACAGGTTGCAATTTGTCCTGAGGACGAACGGGAAGAGGGGCAACCAATGAGAGACTAGATCTAGGTGTTGGGACAGGCACAGGTCACTCTATTTTCCCAACAGGAAGAAGAATTAACCACAGGCTCAGCCTGCCGCCCAGAAGCAGAATAGGGCCTGAGGCAATCCCGCGCTTTTGCGGCCAGCTCCCAAAAAAGACAGTTGAAAAATGGAGCTCAGGGAAACTGCAATTCACAAACCTGCAGAGTTATAAATGATAACTATCGTCCACAAATATATTGAGGGAAGGCAACGAAGAGGATTTGAAAGCAAGGAAGAATTGCAGGAAACAGATTTCAGGAGGTAGATTCGAATCGCCTTTAAAGCACATGAAAAGCGGCAAAACGTCGACAATGATGCCCTTGGCCAAAAAGGGCGTATGCGTTTTTTCCTGAATATATTCAGGAAAAAACGCATACGCACTTTTTGGCCAACCAAGCAACCTGGAAAGGCAAATCAGCGCTACATTGAAGTCTCGCTTCCCATCGGTCACAAGGGCCATGCTGCAAAAAGTGTCAAAACCAGAAATGCAGGACAGGCCATAGAGAAATGGCAGCCTTGCTACACTGATGGGCGGGATGTAAATTGCCAACAGCCACTCTGGAGAAGTGTACGTTGTGTCCTGAAACATCAAAAAAAAACAGCTTAGGGAGCATAGGGCACGTCCACTCATAGGCGTATAAATTGGGAAAACTAAAAATCAGCAAGACACAGGCACCCCAAAGTTTAGGGCTGCTCTGTTGACAAGAACCTCCACTTCATGACACCTTAAATATCCCAGGAAAGAGAAAAATGGATAAAATAGTTGTTGTCCTTAAGTACAATGGAATATCACTCAGACATGAAATCAATGTCATAAGGCTAGTAGAAGCAAGATGAGTGGATTTAGGTATGACGATTCTAAGGGAAATAAGTCACACAGAAAAAGACACTTATCATAAGCTATCACTTATAGACGGAATGTAAAAACCGCTACACTTGAACTGAATTACAAAAGAGAACAGAGTCACACGTTTAGAAAACACACTATGGCTGCTTAACGGGAAAGTTGAGGTGGGGTGATGCGTAAAACAAGGGTTTCAAATTAGCTCAGATACCGTTCCATACACCCAATATGTAATAGACAAGACCTACTCCTTGCTCAGTGAACTGGACTCAACACCCCCTATTCACCGCACAAGAATATATCTGACTAGTAAGAATCTTAAAACCTATTTATTGATATCTCTCTGGAAGTGAGTCAAGTGGGTGTAAAGCTGCATAAACAGAACTGTGAAAAGCAGCTAAACCCCATTATAAAAATAAATTACTTTTAAAAACCCGTAAAACAAAGACAGTGTAAGAGAGAGAAATTCTTACAAAATTCGTTCAGAGGCTGTGATGCAACCTGGATTGACCATATCTAGACCCACAGCTGGATGAGACATAAGGGTGGACACTCTTGGGGCTGACAGGTTTGGTGAGGTTGGGTGAGCAAACGCAGACCCTTTAAAGTAATACTGCGTGGTACCCATCCCATGGGTCCCAAATCTCCAGGTTCAAGGGCATCTTCCTACATCGAAAACTTGCATGAGAAACCCAGAAGATGGTACACCGTGTGATCGGAAAAGGTTTCTAAAATGCACCTCATTTCTCATCTCCTTGTGCTCGGGTTCGCCATTCCAGCTTCTTTACTAGTAATCTCCCTACTTGGCTAATCAGCACCTTTAACCTCCTGTTCCGTACAGGTTGCAATTTGTCCTGAGGATGAAAGGGAAGGGGGCAACCAATGAGAGACTAGATCTAGGTGTTGGGACAGGCACAGGTCACTCTATTTTCCCAACAGGAAGAAGAATTAACCACAGGCTCAGCCTGCCGCCCAGAAGCAGAATAGCGCCTGAGGCAATCCCGCGCTTTTGCGGCCAGCTCCCAAAAAAGACAGTTGAAAAATGGAGCTCAGGGAAAATGCAATTCACAAACCCGCAGAGTTATAAATGATAACTCTCATCCACAGATATATTGAGGGAAGGCAACGAAGAGGATTTGAAAGCAAGGCAGAATTGCAGGAAACAGATTTCAGGAGGTAGATACGAATCGCCTTTAAAGCACATGAAAAGCGGCAAAACGTCGACAATGATGCCCTTGGCCAAAAAGGGCGTATGCGTTTTTTCCTGAATATATTCAGGAAAAAACGCATACGCCCTTTTTGGCCAACCAAGCAACCAGGAAAGTCAAATCAGCGCTACAAAGAAGTCTCGCTTCCCATCGGTGAAAAGGGCCATGCTGCAAAAAGTGTCAAAACCAGAAATGCAGGACAGGCCATGGAGAAATGGCAGCCTTGCTACACTGATAGGCGGGATGTAAATTGCCAAGAGCCACTCTGGAGAAGTGTACGTTGTGTCCTGAAACATCGAAAAAAAACAGCTTAGGGAGCATAGGGCACGTCCACTCATGGGCGTATAAATTGGAAAAACTAAAAATCAGCAAGACACAGGCACCCCAATGTTTAGGGCTGCTCTGTTGACAAGAACCTCCACTTCATGACACCTTAAATATCCCAGGAAAGAGAAAAATGGATAAAGAAGTTGTGGTCCTTATGTACAATGGAATATCACTCAGACATGAAATCAATGTTATAAGGCTAGTAGAAGCAAGATGAGTGGAGTTAGGTACGACGATTCTAAGTGAAATAAGTCACACAGAAAAAGACACTTATCATAAGCTATCACTTATAGAGGGAATGTAAAAACCGCTACACTTGAACTGAATTACAAAACAGATCAGAGTCACACATTTAGAAAACACACTATGGCTGCTTAACGGGAATGGTGAGGTGGGGTGATGCATAAAACAAGGGTTTCAAATTCGCTCAGATACCGTTCCATACACCCAATATGTAATAGACAAGACCTACACCTTGCTCAGTGAACTGGACTCAACACCCCCTATTCCCCGCACAAGAATATATGTGACTAGTAAGAATCTTAAAACCTATATATTGATATCTGTCTGGAAGTGAGTCAAGTGGGTGTAAAGCCGCATAAAAACAACCATGAAAAGCAGCTAAACCCCATTATAAAAATAAATTACTTTTAAAAACCCGTAAAACAAAGACAGTGAAAGAGAGAGAAATTCTTACAAAATTCGTTCAGAGGATGTGATGCAACCTGGATTGACCATATCTAGACCCACAGCTGGATGAGACATAAGGGTGGACACTCTTGGGGCTGAGAGGTTGGGTGAGGTTGGGTGAGCAAACGCAGACCCTTTAAAGTAATACTGCGTGGTACCCATCCCATGGGTCCCAAATCTCCAGGTTCAAGGGCATCTTCCTACATCGAAAACATGCATGAGAAAACCAGAAGATGGTACACCGTGTGATTTTGAAAGGTTTCTAAAACGCACCTCATTTCTCATCTCCTTGTGCTCGGTTTCGCCATTCCAGCTACTTTACTAGCAATCTCCCTACTTGGAGAATCAGCACCTTTAACCTCCTGTTCCCTACAGGTTGCAATTTGTCCTGAGGATGAACGGGAAGAGGGGCAACCAATGAGAGACTAGATCTAGGTGTTGGGACAGGCACAGGTCACTCTATTTTCCCAACAGGAAGAAGAATTAACCACAGGCTCAGCCTGCCGCCCAGAAGCAGAATAGGGCCTGAGGCAATCCCGCGCTTTTGCGGCCAGCTCCCAAAAAAGACAGTTGAAAAATGGAGCTCAGGGAAAATGCAATTCACAAACCCGCAGAGTTATAAATGATAACTCTCATCCACAGATATATTGAGGGAAGGCAACGAAGAGGATTTGAAAGCAAGGCAGAATTGCAGGAAACAGATTTCAGGAGGTAGATACGAATCGCCTTTAAAGCACATGAAAAGCAGCAAAACGTCGACAATGATGCCCTTGGCCAAAAAGGGCGTATGCGTTTTTTCCTGAATATATTCAGGAAAAAACGCATACGCCCTTTTTGGCCAACCAAGCAACCTGGAAAGGCAAATCAGCGCTACAAAGAAGTCTCGCTTCCCATCGGTGAAAAGGGCCATGCTGCATAAATTGTCAAAACGAGAAATGCAGGACAGGCCATGGAGAAATGGCAGCCTTGCTACACTGATGGGCGGGATGTAAATTGCCAACAGCCACTCTGGAGAAGTGTACGTTGTGTCCTGAAACATCGAAAAAAAAACAGCTTAGGGAGCATAGGGCACGCACCCTCATGGGCGTATAAATTGGAAAAACTAAAAATCAGCAAGACACAGGCACCCGAAAGTTTAGGGCTGCTCTGTTGACAAGAACCTCCACTTCATGACACCTTAAATATCCCAGGAAAGAGAAAAATGGATAAAGAAGTTGTGGTCCTTATGTACAATGGAATATCACTCAGACATGAAATCAATATTATAAGGCTAGTAGAAGCAAGATGAGTGGAGTTAGGAACGACGATTCTAAGTGAAATAAGTCACACAGAAAAAGACACTTATCATAAGCTATCACTTATAGAGGGAATGTAAAAACCGCTACACGTGAACTGAATTACAAAACAGAACAGAGTCACACGTTTAGAAAACACACTATGGCTGCTTAACGGGAAAGGTGAGGTGGGGTGATGCATAAAACAAGGGTTTCAAATTCGCTGAGGTATCGTTCCATACACCCAATATGTAATAGACAAGACCTACTCCTTGCTCAGTGAACTGAACTCAACACCCCCTATTCACCGCACAAGAATATATGTGACTAGTAAGAATCTTAAAACCTATGTATTGATATCTCTCTGGAAGTGAGTCAAGAGGGTGTATACCGCATAAACACAGCCGTGAAAAGCAGCTAAACCCCATTATAAAAATAAATTACTTTTAAAAACCCGTAAAACAAAGACAGTGAAAGAGAGAGAAATTCTTACAAAATTCGTTCAGAGGCTGTGATGCAACCTGGATTGACCATATCTAGACCCACAGCTGGATGAGACATAAGGGTGGACACTCTTGGGGCTGAGAGGTTGGGTGAGGTTGGGTGAGCAAACGCAGACCCTTTAAAGTAATACTGCGTGGTACCCATCCCATGGGAACCAAATCTCCAGGTTCAAGGGCATCTTCCTACATCGAAAACATGCATGAGAAACCCAGAAGATGGTACACTGTGTGATTTTGAAAGGTTTCTAAAACACACCTCATTTCTCATCTCCTTGTGCTCGGGTTCGCCATTCCAGCTACTTTACTAGCAATCTCCCTACTTGGAGAATCAGCACCTTTAACCTCCTGTTCCCTACAGGTTGCAATTTGTCCTGAGGATGAACGGGAGGAGGGGCAACCAATGAGAGACTAGATCTAGGTGTTGGGACAGGCACAAGTCACTCTATTTTCCCAACAGGAAGAAGAATTAACCACAGGCTCAGCCTGCCACCCAGAAGCAGAATAGGGCCTGAGGCAATCCCGCGCTTTTGCGGCCAGCTCCCACAAAAGACACTTGAAAAATGGAGCTCAGGGAAACTGCAATTCACAAACCCGCAGAGTTATAAATGATAACTCTCATCCACAGATATATTGAGGGAAGGCAACGAAGAGGATTTGAAAGCAAGGCAGAATTGCAGGAAACAGATTTCAGGAGGTAGATACGAATCGCCTTTAAAGCACATGAAAAGCGGCAAAACGTGGACAATGATGCCCTTGGCCAAAAAGGGCGTATGCGTTTTTTCCTGAATATATTCAGGAAAAAACGCATACGCCCTTTTTGGCCAACCAAGCAACCTGGAAAGCAAATCAGCGCTACAAAGAAGTCTCGCTTCCCATCGGTGAAAAGGGCCATGCTGCAAAAAGTGTCAAAACCATTAATGCAGGACAGGCCATGGAGAAATGGCAGCCTTGCTACACTGATGGGCGGGATGTAAATTGCCAACAGCCACTCTGGAGAAGTGTACGTTGTGTCCTGAAACATGGAAAAAAAACAGCTTAGGGAGCATAGGGCACGTCCACTCATAGGCGTATAAATTGGAAAAACTAAAAATCAGCAAGACACAGGCACCGGAAAGTTTAGGGCTGCTCTGTTGACAAGAACCTCCACTTCATGACACCTTAAATATCCCAGGAAAGAGAAAAATGGATAAAGAAGTTGTGGTCCTTATGTACAATGGAATATCACTCAGACATGAAATCAATGTTATAAGGCTAGTAGAAGAAAGATGAGTGGAGTTAGGTACGACCATTCTAAGTGAAATAAGTCACACAGAAAAAGACACTTATCATAAGCTATCACTTATAGAGGGAATGTAAAAACCGCTACACTTGAACTGAATTACAAAACAGAACAGAGTCACACGTTTAGAAAACACACTATAGCTGCTTAACAGGAAAGGT
Source organism: Eschrichtius robustus (assembly GCF_028021215.1). NCBI lineage: Eukaryota > Metazoa > Chordata > Mammalia > Artiodactyla > Eschrichtiidae > Eschrichtius > Eschrichtius robustus. Next base: position 11,882 of record NW_027175214.1, read on the forward strand.
GAGGTGGGATGATGCATAAAACAAGGGTTTCAAATTCGCTCACATACCGTTCCATACACCCAATATGTAATAGACAAGACCTACTCCTTGCTCAGTGAACTGGACTCAACACCCCCTATTCACCGCACAAGAATATATGTGACTAGTAAGAATCTTAAAACCTATGTATTGATATCTGTCTGGAAGTGAGTCAAGTGGGTGTAAAGCCGCATAAACACAGCCATGAAAAGCAGCTAAACCCCATTATAAAAATAAATTACTTTTAAAAACCCGTAAAACAAAGACAGTGAAAGAGAGAGAAATTCTTACAAAATTCGTTCAGAGGCTGTGATGCAACCTGGATTGACCATATCTAGACCCACAGCTGGATGAGACATAAGGGTGGACACTCTTGGGGCTGAGAGGTTGGGTGAGGTTGGGTGAGCAAACGCAGACCCTTTAAAGTAATACTGCGTGGTACCCATCCCATGGGTCCCAAATCTCCAGTTTCAAGGGAATCTTCCTACATCGAAAACATGCATGAGAAACCCAGAAGATGGTACACCGTGTGATTTTGAAAGGTTTCTAAAACGCACCTCATTTCTCATCTCCTTGTGCTCGGTTTCGCCATTCCAGCTACTTTACTAGCAATCTCCCTACTTGGAGAATCAGCACCTTTAACCTCCTGTTCCCTACAGGTTGCAATTTGTCCTGAGGATGAACGGGAAGAGGGGCAACCAATGAGAGACTAGATCTAGGTGTTGGGACAGGCACAGGTCACTCTATTTTCCCAACAGGAAGAAGAATTAACCACAGGCTCAGCCTGCCGCCCGGAACCAGAATAGGGCCTGAGGCAATCCCGCGCTTTTGCGGCCAGCTCCCAAAAAAGACATTGAAAAATGGACCTCAGGGAAACTGCAATTCACAAACCCACAGAGTTATAAATGATAACTCTCATCCACAGATATATTGAGGGAAGGCAACGAAGAGGATTTGAAAGCAAGGCAGAATTGCAGGAAACAGATTTCAGGAGGTAGATACGAATCGCCTTTAAAGCACATGAAAAGCGGCAAAACGTCGACAATGATGCCCTTGGCCAAAAAGGGCGTATGCGTTTTTTCCTGAATATATTCAGGAAAAAACGCATACGCCCTTTTTGGCCAACCAAGCAACCTGGAAAGGCAAATCAGCGCTACAAAGAAGTCTCGCTTCCCATCGGTGAAAAGGGCCATGCTGCAAAAAGTGTCAAAACCAGAAATGCAGGACAGGCCATGGAGAAATGGCAGCCTTGCTACACTGATGGGCGGGATGTAAATTGCCAACAACCACTCTGGAGAAGTGTACGTTGTGTCCTGAAACATCGAAAAAAAACAGCTTAGGGAGCATAGGGCACGTCCACTCATGGGCGTATAAATTGGAAAAACTAAAAATCAGCAAGACACAGGCACCGGAAAGTTTAGGGCTGCTCTGTTGACAAGAACCTCCACTTCATGACACCTTAAATATCCCAGGAAAGAGAAAAATGGATAAACAAGTTGTGGTCCTTATGTACAATGGAATATCACTCAGACATGAAATCAATGTCATAAGGCTAGTAGAAGCAAGATGAGTGGAGTTAGGTACGACGATTCTAAGTGAAATAAGTCACACAGAAAAAGACACTTATCATAAGCTATCACTTATAGAGGGAATGTAAAAACCGCTACACTTGAACTGAATTACAAAACAGAACAGAGTCACACGTTTAGAAAACACACTATGGCTGCTTAACGGGAATGGTGAGGTGGGGTGATGCATAAAACAAGGGTTTCAAATTCGCTCAGATACCGTTCCATACACCCAATATGTAATAGACAAGACCTACTCCTTGCTCAGTGAACTGGACTCAACACCCCCTATTCCCCGCACAAGAATATATGTGACTAGTAAGAATCTTAAAACCTATGTATTGATATCTGTCTGGAAGTGAGTCAAGTGGGTGTAAAGCCACATAAACACAACCATGAAAAGCAGATAAACCCCATTATAAAAATAAATTACTTTTAAAAACCCGTAAAACAAAGACAGTGAAAGAGAGAGAAATTCTTACAAAATTCGTTCAGAGGCTGTGATGCAACCTGGATTGACCATATCTACACCCACACCTGGATGAGACATAAGGGAGGACACTCTTGGGGCTGAGAGGTTGGGTGAGGTTGGGTGAGCAAACGCAGACCCTTTAAAGTAATACTGCGTGGTACCCATCACATGGGTCCCAAATCTCCAGGTTCAAGGGCATCTTCCTACATCGAAAACATGCATGAGAAACCCAAAAGATGGTACACCGTGTGATTTTGAAAGGTTTCTAAAACGCACCTCATTTCTCATCTCCTTGTGCTCGGTTTCGCCATTCCAGCTACTTTACTAGCAATCTCCCTATTGGAGAATCAGCACCTTTAACCTCCTGTTCCCTACAGGTTGCAATTTGTCCTGAGGACGAACGGGAAGAGGGGCAACCAATGAGAGACTAGATCTAGGTGTTGGGACAGGCACAGGTCACTCTATTTTCCCAACAGGAAGAAGAATTAACCACAGGCTCAGCCTGCCGCCCAGAAGCAGAATAGGGCCTGAGGCAATCCCGCGCTTTTGCGGCCAGCTCCCAAAAAAGACAGTTGAAAAATGGAGCTCAGGGAAACTGCAATTCACAAACCTGCAGAGTTATAAATGATAACTATCGTCCACAAATATATTGAGGGAAGGCAACGAAGAGGATTTGAAAGCAAGGAAGAATTGCAGGAAACAGATTTCAGGAGGTAGATTCGAATCGCCTTTAAAGCACATGAAAAGCGGCAAAACGTCGACAATGATGCCCTTGGCCAAAAAGGGCGTATGCGTTTTTTCCTGAATATATTCAGGAAAAAACGCATACGCACTTTTTGGCCAACCAAGCAACCTGGAAAGGCAAATCAGCGCTACATAGAAGTCTCGCTTCCCATCGGTCAAAAGGGCCATGCTGCAAAAAGTGTCAAAACCAGAAATGCAGGACAGGCCATAGAGAAATGGCAGCCTTGCTACACTGATGGGCGGGATGTAAATTGCCAACAGCCACTCTGGAGAAGTGTACGTTGTGTCCTGAAACATCAAAAAAAAACAGCTTAGGGAGCATAGGGCACGTCCACTCATAGGCGTATAAATTGGGAAAACTAAAAATCAGCAAGACACAGGCACCCCAAAGTTTAGGGCTGCTCTGTTGACAAGAACCTCCACTTCATGACACCTTAAATATCCCAGGAAAGAGAAAAATGGATAAAATAGTTGTTGTCCTTAAGTACAATGGAATATCACTCAGACATGAAATCAATGTCATAAGGCTAGTAGAAGCAAGATGAGTGGATTTAGGTATGACGATTCTAAGGGAAATAAGTCACACAGAAAAAGACACTTATCATAAGCTATCACTTATAGACGGAATGTAAAAACCGCTACACTTGAACTGAATTACAAAAGAGAACAGAGTCACACGTTTAGAAAACACACTATGGCTGCTTAACGGGAAAGTTGAGGTGGGGTGATGCGTAAAACAAGGGTTTCAAATTAGCTCAGATACCGTTCCATACACCCAATATGTAATAGACAAGACCTACTCCTTGCTCAGTGAACTGGACTCAACACCCCCTATTCACCGCACAAGAATATATCTGACTAGTAAGAATCTTAAAACCTATGTATTGATATCTCTCTGGAAGTGAGTCAAGTGGGTGTAAAGCTGCATAAACAGAGCTGTGAAAAGCAGCTAAACCCCATTATAAAAATAAATTACTTTTAAAAACCCGTAAAACAAAGACAGTGTAAGAGAGAGAAATTCTTACAAAATTCGTTCAGAGGCTGTGATGCAACCTGGATTGACCATATCTAGACCCACAGCTGGATGAGACATAAGGGTGGACACTCTTGGGGCTGACAGGTTTGGTGAGGTTGGGTGAGCAAACGCAGACCCTTTAAAGTAATACTGCGTGGTACCCATCCCATGGGTCCCAAATCTCCAGGTTCAAGGGCATCTTCCTACATCGAAAACTTGCATGAGAAACCCAGAAGATGGTACACCGTGTGATCGGAAAAGGTTTCTAAAATGCACCTCATTTCTCATCTCCTTGTGCTCGGGTTCGCCATTCCAGCTTCTTTACTAGTAATCTCCCTACTTGGCTAATCAGCACCTTTAACCTCCTGTTCGGTACAGGTTGCAATTTGTCCTGAGGATGAAAGGGAAGGGGGCAACCAATGAGAGACTAGATCTAGGTGTTGGGACAGGCACAGGTCACTCTATTTTCCCAACAGGAAGAAGAATTAACCACAGGCTCAGCCTGCCGCCCAGAAGCAGAATAGGGCCTGAGGCAATCCCGCGCTTTTGCGGCCAGCTCCCAAAAAAGACAGTTGAAAAATGGAGCTCAGGGAAAATGCAATTCACAAACCCGCAGAGTTATAAATGATAACTCTCATCCACAGATATATTGAGGGAAGGCAACGAAGAGGATTTGAAAGCAAGGCAGAATTGCAGGAAACAGATTTCAGGAGGTAGATACGAATCGCCTTTAAAGCACATGAAAAGCGGCAAAACGTCGACAATGATGCCCTTGGCCAAAAAGGGCGTATGCGTTTTTTCCTGAATATATTCAGGAAAAAACGCATACGCCCTTTTTGGCCAACCAAGCAACCTGGAAAGGCAAATCAGCGCTACAAAGAAGTCTCGCTTCCCATCGGTCAAAAGGGCCATGCTGCAAAAAGTGTCAAAACCAGAAATGCAGGACAGGCCATGGAGAAATGGCAGCCTTGCTACACTGATAGGCGGGATGTAAATTGCCAAGAGCCACTCTGGAGAAGTGTACGTTGTGTCCTGAAACATCGAAAAAAAACAGCTTAGGGAGCATAGGGCACGTCCACTCATGGGCGTATAAATTGGAAAAACTAAAAATCAGCAAGACACAGGCACCCCAATGTTTAGGGCTGCTCTGTTGACAAGAACCTCCACTTCATGACACCTTAAATATCCCAGGAAAGAGAAAAATGGATAAAGAAGTTGTGGTCCTTATGTACAATGGAATATCACTCAGACATGAAATCAATGTTATAAGGCTAGTAGAAGCAAGATGAGTGGAGTTAGGTACGACGATTCTAAGTGAAATAAGTCACACAGAAAAAGACACTTATCATAAGCTATCACTTATAGAGGGAATGTAAAAACCGCTACACTTGAACTGAATTACAAAACAGATCAGAGTCACACATTTAGAAAACACACTATGGCTGCTTAACGGGAATGGTGAGGTGGGGTGATGCATAAAACAAGGGTTTCAAATTCGCTCAGATACCGTTCCATACACCCAATATGTAATAGACAAGACCTACACCTTGCTCAGTGAACTGGACTCAACACCCCCTATTCCCCGCACAAGAATATATGTGACTAGTAAGAATCTTAAAACCTATGTATTGATATCTGTCTGGAAGTGAGTCAAGTGGGTGTAAAGCCGCATAAAAACAACCATGAAAAGCAGCTAAACCCCATTATAAAAACAAATTACTTTTAAAAACCCGTAAAACAAAGACAGTGAAAGAGAGAGAAATTCTTACAAAATTCGTTCAGAGGATGTGATGCAACCTGGATTGACCATATCTAGACCCACAGCTGGATGAGACATAAGGGTGGACACTCTTGGGGCTGAGAGGTTGGGTGAGGTTGGGTGAGCAAACGCAGACCCTTTAAAGTAATACTGCGTGGTACCCATCCCATGGGTCCCAAATCTCCAGGTTCAAGGGCATCTTCCTACATCGAAAACATGCATGAGAAAACCAGAAGATGGTACACCGTGTGATTTTGAAAGGTTTCTAAAACGCACCTCATTTCTCATCTCCTTGTGCTCGGTTTCGCCATTCCAGCTACTTTACTAGCAATCTCCCTACTTGGAGAATCAGTACCTTTAACCTCCTGTTCCCTACAGGTTGCAATTTGTCCTGAGGATGAACGGGAAGAGGGGCAACCAATGAGAGACTAGATCTAGGTGTTGGGACAGGCACAGGTCACTCTATTTTCCCAACAGGAAGAAGAATTAACCACAGGCTCAGCCTGCCGCCCAGAAGCAGAATAGGGCCTGAGGCAATCCCGCGCTTTTGCGGCCAGCTCCCAAAAAAGACAGTTGAAAAATGGAGCTCAGGGAAAATGCAATTCACAAACCCGCAGAGTTATAAATGATAACTCTCATCCACAGATATATTGAGGGAAGGCAACGAAGAGGATTTGAAAGCAAGGCAGAATTGCAGGAAACAGATTTCAGGAGGTAGATACGAATCGCCTTTAAAGCACATGAAAAGCGGCAAAACGTCGACAATGATGCCCTTGGCCAAAAAGGGCGTATGCGTTTTTTCCTGAATATATTCAGGAAAAAACGCATACGCCCTTTTTGGCCAACCAAGCAACCTGGAAAGGCAAATCAGCGCTACAAAGAAGTCTCGCTTCCCATCGGTGAAAAGGGCCATGCTGCATAAATTGTCAAAACGAGAAATGCAGGACAGGCCATGGAGAAATGGCAGCCTTGCTACACTGATGGGCGGGATGTAAATTGCCAACAGCCACTCTGGAGAAGTGTACGTTGTGTCCTGAAACATCGAAAAAAAAACAGCTTAGGAAGCATAGGGCACGCACCCTCATGGGCGTATAAATTGGAAAAACTAAAAATCAGCAAGACACAGGCACCCGAAAGTTTAGGGCTGCTCTGTTGACAAGAACCTCCACTTCATGACACCTTAAATATCCCAGGAAAGAGAAAAATGGATAAAGAAGTTGTGGTCCTTATGTACAATGGAATATCACTCAGACATGAAATCAATATTATAAGGCTAGTAGAAGCAAGATGAGTGGAGTTAGGAACGACGATTCTAAGTGAAATAAGTCACACAGAAAAAGACACTTATCATAAGCTATCACTTATAGAGGGAATGTAAAAACCGCTACACTTGAACTGAATTACAAAAGAGAACAGAGTCACACGTTTAGAAAACACACTATGGCTGCTTAACGGGAAAGGTGAGGTGGGGTGATGCATAAAACAAGGGTTTCAAATTCGCTGAGGTATCGTTCCATACACCCAATATGTAATAGACAAGACCTACTCCTTTCTCAGTGAACTGAACTCAACACCCCCTATTCACCGCACAAGAATATATGTGACTAGTAAGAATCTTAAAACCTATGTATTGATATCTCTCTGGAAGTGAGTCAAGAGGGTGTATACCGCATAAACACAGCCGTGAAAAGCAGCTAAACCCCATTATAAAAATAAATTACTTTTAAAAACCCGTAAAACAAAGACAGTGAAAGAGAGAGAAATTCTTACAAAATTCGTTCAGAGGCTGTGATGCAACCTGGATTGACCATATCTAGACCCACAGCTGGATGAGACATAAGGGTGGACACTCTTGGGGCTGAGAGGTTGGGTGAGGTTGGGTGAGCAAACGCAGACCCTTTAAAGTAATACTGCGTGGTACCCATCCCATGGGAACCAAATCTCCAGGTTCAAGGGCATCTTCCTACATCGAAAACATGCATGAGAAACCCAGAAGATGGTACACTGTGTGATTTTGAAAGGTTTCTAAAACGCACCTCATTTCTCATCTCCTTGTGCTCGGGTTCGCCTTTCCAGCTACTTTACTAGCAATCTCCCTACTTGGAGAATCAGCACCTTTAACCTCCTGTTCCCTACAGGTTGCAATTTGTCCTGAGGATGAACGGGAGGAGGGGCAACCAATGAGAGACTAGATCTAGGTGTTGGGACAGGCACAGGTCACTCTATTTTCCCAACAGGAAGAAGAATTAGCCACAGGCTCAGCCTGCCACCCAGAAGCAGAATAGGGCCTGAGGCAATCCCGCGCTTTTGCGGCCAGCTCCCACAAAAGACACTTGAAAAATGGAGCTCAGGGAAACTGCAATTCACAAACCCGCAGAGTTATAAATGATAACTCTCATCCACAGATATATTGAGGGAAGGCAACGAAGAGGATTTGAAAGCAAGGCAGAATTGCAGGAAACAGATTTCAGGAGGTAGATACGAATCGCCTTTAAAGCACATGAAAAGCGGCAAAACGTGGACAATGATGCCCTTGGCCAAAAAGGGCGTATGCGTTTTTTCCTGAATATATTCAGGAAAAAACGCATACGCCCTTTTTGGCCAACCAAGCAACCTGGAAAGGCAAATCAGCGCTACAAAGAAGTCTCGCTTCCCATCGGTGAAAAGGGCCATGCTGCAAAAAGTGTCAAAACCATTAATGCAGGACAGGCCATGGAGAAATGGCAGCCTTGCTACACTGATGGGCGGGATGTAAATTGCCAACAGCCACTCTGGAGAAGTGTACGTTGTGTCCTGAAACATCGAAAAGAAACAGCTTAGGGAGCATAGGGCACGTCCACTCATGGGCGTATAAATTGGAAAAACTAAAAATCAGCAAGACACAGGCACCGGAAAGTTTAGGGCTGCTCTGTTGACAAGAACCTCCACTTCATGACACCTTAAATATCCCAGGAAAGAGAAAAATGGATAAAGAAGTTGTGGTCCTTATGTACAATGGAATATCACTCAGACATGAAATCAATGTCATAAGGCTAGTAGAAGCAAGATGAGTGGAGTTAGGTACGACGATTCTAAGTGAAATAAGTCACACAGAAAAAGACACTTATCATAAGCTATCACTTATAGAGGGAATGTAAAAACCGCTACACTTGAACTGAATTACAAAACAGATCAGAGTCACACATTTAGAAAACACACTATGGCTGCTTAACGGGAATGGTGAGGTGGGGTGATGCATAAAACAAGGGTTTCAAATTCGCTCAGATACCGTTCCATACACCCAATATTTAATAGACAAGACCTACACCTTGCTCAGTGAACTGGACTCAACACCCCCTATTCCCCGCACAAGAATATATGTGACTAGTAAGAATCTTAAAACCTATGTATTGATATCTGTCTGGAAGTGAGTCAAGTGGGTGTAAAGCCGCATAAAAACAACCATGAAAAGCAGCTAAACCCCATTATAAAAATAAATTACTTTTAAAAACCCGTAAAACAAAGACAGTGAAAGAGAGAGAAATTCTTACAAAATTCGTTCAGAGGATGTGATGCAACCTGGATTGACCATATCTAGACCCACAGCTGGATGAGACATAAGGGTGGACACTCTTGGGGCTGAGAGGTTGGGTGAGGTTGGGTGAGCAAACGCAGACCCTTTAAAGTAATACTGCGTGGTACCCATCCCATGGGTCCCAAATCTCCAGGTTCAAGGGCATCTTCCTACATCGAAAACATGCATGAGAAAACCAGAAGATGGTACACCGTGTGATTTTGAAAGGTTTCTAAAACGCACCTCATTTCTCATCTCCTTGTGCTCGGTTTCGCCATTCCAGCTACTTTACTAGCAATCTCCCTACTTGGAGAATCAGTACCTTTAACCTCCTGTTCCCTACAGGTTGCAATTTGTCCTGAGGATGAACGGGAAGAGGGGCAACCAATGAGAGACTAGATCTAGGTGTTGGGACAGGCACAGGTCACTCTATTTTCCCAACAGGAAGAAGAATTAACCACAGGCTCAGCCTGCCGCCCAGAAGCAGAATAGGGCCTGAGGCAATCCCGCGCGTTTGCGGCCAGCTCCCAAAAAAGACAGTTGAAAAATGGAGCTCAGGGAAAATGCAATTCACAAACCCGCAGAGTTATAAATGATAACTCTCATCCACAGATATATTGAGGGAAGGCAACGAAGAGGATTTGAAAGCAAGGCAGAATTGCAGGAAACAGATTTCAGGAGGTAGATACGAATCGCCTTTAAAGCACATGAAAAGCGGCAAAACGTCGACAATGATGCCCTTGGCCAAAAAGGGCGTATGCGTTTTTTCCTGAATATATTCAGGAAAAAACGCATACGCCCTTTTTGGCCAACCAAGCAACCTGGAAAGCAAATCAGCGCTACAAAGAAGTCTCGCTTCCCATCGGTGAAAAGGGCCATGCTGCATAAATTGTCAAAACGAGAAATGCAGGACAGGCCATGGAGAAATGGCAGCCTTGCTACACTGATGGGCGGGATGTAAATTGCCAACAGCCACTCTGGAGAAGTGTACGTTGTGTCCTGAAACATCGAAAAAAAAACAGCTTAGGGAGCATAGGGCACGCACCCTCATGGGCGTATAAATTGGAAAAACTAAAAATCAGCAAGACACAGGCACCCGAAAGTTTAGGGCTGCTCTGTTGACAAGAACCTCCACTTCATGACACCTTAAATATCCCAGGAAAGAGAAAAATGGATAAAGAAGTTGTGGTCCTTATGTACAATGGAATATCACTCAGACATGAAATCAATATTATAAGGCTAGTAGAAGCAAGATGAGTGGAGTTAGGAACGACGATTCTAAGTGAAATAAGTCACACAGAAAAAGACACTTATCATAAGCTATCACTTATAGAGGGAATGTAAAAACCGCTACACTTGAACTGAATTACAAAAGAGAACAGAGTCACACGTTTAGAAAACACACTATGGCTGCTTAACGGGAAAGGTGAGGTGGGGTGATGCATAAAACAAGGGTTTCAAATTCGCTGAGGTATCGTTCCATACACCCAATATGTAATAGACAAGACCTACTCCTTGCTCAGTGAACTGAACTCAACACCCCCTATTCACCGCACAAGAATATATCTGACTAGTAAGAATCTTAAAACCTATGTATTGATATCTCTCTGGAAGTGAGTCAAGAGGGTGTATACCGCATAAACACAGCCGTGAAAAGCAGCTAAACCCCATTATAAAAATAAATTACTTTTAAAAACCCGTAAAACAAAGACAGTGAAAGAGAGAGAAATTCTTACAAAATTCGTTCAGAGGCTGTGATGCAACCTGGATTGACCATATCTAGACCCACAGCTGGATGAGACATAAGGGTGGACACTCTTGGGGCTGAGAGGTTGGGTGAGGTTGGGTGAGCAAACGCAGACCCTTTAAAGTAATACTGCGTTGTACCCATCCCATGGGAACCAAATCTCCAGGTTCAAGGGCATCTTCCTACATCGAAAACATGCATGAGAAACCCAGAAGATGGTACACTGTGTGATTTTGAAAGGTTTCTAAAACGCACCTCATTTCTCATCTCCTTGTGCTCGGGTTCGCCTTTCCAGCTACTTTACTAGCAATCTCCCTACTTGGAGAATCAGCACCTTTAACCTCCTGTTCCCTACAGGTTGCAATTTGTCCTGAGGATGAACGGGAGGAGGGGCAAACAATGAGAGACTAGATCTAGGTTTTGGGATAGGCACAGGTCACTCTATTTTCCCAACAGGAAGAAGAATTAACCACAGGCTCAGCCTGCCACCCAGAAGCAGAATAGGGCCTGAGGCAATCCCGCGCTTTTGCGGCCAGCTCCCACAAAAGACACTTGAAAAATGGAGCTCAGGGAAACTGCAATTCACAAACCCGCAGAGTTATAAATGATAACTCTCATCCACAGATATATTGAGGGAAGGCAACGAAGAGGATTTGAAAGCAAGGCAGAATTGCAGGAAACAGATTTCAGGAGGTAGATACGAATCGCCTTTAAAGCACATGAAAAGCGGCAAAACGTGGACAATGATGCCCTTGGCCAAAAAGGGCGTATGCGTTTTTTCCTGAATATATTCAGGAAAAAACGCATACGCCCTTTTTGGCCAACCAAGCAACCTGGAAAGGCAAATCAGCGCTACAAAGAAGTCTCGCTTCCCATCGGTGAAAAGGGCCATGCTGCAAAAAGTGTCAAAACCATTAATGCAGGACAGGCCATGGAGAAATGGCAGCCTTGCTACACTGATGGGCGGGATGTAAATTGCCAACAGCCACTCTGGAGAAGTGTACGTTGTGTCCTGAAACATCGAAAAGAAACAGCTTAGGGAGCATAGGGCACGTCCACTCATGGGCGTATAAATTGGAAAAACTAAAAATCAGCAAGACACAGGCACCGGAAAGTTTAGGGCTGCTCTGTTGACAAGAACCTCCACTTCATGACACCTTAAATATCCCAGGAAAGAGAAAAATGGATAAAGAAGTTGTGGTCCTTATGTACAATGGAATATCACTCAGACATGAAATCAATGTCATAAGGCTAGTAGAAGCAAGATGAGTGGAGTTAGGTACGACGATTCTAAGTGAAATAAGTCACACAGAAAAAGACACTTATCATAAGCTATCACTTATAGAGGGAATGTAAAAACCGCTACACTTGAACTGAAATACAAAACAGAGCAGAGTCACACGTTTAGAAAACGCACTATATCTGCTTAACAGGAAAGGTGAAGTGGGGTGATGCATAAAACAAGGGTTTCAAATTCGCTCAGATACCGTTCCATACACCCAATATGTAATAGACAAGACCTACTCCTTGCTCAGTGAACTGGACTCAACACCCCCTATTCCCCGCACAAGAATATATGTGACTAGTAAGAATCTTAAAACCTATGTATTGATATCTGTCTGGAAGTGAGTCAAGTGGGTGTAAAGCCGCATAAACACAGCCATGAAAAGCAGCTAAACCCCATTATAAAAATAAATTACTTTTAAAAACCCGTAAAACAAAGACAGTGAAAGAGAGAGAAATTCTTACAAAATTCGTTCAGAGGCTGTGATGCAACCTGGATTGACCATATCTAGACCCACAGCTGGATGAGACATAAGGGTGGACACTCTTGGGGCTGAGAGGTTGGGTGAGGTTGGGTGAGCAAACGCAGACCCTTTAAAGTAATACTGCGTGGTACCCATCCCATGGGAACCAAATCTCCTGGTTCAAGGGCATCTTCCTACATCGAAAACATGCATGAGAAACCCAGAAGATGGTACACCGTGTGATTTTGAAAGGTTTCTAAAACGCACCTCATTTCTCATCTCCTTGTGCTCGGTTTCGCCATTCCAGCTACTTTACTAGCAATCTCCCTACTTGGAGAATCAGCACCTTTAACCTCCTGTTCCCTACAGGTTGCAATTTGTCCTGAGGATGAACGGGAAGAGGGGCAACCAATGAGAGACTAGATCTAGGTGTTGGGACAGGCACAGGTCACTCTATTTTCCCAACAGGAAGAAGAATTAACCACAGGCTCAGCCTGCCGCCCAGAAGCAGAATAGGGCCTGAGGCAATCCCGCGCTTTTGCGGCCAGCTCCCAAAAAAGACAGTTGAAAAATGGAGCTCAGGGAAAATGCAATTCACAAACCCGCAGAGTTATAAATGATAACTCTCATCCACAGATATATTGAGGGAAGGCAACGAAGAGGATTTGAAAGCAAGGCAGAATTGCAGGAAACAGATTTCAGGAGGTAGATACGAATCGCCTTTAAAGCACATGAAAAGCGGCAAAACGTCGACAATGATGCCCTTGGCCAAAAAGGGCGTATGCGTTTTTTCCTGAATATATTCAGGAAAAAACGCATACGCCCTTTTTGGCCAACCAAGCAACCTGGAAAGGCAAGTCAGCGCTACAAAGAAGTCTCGCTTCCCATCTGTCAAAAGGGCCATGCTGCAAAAAGTGTCAAAACCAGAAATGCAGGACAGGCCATGGAGAAATGGCAGCCTTGCTACACTGATGGGCGGGATGTAAATTGCCAACAGCCACTCTGGAGAAGTGTACGTTGTGTCCTGAAATATCGAAAAAAAACAGCTTAGGGAGCATAGGGCACGTCCACTCATGGGCATATAAATTGGAAAAACTAAAAATCAGCAAGACACAGGCACCGGAAAGTTTAGGGCTGCTCTGTTGACAAGAACCTCCACTTCATGACACCTTAAATATCCCAGGAAAGAGAAAAATGGATAAAGAAGTTGTGGTCCTTATGTACAATGGAATATCACTCAGACATGAAATCAATGTTATAAGGCTAGTAGAAGCAAGATGAGTGGAGTTAGGTACGACGATTCTAAGTGAAATAAGTCACACAGAAAAAGACACTTATCATAAGCTATCACTTATAGAGGGAATGTAAAAACCACTACACTTGAACTGAATTACAAAACAGAACAGAGTCACACTTTTAGAAAACACACTATGGCTGCTTAACGGGGAAGGTGAGGTGGGGTGATGCATAAAACAAGGGTTTCAAATTCGCTCAGATACCGTTCCATACACCCAATATGCAATAGACAAGACCTACTCCTTGCTCAGTGAACTGTACTCAACACCCCCTATTCCCCGCACAAGAATATATGTGACTAGTAAGAATCTTAAAACCTATGTATTGATATCTGTCTGGAAGTGAGTCAAGTGGGTGTAAAGCCGCATAAACACAGCCATGAAAAGCAGCTAAACCCCATTATAAAAATGAATTACTTTTAAAAACCCGTAAAAAAAGATAGTGAAAGAGAGAGAAATTCTTACAAAATTCGTTCAGAGGCTGTGATGCAACCTGGATTGACCATATCTAGACCCACAGCTGGATGAGACATAAGGGTGGACACTCTTGGGGCTGAGAGGTTGGGTGAGGTTGGGTGAGCAAACGCAGACCCTTTAAAGTAATACTGCGTGGTACCCATCCCATGGGTCCCAAATCTCCAGTTTCAAGGGAATCTTCCTACATCGAAAACATGCATGAGAAACCCAGAAGATGGTACACCGTGTGATTTTGAAAGGTTTCTAAAACGCACCTCATTTCTCATCTCCTTGTGCTCGGTTTCGCCATTCCAGCTACTTTACTAGCAATCTCCCTACTTGGAGAATCAGCACCTTTAACCTCCTGTTCCCTACAGGTTGCAATTTGTCCTGAGGATGAACGGGAAGAGGGGCAACCAATGAGAGACTAGATCTAGGTGTTGGGACAGGCACAGGTCACTCTATTTTCCCAACAGGAAGAAGAATTAACCACAGGCTCAGCCTGCCGCCCGGAACCAGAATAGGGACTGAGGCAATCCCGCGCTTTTGCGGCCAGCTCCCAAAAAAGACAGTTGAAAAATGGACCTCAGGGAAACTGCAATTCACAAACCCGCAGAGTTATAAATGATAACTCTCATCCACAGATATATTGAGGGAAGGCAACGAAGAGGATTTGAAAGCAAGGCAGAATTGCAGGAAACAGATTTCAGGAGGTAGATACGAATCGCCTTTAAAGCACATGAAAAGCGGCAAAACGTCGACAATGATGCCCTTGGCCAAAAAGGGCGTATGCGTTTTTTCCTGAATATATTCAGGAAAAAACGCATACGCCCTTTTTGGCCAACCAAGCAACCTGGAAAGGCAAATCAGCGCTACAAAGAAGTCTCGCTTCCCTTCGGACAAAAGGGCCATGCTGCAAAAAGTGTCAAAACCAGAAATGCAGGACAGGCCATGGAGAAATGGCAGCCTTGCTACACTGATGGGCGGGATGTAAATTGCCAACAGCCACTCTGGAGAAGTATACGTTGTGTCCTGAAACATCGAAAAAAAACAGCTTAGGGAGCATAGGGCACGTCCACTCATGGGCGTATAAATTGGAAAAACTAAAAATCAGCAAGACACAGGCACCCGAAAGTTTAGGGCTGCTCTGTTGACAAGAACCTCCACTTCATGACACCTTAAATATCCCAGGAAAGAGAAAAATGGATAAAGAATTTGTGGTCCTTATGTACAATGGAATATCACTCAGACATGAAATCAATGTCATAAGGCTAGTAGAAGCAAGATGAGTGGAGTTAGGTACGACGATTCTAAGTGAAATAAGTCACACAGAAAAAGACACTTATCATAAGCTATCACTTATAGAGGGAATGTAAAAACCGCTACACTTGAACTGAATTACAAAACAGAACAGAGTCACACGTTTAGAAAACACACTATAGCTGCTTAACAGGAAAGGTGAGGTGGGGTGATGCATAAAACAAGGGTTTCAAATTGGCTCAGATACCGTTCCATACACCCAATATGTAATAGACAAGACCTACTCCTTGCTCAGTGAACTGGACTCAACACCCCCTATTCCCTGCACAAGAATATATGTGACTAGTAATAATCTTAAAACCTATGTATTGATATCTGTCTGGAAGTGAGTCAAGTGGGTGTAAAGCCGCATAAACACAGCCATGAAAGGCAGCTAAACCCCATTATAAAAATAAATTACTTTTAAAAACCCGTAAAACAAAGACAGTGAAAGAGAGAGAAATTCTTACAAAATTCGTTCAGAGGCTGTGATGCAACCTGGATTGACCATATCTAGACCCACACCTGGATGAGACATAAGGGTGGACACTCTTGGGGCTGAGAGGTTGGGTGAGGTTGGGTGAGAAAACGCAGACCCTTTAAATAATACTGCGTGGTACCCATCCCATGGGTCCCAAATCTCCAGGTTCAAGGGCATCTTCCTACATCGAAAACATGCATGAGAAACCCAGAAGATGGTACACCGTGTGATTTTGAAAGGTTTCTAAAACGCACCTCATTTCTCATCTCCTTGTGCTCGGTTTCGCCATTCCAGCTACTTTACTAGCAATCTCCCTACTTGGAGAATCAGCACCTTTAACCTCCTGTTCCCTACAGGTTGCAATTTGTCCTGAGGACGAACGGGAAGAGGGGCAACCAATGAGAGACTAGATCTAGGTGTTGGGACAGGCACAGGTCACTCTATTTTCCCAACAGGAAGAAGAATTAACCACAGGCTCAGCCTGCCGCCCAGAAGCAGAATAGGGCCTGAGGCAATCCCGCGCTTTTGCGGCCAGCTCCCAAAAAAGACATTTGAAAAATGGAGCTCAGGGAAACTGCAATTCACAAACCCGCAGAGTTATAAATGATAACTCTCATCCACAGATATATTGAGGGATGGCAACGAAGAGGATTTGAAAGCAAGGCAGAATTGCAGGAAACAGATTTCAGGAGGTAGATACGAATCGCCTTTAAAGCACATGAAAAGCGGCAAAAGGTCGACAATGATTCCCTTGGCCAAAAAGGGCGTATGCGTTTTTTCCTGAATATATTCAGGAAAAAACACATATGCCCTTTTTGGCCAACCAAGCAACCTGGAAAGGCAAATCAGCGCTACAAAGAAGTCTCGCTTCCCATCGGTGAAAAGGGCCATGCTGCAAAAAGTGTCAAAACCAGAAATGCAGGACAGGCCATGGAGAAATGGCAGCCTTGCTACACTGATGGGCGGGATGTAAATTGCCAACAACCACTCTGGAGAAGTGTACGTTGTGTCCTGAAACATCGAAAAAAAACAGCTTAGGGAGCATAGGGCACGTCCACTCATGGGCGTATAAATTGGAAAAACTAAAAATCAGCAAGACACAGGCACCGGAAAGTTTAGGGCTGCTCTGTTGACAAGAACCTCCACTTCATGAAACCTTAAATATCCCAGGAAAGAGAAAAATGGATAAAGAAGTTGTGGTCCTTATGTACAATGGAATATCACTCAGACATGAAATCAATGTCATAAGGCTAGTAGAAGCAAGATGAGTGGAGTTAGGTACGACGATTCTAAGTGAAATAAGTCACACAGAAAAAGACACTTATCATAAGCTATCACTTATAGAGGGAATGTAAAAACCGCTACACTTGAACTGGATTACAAAACAGAACAGAGTCACACGTTTAGAAAACACACTATGGCTGCTTAACGGGAAAGGTGAGGTGGGGTGATGCATAAAACAAGGGTTTCAAATTCGCTGAGGTATCGTTCCATACACCCAATATGTAATAGACAAGACCTACTCCTTGCTCAGTGAACTGAACTCAACACCCCCTATTCACCGCACAAGAATATATCTGACTAGTAAGAATCTTAAAACCTATGTATTGATATCTCTCTGGAAGTGAGTCAAGAGGGTGTATACCGCATAAACACAGCCGTGAAAAGCAGCTAAACCCCATTATAAAAATAAATTACTTTTAAAAACCCGTAAAACAAAGACAGTGAAAGAGAGAGAAATTCTTACAAAATTCGTTCAGAGGCTGTGATGCAACCTGGATTGACCATATCTAGACCCACAGCTGGATGAGACATAAGGGTGGACACTCTTGGGGTGAGAGGTAGGGTGAGGTTGGGTGAGCAAACGCAGACCCTTTAAAGTAATACTGCGTGGTACCCATCCCATGGGAACCAAATCTCCAGGTTCAAGGGCATCTTCCTACATCGAAAACATGCATGAGAAACCCAGAAGATGGTACACTGTGTGATTTTGAAAGGTTTCTAAAACGCACCTCATTTCTCATCTCCTTGTGCTCGGGTTCGCCTTTCCAGCTACTTTACTAGCAATCTCCCTACTTGGAGAATCAGCACCTTTAACCTCCTGTTCCCTACAGGTTGCAATTTGTCCTGAGGATGAACGGGAGGAGGGGCAACCAATGAGAGACTAGATCTAGGTGTTGGGACAGGCACAGGTCACTCTATTTTCCCAACAGGAAGAAGAATTAACCACAGGCTCAGCCTGCCACCCAGAAGCAGAATAGGGCCTGAGGCAATCCCGCGCTTTTGCGGCCAGCTCCCACAAAAGACACTTGAAAAATGGAGCTCAGGGAAACTGCAATTCACAAACCCGCAGAGTTATAAATGATAACTCTCATCCACAGATATATTGAGGGAAGGCAACGAAGAGGATTTGAAAGCAAGGCAGAATTGCAGGAAACAGATTTCAGGAGGTAGATACGAATCGCCTTTAAAGCACATGAAAAGCGGCAAAACGTGGACAATGATGCCCTTGGCCAAAAAGGGCGTATGCGTTTTTTCCTGAATATATTCAGGAAAAAACGCATACGCCCTTTTTGGCCAACCAAGCAACCTGGAAAGCAAATCAGCGCTACAAAGAAGTCTCGCTTCCCATCGGTGAAAAGGGCCATGCTGCAAAAAGTGTCAAAACCATTAATGCAGGACAGGCCATGGAGAAATGGCAGCCTTGCTACACTGATGGGCGGGATGTAAATTGCCAACAGCCACTCTGGAGAAGTGTACGTTGTGTCCTGAAACATGGAAAAAAAACAGCTTAGGGAGCATAGGGCACGTCCACTCATGGGCGTATAAATTGGAAAAACTAAAAATCAGCAAGAGACAGGCACCGGAAAGTTTAGGGCTGCTCTGTTGACAAGAACCTCCACTTCATGACACCTTAAATATCCCAGGAAAGAGAAAAATGGATAAAGAAGTTGTGGTCCTTATGTACAATGGAATATCACTCAGACATGAAATCAATGTTATAAGGCTAGTAGAAGCAAGATGAGTGGAGTTAGGTACGATGATTCTAAGTGAAATAAGTCACACAGAAAAAGACACTTATCATAAGCTATCACTTATAGAGGGAATGTAAAAACCGCTACACTTGAACTGAATTACAAAACAGAACAGAGTCACACGTTTAGAAAACACACTATAGCTGCTTAACAGGAAAGGTGAGGTGGGGTGATGCATAAAACAAGGGTTTCAAATTCGCTCACATACCGTTCCATACACCCAATATGTAATAGACAAGACCTACTCCTTGCTCAGTGAACTGGACTCAACACCCCCTATTCACCGCACAAGAATATATGTGACTAGTAAGAATCTTAAAACCTATGTATTGATATCTGTCTGGAAGTGAGTCAAGTGGGTGTAAAGCCGCATAAACACAGCCATGAAAAGCAGCTAAACCCCATTATAAAAATAAATTACTTTTAAAAACCCGTAAAACAAAGACAGTGAAAGAGAGAGAAATTCTTACAAAATTCGTTCAGAGGCTGTGATGCAACCTGGATTGACCATATCTAGACCCACAGCTGGATGAGACATAAGGGTGGACACTCTTGGGGCTGAGAGGTTGGGTGAGGTTGGGTGAGCAAACGCAGACCCTTTAAAGTAATACTGCGTGGTACCCATCCCATGGGTCCCAAATCTCCAGGTTCAAGGGCATCTTCCTACATCGAAAACATGCATGAGAAACCCAGAAGATGGTACACCGTGTGATTTTGAAAGGTTTCTAAAACGCACCTCATTTCTCATCTCCTTGTGCTCGGTTTCGCCATTCCAGCTACTTTACTAGCAATCTCCCTACTTGGAGAATCAGCACCTTTAACCTCCTGTTCCCTAGAGGTTGCAATTTGTCCTGAGGATGAACGGGAAGAGGGGCAACCAATGAGAGACTAGATCTAGGTGTTGGGACAGGCACAGGTCACTCTATTTTCCCAACAGGAAGAAGAATTAACCACAGGCTCAGCCTGCCGCCCAGAAGCAGAATAGGGCCTGAGGCAATCCCGCGCTTTTGTGGCCAGCTCCCAAAAAAGACAGTTGAAAAATGGAGTTCAGGGAAACTGCAATTCACAAACCCGCAGAGTTATAAATGATAACTGTCATCCACAGATATATTGAGGGAAGGCAACGAAGAGGATTTGAAAGCAAGGCAGAATTGCAGGAAACAGATTTCAGGAGGTAGATACGAATCGCTTTAAAGCACATGAAAAGCGGCAAAACGTCGACAATGATGCCCTTGGCCAAAAAGGGCGTATGCGTTTTTTCCTGAATATATTCAGGAAAAAACGCATACGCCCTTTTTGGCCAACCAAGCAACCTGGAAAGGCAAATCAGCACTACAAAGAAGTCTCGCTTCCCATCGGTCAAAAGGGCGATGCTGCAAAAAGTGTCAAAACCAGAAATGCAGGACAGGCCATGGAGAAATGGCAGCCTTGCTACACTGATGGGCGGGATGTAAATTGCCAACACCCACTCTGGAGAAGTGTACGTTGTGTCCTGAAACATCGAAAAAAAACAGCTTAGGGAGCATAGGGCACGTCCACTCATGGGCGTATAAATTGGAAAAACTAAAAATCAGCAAGACACAGGCACCGGAAAGTTTAGGGCTGCTCTGTTGACAAGAACCTCCACTTCATGACACCTTATATATCCCAGGAAAGAGAAAAATGGATAAAGAAGTTGTGGTCCTTATGTACAATGGAATATCACTCAGACATGAAATCAATGTCATAAGGCTAGTAGAAGCAAGATGAGTGGAGTTAGGTACGACGATTCTAAGTGAAATAAGTCACACAGAAAAAGACACTTATCATAAGCTATCACTTATAGCGGGAATGTAAAAACCGCTACACTTGAACTGAATTACAAAACAGAACAGAGTCACACGTTTAGAAAACACACTATAGCTGCTTAACAGGAAAGGTGAGGTGGGGTGATGCATAAAACAAGGGTTTCAAATTCGCTCACATACCGTTCCATACACCCAATATGTAATAGACAAGACCTACTCCTTGCTCAGTGAACTGGACTCAACACCCCCTATTCCCCGCACAAGAATATATGTGACTAGTAAGAATCTTAAAACCTATGTATTGATATCTGTCTAAAAGTGAGTCAAGTGGGTGTAAAGCCGCATAAACACAGCCATGAAAGGCAGCTAAACCCCATTATAAAAATAAATTACTTTTAGAAACCCGTAAAACAAAGACAGTGAAAGAGAGAGAAATTCTTACAAAATTCGTTCAGAGGCTGTGATGCAACCTGGATTGACCATATCTAGACCCACACCTGGATGAGACATAAGGGTGGACACTCTTGGGGCTGAGAGGTTGGGTGAGGTTGGGTGAGAAAACGCAGACCCTTTAAAGTAATACTGCGTGGTACCCATCCCATGGGTCCCAAATCTCCAGGTTCAACGGCATCTTCCTACATCGAAAACATGCATGAGAAACCCAGAAGATGGTACACCGTGTGATTTTGAAAGGTTTCTAAAACGCACCTCATTTCTCATCTCCTTGTGCTCGGTTTCGCCATTCCAGCTACTTTACTAGCAATCTCCCTACTTGGAGAATCAGCACCTTTAACCTCCTGTTCCCTACAGGTTGCAATTTGTCCTGAGGACGAACGGGAAGAGGGGCAACCAATGAGAGACTAGATCTAGGTGTTGGGACAGGCACAGGTCACTCTATTTTCCCAACAGGAAGAAGAATTAACCACAGGCTCAGCCTGCCGCCCAGAAGCAGAATAGGGCCTGAGGCAATCCCGCGCTTTTGCGGCCAGCTCCCAAAAAAGACAGTTGAAAAATGGACCTCAGGGAAACTGCAATTCACAAACCCGCAGAGTTATAAATGATAACTCTCATCCACAGATATATTGAGGGAAGGCAACGAAGAGGATTTGAAAGCAAGGCAGAATTGCAGGAAACAGATTTCAGGAGGTAGATACGAATCGCCTTTAAAGCCCATGAAAAGCAGCAAAACGTCGACAATGATGCCCTTGGCCAAAAAGGGCGTATGCGTTTTTTCCTGAATATATTCAGGAAAAAACACATACGCCCTTTTTGGCCAACCAAGCAACCTGGAAAGGCAAATCAGCGCTACAAAGAAGTCTCGCTTCCCATCGGTGAAAAGGGCCATGCTGCAAAAAGTGTCAAAACCAGAAATGCAGGACAGGCCATGGAGAAATGGCAGCCTTGCTACACTGATGGGCGGGATGTAAATTGCCAACAGCCACTCTGGAGAAGTGTACGTTGTGTCCTGAAACATCGAAAAAAAACAGCTTAGGGAGCATAGGGAACGTCCACTCATGGGCGTATAAATTGGAAAAACTAAAAATCAGCAAGACACAGGCACCGGAAAGTTTAGGGCTGCTCTGTTGACAAGAACCTCCACTTCATGACACCTTAAATATCCCAGGAAAGAGAAAAATGGATAAAGAAGTTGTGGTCCTTATGTACAATGGAATATCACTCAGACATGAAATCAATGTCATAAGGCTAGTAGAAGCAAGATGAGTGGAGTTAGGTACGACGATTCTAAGTGAAATAAGTCACACAGAAAAAGACACTTATCATAAGCTATCACTTATAGAGGGAATGTAAAAACCGCTACACTTGAACTGAATTACAAAACAGAACAGAGTCACACGTTTAGAAAACACACTATGGCTGCTTAACGGGAATGGTGAGGTGGGGTGATGCATAAAACAAGGGTTTCAAATTCGCTCAGATACCGTTCCATACACCCAATATGTAATAGACAAGACCTACTCCTTGCTCAGTGAACTGGACTCAACACCCCCTATTCACCACACAAGAATATATGTGACTAGTAAGAATCTTAAAACCTATGTATTGATATCTCTCTGGAAGTGAGTCAAGTGGGTGTAAAGCCGCATAAACACAGCCATGAAAAGCAGCTAAACCCCATTATAAAAATAAATTACTTTTAAAAACCCATAAAACAAAGACAGTGAAAGAGAGAGAAATTCTTACAAAATTCGTTCAGAGGCTGTGATGCAAACTGGATTGACCATATCAAGACCCACAGCTGGATGAGACATAAGGGTGGACACTCTTGGGGCTGAGAGGTTGGGTGAGGTTGGGTGAGCAAACGCAGACCCTTTAAAGTAATACTGCGTGGTACCCATCCCATGGGTCCCAAATCTCCAGGTTCAAGGGCATCTTCCTACATCGAAAACATGCATGAGAAACCCAGAAGATGGTACACCGTGTGATTTTGAAAGGTTTCTGAAACGCACCTCATTTCTCATCTCCTTGTGCTCGGTTTCGCCATTCCAGCTACTTTACTAGCAATCTCCCTACTTGGAGAATCAGCACCTTTAACCTCCTGTTCCCTACAGGTTGCAATTTGTCCTGAGGACGAACGGGAAGAGGGGCAACCAATGAGAGACTAGATCTAGGTGTTGGGACAGGCACAGGTCACTCTATTTTCCCAACAGGAAGAAGAATTAACCACAGGCTCAGCCTGCCGCCCAGAAGCAGAATAGGGCCTGAGGCAATCCCGCGCTTTTGCGGCCAGCTCCCAAAAAAGACAGTTGAAAAATGGACCTCAGGGAAACTGCAATTCACAAACCCGCAGAGTTATAAATGATAACTCTCATCCACAGATATATTGAGGGAAGGCAACGAAGAGGATTTGAAAGCAAGGCAGAATTGCAGGAAACAGATTTCAGGAGGTAGATACGAATCGCCTTTAAAGCACATGAAAAGCGGCAAAACGTCGACAATGATGCCCTTGGCCAAAAAGGGCGTATGCGTTTTTTCCTGAATATATTCAGGAAAAAACGCATACGCCCTTTTTGGCCAACCAAGCAACCTGGAAAGGCAAATCAGCGCTACAAAGAAGTCTCGCTTCCCATCGGTCAAAAGGGCCATGCTGCAAAAAGTGTCAAAACCAGAAATGCAGGACAGGCCATGGAGAAATGACAGCCTTGCTACACTGATGGGCGGGATGTAAATTGCCAACACCCACTCTGGAGAAGTGTACGTTGTGTCCTGAAACATCGAAAAAAAACAGCTTAGGGAGCATAGGGCACGTCCACTCATGGGCGTATAAATTGGAAAAATTAAAAATCAGCAAGACACAGGCACCGGAAAGTTTAGGGCTGCTCTGTTGACAAGAACCTCCACTTCATGACACCTTAAATATCCCAGGAAAGAGAAAAATGGATAAAGAAGTTGTGGTCCTTATGTACAATGGAATATCACTCAGACATGAAATCAATGACATAAGGCTAGTAGAAGCAAGATGAGTCGAGTTAGGTACGACGATTCTAAGTGAAATAAGTCACACAGAAAAAGACACTTATCATAAGCTATCACTTATAGAGGGAATGTAAAAACCGCTACACTTGAACTGAATTACAAAACAGAACAGAGTCACACGTTTAGAAAACACACTATAGCTGCTTAACAGGAAAGGTGAGGTGGGGTGATGCATAAAACAAGGGTTTCAAATTCGCTCACATACCGTTCCATACACCCAATATGTAATAGACAAGACCTACTCCTTGCTCAGTGAACTGGACTCAACACCCCCTATTCCCCGCACAAGAATATATGTGACTAGTAAGAATCTTAAAACCTATGTATTGATATCTGTCTGGAAGTGAGTCAAGTGGGTGTAAAGCCGCATAAACACAACCATGAAAAGCAGCTAAACCCCATTATAAAAATAAATTACTTTTAAAAACCCGTAAAACAAAGACAGTGAAAGAGAGAGAAATTCTTACAAAATTCGTTCAGAGGCTGTGATGCAACCTGGATTGACCATATCTACACCCACACCTGGATGAGACATAAGGGTGGACACTCTTGGGGCTGAGAGGTTGGGTGAGGTTGGGTGAGCAAACGCAGACCCTTTAAAGTAATACTGCGTGGTACCCATCCCATGGGTCCCAAATCTCCAGGTTCAAGGGCATCTTCCTACATCGAAAACATGCATGAGAAACCCAGAAGATGGTACACCGTTTGATTTTGAAAGGTTTCTAAAACGCACCTCATTTCTCATCTCCTTGTGCTCGGTTTCGCCATTCCAGCTACTTTACTAGCAATCTCCCTACTTGGAGAATCAGCACCTTTAACCTCCTGTTCCCTACAGGTTGCAATTTGTCCTGAGGACGAACGGGAAGAGGGGCAACCAATGAGAGACTAGATCTAGGTGTTGGGACAGGCACAGGTCAGTCTATTTTCCCAACAGGAAGAAGAATTAACCACAGGCTCAGCCTGCCGCCCGGAACCAGAATAGGCCCTGAGGCAATCCCGCGCTTTTGTGGCCAGCTCCCAAAAAAGACAGTTGAAAAATGGAGCTCAGGGAAACTGCAATTCACAAACCCGCAGAGTTATAAATGATAACTCTCATCCACAGATATATTGAGGGAAGGCAACGAAGAGGATTTGAAAGCAAGGCAGAATTGCAGGAAACAGATTTCAGGAGGTAGATACGAATCGCTTTAAAGCACATGAAAAGCGGCAAAACGTCGACAATGATGCCCTTGGCCAAAAAGGGCGTATGCGTTTTTTCCTGAATATATTCAGGAAAAAACGCATACGCCCTTTTTGGCCAACCAAGCAACCTGGAAAGGCAAATCAGCGCTACAAAGAAGTCTCGCTTCCCATCGGTCAAAAGGGCGATGCTGCAAAATGTGTCAAAACCAGAAATGCAGGACAGGCCATGGAGAAATGGCAGCCTTGCTACACTGATGGGCGGGATGTAAATTGCCAACACCCACTCTGGAGAAGTGTACGTTGTGTCCTGAAACATGGAAAAAAAACAGCTTAGGGAGCATAGGGCACGTCCACTCATGGGCGTATAAATTGGAAAAACTAAAAATCAGCAAGACACAGGCACCGGAAAGTTTAGGGCTGCTCTGTTGACAAGAACCTCCACTTCATGACACCTTAAATATCCCAGGAAAGAGAAAAATGGATAAAGAAGTTGTGGTCCTTATGTACAATGGAATATCACTCAGACATGAAATCAATGTCATAAGGCTAGTAGAAGCAAGATGAGTGGAGTTAGGTACGACGATTCTAAGTGAAATAAGTCACACAGAAAAAGACACTTATCATAAGCTATCACTTATAGAGGGAATGTAAAAACCGCTACACTTGAACTGAATTACAAAAGAGAACAGAGTCACACGTTTAGAAAACACACTATAGCTGCTTAACAGGAAAGGTGAGGTGGGGTGATGCATAAAACAAGGGTTTCAAATTCGCTCAGATACCGTTCCATACACCCAATATGTAATAGACAAGACCTACTCCTTGCTCAGTGAACTGGACTCAACACCCCCTATTCACCGCACAAGAATATATGTGACTAGTAAGAATCTTAAAACCTATGTATTGATATCTGTCTGGAAGTGAGTCAAGTGGGTGTAAAGCCGCATAAACACGGCCATGAAAGGCAGCTAAACCCCATTATAAAAATAAATTACTTTTAAAAACCCATAAAACAAAGACAGTGAAAGAGAGAGAAATTCTTACAAAATTCGTTCAGAGGCTGTGATGCAACCTGGATTGACCATATCTAGACCCACAGCTGGATGAGACATAAGGGTGGACACTCTTGGGGCTGAGAGTTTGGGTGAGGTTGGGTGAGAAAACGCAGACCCTTTAAAGTAATACTGCGTGGTACCCATCCCATGGGTCCCAAATCTCCAGGTTCAAGGGCATCTTCCTACATCGAAAACATGCATGAGAAACCCAGAAGATGGTACACCGTGTGATTTTGAAAGGTTTCTAAAACGCACCTCATTTCTCATCTCCTTGTGCTCGGTTTCGCCATTCCAGCTACTTTACTAGCAATCTCCCTACTTGGAGAATCAGCACCTTATCCTCCTGTTCCCTACAGGTTGCAATTTGTCCTGAGGATGAACGGGAAGAGGGGCAACCAATGAGAGAATAGATCTAGGTGTTGGGACAGGCACAGGTCACTCTATTTTCCCAACAGGAAGAAGAATTAACCACAGGCTCAGCCTGCCGCCCAGAAGCAGAATAGGGCCTGAGGCAATCCCGCACTTTTGCGGCCAGCTCCCAAAAAAGACAGTTGAAAAATGGACCTCAGGGAAACTGCAATTCACAAACCCGCAGAGTTATAAATGATAACTCTCATCCACAGATATATTGAGGGAAGGCAACGAAGAGGATTTGAAAGCAAGGCAGAATTGCAGGAAACAGATTTCAGGAGGTAGATACGAATCGCCTTTAAAGCACATGAAAAGCGGCAAAAGGTCGACAATGATGCCCTTGGCCAAAAAGGGCGTATGCGTTTTTTCCTGAATATATTCAGGAAAAAACGCATACGCCCTTTTTGGCCAACCAAGCAACCTGGAAAGGCAAATCAGCGCTACAAAGAAGTCTCGCTTCCCATCGGTGAAAAGGGCCATGCTGCAAAAAGTGTCAAAACCAGAAATGCAGGACAGGCCATGGAGAAATGGCAGCCTTGCTACACTGATGGGCGGGATGTAAATTGCCAACAGCCACTCTGGAGAAGTGTACGTTGTGTCCTGAAACATCGAAAAAAAACAGCTTAGGGAGCATAGGGCACGTCCACTCATGGGTGTATAAATTGGAAAAACTAAAAATCAGCAAGACACAGGCACCGGAAAGTTTAGGGCTGCTCTGTTGACAAGAACCTCCACTTCATGACACCTTAAATATCCCAGGAAAGAGAAAAATGGATAAAGAAGTTGTGGTCCTTATGTACAATGGAATATCACTCAGACATGAAATCAATGTCATAAGGCTAGTAGAAGCAAGATGAGTGGAGTTAGGTACGACGATTCTAAGTGAAATAAGTCACACAGAAAAAGACACTTATCATAAGCTATCACTTATAGAGGGAATGTAAAAACCGCTACACTTGAACTGAATTACAAAACAAAACAGAGTCACACGTTTAGAAAACACACTATGGCTGCTTAACGGGAATGGTGAGGTGGGATGATGCATAAAACAAGGGTTTCAAATTCGCTCAGATACCGTTCCATACACCCAATATGTAATAGACAAGACCTACTCCTTGCTCAGTGAACTGGACTCAACACCCCCTATTCACCACACAAGAATATATGTGACTAGTAAGAATCTTAAAACCTATGTATTGATATCTCTCTGGAAGTGAGTCAAGTGGGTGTAAAGCCTCATAAACACAGCCATGAAAAGCAGCTAAACCCCATTATAAAAATAAATTACTTTTAAAAACCCATAAAACAAAGACAGTGAAAGAGAGAGAAATTCTTACAAAATTCGTTCAGAGGCTGTGATGCAACCTGGATTGACCATATCAAGACACACAGCTGGATGAGACATAAGGGTGGACACTCTTGGGGCTGAGAGGTTGGGTGAGGTTGGGTGAGAAAACGCAGACCCTTTAAAGTAATACTGCGTGGTACCCATCCCATGGGTCCCAAATGTCCAGGTTCAAGGGCATCTTCCTACATCGAAAACATGCATGAGAAACCCAGAAGATGGTACACCGTGTGATTTTGAAAGGTTTCTAAAACGCACCTCATTTCTCATCTCCTTGTGCTCGGTTTCGCCATTCCAGCTACTTTACTAGCAATCTCCCTACTTGGAGAATCAGCACCTTTAACCTCCTGTTCCCTACAGGTTGCAATTTGTCCTGAGGATGAACGGGAAGAGGGGCAACCAATGAGAGACTAGATCTAGGTGTTGGGACAGGCACAGGTCACTCTATTTTCCCACCAGGAAGAAGAATTAACCACAGGCTCAGTCTGCCGCCCAGAAGCAGAATAGGACCTGAGGCAATCCCGCACTTTTGCGGCCAGCTCCCAAAAAAGACAGTTGAAAAATGGAGCTCAGGGAAACTGCAATTCACAAACCCGCAGAGTTATAAATGATAACTGTCATCCACAGATATATTGAGGGAAGGCAACGAAGAGGATTTGAAAGCAAGGCAGAATTGCAGGAAACAGATTTCAGGAGGTAGATACGAATCGCTTTAAAGCACATGAAAAGCGGCAAAACGTCGACAATGATGCCCTTGGCCAAAAAGGGCGTATGCGTTTTTTCCTGAATATATTCAGGAAAAAACGCATACGCCCTTTTTGGCCAACCAAGCAACCTGGAAAGGCAAATCAGCGCTACAAAGAAGTCTCGCTTCCCATCGGTCAAAAGGGCGATGCTGCAAAAAGTGTCAAAACCAGAAATGCAGGACAGGCCATGGAGAAATGGCAGCCTTGCTACACTGATGGGCGGGATGTAAATTGCCAACACCCACTCTGGAGAAGTGTACGTTGTGTCCTGAAACTTTGAAAAAAAACAGCTTAGGGAGCATAGGGCACGTCCACTCATGGGCGTATAAATTGGAAAAACTAAAAATCAGCAAGACACAGGCACCGGAAAGTTTAGGGCTGCTCTGTTGACAAGAACCTCCACTTCATGACACCTTAAATATCCCAGGAAAGAGAAAAATGGATAAAGAAGTTGTGGTCCTTATGTACAATGGAATATCACTCAGACATGAAATCAATGTCATAAGGCTAGTAGAAGCAAGATGAGTGGAGTTAGGTACGACGATTCTAAGTGAAATAAGTCACACAGAAAAAGACACTTATCATAAGCTATCACTTATAGAGGGAATGTAAAAACCGCTACACTTGAACTGAATTACAAAACAGAACAGAGTCACACGTTTAGAAAACACACTATTCCTGCTTAACAGGAAAGGTGAGGTGGGGTGATGCATAAAACAAGGGTTTCAAATTCGCTCACATACCGTTCCATACACCCAATATGTAATAGACAAGACCTACTCCTTGCTCAGTGAACTGGACTCAACACCCCCTATTCCCCGCACAAGAATATATGTGACTAGTAAGAATCTTAAAACCTATGTATTGATATCTGTCTGGAAGTGAGTCAAGTGGGTGTAAAGCCGCATAAACACAGCCGTGAAAAGCAGCTAAACCCCATTATAAAAATAAATTACTTTTAAAAACCCGTAAAACAAAGATACTGAAAGAGAGAGAAATTCTTACAAAATTCGTTCAGAGGCTGTGATGCAACCTGGATTGACCATATCTAGACCCACACCTGGATGAGACATAAGGGTGGACACTCTTGGGGCTGAGAGGTTGGGTGAGGTTGGGTGAGAAAACGCAGACCCTTTAAAGTAATACTGCGTGGTACCCATCCCATGGGTCCCAAATCTCCAGGTTCAAGGGCATCTTCCTACATCGAAAACATGCATGAGAAACCCAGAAGATGGTACACCGTGTGATTTTGAAAGGTTTCTAAAACGCACCTCATTTCTCATCTCCTTGTGCTCGGTTTCGCCATTCCAGCTACTTTACTAGCAATCTCCCTACTTGGAGAATCAGCACCTTTAACCTCCTGTTCCCTACAGGTTGCAATTTGTCCTGAGGACGAACGGGAAGAGGGGCAACCAATGAGAGACTAGATCTAGGTGTTGGGACAGGCACAGGTCACTCTATTTTCCCAACAGGAAGAAGAATTAACCACAGGCTCAGCCTGCCGCCCAGAAGCAGAATAGGGCCTGAGGCAATCCCGCGCTTTTGCGGCCAGCTCCCAAAAAAAACATTTGAAAAATGGAGCTCAGGGAAACTGCAATTCACAAACCCGCAGAGTTATAAATGATAACTCTCATCCACAGATATATTGAGGGAAGGCAACGAAGAGGATTTGAAAGCAAGGCAGAATTGCAGGAAACAGATTTCAGGAGGTAGATACGAATCGCCTTTAAAGCACATGAAAAGCGGCAAAAGGTCGACAATGATGCCCTTGGCCAAAAAGGGCGTATGCGTTTTTTCCTGAATATATTCAGGAAAAAACGCATACGCCCTTTTTGGCCAACCAAGCAACCTGGAAAGGCAAATCAGCGCTACAAAGAAGTCTCGCTTCCCATCGGTGAAAAGGGCCATGCTGCAAAAAGTGTCAAAACCAGAAATGCAGGACAGGCCATGGAGAAATGGCAGCCTTGCTACACTGATGGGCGGGATGTAAATTGCCAACAGCCACTCTGGAGAAGTGTACGTTGTGTCCTGAAACATCGAAAAAAAACAGCTTAGGGAGCATAGGGCACGTCCACTCATGGGCGTATAAATTGGAAAAACTAAAAATCAGCAAGACACAGGCACCCGAAAGTTTAGGGCTGCTCTGTTGACAAGAACCTCCACTTCATGACACCTTAAATATCCCAGGAAAGAGAAAAATGGATAAAGAAGTTGTGGTCCTTATGTACAATGGAATATCACTCAGACATGAAATCAATGTCTCATAAGGCTAGTAGAAGCAAGATGAGTGGAGTTAGGTACGACGATTCTAAGTGAAATAAGTCACACAGAAAAAGACACTTATCATAAGCTATCACTTATAGAGGGAATGTAAAAACCGCTACACTTGAACTGAATTACAAAACAGAACAGAGTCACACGTTTAGAAAACACACTATGGCTGCTTAACGGGAATGGTGAGGTGGGGTGATGCATAAAACAAGGGTTTCAAATTCGCTCAGATACCGTTCCATACACCCAATATGTAATAGACAAGACCTACTCCTTGCTCAGTGAACTGGACTCAACACCCCCTATTCCCCACACAAGAATATATGTGACTAGTAAGAATCTTAAAACCTATGTATTGATATCTGTCTGGAAGTGAGTCAAGTGGGTGTAAAGCCGCATAAACACAACCATGAAAAGCAGCTAAACCCCATTATAAAAATAAATTACTTTTAAAAACCCGTAAAACAAAGACAGTGAAAGAGAGAGAAATTCTTTCAAAATTCGTTCAGAGTCTGTGATGCAACCTGGATTGACCATATCTACACCCACACCTGGATGAGACATAAGGGTGGACACTCTTGGGGCTGAGAGGTTGGGTGAGGTTGGGTGAGCAAACGCAGACCCTTTAAAGTAATACTGCGTGGTACCCATCCCATGGGTCCCAAATCTCCAGGTTCAAGGGCATCTTCCTACATCGAAAACATGCATGAGAAACCCAGAAGATGGTACACCGTGTGATTTTGAAAGGTTTCTAAAACGCACCTCATTTCTCATCTCCTTGTGCTCGGTTTCGCCATTCCAGCTACTTTACTAGCAATCTCCCTACTTGGAGAATCAGCACCTTTAACCTCCTGTTCCCTACAGGTTGCAATTTGTCCTGAGGACGAACGGGAAGAGGGGGAACCAATGAGAGACTAGATCTAGGTGTTGGGACAGGCACAGGTCACTCTATTTTCCCAACAGGAAGAAGAATTAACCACAGGCTCAGCCTGCCACCCAGAAGCAGAATAGGGCCTGAGGCAATCCCGCGCTTTTGCGGCCAGCTCCCAAAAAAGACAGTTGAAAAATGGACCTCAGGGAAACTGCAATTCACAAACCCGCAGAGTTATAAATGATAACTCTCATCCACAGATATATTGAGGGAAGGCAACGAAGAGGATTTGAAAGCAAGGCAGAATTGCAGGAAACAGATTTCAGGAGGTAGATACGAATCGCCTTTAAAGCACATGAAAAGCGGCAAAACGTCGACAATGATGCCCTTGGCCAAAAAGGGCGTATGCGTTTTTTCCTGAATATATTCAGGAAAAAACGCATACGCCCTTTTTGGCCAACCAAGCAACCTGGAAAGGCAAATCAGCGCTACAAAGAAGTCTCGCTTCCCATCGGTGAAAAGGGCCATGCTGCAAAAAGTGTCAAAACCAGAAATGCAGGACAGGCCATGGAGAAATGGCAGCCTTGCTACACTGATGGGCGGGATGTAAATTGCCAACAACCACTCTGGAGAAGTGTACGTTGTGTCCTGAAACATCGAAAAAAAACAGCTTAGGGAGCATAGGGCACGTCCACTCATGGGCGTATAAATTGGGAAAACTAAAAATTAGCAAGACACAGGCACCGGAAAGTTTAGGGCTGCTCTGTTGACAAGAACCTCCACTTCATGACACCTTAAATATCCCAGGAAAGAGAAAAATGGATAAACAAGTTGTGGTCCTTATGTACAATGGAATATCACTCAGACATGAAATCAATGTCATAAGGCTAGTAGAAGCAAGATGAGTGGAGTTAGGTACGACGATTCTAAGTGAAATAAGTCACACAGAAAAAGACACTTATCATAAGCTATCACTTATAGAGGGAATGTAAAAACCGCTACACTTGAACTGAATTACAAAACAGAACAGAGTCACACGTTTAGAAAACACACTATGGCTGCTTAACGGGAATGGTGAGGTGGGGTGATGCATAAAACAAGGGTTTCAAATTCGCTCAGATACCGTTCCATACACCCAATATGTAATAGACAAGACCTACTCCTTGCTCAGTGAACTGGACTCAACACCCCCTATTCCCCACACAAGAATATATGTGACTAGTAAGAATCTTAAAACCTATGTATTGATATCTGTCTGGAAGTGAGTCAAGTGGGTGTAAAGCCGCATAAACACAACCATGAAAAGCAGCTAAACCCCATTATAAAAATAAATTACTTTTAAAAACCCGTAAAACAAAGACAGTGAAAGAGAGAGAAATTCTTTCAAAATTCGTTCAGAGGCTGTGATGCAACCTGGATTGACCATATCTACACCCACACCTGGATGAGACATAAGGGTGGACACTCTTGGGGCTGAGAGGTTGGGTGAGGTTGGGTGAGCAAACGCAGACCCTTTAAAGTAATACTGCGTGGTACCCATCCCATGGGTCCCAAATCTCCAGGTTCAAGGGCATCTTCCTACATCGAAAACATGCATGAGAAACCCAGAAGATGGTACACCGTGTGATTTTGAAACGTTTCTAAAACGCACCTCATTTCTCATCTCCTTGTGCTCGGTTTCGCCATTCCAGCTACTTTACTAGCAATCTCCCTACTTGGAGAATCAGCACCTTTAACCTCCTGTTCCCTACAGGTTGCAATTTGTCCTGAGGACGAACGGGAAGAGGGGGAACCAATGAGAGACTAGATCTAGGTGTTGGGACAGGCACAGGTCACTCTATTTTCCCAACAGGAAGAAGAATTAACCACAGGCTCAGCCTGCCGCCCAGAAGCAGAATAGGGCCTGAGGCAATCCCTCGCTTTTGCGGCCAGCTCCCAAAAAAGACAGTTGAAAAATGGAGCTCAGGGAAACTGCAATTCACAAACCCGCAGAGTTATAAATGATAACTCTCATCCACAGATATATTGAGGGAAGGCAACGAAGAGGATTTGAAAGCAAGGCAGAATTGCAGGAAACAGATTTCAGGAGGTAGATACGAATCGCCTTTAAAGCACATGAAAAGCGGCAAAACGTCGACAATGATGCCCTTGGCCAAAAAGGGCGTATGCGTTTTTTCCTGAATATATTCAGGAAAAAACGCATACGCCCTTTTTGGCCAACCATGCAACCTGGAAAGGCAAATCAGCACTACAATGAAGTCTCGCTTCCCATCGGTCAAAAGGGACATGCTGCAAAAAGTGTAAAAACCAGAAATGCAGGACAGGCCATGGAGAAATGGCAGCCTTGCTACGCTGATGGGCGGGATGTAAATTGCCAACAGCCACACTGGAGAAGTGTACGGTGTGTCCTGAAACATCGAAAAAAAACAGCTTAGGGAGCATAGGGCACGTCCACTCATGGGCGTATAAATTGGAAAAACTAAAAATCACCAAGACACAGGCACCGGAAAGTTTAGGGCTGCTCTGTTGACAAGAACCTCCACTTCATGACACCTTAAATATCCCAGGAAAGGGAAAAATGGATAAAGAAGTTGTGGTCCTTATGTACAATGGAATATCACTCAGACATGAAATCAATATCATAAGGCTAGTAGAAGCAAGATGAGTGGAGTTAGGTACGACGATTCTAAGTGAATTAAGTCACACAGAAAAAGACACTTATCATAAGCTATCACTTATAGAGGGAATGTAAAAACCGCTACACTTGAACTGAATTACAAAACAGAACAGAGTCACACGTTTAGAAAACACACTATAGCTGCTTAACGGGAAAGGTGATGTGGGGTGATGCATAAAACAAGGGTTTCAAATTGGCTCAGATACCGTTCCATACACCCAATATGTAATAGAAAAGACCTACTCCTTGCTCAGTGAACTGGACTCAACACCCCCTATTCCCCGCACAAGAATATATGTGACTAGTAAGAATCTTAAAACCTATGTATTGATATCTGTCTGGAAGTGAGTCAAGTGGGTGTAAAGCCGCATAAACACAGCCATGAAAGGCAGCTAAACCCCATTATAAAAATAAATTACTTTTAAAAACCCGTAAAACAAAGACAGTGAAAGAGAGAGAAATTCTTACAAAATTCGTTCAGAGGCTGTGATGCAACCTGGATTGACCATATCTAGACCCACACCTGGATGAGACATAAGGGTGGACACTCTTGGGGCTGAGAGGTTGGGTGAGGTTGGGTGAGAAAACGCAGACCCTTTAAAGTAATACTGCGTGGTACCCATCCCATGGGTCCCAAATCTCCAGGTTCAAGGGCATCTTCCTACATCGAAAACATGCATGAGAAACCCAGAAGATGGTACACCGTGTGATTTTGAAAGGTTTCTAAAACGCACCTCATTTCTCATCTCCTTGTGCTCGGTTTCGCCATTCCAGCTACTTTACTAGCAATCTCCCTACTTGGAGAATCAGCACCTTATCCTCCTGTTCCCTACAGGTTGCAATTTGTCCTGAGGATGAACGGGAAGAGGGGCAACCAATGAGAGAATAGATCTAGGTGTTGGGACAGGCACAGGTCACTCTATTTTCCCAACAGGAAGAAGAATTAACCACAGGCTCAGCCTGCCGCCCAGAAGCAGAATAGGGCCTGAGGCAATCCCGCGCTTTTGCGGCCAGCTCCCAAAAAAGACATTTGAAAAATGGAGCTCAGGGAAACTGCAATTCACAAACCCGCAGAGTTATAAATGATAACTCTCATCCACAGATATATTGAGGGAAGGCAACGAAGAGGATTTGAAAGCAAGGCAGAATTGCAGGAAACAGATTTCAGGAGGTAGATACGAATCGCCTTTAAAGCACATGAAAAGCGGCAAAAGGTCGACAATGATGCCCTTGGCCAAAAAGGGCGTATGCGTTTTTTCCTGAATATATTCAGGAAAAAACACATACGCCCTTTTTGGCCAACCAAGCAACCTGGAAAGGCAAATCAGCGCTACAAAGAAGTCTCGCTTCCCATCGGTGAAAAGGGCCATGCTGCAAAAAGTGTCAAAACCAGAAATGCAGGACAGGCCATGGAGAAATGGCAGCCTTGCTACACTGATGGGCGGGATGTAAATTGCCAACAGCCACTCTGGAGAAGTGTACGTTGTGTCCTGAAACATCGAAAAAAAACAGCTTAGGGAGCATAGGGCACGTCCACTCATGGGCGTATAAATTGGAAAAACTAAAAATCAGCAAGACACAGGCACCCGAAAGTTTAGGGCTGCTCTGTTGACAAGAACCTCCACTTCATGACACCTTAAATATCCCAGGAAAGAGAAAAATGGATAAAGAAGTTGTGGTCCTTATGTACAATGGAATATCACTCAGACATGAAATCAATGTCATAAGGTTAGTAGAAGCAAGATGAGTGGAGTTAGGTACGACGATTCTAAGTGAAATAAGTCACACAGAAAAAGACACTTATCATAAGCTATCACTTATAGAGGGAATGTAAAAACCGCTACACTTGAACTGAATTACAAAACAGAACAGAGTCACACGTTTAGAAAACACACTATGGCTGCTTAACGGGAATGGTGAGGTGGGGTGATGCATAAAACAAGGGTTTCAAATTCGCTCAGATACCGTTCCATACACCCAATATGTAATAGACAAGACCTACTCCTTGCTCAGTGAACTGGACTCAACACCCCCTATTCACCACACAAGAATATATGTGACTAGTAAGAATCTTAAAACCTATGTATTGATATCTCTCTGGAAGTGAGTCAAGTGGGTGTAAAGCCGCATAAACACAGCCATGAAAAGCAGCTAAACCCCATTATAAAAATAAATTACTTTTAAAAACCCATAAAACAAAGACAGTGAAAGAGAGAGAAATTCTTACAAAATTCGTTCAGAGGCTGTGATGCAACCTGGATTGACCATATCAAGACCCACAGCTGGATGAGACATAAGGGTGGACACTCTTGGGGCTGAGAGGTTGGGTGTGGTTGGGTGAGCAAACGCAGACCCTTTAAAGTAATACTGCGTGGTACCCATCCCATGGGTCCCAAATCTCCAGGTTCAAGGGCATCTTCCTACATCGAAAACATGCATGAGAAACCCAGAAGATGGTACACCGTGTGATTTTGAAAGGTTTCTAAAACGCACCTCATTTCTCATCTCCTTGTGCTCGGGTTCGCCATTCCAGCTACTTTACTAGCAATCTCCCTACTTGCAGAATCAGCACCTTTAACCTCCTGTTCCCTACAGGTTGCAATTTGTCCTGAGGACGAACGGGAAGAGGGGCAACCAATGAGAGACTAGATCTAGGTGTTGGGACAGGCACAGGTCACTCTATTTTCCCAACAGGAAGAAGAATTAACCACAGGCTCAGCCTGCCGCCCAGAAGCAGAATAGGGCCTGAGGCAATCCCGCGCTTTTGCGGCCAGCTCCCAAAAAAGACATTTGAAAAATGGAGCTCAGGGAAACTGCAATTCACAAACCCGCAGAGTTATAAATGATAACTCTCATCCACAGATATATTGAGGGAAGGCAACGAAGAGGATTTGAAAGCAAGGCAGAATTGCAGGAAACAGATTTCAGGAGGTAGATACAAATCGCCTTTAAAGCACATGAAAAGCGGCAAAAGGTCGACAATGATGCCCTTGGCCAAAAAGGGCGTATGCGTTTTTTCCTGAATATATTCAGGAAAAAACGCATACGCCCTTTTTGGCCAACCAAGCAACCTGGAAAGGCAAATCAGCGCTACAAAGAAGTCTCGCTTCCCATCGGTGAAAAGGGCCATGCTGCAAAAAGTGTCAAAACCAGAAATGCAGGACAGGCCATGGAGAAATGGCAGCCTTAGTACACTGATGGGCGGGATGTAAATTGCCAACAGCCACTCTGGAGAAGTGTACGTTGTGTCCTGAAACATCGAAAAAAAACAGCTTAGGGAGCATAGGGCACGTCCACTCATGGGCGTATAAATTGGAAAAACTAAAAATCAGCAAGACACAGGCACCGGAAAGTTTAGGGCTGCTCTGTTGACAAGAACCTCCACTTCATGACACCTTAAATATCCCAGGAAAGAGAAAAATGGATAAAGAAGTTGTGGTCCTTATGTACAATGGAATATCACTCAGACATGAAATCAATGTCATAAGGCTAGTAGAAGCAAGATGAGTGGAGTTAGGTACGACGATTCTAAGTGAAATAAGTCACACAGAAAAAGACACTTATCATAAGCTATCACTTATAGAGGGAATGTAAAAACCGCTACACTTGAACTGAATTACAAAACAGAACAGAGTCACACGTTTAGAAAACACACTATGGCTGCTTAACGGGAATGGTGAGGTGGGATGATGCATAAAACAAGGGTTTCAAATTCGCTCAGATACCGTTCCATACACCCAATATGTAATAGACAAGACCTACTCCTTGCTCAGTGAACTGGACTCAACACCCCCTATTCACCACACAAGAATATATGTGACTAGTAAGAATCTTAAAACCTATGTATTGATATCTCTCTGGAAGTGAGTCAAGTGGGTGTAAAGCCGCATAAACACAGCCATGAAAAGCAGCTAAACCCCATTATAAAAATAAATTACTTTTAAAAACCCATAAAACAAAGACAGTGAAAGAGAGAGAAATTCTTACAAAATTCGTTCAGAGGCTGTGATGCAACCTGGATTGACCATATCAAGACACACAGCTGGATGAGACATAAGGGTGGACACTCTTGGGGCTGAGAGGTTGCGTGAGGTTGGGTGAGAAAACGCAGACCCTTTAAAGTAATACTGCGTGGTACCCATCCCATGGGTCCCAAATCTCCAGGTTCAACGGCATCTTCCTACATCGAAAACATGCATGAGAAACCCAGAAGATGGTACACCGTGTGATTTTGAAAGGTTTCTAAAACGCACCTCATTTCTCATCTCCTTGTGCTCGGTTTCGCCATTCCAGCTACTTTACTAGCAATCTCCCTACTTGGAGAATCAGCACCTTTAACCTCCTGTTCCCTACAGGTTGCAATTTGTCCTGAGGATGAACGGGAAGAGGGGCAACCAATGAGAGACTAGATCTAGGTGTTGGGACAGGCAAAGGTCACTCTATTTTCCCAACAGGAAGAAGAATTAACCACAGGCTCAGGCTGCCGCCCGGAACCAGAATAGGGCCTGAGGCAATCCCGCGCTTTTGTGGCCAGCTCCCAAAAAAGACAGTTGAAAAATGGAGCTCAGGGAAACTGCAATTCACAAACCCGCAGAGTTATAAATGATAACTGTCATCCACAGATATATTGAGGGAAGGCAACGAAGAGGATTTGAAAGCAAGGCAGAATTGCAGGAAACAGATTTCAGGAGGTAGATACGAATCGCTTTAAAGCACATGAAAAGCGGCAAAACGTCGACAATGATGCCCTTGGCCAAAAAGGGCGTATGCGTTTTTTCCTGAATATATTCAGGAAAAAACGCATACGCCCTTTTTGGCCAACCAAGCAACCTGGAAAGGCAAATCAGCGCTACAAAGAAGTCTCGCTTCCCATCGGTCAAAAGGGCGATGCTGCAAAAAGTTTCAAAACCAGAAATGCAGGACAGGGCATGGAGAAATGGCAGCCTTGCTACACTGATGGGCGGGATGTAAATTGCCAACACCCACTCTGGAGAAGTGTACGTTGTGTCCTGAAACTTTGAAAAAAAACAGCTTAGGGAGCATAGGGCACGTCCACTCATGGGCGTATAAATTGGAAAAACTAAAAATCAGCAAGACACAGGCACCGGAAAGTTTAGGGCTGCTCTGTTGACAAGAACCTCCACTTCATGACACCTTAAATATCCCAGGAAAGAGAAAAATGGATAAAGAAGTTGTGGTCCTTATGTACAATGGAATATCACTCAGACATGAAATCAATGTCATAAGGCTAGTAGAAGCAAGATGAGTGGAGTTAGGTACGACGATTCTAAGTGAAATAAGTCACACAGAAAAAGACACTTATCATAAGCTATCACTTATAGAGGGAATGTAAAAACCGCTACACTTGAACTGAATTACAAAACAGAACAGAGTCACACGTTTAGAAAACACACTATAGCTGCTTAACAGGAAAGGTTAGGTGGGGTGATGCATAAAACAAGGGTTTCAAATTCGCTCACATACCGTTCCATACACCCAATATGTAATAGACAAGACCTACTCCTTGCTCAGTGAACTGGACTCAACACCCCCTATTCCCCGCACAAGAATATATGTGACTAGTAAGAATCTGAAAACCTATGTATTGATATCTGTCTGGAAGTGAGTCAAGTGGGTGTAAAGCCGCATAAACACAGCCGTGAAAAGCAGCTAAACCCCATTATAAAAATAAATTACTTTTAAAAACCCGTAAAACAAAGACACTGAAAGAGAGAGAAATTCTTACAAAATTCGTTCAGAGGCTGTGATGCAACCTGGATTGACCATATCTAGACCCACACCTGGATGAGACATAAGGGTGGACACTCTTGGGGCTGAGAGGTTGGGTGAGGTTGGGTGAGAAAACGCAGACCCTTTAAAGTAATACTGCGTGGTACCCATCCCATGGGTCCCAAATCTCCAGGTTCAAGGGCATCTTCCTACATCGAAAACATGCATGAGAAACCCAGAAGATGGTACACCGTGTGATTTTGAAAGGTTTCTAAAACGCACCTCATTTCTCATCTCCTTGTGCTCGGTTTCGCCATTCCAGCTACTTTACTAGCAATCTCCCTACTTGGAGAATCAGCACCTTTAACCTCCTGTTCCCTACAGGTTGCAATTTGTCCTGAGGACGAACGGGAAGAGGGGCAACCAATGAGAGACTAGATCTAGGTGTTGGGACAGGCACAGGTCACTCTATTTTCCCAACAGGAAGAAGAATTAACCACAGGCTCAGCCTGCCGCCCAGAAGCAGAATAGGGCCTGAGGCAATCCCGCGCTTTTGCGGCCAGCTCCCAAAAAAAACATTTGAAAAATGGAGCTCAGGGAAACTGCAATTCACAAACCCGCAGAGTTATAAATGATAACTCTCATCCACAGATATATTGAGGGAAGGCAACGAAGAGGATTTGAAAGCAAGGCAGAATTGCAGGAAACAGATTTCAGGAGGTAGATACGAATCGCCTTTAAAGCACATGAAAAGCGGCAAAACGTCGACAATGATGCCCTTGGCCAAAAAGGGCGTATGCGTTTTTTCCTGAATATATTCAGGAAAAAACGCATACGCCCTTTTTGGCCAACCAAGCAACCTGGAAAGGCAAATCAGCGCTACAAAGAAGTCTTGCTTCCCATCGGTGAAAAGGGCCATGCTGCAAAAAGTGTCAAAACCAGAAATGCAGGACAGGCCATGGAGAAATGGCAGCCTTGCTACACTGATGGGCGGGATGTAAATTGCCAACAACCACTCTGGAGAAGTGTACGTTGTGTCCTGAAACATCGAAAAAAAACAGCTTAGGGAGCATAGGGCACGTCCACTCATGGGCGTATAAATTGGGAAAACTAAAAATCAGCAAGACACAGGCACCGGAAAGTTTAGGGATGCTCTGTTGACAAGAACCTCCACTTCATGACACCTTAAATATCCCAGGAAAGAGAAAAATGGATAAACAAGTTGTGGTCCTTATGTACAATGGAATATCACTCAGACATGAAATCAATGTCATAAGGCTAGTAGAAGCAAGATGAGTGGAGTTAGGTACGACGATTCTAAGTGAAATAAGTCACACAGAAAAAGACACTTATCATAAGCTATCACTTATAGAGGGAATGTAAAAACCGCTACACTTGAACTGAATTACAAAACAGAACAGAGTCACACGTTTAGAAAACACACTATGGCTGCTTAACGGGAATGGTGAGGTGGGGTGATGCATAAAACAAGGGTTTCAAATTCGCTCAGATACCGTTCCATACACCCAATATGTAATAGACAAGACCTACTCCTTGCTCAGTGAACTGGACTCAACACCCCCTATTCCCCACACAAGAATATATGTGACTAGTAAGAATCTTAAAACCTATGTATTGATATCTGTCTGGAAGTGAGTCAAGTGGGTGTAAAGCCGCATAAACACAACCATGAAAAGCAGCTAAACCCCATTATAAAAATAAATTACTTTTAAAAACCCGTAAAACAAAGACAGTGAAAGAGAGAGAAATTCTTTCAAAATTCGTTCAGAGGCTGTGATGCAACCTGGATTGACCATATCTACACCCACACCTGGATGAGACATAAGGGTGGACACTCTTGGGGCTGAGAGGTTGGGTGAGGTTGGGTGAGCAAACGCAGACCCTTTAAAGTAATACTGCGTGGTACCCATCCCATGGGTCCCAAATCTCCAGGTTCAAGGGCATCTTCCTACATCGAAAACATGCATGAGAAACCCAGAAGATGGTACACCGTGTGATTTTGAAACGTTTCTAAAACGCACCTCATTTCTCATCTCCTTGTGCTCGGTTTCGCCATTCCAGCTACTTTACTAGCAATCTCCCTACTTGGAGAATCAGCACCTTTAACCTCCTGTTCCCTACAGGTTGCAATTTGTCCTGAGGACGAACGGGAAGAGGGGGAACCAATGAGAGACTAGATCTAGGTGTTGGGACAGGCACAGGTCACTCTATTTTCCCAACAGGAAGAAGAATTAACCACAGGCTCAGCCTGCCGCCCAGAAGCAGAATAGGGCCTGAGGCAATCCCGCGCTTTTGCGGCCAGCTCCCAAAAAAGACAGTTGAAAAATGGAGCTCAGGGAAACTGCAATTCACAAACCCGCAGAGTTATAAATGATAACTCTCATCCACAGATATATTGAGGGAAGGCAACGAAGAGGATTTGAAAGCAAGGCAGAATTGCAGGAAACAGATTTCAGGAGGTAGATACGAATCGCCTTTAAAGCACATGAAAAGCGGCAAAACGTCGACAATGATGCCCTTGGCCAAAAAGGGCGTATGCGTTTTTTCCTGAATATATTCAGGAAAAAACGCATACGCCCTTTTTGGCCAACCAAGCAACCTGGAAAGGCAAATCAGCGCTACAAAGAAGTCTCGCTTCCCATCGGTGAAAAGGGCCATGCTGCAAAAAGTGTCAAAACCAGAAATGCAGGACAGGCCATGGAGAAATGGCAGCCTTGCTACACTGATGGGCGGGATGTAAATTGCCAACAGCCACTCTGGAGAAGTATACGTTGTGTCCTGAAACATCGAAAAAAAACAGCTTAGGGAGCATAGGGCACGTCCACTCATGGGCGTATAAATTGGAAAAACTAAAAATCAGCAAGACACAGGCACCGGAAAGTTTAGGGCTGCTCTGTTGACAAGAACCTCCACTTCATGACACCTTAAATATCCCAGGAAAGAGAAAAATGGATAAAGAAGTTGTGGTCCTTATGTACAATGGAATATCACTCAGACATGAAATCAATATCATAAGGCTAGTAGAAGCAAGATGAGTGGAGTTAGGTACGACGATTCTAAGTGAATTAAGTCACACAGAAAAAGACACTTATCATAAGCTATCACTTATAGAGGGAATGTAAAAACCGCTACACTTGAACTGAATTACAAAACAGAACAGAGTCACACGTTTAGAAAACACACTATAGCTGCTTAACGGGAAAGGTGAGGTGGGGTGATGCATAAAACAAGGGTTTCAAATTGGCTCAGATACCGTTCCATACACCCAATATGTAATAGAAAAGACCTACTCCTTGCTCAGTGAACTGGACTCAACACCCCCTATTCCCCGCACAAGAATATATGTGACTAGTAAGAATCTTAAAACCTATGTATTGATATCTGTCTGGAAGTGAGTCAAGTGGGTGTAAAGCCGCATAAACACAGCCATGAAAGGCAGCTAAACCCCATTATAAAAATAAATTACTTTTAAAAACCCGTAAAACAAAGACAGTGAAAGAGAGAGAAATTCTTACAAAATTCGTTCAGAGGCTGTGATGCAACCTGGATTGACCATATCTAGACCCACACCTGGATGAGACATAAGGGTGGACACTCTTGGGGCTGAGAGGTTGGGTGAGGTTGGGTGAGAAAACGCAGACCCTTTAAAGTAATACTGCGTGGTACCCATCCCATGGGTCCCAAATCTCCAGGTTCAAGGGCATCTTCCTACATCGAAAACATGCATGAGAAACCCAGAAGATGGTACACCGTGTGATTTTGAAAGGTTTCTAAAACGCACCTCATTTCTCATCTCCTTGTGCTCGGTTTCGCCATTCCAGCTACTTTACTAGCAATCTCCCTACTTGGAGAATCAGCACCTTATCCTCCTGTTCCCTACAGGTTGCAATTTGTCCTGAGGATGAACGGGAAGAGGGGC
The DNA here is from genome assembly GCF_028021215.1 of Eschrichtius robustus. Taxonomy (NCBI): domain Eukaryota; kingdom Metazoa; phylum Chordata; class Mammalia; order Artiodactyla; family Eschrichtiidae; genus Eschrichtius; species Eschrichtius robustus. The sequence continues at coordinate 56,582 of NW_027175214.1, forward strand.
AACCAATGAGAGAATAGATCTAGGTGTTGGGACAGGCACAGGTCACTCTATTTTCCCAACAGGAAGAAGAATTAACCACAGGCTCAGCCTGCCGCCCAGAAGCAGAATAGGGCCTGAGGCAATCCCGCGCTTTTGCGGCCAGCTCCCAAAAAAGACATTTGAAAAATGGAGCTCAGGGAAACTGCAATTCACAAACACGCAGAGTTATAAATGATAACTCTCATCCAGAGATATATTGAGGGAAGGCAACGAAGAGGATTTGAAAGCAAGGCAGAATTGCAGGAAACAGATTTCAGGAGGTAGATACGAATCGCCTTTAAAGCACATGAAAAGCGGCAAAAGGTCGACAATGATGCCCTTGGCCAAAAAGGGCGTATGCGTTTTTTCCTGAATATATTCAGGAAAAAACACATACGCCCTTTTTGGCCAACCAAGCAACCTGGAAAGGCAAATCAGCGCTACAAAGAAGTCTCGCTTCCCATCGGTGAAAAGGGCCATGCTGCAAAAAGTGTCAAAACCAGAAATGCAGGACAGGCCATGGAGAAATGGCAGCCTTGCTACACTGATGGGCGGGATGTAAATTGCCAACAGCCACTCTGGAGAAGTGTACGTTGTGTCCTGAAACATCGAAAAAAAACAGCTTAGGGAGCATAGGGCACGTCCACTCATGGGCGTATAAATTGGAAAAACTAAAAATCAGCAAGACACAGGCACCCGAAAGTTTAGGGCTGCTCTGTTGACAAGAACCTCCACTTCATGACACCTTAAATATCCCAGGAAAGAGAAAAATGGATAAAGAAGTTGTGGTCCTTATGTACAATGGAATATCACTCAGACATGAAATCAATGTCTCATAAGGCTAGTAGAAGCAAGATGAGTGGAGTTAGGTACGACGATTCTAAGTGAAATAAGTCACACAGAAAAAGACACTTATCATAAGCTATCACTTATAGAGGGAATGTAAAAACCGCTACACTTGAACTGAATTACAAAACAGAACAGAGTCACACGTTTAGAAAACACACTATGGCTGCTTAACGGGAATGGTGAGGTGGGGTGATGCATAAAACAAGGGTTTCAAATTCGCTCAGATACCGTTCCATACACCCAATATGTAATAGACAAGACCTACTCCTTGCTCAGTGAACTGGACTCAACACCCCCTATTCCCCGCACAAGAATATATGTGACTAGTAAGAATCTTAAAACCTATGTATTGATATCTGTCTGGAAGTGAGTCAAGTGGGTGTAAAGCCGCATAAACACAACCATGAAAAGCAGCTAAACCCCATTATAAAAATAAATTACTTTTAAAAACCCGTAAAACAAAGACAGTGAAAGAGAGAGAAATTCTTTCAAAATTCGTTCAGAGGCTGTGATGCAACCTGGATTGACCATATCTACACCCACACCTGGATGAGACATAAGGGTGGACACTCTTGGGGCTGAGAGGTTGGGTGAGGTTGGGTGAGCAAACGCAGACCCTTTAAAGTAATACTGCGTGGTACCCATCCCATGGGTCCCAAATCTCCAGGTTCAAGGGCATCTTCCTACATCGAAAACATGCATGAGAAACCCAGAAGATGGTACACCGTGTGATTTTGAAAGGTTTCTAAAACGCACCTCATTTCTCATCTCCTTGTGCTCGGTTTCGCCATTCCAGCTACTTTACTAGCAATCTCCCTACTTGGAGAATCAGCACCTTTAACCTCCTGTTCCCTACAGGTTGCAATTTGTCCTGAGGACGAACGGGAAGAGGGGGAACCAATGAGAGACTAGATCTAGGTGTTGGGACAGGCACAGGTCACTCTATTTTCCCAACAGGAAGAAGAATTAACCACAGGCTCAGCCTGCCGCCCAGAAGCAGAATAGGGCCTGAGGCAATCCCGCGCTTTTGCGGCCAGCTCCCAAAAAAGACAGTTGAAAAATGGACCTCAGGGAAACTGCAATTCACAAACCCGCAGAGTTATAAATGATAACTCTCATCCACAGATATATTGAGGGAAGGCAACGAAGAGGATTTGAAAGCAAGGCAGAATTGCAGGAAACAGATTTCAGGAGGTAGATACGAATCGCCTTTAAAGCACATGAAAAGCGGCAAAACGTCGACAATGATGCCCTTGGCCAAAAAGGGCGTATGCGTTTTTTCCTGAATATATTCAGGAAAAAACGCATACGCCCTTTTTGGCCAACCAAGCAACCTGGAAAGGCAAATCAGCGCTACAAAGAAGTCTCGCTTCCCATCGGTGAAAAGGGCCATGCTGCAAAAAGTGTCAAAACCAGAAATGCAGGACAGGCCATGGAGAAATGGCAGCCTTGCTACACTGATGGGCGGGATGTAAATTGCCAACAACCACTCTGGAGAAGTGTACGTTGTGTCCTGAAACATCGAAAAAAAACAGCTTAGGGAGCATAGGGCACGTCCACTCATGGGCGTATAAATTGGGAAAACTAAAAATCAGCAAGACACAGGCACCGGAAAGTTTAGGGCTGCTCTGTTGACAAGAACCTCCACTTCATGACACCTTAAATATCCCAGGAAAGAGAAAAATGGATAAACAAGTTGTGGTCCTTATGTACAATGGAATATCACTCAGACATGAAATCAATGTCATAAGGCTAGTAGAAGCAAGATGAGTGGAGTTAGGTACGACGATTCTAAGTGAAATAAGTCACACAGAAAAAGACACTTATCATAAGCTATCACTTATAGAGGGAATGTAAAAACCGCTACACTTGAACTGAATTACAAAACAGAACAGAGTCACACGTTTAGAAAACACACTATGGCTGCTTAACGGGAATGGTGAGGTGGGGTGATGCATAAAACAAGGGTTTCAAATTCGCTCAGATACCGTTCCATACACCCAATATGTAATAGACAAGACCTACTCCTTGCTCAGTGAACTGGACTCAACACCCCCTATTCCCCACACAAGAATATATGTGACTAGTAAGAATCTTAAAACCTATGTATTGATATCTGTCTGGAAGTGAGTCAAGTGGGTGTAAAGCCGCATAAACACAACCATGAAAAGCAGCTAAACCCCATTATAAAAATAAATTACTTTTAAAAACCCGTAAAACAAAGACAGTGAAAGAGAAATTCTTTCAAAATTCGTTCAGAGGCTGTGATGCAACCTGGATTGACCATATCTACACCCACACCTGGATGAGACATAAGGGTGGACACTCTTGGGGCTGAGAGGTTGGGTGAGGTTGGGTGAGCAAACGCAGACCCTTTAAAGTAATACTGCGTGGTACCCATCCCATGGGTCCCAAATCTCCAGGTTCAAGGGCATCTTCCTACATCGAAAACATGCATGAGAAACCCAGAAGATGGTACACCGTGTGATTTTGAAACGTTTCTAAAACGCACCTCATTTCTCATCTCCTTGTGCTCGGTTTCGCCATTCCAGCTACTTTACTAGCAATCTCCCTACTTGGAGAATCAGCACCTTTAACCTCCTGTTCCCTACAGGTTGCAATTTGTCCTGAGGACGAACGGGAAGAGGGGGAACCAATGAGAGACTAGATCTAGGTGTTGGGACAGGCACAGGTCACTCTATTTTCCCAACAGGAAGAAGAATTAACCACAGGCTCAGCCTGCCGCCCAGAAGCAGAATAGGGCCTGAGGCAATCCCGCGCTTTTGCGGCCAGCTCCCAAAAAAGACAGTTGAAAAATGGAGCTCAGGGAAACTGCAATTCACAAACCCGCAGTGTTATAAATGATAACTCTCATCCACAGATATATTGAGGGAAGGCAACGAAGAGGATTTGAAAGCAAGGCAGAATTGCAGGAAACAGATTTCAGGAGGTAGATACGAATCGCCTTTAAAGCACATGAAAAGCGGCAAAACGTCGACAATGATGCCCTTGGCCAAAAAGGGCGTATGCGTTTTTTCCTGAATATATTCAGGAAAAAACGCATACGCCCTTTTTGGCCAACCATGCAACCTGGAAAGGCAAATCAGCACTACAATGAAGTCTCGCTTCCCATCGGTCAAAAGGGACATGCTGCAAAAAGTGTAAAAACCAGAAATGCAGGACAGGCCATGGAGAAATGGCAGCCTTGCTACGCTGATGGGCGGGATGTAAATTGCCAACAGCCACACTGGAGAAGTGTACGGTGTGTCCTGAAACATCGAAAAAAAACAGCTTAGGGAGCATAGGGCACGTCCACTCATGGGCGTATAAATTGGAAAAACTAAAAATCACCAAGACACAGGCACCGGAAAGTTTAGGGCTGCTCTGTTGACAAGAACCTCCACTTCATGACACCTTAAATATCCCAGGAAAGGGAAAAATGGATAAAGAAGTTGTGGTCCTTATGTACAATGGAATATCACTCAGACATGAAATCAATATCATAAGGCTAGTAGAAGCAAGATGAGTGGAGTTAGGTACGACGATTCTAAGTGAATTAAGTCACACAGAAAAAGACACTTATCATAAGCTATCACTTATAGAGGGAATGTAAAAACCGCTACACTTGAACTGAATTACAAAACAGAACAGAGTCACACGTTTAGAAAACACACTATAGCTGCTTAACGGGAAAGGTGATGTGGGGTGATGCATAAAACAAGGGTTTCAAATTGGCTCAGATACCGTTCCATACACCCAATATGTAATAGAAAAGACCTACTCCTTGCTCAGTGAACTGGACTCAACACCCCCTATTCCCCGCACAAGAATATATGTGACTAGTAAGAATCTTAAAACCTATGTATTGATATCTGTCTGGAAGTGAGTCAAGTGGGTGTAAAGCCGCATAAACACAGCCATGAAAGGCAGCTAAACCCCATTATAAAAATAAATTACTTTTAAAAACCCGTAAAACAAAGACAGTGAAAGAGAGAGAAATTCTTACAAAATTCGTTCAGAGGCTGTGATGCAACCTGGATTGACCATATCTAGACCCACACCTGGATGAGACATAAGGGTGGACACTCTTGGGGCTGAGAGGTTGGGTGAGGTTGGGTGAGAAAACGCAGACCCTTTAAAGTAATACTGCGTGGTACCCATCCCATGGGTCCCAAATCTCCAGGTTCAAGGGCATCTTCCTACATCGAAAACATGCATGAGAAACCCAGAAGATGGTACACCGTGTGATTTTGAAAGGTTTCTAAAACACACCTCATTTCTCATCTCCTTGTGCTCGGTTTCGCCATTCCAGCTACTTTACTAGCAATCTCCCTACTTGGAGAATCAGCACCTTATCCTCCTGTTCCCTACAGGTTGCAATTTGTCCTGAGGATGAACGGGAAGAGGGGCAACCAATGAGAGAATAGATCTAGGTGTTGGGACAGGCACAGGTCACTCTATTTTCCCAACAGGAAGAAGAATTAACCACAGGCTCAGCCTGCCGCCCAGAAGCAGAATAGGGCCTGAGGCAATCCCGCGCTTTTGCGGCCAGCTCCCAAAAAAGACATTTGAAAAATGGAGCTCAGGGAAACTGCAATTCACAAACCCGCAGAGTTATAAATGATAACTCTCATCCACAGATATATTGAGGGAAGGCAACGAAGAGGATTTGAAAGCAAGGCAGAATTGCAGGAAACAGATTTCAGGAGGTAGATACGAATCGCCTTTAAAGCACATGAAAAGCGGCAAAAGGTCGACAATGATGCCCTTGGCCAAAAAGGGCGTATGCGTTTTTTCCTGAATATATTCAGGAAAAAACACATACGCCCTTTTTGGCCAACCAAGCAACCTGGAAAGGCAAATCAGCGCTACAAAGAAGTCTCGCTTCCCATCGGTCAAAAGGGCCATGCTGCAAAAAGTGTCAAAACCAGAAATGCAGGACAGGCCATGGAGAAATGGCAGCCTTGCTACACTGATGGGCGGGATGTAAATTGCCAACAGCCACTCTGGAGAAGTGTACGTTGTGTCCTGAAACATCGAAAAAAAACAGCTTAGGGAGCATAGGGCACGTCCACTCATGGGCGTATAAATTGGAAAAACTAAAAATCAGCAAGACACAGGCACCGGAAAGTTTAGGGCTGCTCTGTTGACAAGAACCTCCACTTCATGACACCTTAAATATCCCAGGAAAGAGAAAAATGGATAAAGAAGTTGTGGTCCTTATGTACAATGGAATATCACTCAGACATGAAATCAATGTCATAAGGTTAGTAGAAGCAAGATGAGTGGAGTTAGGTACGACGATTCTAAGTGAAATAAGTCACACAGAAAAAGACACTTATCATAAGCTATCACTTATAGAGGGAATGTAAAAACCGCTACACTTGAACTGAATTACAAAACAGAACAGAGTCACACGTTTAGAAAACACACTATGGCTGCTTAACGGGAATGGTGAGGTTGGGTGATGCATAAAACAAGGGTTTCAAATTCGCTCAGATACCGTTCCATACACCCAATATGTAATAGACAAGACCTACTCCTTGCTCAGTGAACTGGACTCAACACCCCCTATTCACCACACAAGAATATATGTGACTAGTAAGAATCTTAAAACCTATGTATTGATATCTCTCTGGAAGTGAGTCAAGTGGGTGTAAAGCCGCATAAACACAGCCATGAAAAGCAGCTAAACCCCATTATAAAAATAAATTACTTTTAAAAACCCATAAAACAAAGACAGTGAAAGAGAGAGAAATTCTTACAAAATTCGTTCAGAGGCTGTGATGCAACCTGGATTGACCATATCAAGACCCACAGCTGGATGAGACATAAGGGTGGACACTCTTGGGGCTGAGAGGTTGGGTGTGGTTGGGTGAGCAAACGCAGACCCTTTAAAGTAATACTGCGTGGTACCCATCCCATGGGTCCCAAATCTCCAGGTTCAAGGGCATCTTCCTACATCGAAAACATGCATGAGAAACCCAGAAGATGGTACACCGTGTGATTTTGAAAGGTTTCTAAAACGCACCTCATTTCTCATCTCCTTGTGCTCGGGTTCGCCATTCCAGCTACTTTACTAGCAATCTCCCTACTTGGAGAATCAGCACCTTTAACCTCCTGTTCCCTACAGGTTGCAATTTGTCCTGAGGACGAACGGGAAGAGGGGCAACCAATGAGAGACTAGATCTAGGTGTTGGGACAGGCACAGGTCACTCTATATTCCCAACAGGAAGAAGAATTAACCACAGGCTCAGCCTGCCGCCCAGAAGCAGAATAGGGCCTGAGGCAATCCCGCGCTTTTGAGGCCAGCTCCCAAAAAAGACAGTTGAAAAATGGACCTCAGGGAAACTGCAATTCACAAACCCGCAGAGTTATAAATGATAACTCTCATCCACAGATATATTGAGGGAAGGCAACGAAGAGGATTTGAAAGCAAGGCAGAATTGCAGGAAACAGATTTCAGGAGGTAGATACGAATCGCCTTTAAAGCACATGAAAAGCGGTAAAAGGTCGACAATGATGCCCTTGGCCAAAAAGGGCGTATGCGTTTTTTCCTGAATATATTCAGGAAAAAACGCATACGCCCTTTTTGGCCAACCAAGCAACCTGGAAAGGCAAATCAGCGCTACAAAGAAGTCTCGCTTCCCATCGGTGAAAAGGGCCATGCTGCAAAAAGTGTCAAAACCAGAAATGCAGGACAGGCCATGGAGAAATGGCAGCCTTGCTACACTGATGGGCGGGATGTAAATTGCCAACAACCACTCTGCAGAAGTGTACGTTGTGTCCTGAAACATCGAAAAAAAACAGCTTAGGGAGCATAGGGCACGTCCACTCATGGGCGTATAAATTGGAAAAACTAAAAATCAGCAAGACACAGGCACCGGAAAGTTTAGGGCTGCTCTGTTGACAAGAACCTCCACTTCATGACACCTTAAATATCCCAGGAAAGAGAAAAATGGATAAACAAGTTGTGGTCCTTATGTACAATGGAATATCACTCAGACATGAAATCAATGTCATAAGGCTAGTAGAAGCAAGATGAGTGGAGTTAGGTACGACGATTCTAAGTGAAATAAGTCACACAGAAAAAGACACTTATCATAAGCTATCACTTATAGAGGGAATGTAAAAACCGCTACACTTGAACTGAATTACAAAACAGAACAGAGTCACACGTTTAGAAAACACACTATGGCTGCTTAACGGGAATGGTGAGGTGGGGTGATGCATAAAACAAGGGTTTCAAATTCGCTCAGATACCGTTCCATACACCCAATATGTAATAGACAAGACCTACTCCTTGCTCAGTGAACTGGACTCAACACCCCCTATTCCCCGCACAAGAATATATGTGACTAGTAAGAATCTTAAAACCTATGTATTGATATCTGTCTGGAAGTGAGTCAAGTGGGTGTAAAGCCGCATAAACACAGCCATGAAAGGCAGCTAAACCCCATTATAAAAATAAATTACTTTTAAAAACCCGTAAAACAAAGACAGTGAAAGAGAGAGAAATTCTTACAAAATTCGTTCAGAGGCTGTGATGCAACCTGGATTGACCATATCTAGACCCACACCTGGATGAGACATAAGGGTGGACACTCTTGGGGCTGAGAGGTTGGGTGAGGTTGGGTGAGAAAACGCAGACCCTTTAAAGTAATACTGCGTGGTACCCATCCCATGGGTCCCAAATCTCCAGGTTCAAGGGCATCTTCCTACATCGAAAACATGCATGAGAAACCCAGAAGATGGTACACCGTGTGATTTTGAAAGGTTTCTAAAACACACCTCATTTCTCATCTCCTTGTGCTCGGTTTCGCCATTCCAGCTACTTTACTAGCAATCTCCCTACTTGGAGAATCAGCACCTTATCCTCCTGTTCCCTACAGGTTGCAATTTGTCCTGAGGATGAACGGGAAGAGGGGCAACCAATGAGAGAATAGATCTAGGTGTTGGGACAGGCACAGGTCACTCTATTTTCCCAACAGGAAGAAGAATTAACCACAGGCTCAGCCTGCCGCCCAGAAGCAGAATAGGGCCTGAGGCAATCCCGCGCTTTTGCGGCCAGCTCCCAAAAAAGACATTTGAAAAATGGAGCTCAGGGAAACTGCAATTCACAAACCCGCAGAGTTATAAATGATAACTCTCATCCACAGATATATTGAGGGAAGGCAACGAAGAGGATTTGAAAGCAAGGCAGAATTGCAGGAAACAGATTTCAGGAGGTAGATACGAATCGCCTTTAAAGCACATGAAAAGCGGCAAAAGGTCGACAATGATGCCCTTGGCCAAAAAGGGCGTATGCGTTTTTTCCTGAATATATTCAGGAAAAAACACATACGCCCTTTTTGGCCAACCAAGCAACCTGGAAAGGCAAATCAGCGCTACAAAGAAGTCTCGCTTCCCATCGGTCAAAAGGGCCATGCTGCAAAAAGTGTCAAAACCAGAAATGCAGGACAGGCCATGGAGAAATGGCAGCCTTGCTACACTGATGGGCGGGATGTAAATTGCCAACAGCCACTCTGGAGAAGTGTACGTTGTGTCCTGAAACATCGAAAAAAAACAGCTTAGGGAGCATAGGGCACGTCCACTCATGGGCGTATAAATTGGAAAAACTAAAAATCAGCAAGACACAGGCACCGGAAAGTTTAGGGCTGCTCTGTTGACAAGAACCTCCACTTCATGACACCTTAAATATCCCAGGAAAGAGAAAAATGGATAAAGAAGTTGTGGTCCTTATGTACAATGGAATATCACTCAGACATGAAATCAATGTCATAAGGTTAGTAGAAGCAAGATGAGTGGAGTTAGGTACGACGATTCTAAGTGAAATAAGTCACACAGAAAAAGACACTTATCATAAGCTATCACTTATAGAGGGAATGTAAAAACCGCTACACTTGAACTGAATTACAAAACAGAACAGAGTCACACGTTTAGAAAACACACTATGGCTGCTTAACGGGAATGGTGAGGTTGGGTGATGCATAAAACAAGGGTTTCAAATTCGCTCAGATACCGTTCCATACACCCAATATGTAATAGACAAGACCTACTCCTTGCTCAGTGAACTGGACTCAACACCCCCTATTCACCACACAAGAATATATGTGACTAGTAAGAATCTTAAAACCTATGTATTGATATCTCTCTGGAAGTGAGTCAAGTGGGTGTAAAGCCGCATAAACACAGCCATGAAAAGCAGCTAAACCCCATTATAAAAATAAATTACTTTTAAAAACCCATAAAACAAAGACAGTGAAAGAGAGAGAAATTCTTACAAAATTCGTTCAGAGGCTGTGATGCAACCTGGATTGACCATATCAAGACCCACAGCTGGATGAGACATAAGGGTGGACACTCTTGGGGCTGAGAGGTTGGGTGTGGTTGGGTGAGCAAACGCAGACCCTTTAAAGTAATACTGCGTGGTACCCATCCCATGGGTCCCAAATCTCCAGGTTCAAGGGCATCTTCCTACATCGAAAACATGCATGAGAAACCCAGAAGATGGTACACCGTGTGATTTTGAAAGGTTTCTAAAACGCACCTCATTTCTCATCTCCTTGTGCTCGGGTTCGCCATTCCAGCTACTTTACTAGCAATCTCCCTACTTGGAGAATCAGCACCTTTAACCTCCTGTTCCCTACAGGTTGCAATTTGTCCTGAGGACGAACGGGAAGAGGGGCAACCAATGAGAGACTAGATCTAGGTGTTGGGACAGGCACAGGTCACTCTATATTCCCAACAGGAAGAAGAATTAACCACAGGCTCAGCCTGCCGCCCAGAAGCAGAATAGGGCCTGAGGCAATCCCGCGCTTTTGAGGCCAGCTCCCAAAAAAGACAGTTGAAAAATGGACCTCAGGGAAACTGCAATTCACAAACCCGCAGAGTTATAAATGATAACTCTCATCCACAGATATATTGAGGGAAGGCAACGAAGAGGATTTGAAAGCAAGGCAGAATTGCAGGAAACAGATTTCAGGAGGTAGATACGAATCGCCTTTAAAGCACATGAAAAGCGGTAAAAGGTCGACAATGATGCCCTTGGCCAAAAAGGGCGTATGCGTTTTTTCCTGAATATATTCAGGAAAAAACGCATACGCCCTTTTTGGCCAACCAAGCAACCTGGAAAGGCAAATCAGCGCTACAAAGAAGTCTCGCTTCCCATCGGTGAAAAGGGCCATGCTGCAAAAAGTGTCAAAACCAGAAATGCAGGACAGGCCATGGAGAAATGGCAGCCTTGCTACACTGATGGGCGGGATGTAAATTGCCAACAACCACTCTGCAGAAGTGTACGTTGTGTCCTGAAACATCGAAAAAAAACAGCTTAGGGAGCATAGGGCACGTCCACTCATGGGCGTATAAATTGGAAAAACTAAAAATCAGCAAGACACAGGCACCGGAAAGTTTAGGGCTGCTCTGTTGACAAGAACCTCCACTTCATGACACCTTAAATATCCCAGGAAAGAGAAAAATGGATAAACAAGTTGTGGTCCTTATGTACAATGGAATATCACTCAGACATGAAATCAATGTCATAAGGCTAGTAGAAGCAAGATGAGTGGAGTTAGGTACGACGATTCTAAGTGAATTAAGTCACACAGAAAAAGACACTTATCATAAGCTATCACTTATAGAGGGAATGTAAAAACCGCTACACTTGAACTGAATTACAAAACAGAACAGAGTCACACGTTTAGAAAACACACTATGGCTGCTTAACGGGAATGGTGAGGTGGGGTGATGCATAAAACAAGGGTTTCAAATTGGCTCACATACCGTTCCATACACCCAATATGTAATAGAAAAGACCTACTCCTTGCTCAGTGAACTGGACTCAACAACCCCTATTCCCCGCACAAGAATATATGTGACTAGTAAGAATCTTAAAACCTATGTATTGATATCTGTCTGGAAGTGAGTCAAGTGGGTGTAAAGCCGCATAAACACAGCCATGAAAGGCAGCTAAACCCCATTATAAAAATAAATTACTTTTAAAAACCCGTAAAACAAAGACAGTGAAAGAGAGAGAAATTCTTACAAAATTCGTTCAGAGGCTGTGATGCAACCTGGATTGACCATATCTAGACCCACACCTGGATGAGACATAAGGGTGGACACTCTTGGGGCTGAGAGGTTGGGTGAGGTTGGGTGAGAAAACGCAGACCCTTTAAAGTAATACTGCGTGGTACCCATCCCATGGGTCCCAAATCTCCAGGTTCAAGGGCATCTTCCTACATCGAAAACATGCATGAGAAACCCAGAAGATGGTACACCGTGTGATTTTGAAAGGTTTCTAAAACGCACCTCATTTCTCATCTCCTTGTGCTCGGTTTCGCCATTCCAGCTACTTTACTAGCAATCTCCCTACTTGGAGAATCAGCACCTTTAACCTCCTGTTCCCTACAGGTTGCAATTTGTCCTGAGGACGAACGGGAAGAGGGGCAACCAATGAGAGACTAGATCTAGGTGTTGGGACAGGCACAGGTCACTCTATTTTCCCAACAGGAAGAAGAATTAACCACAGGCTCAGCCTGCCGCCCAGAAGCAGAATAGGGCCTGAGGCAATCCCGCGCTTTTGCGGCCAGCTCCCAAAAAAGACATTTGAAAAATGGAGCTCAGGGAAACTGCAATTCACAAACCCGCAGAGTTATAAATGATAACTCTCATCCACAGATATATTGAGGGAAGGCAACGAAGAGGATTTGAAAGCAAGGCAGAATTGCAGGAAACAGATTTCAGGAGGTAGATACGAATCGCCTTTAAAGCACATGAAAAGCGGCAAAAGGTCGACAATGATGCCCTTGGCCAAAAAGGGCGTATGCGTTTTTTCCTGAATATATTCAGGAAAAAACACATACGCCCTTTTTGGCCAACCAAGCAACCTGGAAAGGCAAATCAGCGCTACAAAGAAGTCTCGCTTCCCATCGGTCAAAAGGGCCATGCTGCAAAAAGTGTCAAAACCAGAAATGCAGGACAGGCCATGGAGAAATGGCAGCCTTGCTACACTGATGGGCGGGATGTAAATTGCCAACAGCCACTCTGGAGAAGTGTACGTTGTGTCCTGAAACATCGAAAAAAAACAGCTTAGGGAGCATAGGGCACGTCCACTCATGGGCGTATAAATTGGAAAAACTAAAAATCAGCAAGACACAGGCACCGGAAAGTTTAGGGCTGCTCTGTTGACAAGAACCTCCACTTCATGACACCTTAAATATCCCAGGAAAGAGAAAAATGGATAAAGAAGTTGTGGTCCTTATGTACAATGGAATATCACTCAGACATGAAATCAATGTCATAAGGTTAGTAGAAGCAAGATGAGTGGAGTTAGGTACGACGATTCTAAGTGAAATAAGTCACACAGAAAAAGACACTTATCATAAGCTATCACTTATAGAGGGAATGTAAAAACCGCTACACTTGAACTGAATTACAAAACAGAACAGAGTCACACGTTTAGAAAACACACTATGGCTGCTTAACGGGAATGGTGAGGTTGGGTGATGCATAAAACAAGGGTTTCAAATTCGCTCAGATACCGTTCCATACACCCAATATGTAATAGACAAGACCTACTCCTTGCTCAGTGAACTGGACTCAACACCCCCTATTCACCACACAAGAATATATGTGACTAGTAAGAATCTTAAAACCTATGTATTGATATCTCTCTGGAAGTGAGTCAAGTGGGTGTAAAGCCGCATAAACACAGCCATGAAAAGCAGCTAAACCCCATTATAAAAATAAATTACTTTTAAAAACCCATAAAACAAAGACAGTGAAAGAGAGAGAAATTCTTACAAAATTCGTTCAGAGGCTGTGATGCAACCTGGATTGACCATATCAAGACCCACAGCTGGATGAGACATAAGGGTGGACACTCTTGGGGCTGAGAGGTTGGGTGTGGTTGGGTGAGCAAACGCAGACCCTTTAAAGTAATACTGCGTGGTACCCATCCCATGGGTCCCAAATCTCCAGGTTCAAGGGCATCTTCCTACATCGAAAACATGCATGAGAAACCCAGAAGATGGTACACCGTGTGATTTTGAAAGGTTTCTAAAACGCACCTCATTTCTCATCTCCTTGTGCTCGGGTTCGCCATTCCAGCTACTTTACTAGCAATCTCCCTACTTGGAGAATCAGCACCTTTAACCTCCTGTTCCCTACAGGTTGCAATTTGTCCTGAGGACGAACGGGAAGAGGGGCAACCAATGAGAGACTAGATCTAGGTGTTGGGACAGGCACAGGTCACTCTATATTCCCAACAGGAAGAAGAATTAACCACAGGCTCAGCCTGCCGCCCAGAAGCAGAATAGGGCCTGAGGCAATCCCGCGCTTTTGAGGCCAGCTCCCAAAAAAGACAGTTGAAAAATGGACCTCAGGGAAACTGCAATTCACAAACCCGCAGAGTTATAAATGATAACTCTCATCCACAGATATATTGAGGGAAGGCAACGAAGAGGATTTGAAAGCAAGGCAGAATTGCAGGAAACAGATTTCAGGAGGTAGATACGAATCGCCTTTAAAGCACATGAAAAGCGGTAAAAGGTCGACAATGATGCCCTTGGCCAAAAAGGGCGTATGCGTTTTTTCCTGAATATATTCAGGAAAAAACGCATACGCCCTTTTTGGCCAACCAAGCAACATGGAAAGGCAAATCAGCGCTACAAAGAAGTCTCGCTTCCCATCGGTGAAAAGGGCCATGCTGCAAAAAGTGTCAAAACCAGAAATGCAGGACAGGCCATGGAGAAATGGCAGCCTTGCTACACTGATGGGCGGGATGTAAATTGCCAACAACCACTCTGCAGAAGTGTACGTTGTGTCCTGAAACATCGAAAAAAAACAGCTTAGGGAGCATAGGGCACGTCCACTCATGGGCGTATAAATTGGAAAAACTAAAAATCAGCAAGACACAGGCACCGGAAAGTTTAGGGCTGCTCTGTTGACAAGAACCTCCACTTCATGACACCTTAAATATCCCAGGAAAGAGAAAAATGGATAAACAAGTTGTGGTCCTTATGTACAATGGAATATCACTCAGACATGAAATCAATGTCATAAGGCTAGTAGAAGCAAGATGAGTGGAGTTAGGTACGACGATTCTAAGTGAATTAAGTCACACAGAAAAAGACACTTATCATAAGCTATCACTTATAGAGGGAATGTAAAAACCGCTACACTTGAACTGAATTACAAAACAGAACAGAGTCACACGTTTAGAAAACACACTATGGCTGCTTAACGGGAATGGTGAGGTGGGGTGATGCATAAAACAAGGGTTTCAAATTGGCTCACATACCGTTCCATACACCCAATATGTAATAGAAAAGACCTACTCCTTGCTCAGTGAACTGGACTCAACAACCCCTATTCCCCGCACAAGAATATATGTGACTAGTAAGAATCTTAAAACCTATGTATTGATATCTGTCTGGAAGTGAGTCAAGTGGGTGTAAAGCCGCATAAACACAGCCATGAAAGGCAGCTAAACCCCATTATAAAAATAAATTACTTTTAAAAACCCGTAAAACAAAGACAGTGAAAGAGAGAGAAATTCTTACAAAATTCGTTCAGAGGCTGTGATGCAACCTGGATTGACCATATCTAGACCCACACCTGGATGAGACATAAGGGTGGACACTCTTGGGGCTGAGAGGTTGGGTGAGGTTGGGTGAGAAAACGCAGACCCTTTAAAGTAATACTGCGTGGTACCCATCCCATGGGTCCCAAATCTCCAGGTTCAAGGGCATCTTCCTACATCGAAAACATGCATGAGAAACCCAGAAGATGGTACACCGTGTGATTTTGAAAGGTTTCTAAAACGCACCTCATTTCTCATCTCCTTGTGCTCGGTTTCGCCATTCCAGCTACTTTACTAGCAATCTCCCTACTTGGAGAATCAGCACCTTTAACCTCCTGTTCCCTACAGGTTGCAATTTGTCCTGAGGACGAACGGGAAGAGGGGCAACCAATGAGAGACTAGATCTAGGTGTTGGGACAGGCACAGGTCACTCTATTTTCCCAAAAGGAAGAAGAATTAACCACAGGCTCAGCCTGCCGCCCAGAAGCAGAATAGGGCCTGAGGCAATCCCGCGCTTTTGAGGCCAGCTCCCAAAAAAGACAGTTGAAAAATGGACCTCAGGGAAACTGCAATTCACAAACCCGCAGAGTTATAAATGATAACTCTCATCCACAGATATATTGAGGGAAGGCAACGAAGAGGATTTGAAAGCAAGGCAGAATTGCAGGAAACAGATTTCAGGAGGTAGATACGAATCGCCTTTAAAGCACATGAAAAGCGGCAAAACGTCGACAATGATGCCCTTGGCCAAAAAGGGCGTATGCGTTTTTTCCTGAATATATTCAGGAAAAAACGCATACGCCCTTTTTGGCCAACCAAGCAACCTGGAAAGGCAAATCAGCGCTACAAAGAAGTCTCGCTTCCCATCGGTGAAAAGGGCCATGCTGCAAAAAGTGTCAAAACCAGAAATGCAGGACAGGCCATGGAGAAATGGCAGCCTTGCTACACTGATGGGCGGGATGTAAATTGCCAACAACCACTCTGGAGAAGTGTACGTTGTGTCCTGAAACATCGAAAAAAAACAGCTTAGGGAGCATAGGGCACGTCCACTCATGGGCGTATAAATTGGAAAAACTAAAAATCAGCAAGACACAGGCACCGGAAAGTTTAGGGCTGCTCTGTTGACAAGAACCTCCACTTCATGACACCTTAAATATCCCAGGAAAGAGAAAAATGGATAAACAAGTTGTGGTCCTTATGTACAATGGAATATCACTCAGACATGAAATCAATGTCATAAGGCTAGTAGAAGCAAGATGAGTGGAGTTAGGTACGACGATTCTAAGTGAAATAAGTCACACAGAAAAAGACACTTATCATAAGCTATCACTTATAGAGGGAATGTAAAAACCGCTACACTTGAACTGAATTACAAAACAGAACAGAGTCACACGTTTAGAAAACACACTATGGCTGCTTAACGGGAATGGTGAGGTGGGGTGATGCATAAAACAAGGGTTTCAAATTCGCTCAGATACCGTTCCATACACCCAATATGTAATAGACAAGACCTACTCCTTGCTCAGTGAACTGGACTCAACACCCCCTATTCCCCGCACAAGAATATATGTGACTAGTAAGAATCTTAAAACCTATGTATTGATATCTGTCTGGAAGTGAGTCAAGTGGGTGTAAAGCCGCATAAACACAACCATGAAAAGCAGCTAAACCCCATTATAAAAATAAATTACTTTTAAAAACCCGTAAAACAAAGACAGTGAAAGAGAGAGAAATTCTTACAAAATTCGTTCAGAGGCTGTGATGCAACCTGGATTGACCATATCTACACCCACTCCTGGATGAGACATAAGGGTGGACACTCTTGGGGCTGAGAGGTTGGGTGAGGTTGGGTGAGAAAACGCAGACCCTTTAAAGTAATACTGCGTGGTACCCATCCCATGGGTCCCAAATCTCCAGGTTCAAGGGCATCTTCCTACATCGAAAACATGCATGAGAAACCCAGAAGATGGTACACCGTGTGATTTTGAAAGGTTTCTAAAACGCACCTCATTTCTCATCTCCTTGTGCTCGGTTTCGCCATTCCAGCTACTTTACTAGCAATCTCCCTACTTGGAGAATCAGCACCTTTAACCTCCTGTTCCCTACAGGTTGCAATTTGTCCTGAGGACGAACGGGAAGAGGGGCAACCAATGAGAGACTAGATCTAGGTGTTGGGACAGGCACAGGTCACTCTATTTTCCCAACAGGAAGAAGAATTAACCACAGGCTCAGCCTGCCGCCCAGAAGCAGAATAGGGCCTGAGGCAATCCCGCGCTTTTGCGGCCAGCTCCCAAAAAAGACAGTTGAAAAATGGACCTCAGGGAAACTGCAATTCACAAACCCGCAGAGTTATAAATGATAACTCTCATCCACAGATATATTGAGGGAAGGCAACGAAGAGGATTTGAAAGCAAGGCAGAATTGCAGGAAACAGATTTCAGGAGGTAGATACGAATCCCCTTTAAAGCACATGAAAAGCGGCAAAAGGTCGACAATGATGCCCTTGGCCAAAAAGGGCGTATGCGTTTTTTCCTGAATATATTCAGGAAAAAACACATACGCCCTTCTTGGCCAACCAAGCAACCTGGAAAGGCAAATCAGCGCTACAAAGAAGTCTCGCTTCCCATCGGTCAAAAGGGCCATGCTGCAAAAAGTGTCAAAACCAGAAATGCAGGACAGGCCATGGAGAAATGGCAGCCTTGCTACACTGATGGGCGGGATGTAAATTGCCAACAGCCACTCTGGAGAAGTGTACGTTGTGTCCTGAAACATCGAAAAAAAACAGCTTAGGGAGCATAGGGCACGTCCACTCATGGGCGTATAAATTGGAAAAACTAAAAATCAGCAAGACACAGGCACCCGAAAGTTTAGGGCTGCTCTGTTGACAAGAACCTCCACTTCATGACACCTTAAATATCCCAGGAAAGAGAAAAATGGATAAAGAAGTTGTGGTCCTTATGTACAATGGAATATCACTCAGACATGAAATCAATGTCATAAGGCTAGTAGAAGCAAGATGAGTGGAGTTAGGTACGACGATTCTAAGTGAAATAAGTCACACAGAAAAAGACACTTATCATAAGCTATCACTTATAGAGGGAATGTAAAAACCGCTACACTTGAACTGAATTACAAAACAGAACAGAGTCACACGTTTAGAAAACACACTATAGCTGCTTAACAGGAAAGGTGAGGTGGGGTGATGCATAAAACAAGGGTTTCAAATTCGCTCAGATACCGTTCCATACACCCAATATGTAATAGACAAGACCTACTCCTTGCTCAGTGAACTGGACTCAACACCCCCTATTCCCCGCACAAGAATATATGTGACTAGTAAGAATCTTAAAACCTATGTATTGATATCTGTCTGGAAGTGAGTCAAGTGGGTGTAAAGCCGCATAAACACAGCCATGAAAGGCAGCTAAACCCCATTATAAAAATAAATTACTTTTAAAAACCCGTAAAACAAAGACAGTGAAAGAGAGAGAAATTCTTACAAAATTCGTTCAGAGGCTGTGATGCAACCTGGATTGACCATATCTAGACCCACACCTGGATGAGACATAAGGGTGGACACTCTTGGGGCTGAGAGGTTGGGTGAGGTTGGGTGAGAAAACGCAGACCCTTTAAAGTAATACTGCGTGGTACCCATCCCATGGGTCCCAAATCTCCAGGTTCAAGGGCATCTTCCTACATCGAAAACATGCATGAGAAACCCAGAAGATGGTACACCGTGTGATTTTGAAAGGTTTCTAAAACGCACCTCATTTCTCATCTCCTTGTGCTCGGTTTCGCCATTCCAGCTACTTTACTAGCAATCTCCCTACTTGGAGAATCAGCACCTTTAACCTCCTGTTCCCTACAGGTTGCAATTTGTCCTGAGGACGAACGGGAAGAGGGGCAACCAATGAGAGACTAGATCTAGGTGTTGGGACAGGCACAGGTCACTCTATTTTCCCAACAGGAAGAAGAATTAACCACAGGCTCAGCCTGCCGCCCAGAAGCAGAATAGGGCCTGAGGCAATCGCGCGCTTTTGCGGCCAGCTCCCAAAAAAGACATTTGAAAAATGGAGCTCAGGGAAACTGCAATTCACAAACCCGCAGAGTTATAAATGATAACTCTCATCCACAGATATATTGAGGGAAGGCAACGAAGAGGATTTGAAAGCAAGGCAGAATTGCAGGAAACAGATTTCAGGAGGTAGATACGAATCGCCTTTAAAGCACATGAAAAGTGGCAAAAGGTCGACAATGATGCCCTTGGCCAAAAAGGGCGTATGCGTTTTTTCCTGAATATATTCAGGAAAAAACGCATACGCCCTTTTTGGCCAAACAAGCAACCTGGAAAGGCAAATCAGCGCTACAAAGAAGTCTCGCTTCCCATCGGTGAAAAGGGCCATGCTGCAAAAAGTGTCAAAACCAGAAATGCAGGACAGGCCATGGAGAAATGGCAGCCTTGCTACACTGATGGGCGGGATGTAAATTGCCAACAGCCACTCTGGAGAAGTGTACGTTGTGTCCTGAAACATCGAAAAAAAACAGCTTAGGGAGCATAGGGCACGTCCACTCATGGGCGTATAAATTGGAAAAATTAAAATCAGCAAGACAAAGGCACCGGAAAGTTTAGGGCTGCTCTGTTGACAAGAACCTCCACTTCATGACACCTTAAATATCCCAGGAAAGAGAAAAATGGATAAACAAGTTGTGGTCCTTATGTACAATGGAATATCACTCAGACATGAAATCAATGTCATAAGGCTAGTAGAAGCAAGATGAGTGGAGTTAGGTACGACGATTCTAAGTGAAATAAGTCACACAGAAAAAGACACTTATCATAAGCTATCACTTATAGAGGGAATGTAAAAACCGCTACACTTGAACTGAATTACAAAACAGAACAGAGTCACACGTTTAGAAAACACACTATGGCTGCTTAACGGGAATGGTGAGGTGGGGTGATGCATAAAACAAGGGTTTCAAATTCGCTCAGATACCGTTCCATACACCCAATATGTAATAGACAAGACCTACTCCTTGCTCAGTGAACTGGACTCAACACCCCCTATTCCCCGCACAAGAATATATGTGACTAGTAAGAATCTTAAAACCTATGTATTGATATCTGTCTGGAAGTGAGTCAAGTGGGTGTAAAGCCGCATAAACACAACCATGAAAAGCAGCTAAACCCCATTATAAAAATAAATTACTTTTAAAAACCCGTAAAACAAAGACAGTGAAAGAGAGAGAAATTCTTACAAAATTCGTTCAGAGGCTGTGATGCAACCTGGATTGACCATATCTACACCCACTCCTGGATGAGACATAAGGGTGGACACTCTTGGGGCTGAGAGGTTGGGTGAGGTTGGGTGAGAAAACGCAGACCCTTTAAAGTAATACTGCGTGGTACCCATCCCATGGGTCCCAAATCTCCAGGTTCAAGGGCATCTTCCTACATCGAAAACATGCATGAGAAACCCAGAAGATGGTACACCGTGTGATTTTGAAAGGTTTCTAAAACGCACCTCATTTCTCATCTCCTTGTGCTCGATTTCGCCATTCCAGCTACTTTACTAGCAATCTCCCTACTTGGAGAATCAGCACCTTTAACCTCCTGTTCCCTACAGGTTGCAATTTGTCCTGAGGACGAACGGGAAGAGGGGCAACCAATGAGAGACTAGATCTAGGTGTTGGGACAGGCACAGGTCACTCTATTTTCCCAACAGGAAGAAGAATTAACCACAGGCTCAGCCTGCCGCCCAGAAGCAGAATAGGGCCTGAGGCAATCCCGCGCTTTTGCGGCCAGCTCCCAAAAAAACATTTGAAAAATGGAGCTCAGGGAAACTGCAATTCACAAACCCGCAGAGTTATAAATGATAACTCTCATCCACAGATATATTGAGGGAAGGCAACGAAGAGGATTTGAAAGCAAGGCAGAATTGTAGGAAACAGATTTCAGGAGGTAGATACGAATCGCCTTTAAAGCACATGAAAAGCGGCAAAAGGTCGACAATGATGCCCTTGGCCAAAAAGGGCGTATGCGTTTTTTCCTGAATATATTCAGGAAAAAACACATACGCCCTTCTTGGCCAACCAAGCAACCTGGAAAGGCAAATCAGCGCTACAAAGAAGTCTCGCTTCCCATCGGTGAAAAGGGCCATGCTGCAAAAAGTGTCAAAACCAGAAATGCAGGACAGGCCATGGAGAAATGGCAGCCTTGCTACACTGATGGGCGGGATGTAAATTGCCAACAGCCACTCTGGAGAAGTGTATGTTGTGTCCTGAAACATCGAAAAAAAACAGCTTAGGGAGCATAGGGCACGTCCACTCATGGGCGTATAAATTGGAAAAACTAAAAATCAGCAAGACACAGGCACCCGAAAGTTTAGGGCTGCTCTGTTGACAAGAACCTCCACTTCATGACACCTTAAATATCCCAGGAAAGAGAAAAATGGATAAAGAAGTTGTGGTCCTTATGTACAATGGAATATCACTCAGACATGAAATCAATATCATAAGGCTAGTAGAAGCAAGATGAGTGGAGTTAGGTACGACGATTCTAAGTGAAATAAGTCACACAGAAAAAGACACTTATCATAAGCTATCACTTATAGAGGGAATGTAAAAACCGCTACACTTGAACTGAATTACAAAACAGAACAGAGTCACACGTTTAGAAAACACACTATAGCTGCTTAACAGGAAAGGTGAGGTGGGGTGATGCATAAAACAAGGGTTTCAAATTGGCTCAGATACCGTTCCATACACCCAATATGTAATAGAAAAGACCTACTCCTTGCTCAGTGAACTGGACTCAACACCCCCTATTCCCCGCACAAGAATATATGTGACTAGTAAGAATCTTAAAACCTATGTATTGATATCTGTCTGGAAGTGAGTCAAGTGGGTGTAAAGCCGCATAAACACAGCCATGAAAGGCAGCTAAACCCCATTATAAAAATAAATTACTTTTAAAAACCCGTAAAACAAAGACAGTGAAAGAGAGAGAAATTCTTACAAAATTCGTTCAGAGGCTGTGATGCAACCTGGATTGACCATATCTAGACCCACACCTGGATGAGACATAAGGGTGGACACTCTTGGGGCTGAGAGGTTGGGTGAGGTTGGGTGAGAAAACGCAGACCCTTTAAAGTAATACTGCGTGGTACCCATCCCATGGGTCCCAAATCTCCAGGTTCAAGGGCATCTTCCTACATCGAAAACATGCATGAGAAACCCAGAAGATGGTACACCGTGTGATTTTGAAAGGTTTCTAAAACGCACCTCATTTCTCATCTCCTTGTGCTCGATTTCGCCATTCCAGCTACTTTACTAGCAATCTCCCTACTTGGAGAATCAGCACCTTTAACCTCCTGTTCCCTACAGGTTGCAATTTGTCCTGAGGACGAACGGGAAGAGGGGCAACCAATGAGAGACTAGATCTAGGTGTTGGGACAGGCACAGGTCACTCTATTTTCCCAACAGGAAGAAGAATTAACCACAGGCTCAGCCTGCCGCCCAGAAGCAGAATAGGGCCTGAGGCAATCCCGCGCTTTTGCGGCCAGCTCCCAAAAAAACATTTGAAAAATGGAGCTCAGGGAAACTGCAATTCACAAACCCGCAGAGTTATAAATGATAACTCTCATCCACAGATATATTGAGGGAAGGCAACGAAGAGGATTTGAAAGCAAGGCAGAATTGCAGGAAACAGATTTCAGGAGGTAGATACGAATCGCCTTTAAAGCACATGAAAAGCGGCAAAAGGTCGACAATGATGCCCTTGGCCAAAAAGGGCGTATGCGTTTTTTCCTGAATATATTCAGGAAAAAACACATACGCCCTTCTTGGCCAACCAAGCAACCTGGAAAGGCAAATCAGCGCTACAAAGAAGTCTCGCTTCCCATCGGTGAAAAGGGCCATGCTGCAAAAAGTGTCAAAACCAGAAATGCAGGACAGGCCATGGAGAAATGGCAGCCTTGCTACACTGATGGGCGGGATGTAAATTGCCAACAGCCACTCTGGAGAAGTGTATGTTGTGTCCTGAAACATCGAAAAAAAACAGCTTAGGGAGCATAGGGCACGTCCACTCATGGGCGTATAAATTGGAAAAACTAAAAATCAGCAAGACACAGGCACCCGAAAGTTTAGGGCTGCTCTGTTGACAAGAACCTCCACTTCATGACACCTTAAATATCCCAGGAAAGAGAAAAATGGATAAAGAAGTTGTGGTCCTTATGTACAATGGAATATCACTCAGACATGAAATCAATATCATAAGGCTAGTAGAAGCAAGATGAGTGGAGTTAGGTACGACGATTCTAAGTGAAATAAGTCACACAGAAAAAGACACTTATCATAAGCTATCACTTATAGAGGGAATGTAAAAACCGCTACACTTGAACTGAATTACAAAACAGAACAGAGTCACACGTTTAGAAAACACACTATAGCTGCTTAACAGGAAAGGTGAGGTGGGGTGATGCATAAAACAAGGGTTTCAAATTGGCTCAGATACCGTTCCATACACCCAATATGTAATAGAAAAGACCTACTCCTTGCTCAGTGAACTGGACTCAACACCCCCTATTCCCCGCACAAGAATATATGTGACTAGTAAGAATCTTAAAACCTATGTATTGATATCTGTCTGGAAGTGAGTCAAGTGGGTGTAAAGCCGCATAAACACAGCCATGAAAGGCAGCTAAACCCCATTATAAAAATAAATTACTTTTAAAAACCCGTAAAACAAAGACAGTGAAAGAGAGAGAAATTCTTACAAAATTCGTTCAGAGGCTGTGATGCAACCTGGATTGACCATATCTAGACCCACACCTGGATGAGACATAAGGGTGGACACTCTTGGGGCTGAGAGGTTGGGTGAGGTTGGGTGAGAAAACGCAGACCCTTTAAAGTAATACTGCGTGGTACCCATCCCATGGGTCCCAAATCTCCAGGTTCAAGGGCATCTTCCTACATCGAAAACATGCATGACAAACCCAGAAGATGGTACACCGTGTGATTTTGAAAGGTTTCTAAAACGCACCTCATTTCTCATCTCCTTGTGCTCCGTTTCGCCATTCCAGCTACTTTACTAGCAATCTCCCTACTTGGAGAATCAGCACCTTATCCTCCTGTTCCCTACAGGTTGCAATTTGTCCTGAGGATGAACGGGAAGAGGGGCAACCAATGAGAGAATAGATCTAGGTGTTGGGACAGGCACAGGTCACTCTATTTTCCCAACAGGAAGAAGAATTAACCACAGGCTCAGCCTGCCGCCCAGAAGCAGAATAGGGCCTGAGGCAATCCCGCGCTTTTGCGGCCAGCTCCCAAAAAAGACATTTGAAAAATGGAGCTCAGGGAAACTGCAATTCACAAACCCGCAGAGTTATAAATGATAACTCTCATCCACAGATATATTGAGGGAAGGCAACGAAGAGGATTTGAAAGCAAGGCAGAATTGCAGGAAACAGATTTCAGGAGGTAGATACGAATCGCCTTTAAAGCACATGAAAAGCGGCAAAACGTCGACAATGATACCCTTGGCCAAAAAGGGCGTATGCGTTTTTTCCTGAATATATTCAGGAAAAAACGCATACGCCCTTTTTGGCCAACCAAGCAACCTGGAAAGGCAAATCAGCGCTACAAAGAAGTCTCGCTTCCCATCGGTGAAAAGGGCCATGCTGCAAAAAGTGTCAAAACCAGAAATGCAGGACAGGCCATGGAGAAATGGCAGCCTTGCTACACTGATGGGCGGGATCTAAATTGCCAACAACCACTCTGGAGAAGTGTACGTTGTGTCCTGAAACATCGAAAAAAAACAGCTTAGGGAGCATAGGGCACGTCCACTCATGGGCGTATAAATTGGAAAAACTAAAAATCAGCAAGACACAGGCACCGGAAAGTTTAGGGCTGCTCTGTTGACAAGAACCTCCACTTCATGACACCTTAAATATCCCAGGAAAGAGAAAAATGGATAAAGAAGTTGTGGTCCTTATGTACAATGGAATATCACTCAGACATGAAATCAATGTCTCATAAGGCTAGTAGAAGCAAGATGAGTGGAGTTAGGTACGACGATTCTAAGTGAAATAAGTCACACAGAAAAAGACACTTATCATAAGCTATCACTTATAGAGGGAATGTAAAAACCGCTACACTTGAACTGAATTACAAAACAGAACAGAGTCACACGTTTAGAAAACACACTATAGCTGCTTAACAGGAAAGGTGAGGTGGGGTGATGCATAAAACAAGGGTTTCAAATTGGCTCAGATACCGTTCCATACACCCAATATGTAATAGAAAAGACCTACTCCTTGCTCAGTGAACTGGACTCAACACCCCCTATTCCCCGCACAAGAATATATGTGACTAGTAAGAATCTTAAAACCTATGTATTGATATCTGTCTGGAAGTGAGTCAAGTGGGTGTAAAGCCGCATAAACACAGCCATGAAAGGCAGCTAAACCCCATTATAAAAATAAATTACTTTTAAAAACCCGTAAAACAAAGACAGTGAAAGAGAGAGAAATTCTTACAAAATTCGTTCAGAGGCTGTGATGCAACCTGGATTGACCATATCTAGACCCACACCTGGATGAGACATAAGGGTGGACACTCTTGGGGCTGAGAGGTTGGGTGAGGTTGGGTGAGAAAACGCAGACCCTTTAAAGTAATACTGCGTGGTACCCATCCCATGGGTCCCAAATCTCCAGGTTCAAGGGCATCTTCCTACATCGAAAACATGCATGACAAACCCAGAAGATGGTACACCGTGTGATTTTGAAAGGTTTCTAAAACGCACCTCATTTCTCATCTCCTTGTGCTCCGTTTCGCCATTCCAGCTACTTTACTAGCAATCTCCCTACTTGGAGAATCAGCACCTTATCCTCCTGTTCCCTACAGGTTGCAATTTGTCCTGAGGATGAACGGGAAGAGGGGCAACCAATGAGAGAATAGATCTAGGTGTTGGGACAGGCACAGGTCACTCTATTTTCCCAACAGGAAGAAGAATTAACCACAGGCTCAGCCTGCCGCCCAGAAGCAGAATAGGGCCTGAGGCAATCCCGCGCTTTTGCGGCCAGCTCCCAAAAAAGACATTTGAAAAATGGAGCTCAGGGAAACTGCAATTCACAAACCCGCAGAGTTATAAATGATAACTCTCATCCACAGATATATTGAGGGAAGGCAACGAAGAGGATTTGAAAGCAAGGCAGAATTGCAGGAAACAGATTTCAGGAGGTAGATACGAATCGCCTTTAAAGCACATGAAAAGCGGCAAAACGTCGACAATGATACCCTTGGCCAAAAAGGGCGTATGCGTTTTTTCCTGAATATATTCAGGAAAAAACGCATACGCCCTTTTTGGCCAACCAAGCAACCTGGAAAGGCAAATCAGCGCTACAAAGAAGTCTCGCTTCCCATCGGTGAAAAGGGCCATGCTGCAAAAAGTGTCAAAACCAGAAATGCAGGACAGGCCATGGAGAAATGGCAGCCTTGCTACACTGATGGGCGGGATCTAAATTGCCAACAACCACTCTGGAGAAGTGTACGTTGTGTCCTGAAACATCGAAAAAAAACAGCTTAGGGAGCATAGGGCACGTCCACTCATGGGCGTATAAATTGGAAAAACTAAAAATCAGCAAGACACAGGCACCGGAAAGTTTAGGGCTGCTCTGTTGACAAGAACCTCCACTTCATGACACCTTAAATATCCCAGGAAAGAGAAAAATGGATAAAGAAGTTGTGGTCCTTATGTACAATGGAATATCACTCAGACATGAAATCAATGTCTCATAAGGCTAGTAGAAGCAAGATGAGTGGAGTTAGGTACGACGATTCTAAGTGAAATAAGTCACACAGAAAAAGACACTTATCATAAGCTATCACTTATAGAGGGAATGTAAAAACCGCTACACTTGAACTGAATTACAAAACAGAACAGAGTCACACGTTTAGAAAACACACTATGGCTGCTTAACGGGAATGGTGAGGTGGGGTGATGCATAAAACAAGGGTTTCAAATTCGCTCAGATACCGTTCCATACACCCAATATGTAATAGACAAGACCTACTCCTTGCTCAGTGAACTGGACTCAACACCCCCTATTCACCACACAAGAATATATGTGACTAGTAAGAATCTTAAAACCTATGTATTGATATCTCTCTGGAAGTGAGTCAAGTGGGTGTAAAGCCGCATAAACACAGCCATGAAAAGCAGCTAAACCCCATTATAAAAATAAATTACTTTTAAAAACCCGTAAAACAAAGACAGTGAAAGAGAGAGAAATTCTTACAAAATTCGTTCAGAGGCTGTGATGCAACCTGGATTGACCATATCTACACCCACTCCTGGATGAGACATAAGGGTGGACACTCTTGGGGCTGAGAGGTTGGGTGAGGTTGGGTGAGAAAACGCAGACCCTTTAAAGTAATACTGCGTGGTACCCATCCCATGGGTCCCAAATCTCCAGGTTCAAGGGCATCTTCCTACATCGAAAACATGCATGAGAAACCCAGAAGATGGTACACCGTGTGATTTTGAAACGTTTCTAAAACGCACCTCATTTCTCATCTCCTTGTGCTCGGTTTCGCCATTCCAGCTACTTTACTAGCAATCTCCCTACTTGGAGAATCAGCACCTTTAACCTCCTGTTCCCTACAGGTTGCAATTTGTCCAGAGGACGAACGGGAAGAGGGGCAACCAATGAGAGACTAGATCTAGGTGTTGGGACAGGCACAGGTCACTCTATTTTCCCAACAGGAAGAAGAATTAACCACAGGCTCAGCCTGCCGCCCAGAAGCAGAATAGGGCCTGAGGCAATCCCGCGCTTTTGCGGCCAGCTCCCAAAAAAGACATTTGAAAAATGGAGCTCAGGGAAACTGCAATTCACAAACCCGCAGAGTTATAAATGATAACTCTCATCCACAGATATATTGAGGGAAGGCAACGAAGAGGATTTGAAAGCAAGGCAGAATTGCAGGAAACAGATTTCAGGAGGTAGATACGAATCGCCTTTAAAGCACATGAAAAGCGGCAAAAGGTCGACAATGATGCCCTTGGCCAAAAAGGGCGTATGCGTTTTTTCCTGAATATATTCAGGAAAAAACACATACGCCCTTCTTGGCCAACCAAGCAACCTGGAAAGGCAAATCAGCGCTACAAAGAAGTCTCGCTTCCCATCGGTGAAAAGGGCCATGCTGCAAAAAGTGTCAAAACCAGAAATGCAGGACAGGCCATGGAGAAATGGCAGCCTTGCTACACTGATGGGCGGGATGTAAATTGCCAACAGCCACTCTGGAGAAGTGTACGTTGTGTCCTGAAACATCGAAAAAAAACAGCTTAGGGAGCATAGGGCACGTCCACTCATGGGCGTATAAATTGGAAAAACTAAAAATCAGCAAGACACAGGCACCCGAAAGTTTAGGGCTGCTCTGTTGAGAAGAACCTCCACTTCATGACACCTTAAATATCCCAGGAAAGAGAAAAATGGATAAAGAAGTTGTGGTCCTTATGTACAATGGAATATCACTCAGACATGAAATCAATATCATAAGGCTAGTAGAATCAAGATGAGTGGAGTTAGGTACGACGATTCTAAGTGAAATAAGTCACACAGAAAAAGACACTTATCATAAGCTATCACTTATAGAGGGAATGTAAAAACCGCTACACTTGAACTGAATTACAAAACAGAACAGAGTCACACGTTTAGAAAACACACTATAGCTGCTTAACAGGAAAGGTGAGGTGGGGTGATGCATAAAACAAGGGTTTCAAATTGGCTCAGATACCGTTCCATACACCCAATATGTAATAGAAAAGACCTACTCCTTGCTCAGTGAACTGGACTCAACACCCCCTATTCCCCGCACAAGAATATATGTGACTAGTAAGAATCTTAAAACCTATGTATTGATATCTGTCTGGAAGTGAGTCAAGTGGGTGTAAAGCCGCATAAACACAACCATGAAAAGCAGCTAAACCCCATTATAAAAATAAATTACTTTTAAAAACCCGTAAAACAAAGACAGTGAAAGAGAGAGAAATTCTTACAAAATTCGTTCAGAGGCTGTGATGCAACCTGGATTGACCATATCTACACCCACTCCTGGATGAGACATAAGGGTGGACACTCTTGGGGCTGAGAGGTTGGGTGAGGTTGGGTGAGAAAACGCAGACCCTTTAAAGTAATACTGCGTGGTACCCATCCCATGGGTCCCAAATCTCCAGGTTCAAGGGCATCTTCCTACATCGAAAACATGCATGAGAAACCCAGAAGATGGTACACCGTGTGATTTTGAAAGGTTTCTAAAACGCACCTCATTTCTCATCTCCTTGTGCTCGGTTTCGCCATTCCAGCTACTTTACTAGCAATCTCCCTACTTGGAGAATCAGCACCTTTAACCTCCTGTTCCCTACAGGTTGCAATTTGTCCTGAGGACGAACGGGAAGAGGGGCAACCAATGAGAGACTAGATCTAGGTGTTGGGACAGGCACAGGTCACTCTATTTTCCCAACAGGAAGAAGAATTAACCACAGGCTCAGCCTGCCGCCCAGAAGCAGAATAGGGCCTGAGGCAATCCCGCGCTTTTGCGGCCAGCTCCCAAAAAAGACATTTGAAAAATGGAGCTCAGGGAAACTGCAATTCACAAACCCGCAGAGTTATAAATGATAACTCTCATCCACAGATATATTGAGGGAAGGCAACGAAGAGGATTTGAAAGCAAGGCAGAATTGCAGGAAACAGATTTCAGGAGGTAGATACGAATCGCCTTTAAAGCACATGAAAAGCGGCAAAAGGTCGACAATGATGCCCTTGGCCAAAAAGGGCGTATGCGTTTTTTCCTGAATATATTCAGGAAAAAACACATACGCCCTTCTTGGCCAACCAAGCAACCTGGAAAGGCAAATCAGCGCTACAAAGAAGTCTCGCTTCCCATCGGTCAAAAGGGCCATGCTGCAAAAAGTGTCAAAACCAGAAATGCAGGACAGGCCATGGAGAAATGGCAGCCTTGCTACACTGATGGGCGGGATGTAAATTGCCAACAGCCACTCTGGAGAAGTGTACGTTGTGTCCTGAAACATCGAAAAAAAACAGCTTAGGGAGCATAGGGCACGTCCACTCATGGGCGTATAAATTGGAAAAACTAAAAATCAGCAAGACACAGGCACCCGAAAGTTTAGGGCTGCTCTGTTGACAAGAACCTCCACTTCATGACACCTTAAATATCCCAGGAAAGAGAAAAATGGATAAAGAAGTTGTGGTCCTTATGTACAATGGAATATCACTCAGACATGAAATCAATATCATAAGGCTAGTAGAAGCAAGATGAGTGGAGTTAGGTACGACGATTCTAAGTGAAATAAGTCACACAGAAAAAGACACTTATCATAAGCTATCACTTATAGAGGGAATGTAAAAACCGCTACACTTGAACTGAATTACAAAACAGAACAGAGTCACACGTTTAGAAAACACACTATAGCTGCTTAACAGGAAAGGTGAGGTGGGGTGATGCATAAAACAAGGGTTTCAAATTGGCTCAGATACCGTTCCATACACCCAATATGTAATAGACAAGACCTACTCCTTGCTCAGTGAACTGGACTCAACACCCCCTATTCCCCGCACAAGAATATATGTGACTAGTAAGAATCTTAAAACCTATGTATTGATATCTGTCTGGAAGTGAGTCAAGTGGGTGTAAAGCCGCATAAACACAGCCATGAAAGGCAGCTAAACCCCATTATAAAAATAAATTACTTTTAAAAACCCGTAAAACAAAGACAGTGAAAGAGAGAGAAATTCTTACAAAATTCGTTCAGAGGCTGTGATGCAACCTGGATTGACCATATCTAGACCCACACCTGGATGAGACATAAGGGTGGACACTCTTGGGGCTGAGAGGTTGGGTGAGGTTGGGTGAGAAAACGCAGACCCTTTAAAGTAATACTGCGTGGTACCCATCCCATGGGTCCCAAATCTCCAGGTTCAAGGGCATCTTCCTACATCGAAAACATGCATGAGAAACCCAGAAGATGGTACACCGTGTGATTTTGAAAGGTTTCTAAAACGCACCTCATTTCTCATCTCCTTGTGCTCGGTTTCGCCATTCCAGCTACTTTACTAGCAATCTCCCTACTTGGAGAATCAGCACCTTTAACCTCCTGTTCCCTACAGGTTGCAATTTGTCCTGAGGACGAACGGGAAGAGGGGCAACCAATGAGAGACTAGATCTAGGTGTTGGGACAGGCACAGGTCACTCTATTTTCCCAACAGGAAGAAGAATTAACCACAGGCTCAGCCTGCCGCCCAGAAGCAGAATAGGGCCTGAGGCAATTGCGCGCTTTTGCGGCCAGCTCCCAAAAAAGACATTTGAAAAATGGAGCTCAGGGAAACTGCAATTCACAAACCCGCAGAGTTATAAATGATAACTCTCATCCACAGATATATTGAGGGAAGGCAACGAAGAGGATTTGAAAGCAAGGCAGAATTGCAGGAAACAGATTTCAGGAGGTAGATACGAATCGCCTTTAAAGCACATGAAAAGCGGCAAAAGGTCGACAATGATGCCCTTGGCCAAAAAGGGCGTATGCGTTTTTTCCTGAATATATTCAGGAAAAAACACATACGCCCTTTTTGGCCAAACAAGCAACCTGGAAAGGCAAATCAGCGCTACAAAGAAGTCTCGCTTCCCATCGGTGAAAAGGGCCATGCTGCAAAAAGTGTCAAAACCAGAAATGCAGGACAGGCCATGGAGAAATGGCAGCCTTGCTACACTGATGGGCGGGATGTAAATTGCCAACAGCCACTCTGGAGAAGTGTACGTTGTGTCCTGAAACATCGAAAAAAAACAGCTTAGGGAGCATAGGGCACGTCCACTCATGGGCGTATAAATTGGAAAAATTAAAATCAGCAAGACAAAGGCACCGGAAAGTTTAGGGCTGCTCTGTTGACAAGAACCTCCACTTCATGACACCTTAAATATCCCAGGAAAGAGAAAAATGGATAAACAAGTTGTGGTCCTTATGTACAATGGAATATCACTCAGACATGAAATCAATGTCATAAGGCTAGTAGAAGCAAGATGAGTGGAGTTAGGTACGACGATTCTAAGTGAAATAAGTCACACAGAAAAAGACACTTATCATAAGCTATCACTTATAGAGGGAATGTAAAAACCGCTACACTTGAACTGAATTACAAAACAGAACAGAGTCACACGTTTAGAAAACACACTATGGCTGCTTAACGGGAATGGTGAGGTGGGGTGATGCATAAAACAAGGGTTTCAAATTCGCTCAGATACCGTTCCATACACCCAATATGTAATAGACAAGACCTACTCCTTGCTCAGTGAACTGGACTCAACACCTCCTATTCCCCGCACAAGAATATATGTGACTAGTAAGAATCTTAAAACCTATGTATTGATATCTGTCTGGAAGTGAGTCAAGTGGGTGTAAAGCCGCATAAACACAACCATGAAAAGCAGCTAAACCCCATTATAAAAATAAATTACTTTTAAAAACCCGTAAAACAAAGACAGTGAAAGAGAGAGAAATTCTTACAAAATTCGTTCAGAGGCTGTGATGCAACCTGGATTGACCATATCTACACCCACTCCTGGATGAGACATAAGGGTGGACACTCTTGGGGCTGAGAGGTTGGGTGAGGTTGGGTGAGAAAACGCAGACCCTTTAAAGTAATACTGCGTGGTACCCATCCCATGGGTCCCAAATCTCCAGGTTCAAGGGCATCTTCCTACATCGAAAACATGCATGAGAAACCCAGAAGATGGTACACCGTGTGATTTTGAAAGGTTTCTAAAACGCACCTCATTTCTCATCTCCTTGTGCTCGGTTTCGCCATTCCAGCTACTTTACTAGCAATCTCCCTACTTGGAGAATCAGCACCTTTAACCTCCTGTTCCCTACAGGTTGCAATTTGTCCTGAGGACGAACGGGAAGAGGGGCAACCAATGAGAGACTAGATCTAGGTGTTGGGACAGGCACAGGTCACTCTATTTTCCCAACAGGAAGAAGAATTAACCACAGGCTCAGCCTGCCGCCCAGAAGCAGAATAGGGCCTGAGGCAATCCCGCGCTTTTGCGGCCAGCTCCCAAAAAAGACATTTGAAAAATGGAGCTCAGGGAAACTGCAATTCACAAACCCGCAGAGTTATAAATGATAACTCTCATCCACAGATATATTGAGGGAAGGCAACGAAGAGGATTTGAAAGCAAGGCAGAATTGCAGGAAACAGATTTCAGGAGGTAGATACGAATCGCCTTTAAAGCACATGAAAAGCGGCAAAAGGTCGACAATGATGCCCTTGGCCAAAAAGGGCGTATGCGTTTTTTCCTGAATATATTCAGGAAAAAACACATACGCCCTTCTTGGCCAACCAAGCAACCTGGAAAGGCAAATCAGCGCTACAAAGAAGTCTCGCTTCCCATCGGTGAAAAGGGCCATGCTGCAAAAAGTGTCAAAACCAGAAATGCAGGACAGGCCATGGAGAAATGGCAGCCTTGCTACACTGATGGGCGGGATGTAAATTGCCAACAGCCACTCTGGAGAAGTGTACGTTGTGTCCTGAAACATCGAAAAAAAACAGCTTAGGGAGCATAGGGCACGTCCACTCATGGGCGTATAAATTGGAAAAACTAAAAATCAGCAAGACACAGGCACCCGAAAGTTTAGGGCTGCTCTGTTGACAAGAACCTCCACTTCATGACACCTTAAATATCCCAGGAAAGAGAAAAATGGATAAAGAAGTTGTGGTCCTTATGTACAATGGAATATCACTCAGACATGAAATCAATATCATAAGGCTAGTAGAATCAAGATGAGTGGAGTTAGGTACGACGATTCTAAGTGAAATAAGTCACACAGAAAAAGACACTTATCATAAGCTATCACTTATAGAGGGAATGTAAAAACCGCTACACTTGAACTGAATTACAAAACAGAACAGAGTCACACGTTTAGAAAACACACTATAGCTGCTTAACAGGAAAGGTGAGGTGGGGTGATGCATAAAACAAGGGTTTCAAATTGGCTCAGATACCGTTCCATACACCCAATATGTAATAGACAAGACCTACTCCTTGCTCAGTGAACTGGACTCAACACCCCCTATTCCCCGCACAAGAATATATGTGACTAGTAAGAATCTTAAAACCTATGTATTGATATCTGTCTGGAAGTGAGTCAAGTGGGTGTAAAGCCGCATAAACACAGCCATGAAAGGCAGCTAAACACCATTATAAAAATAAATTACTTTTAAAAACCCGTAAAACAAAGACAGTGAAAGAGAGAGAAATTCTTACAAAATTCGTTCAGAGGCTGTGATGCAACCTGGATTGACCATATCTAGACCCACACCTGGATGAGACATAAGGGTGGACACTCTTGGGGCTGAGAGGTTGGGTGAGGTTGGGTGAGAAAACGCAGACCCTTTAAAGTAATACTGCGTGGTACCCATCCCATGGGTCCCAAATCTCCAGGTTCAAGGGCATCTTCCTACATCGAAAACATGCATGAGAAACCCAGAAGATGGTACACCGTGTGATTTTGAAAGGTTACTAAAACGCACCTCATTTCTCATCTCCTTGTGCTCGGTTTCGCCATTCCAGCTACTTTACTAGCAATCTCCCTACTTGGAGAATCAGCACCTTTAACCTCCTGTTCCCTACAGGTTGCAATTTGTCCTGAGGACGAACGGGAAGAGGGGCAACCAATGAGAGACTAGATCTAGGTGTTGGGACAGGCACAGGTCACTCTATTTTCCCAACAGGAAGAAGAATTAACCACAGGCTCAGCCTGCCGCCCAGAAGCAGAATAGGGCCTGAGGCAATCCCGCGCTTTTGCGGCCAGCTCCCAAAAAAGACATTTGAAAAATGGAGCTCAGGGAAACTGCAATTCACAAACCCGCAGAGTTATAAATGATAACTCTCATCCACAGATATATTGAGGGAAGGCAACGAAGAGGATTTGAAAGCAAGGCAGAATTGCAGGAAACAGATTTCAGGAGGTAGATACGAATCCCCTTTAAAGCACATGAAAAGCGGCAAAACGTCGACAATGATGCCCTTGGCCAAAAAGGGCGTATGCGTTTTTTCCTGAATATATTCAGGAAAAAACACATACGCCCTTTTTGGCCAACCAAGCAACCTGGAAAGGCAAATCAGCGCTACAAAGAAGTCTCGCTTCCCATCGGTGAAAAGGGCCATGCTGCAAAAAGTGTCAAAACCAGAAATGCAGGACAGGCCATGGAGAAATGGCAGCCTTGCTACACTGATGGGCGGGATGTAAATTGCCAACAGCCACTCTGGAGAAGTGTACGTTGTGTCCTGAAACATCGAAAAAAAACAGCTTAGGGAGCATAGGGCACGTCCACTCATGGGCGTATAAATTGGAAAAACTAAAAATCAGCAAGACACAGGCACCGGAAAGTTTAGGGCTGCTCTGTTGACAAGAACCTCCACTTCATGACACCTTAAATATCCCAGGAAAGAGAAAAATGGATAAAGAAGTTGTGGTCCTTATGTACAATGGAATATCACTCAGACATGAAATCAATGTCTCATAAGGCTAGTAGAAGCAAGATGAGTGGAGTTAGGTACGACGATTCTAAGTGAAATAAGTCACACAGAAAAAGACACTTATCATAAGCTATCACTTATAGAGGGAATGTAAAAACCGCTACACTTGAACTGAATTACAAAACAGAACAGAGTCACACGTTTAGAAAACACACTATGGCTGCTTAACGGGAATGGTGAGGTGGGGTGATGCATAAAACAAGGGTTTCAAATTCGCTCAGATACCGTTCCATACACCCAATATGTAATAGACAAGACCTACTCCTTGCTCAGTGAACTGGACTCAACACCCCCTATTCACCACACAAGAATATATGTGACTAGTAAGAATCTTAAAACCTATGTATTGATATCTCTCTGGAAGTGAGTCAAGTGGGTGTAAAGCCGCATAAACACAGCCATGAAAAGCAGCTAAACCCCATTATAAAAATAAATTACTTTTAAAAACCCATAAAACAAAGACAGTGAAAGAGAGAGAAATTCTTACAAAATTCGTTCAGAGGCTGTGATGCAACCTGGATTGACCATATCAAGACCCACAGCTGGATGAGACATAAGGGTGGACACTCTTGGGGCTGAGAGGTTGGGTGTGGTTGGGTGAGCAAACGCAGACCCTTTAAAGTAATACTGCGTGGTACCCATCCCATGGGTCCCAAATCTCCAGGTTCAAGGGCATCTTCCTACATCGAAAACATGCATGAGAAACCCAGAAGATGGTACACCGTGTGATTTTGAAAGGTTTCTAAAACGCACCTCATTTCTCATCTCCTTGTGCTCGGTTTCGCCATTCCAGCTACTTTACTAGCAATCTCCCTACTTGGAGAATCAGCACCTTTAACCTCCTGTTCCCTACAGGTTGCAATTTGTCCTGAGGACGAACGGGAAGAGGGGCAACCAATGAGAGACAAGATCTAGGTGTTGGGACAGGCACAGGTCACTCTATTATCCCAACAGGAAGAAGAATTAACCACAGGCTCAGCCTGCCGCCCAGAAGCAGAATAGGGCCTGAGGCAATCCCGCGCTTTTGAGGCCAGCTCCCAAAAAAGACAGTTGAAAAATGGACCTCAGGGAAACTGCAATTCACAAACCCGCAGAGTTATAAATGATAACTCTCATCCACAGATATATTGAGGGAAGGCAACGAAGAGGATTTGAAAGCAAGGCAGAATTGCAGGAAACAGATTTCAGGAGGTAGATACGAATCGCCTTTAAAGCACATGAAAAGCGGCAAAACGTCGACAATGATGCCCTTGGCCAAAAAGGGCGTATGCGTTTTTTCCTGAATATATTCAGGAAAAAACGCATACGCCCTTTTTGGCCAACCAAGCAACCTGGAAAGGCAAATCAGCGCTACAAAGAAGTCTCGCTTCCCATCGGTGAAAAGGGCCATGCTGCAAAAAGTGTCAAAACCAGAAATGCAGGACAGGCCATGGAGAAATGGCAGCCTTGCTACACTGATGGGCGGGATGTAAATTGCCAACAACCACTCTGGAGAAGTGTACGTTGTGTCCTGAAACATCGAAAAAAAACAGCTTAGGGAGCATAGGGCACGTCCACTCATGGGCGTATAAATTGGAAAAACTAAAAATCAGCAAGACACAGGCACCGGAAAGTTTAGGGCTGCTCTGTTGACAAGAACCTCCACTTCATGACACCTTAAATATCCCAGGAAAGAGAAAAATGGATAAACAAGTTGTGGTCCTTATGTACAATGGAATATCACTCAGACATGAAATCAATGTCATAAGGCTAGTAGAAGCAAGATGAGTGGAGTTAGGTACGACGATTCTAAGTGAAATAAGTCACACAGAAAAAGACACTTATCATAAGCTATCACTTATAGAGGGAATGTAAAAACCGCTACACTTGAACTGAATTACAAAACAGAACAGAGTCACACGTTTAGAAAACACACTATGGCTGCTTAACGGGAATGGTGAGGTGGGGTGATGCATAAAACAAGGGTTTCAAATTCGCTCAGATACCGTTCCATACACCCAATATGTAATAGACAAGACCTACTCCTTGCTCAGTGAACTGGACTCAACACCTCCTATTCCCCGCACAAGAATATATGTGACTAGTAAGAATCTTAAAACCTATGTATTGATATCTGTCTGGAAGTGAGTCAAGTGGGTGTAAAGCCGCATGAACACAACCATGAAAAGCAGCTAAACCCCATTATAAAAATAAATTACTTTTAAAAACCCGTAAAACAAAGACAGTGAAAGAGAGAGAAATTCTTACAAAATTCGTTCAGAGGCTGTGATGCAACCTGGATTGACCATATCTACACCCACTCCTGGATGAGACATAAGGGTGGACACTCTTGGGGCTGAGAGGTTGGGTGAGGTTGGGTGAGAAAACGCAGACCCTTTAAAGTAATACTGCGTGGTACCCATCCCATGGGTCCCAAATCTCCAGGTTCAAGGGCATCTTCCTACATCGAAAACATGCATGAGAAACCCAGAAGATGGTACACCGTGTGATTTTGAAAGGTTTCTAAAACGCACCTCATTTCTCATCTCCTTGTGCTCGGTTTCGCCATTCCAGCTACTTTACTAGCAATCTCCCTACTTGGAGAATCAGCACCTTTAACCTCCTGTTCCCTACAGGTTGCAATTTGTCCTGAGGACGAACGGGAAGAGGGGCAACCAATGAGAGACTAGATCTAGGTGTTGGGACAGGCACAGGTCACTCTATTTTCCCAACAGGAAGAAGAATTAACCACAGGCTCAGCCTGCCGCCCAGAAGCAGAATAGGGCCTGAGGCAATCCCGCGCTTTTGCGGCCAGCTCCCAAAAAAGACATTTGAAAAATGGAGCTCAGGGAAACTGCAATTCACAAACCCGCAGAGTTATAAATGATAACTCTCATCCACAGATATATTGAGGGAAGGCAACGAAGAGGATTTGAAAGCAAGGCAGAATTGCAGGAAACAGATTTCAGGAGGTAGATACGAATCGCCTTTAAAGCACATGAAAAGCGGCAAAAGGTCGACAATGATGCCCTTGGCCAAAAAGGGCGTATGCGTTTTTTCCTGAATATATTCAGGAAAAAACACATACGCCCTTCTTGGCCAACCAAGCAACCTGGAAAGGCAAATCAGCGCTACAAATAAGTCTCGCTTCCCATCGGTGAAAAGGGCCATGCTGCAAAAAGTGTCAAAACCAGAAATGCAGGACAGGCCATGGAGAAATGGCAGCCTTGCTACACTGATGGGCGGGATGTAAATTGCCAACAGCCACTCTGGAGAAGTGTACGTTGTGTCCTGAAACATCGAAAAAAAACAGCTTAGGGAGCATAGGGCACGTCCACTCATGGGCGTATAAATTGGAAAAACTAAAAATCAGCAAGACACAGGCACCCGAAAGTATAGGGCTGCTCTGTTGACAAGAACCTCCACTTCATGACACCTTAAATATCCCAGGAAAGAGAAAAATGGATAAAGAAGTTGTGGTCCTTATGTACAATGGAATATCACTCAGACATGAAATCAATATCATAAGGCTAGTAGAATCAAGATGAGTGGAGTTAGGTACGACGATTCTAAGTGAAATAAGTCACACAGAAAAAGACACTTATCATAAGCTATCACTTATAGAGGGAATGTAAAAACCGCTACACTTGAACTGAATTACAAAACAGAACAGAGTCACACGTTTAGAAAACACACTATAGCTGCTTAACAGGAAAGGTGAGGTGGGGTGATGCATAAAACAAGGGTTTCAAATTGGCTCAGATACCGTTCCATACACCCAATATGTAATAGACAAGACCTACTCCTTGCTCAGTGAACTGGACTCAACACCCCCTATTCCCCACACAAGAATATATGTGACTAGTAAGAATCTTAAAACCTATGTATTGATATCTGTCTGGAAGTGAGTCAAGTGGGTGTAAAGCCGCATAAACACAGCCATGAAAGGCAGCTAAACCCCATTATAAAAATAAATTACTTTTAAAAACCCGTAAAACAAAGACAGTGAAAGAGAGAGAAATTCTTACAAAATTCGTTCAGAGGCTGTGATGCAACCTGGATTGACCATATCTAGACCCACACCTGGATGAGACATAAGGGTGGACACTCTTGGGGCTGAGAGGTTGGGTGAGGTTGGGTGAGAAAACGCAGACCCTTTAAAGTAATACTGCGTGGTACCCATCCCATGGGTCCCAAATCTCCAGGTTCAAGGGCATCTTCCTACATCGAAAACATGCATGAGAAACCCAGAAGATGGTACACCGTGTGATTTTGAAAGGTTACTAAAACGCACCTCATTTCTCATCTCCTTGTGCTCGGTTTCGCCATTCCAGCTACTTTACTAGCAATCTCCCTACTTGGAGAATCAGCACCTTTAACCTCCTGTTCCCTACAGGTTGCAATTTGTCCTGAGGACGAACGGGAAGAGGGGCAACCAATGAGAGACTAGATCTAGGTGTTGGGACAGGCACAGGTCACTCTATTTTCCCAACAGGAAGAAGAATTAACCACAGGCTCAGCCTGCCGCCCAGAAGCAGAATAGGGCCTGAGGCAATCCCGCGCTTTTGCGGCCAGCTCCCAAAAAAGACATTTGAAAAATGGAGCTCAGGGAAACTGCAATTCACAAACCCGCAGAGTTATAAATGATAACTCTCATCCACAGATATATTGAGGGAAGGCAACGAAGAGGATTTGAAAGCAAGGCAGAATTGCAGGAAACAGATTTCAGGAGGTAGATACGAATCCCCTTTAAAGCACATGAAAAGCGGCAAAAGGTCGACAATGATGCCCTTGGCCAAAAAGGGCGTATGCGTTTTTTCCTGAATATATTCAGGAAAAAACGCATACGCCCTTTTTGGCCAACCAAGCAACCTGGAAAGGCAAATCAGCGCTACAAAGAAGTCTCGCTTCCCATCGGTGAAAAGGGCCATGCTGCAAAAAGTGTCAAAACCAGAAATGCAGGACAGGCCATGGAGAAATGGCAGCCTTGCTACACTGATGGGCGGGATGTAAATTGCCAACAGCCACTCTGGAGAAGTGTACGTTGTGTCCTGAAACATCGAAAAAAAACAGCTTAGGGAGCATAGGGCACGTCCACTCATGGGCGTATAAATTGGAAAAACTAAAAATCAGCAAGACACAGGCACCGGAAAGTTTAGGGCTGCTCTTTTGACAAGAACCTCCACTTCATGACACCTTAAATATCCCAGGAAAGAGAAAAATGGATAAAGAAGTTGTGGTCCTTATGTACAATGGAATATCACTCAGACATGAAATCAATGTCTCATAAGGCTAGTAGAAGCAAGATGAGTGGAGTTAGGTACGACGATTCTAAGTGAAATAAGTCACACAGAAAAAGACACTTATCATAAGCTATCACTTATAGAGGGAATGTAAAAACCGCTACACTTGAACTGAATTACAAAACAGAACAGAGTCACACGTTTAGAAAACACACTATGGCTGCTTAACGGGAATGGTGAGGTGGGGTGATGCATAAAACAAGGGTTTCAAATTCGCTCAGATACCGTTCCATACACCCAATATGTAATAGACAAGACCTACTCCTTGCTTAGTGAACTGGACTCAACACCCCCTATTCACCACACAAGAATATATGTGACTAGTAAGAATCTTAAAACCTATGTATTGATATCTCTCTGGAAGTGAGTCAATTGGGTGTAAAGCCGCATAAACACAGCCATGAAAAGCAGCTAAACCCCATTATAAAAATAAATTACTTTTAAAAACCCATAAAACAAAGACAGTGAAAGAGAGAGAAATTCTTACAAAATTCGTTCAGAGGCTGTGATGCAACCTGGATTGACCATATCTAGACCCACACCTGGATGAGACATAAGGGTGGACACTCTTGGGGCTGAGAGGTTGGGTGAGGTTGGGTGAGCAAACGCAGACCCTTTAAAGTAATACTGCGTGGTACCCATCCCATGGGTCCCAAATCTCCAGGTTCAAGGGCATCTTCCTACATCGAAAACATGCATGAGAAACCCAGAAGATGGTACACCGTGTGATTTTGAAAGGTTTCTAAAACGCACCTCATTTCTCATCTCCTTGTGCTCGGTTTCGCCATTCCAGCTACTTTACTAGCAATCTCCCTACTTGGAGAATCAGCACCTTTAACCTCCTGTTCCCTACAGGTTGCAATTTGTCCTGAGGATGAACGGGAAGAGGGGCAACCAATGAGAGACTAGATCTAGGTGTTGGGACAGGCACAGGTCACTCTATTTTCCCAACAGGAAGAAGAATTAACCACAGGCTCAGCCTGCCGCCCAGAAGCAGAATAGGGCCTGAGGCAATCCCGCGCTTTTGCGGCCAGCTCCCAAAAAAGACAGTTGAAAAATGGAGCTCAGGGAAACTGCAATTCACAAACCCGCAGAGTTATAAATGATAACTCTCATCCACAGATATATTGAGGGAAGGCAACGAAGAGGATTTGAAAGCAAGGCAGAATTGCAGGAAACAGATTTCAGCAGGTAGATACGAATCGCCTTTAAAGCACATGAAAAGCGGCAAAACGTCGACAATGATGCCCTTGGCCAAAAAGGGCGTATGCGTTTTTTCCTGAATATATTCAGGAAAAAACGCATACGCCCTTTTTTGCCAACCAAGCAACCTGGAAAGGCAAATCAGCGCTACAAAGAAGTCTCGCTTCCCATCGGTCAAAAGGGCCATGCTGCAAAAAGTGTCAAAACCAGAAATGCAGGACAGGCCATGGAGAAATGGCAGCCTTGCTACACTGATGGGCGGGATGTAAATTGCCAACAGCCACTCTGGAGAAGTGTAAGTTGTGTCCTGAAACATGGAAAAAAAAACAGCTTAGGGAGCATAGGGCACGTCCACTCATGGGCGTATAAATTGGAAAAACTAAAAATCAGCAAGACACAGGCACCGGAAAGTTTAGGGCTGCTCTGTTGACAAGAACCTCCACTTCATGACACCTTAAATATCCCAGGAAAGAGAAAAATGGATAAAGAAGTTGTGGTCCTTATGTACAATGGAATATCACTCAGACATGAAATCAATGTCATAAGGCTAGTAGAAGCAAGATGAGTGGAGTTAGGTACGACGATTCTAAGTGAAATAAGTCACACAGAAAAAGACACTTATCATAAGCTATCACTTATAGAGGGAATGTAAAAACCGCTACACTTGAACTGAATTACAAAACAGAACAGAGTCACACGTTTAGAAAACACACTATGGCTGCTTAACGGGAATGGTGAGGTGGGGTGATGCATAAAACAAGGGTTTCAAATTCGCTCAGATACCGTTCCATACACCCAATATGTAATAGACAAGACCTACTCCTTGCTCAGTGAACTGGACTCAACACCCCCTATTCCCGGCACAAGAATATATGTGACTAGTAAGAATCTTAAAACCTATGTATTGATATCTGTCTGGAAGTGAGTCAAGTGGGTGTAAAGCCGCATAAACACAACCATGAAAAGCAGCTAAACCCCATTATGAAAATAAATTACTTTTAAAAACCCGTAAAACAAAGACAGTGAAAGAGAGAGAAATTCTTACAAAATTCGTTCAGAGGCTGTGATGCAACCTGGATTGACCATATCTAGACCCACACCTGGATGAGACATAAGGGTGGACACTCTTGGGGCTGAGAGGTTGGGTGAGGTTGGGTGAGCAAACGCAGACCCTTTAAAGTAATACTGCGTGGTACCCATCCCATGGGTCCCAAATCTCCAGGTTCAAGGGCATCTTCCTACATCGAAAACATGCATGAGAAACCCAGAAGATGGTACACCGTGTGATTTTGAAAGGTTTCTAAAACGCACCTCATTTCTCATCTCCTTGTGCTCGGTTTCGCCATTCCAGCTACTTTACTAGCAATCTCCCTACTTGGAGAATCAGCACCTTTAACCTCCTGTTCCCTACAGGTTGCAATTTGTCCTGAGGATGAACGGGAAGAGGGGCAACCAATGAGAGACTAGATCTAGGTGTTGGGACAGGCACAGGTCACTCTATTTTCCCAACAGGAAGAAGAATTAACCACAGGCTCAGCCTGCCGCCTAGAAGCAGAATAGGGCCTGAGGCAATCCCGCGCTTTTGCGGCCAGCTCCCAAAAAAGACAGTTGAAAAATGGAGCTCAGGGAAACTGCAATTCACAAACCCGCAGAGTTATAAATGATAACTCTCATCCACAGATATATTGAGGGAAGGCAACGAAGAGGATTTGAAAGCAAGGCAGAATTGCAGGAAACAGATTTCAGCAGGTAGATACGAATCGCCTTTAAAGCACATGAAAAGCGGCAAAACGTCGACAATGATGCCCTTGGCCAAAAAGGGCGTATGCGTTTTTTCCTGAATATATTCAGGAAAAACCGCATACGCCCTTTTTGGCCAACCAAGCAACCTGGAAAGGCAAATCAGCGCTACAAAGAAGTCTCGCTTCCCATCGGTGAAAAGGGCCATGCTGCAAAAAGTGTCAAAACCAGAAATGCAGGACAGGCCATGGAGAAATGGCAGCC
This sequence comes from Eschrichtius robustus, assembly GCF_028021215.1. Classification (NCBI taxonomy): domain Eukaryota; kingdom Metazoa; phylum Chordata; class Mammalia; order Artiodactyla; family Eschrichtiidae; genus Eschrichtius; species Eschrichtius robustus. The sequence goes on from NW_027175214.1 coordinate 101,135, forward strand.
TTGCTACACTGATGGGCGGGATGTAAATTGCCAACAGCCACTCTGGAGAAGTGTACGTTGTGTCCTGAAACATGGAAAAAAAACAGCTTAGGGAGCATAGGGCACGTCCACTCATGGGCGTATAAATTGGAAAAACTAAAAATCAGCAAGACACAGGCACCGGAAAGTTTAGGGCTGCTCTGTTGACAAGAACCTCCACTTCATGACACCTTAAATATCCCAGGAAAGAGAAAAATGGATAAAGAAGTTGTGGTCCTTATGTACAATGGAATATCACTCAGACATGAAATCAATGTCTCATAAGGCTAGTAGAAGCAAGATGAGTGGAGTTAGGTACGACGATTCTAAGTGAAATAAGTCACACAGAAAAAGACACTTATCATAAGCTATCACTTATAGAGGGAATGTAAAAACCGCTACACTTGAACTGAATTACAAAACAGAACAGAGTCACACGTTTAGAAAACACACTATGGCTGCTTAACGGGAATGGTGAGGTGGGGTGATGCATAAAACAAGGGTTTCAAATTCGCTCAGATACCGTTCCATACACCCAATATGTAATAGACAAGACCTACTCCTTGCTTAGCGAACTGGACTCAACACCCCCTATTCACCACACAAGAATATATGTGACTAGTAAGAATCTTAAAACCTATGTATTGATATCTCTCTGGAAGTGAGTCAAGTGGGTGTAAAGCCGTATAAACACAGCCATGAAAAGCAGCTAAACCCCATTATAAAAATAAATTACTTTTAAAAACCCATAAAACAAAGACAGTGAAAGAGAGAGAAATTCTTACAAAATTCGTTCAGAGGCTGTGATGCAACCTGGATTGACCATATCTAGACCCACACCTGGATGAGACATAAGGGTGGACACTCTTGGGGCTGAGAGGTTGGGTGAGGTTGGGTGAGCAAACGCAGACCCTTTAAAGTAATACTGCGTGGTACCCATCCCATGGGTCCCAAATCTCCAGGTTCAAGGGCATCTTCCTACATCGAAAACATGCATGAGAAACCCAGAAGATGGTACACCGTGTGATTTTGAAAGGTTTCTAAAACGCACCTCATTTCTCATCTCCTTGTGCTCGGTTTCGCCATTCCAGCTACTTTACTAGCAATCTCCCTACTTGGAGAATCAGCACCTTTAACCTCCTGTTCCCTACAGGTTGCAATTTGTCCTGAGGATGAACGGGAAGAGGGGCAACCAATGAGAGACTAGATCTAGGTGTTGGGACAGGCACAGGTCACTCTATTTTCCCAACAGGAAGAAGAATTAACCACAGGCTCAGCCTGCCGCCCAGAAGCAGAATAGGGCCTGAGGCAATCCCAGGCTTTTGCGGCCAGCTCCCAAAAAAGACAGTTGAAAAATGGAGCTCAGGGAAACTGCAATTCACAAACCCGCAGAGTTATAAATGATAACTCTCATCCACAGATATATTGAGGGAAGGCAACGAAGAGGATTTGAAAGCAAGGCAGAATTGCAGGAAACAGATTTCAGCAGGTAGATACGAATCGCCTTTAAAGCACATGAAAAGCGGCAAAACGTCGACAATGATGCCCTTGGCCAAAAAGGGCGTATGCGTTTTTTCCTGAATATATTCAGGAAAAACCGCATACGCCCTTTTTGGCCAACCAAGCAACCTGGAAAGGCAAATCAGCGCTACAAAGAAGTCTCGCTTCCCATCGGTGAAAAGGGCCATGCTGCAAAAAGTGTCAAAACCAGAAATGCAGGACAGGCCATGGAGAAATGGCAGCCTTGCTACACTGATGGGCGGGATGTAAATTGCCAACAGCCACTCTGGAGAAGTGTACGTTGTGTCCTGAAACATGGAAAAAAAACAGCTTAGGGAGCATAGGGCACGTCCACTCATGGGCGTATAAATTGGAAAAACTAAAAATCAGCAAGACACAGGCACCGGAAAGTTTAGGGCTGCTCTGTTGACAAGAACCTCCACTTCATGACACCTTAAATATCCCAGGAAAGAGAAAAATGGATAAAGAAGTTGTGGTCCTTATGTACAATGGAATATCACTCAGACATGTAATCAATGTCTCATAAGGCTAGTAGAAGCAAGATGAGTGGAGTTAGGTACGACGATTCTAAGTGAAATAAGTCACACAGAAAAAGACACTTATCATAAGCTATCACTTATAGAGGGAATGTAAAAACCGCTACACTTGAACTGAATTACAAAACAGAACAGAGTCACACGTTTAGAAAACACACTATGGCTGCTTAACGGGAATGGTGAGGTGGGGTGATGCATAAAACAAGGGTTTCAAATTCGCTCAGATACCGTTCCATACACCCAATATGTAATAGACAAGACCTACTCCTTGCTTAGCGAACTGGACTCAACACCCCCTATTCACCACACAAGAATATATGTGACTAGTAAGAATCTTAAAACCTATGTATTGATATCTCTCTGGAAGTGAGTCAAGTGGGTGTAAAGCCGTATAAACACAGCCATGAAAAGCAGCTAAACCCCATTATAAAAATAAATTACTTTTAAAAACCCATAAAACAAAGACAGTGAAAGAGAGAGAAATTCTTACAAAATTCGTTCAGAGGCTGTGATGCAACCTGGATTGACCATATCTAGACCCACACCTGGATGAGACATAAGGGTGGACACTCTTGGGGCTGAGAGGTTGGGTGAGGTTGGGTGAGCAAACGCAGACCCTTTAAAGTAATACTGCGTGGTACCCATCCCATGGGTCCCAAATCTCCAGGTTCAAGGGCATCTTCCTACATCGAAAACATGCATGAGAAACCCAGAAGATGGTACACCGTGTGATTTTGAAAGGTTTCTAAAACGCACCTCATTTCTCATCTCCTTGTGCTCGGTTTCGCCATTCCAGCTACTTTACTAGCAATCTCCCTACTTGGAGAATCAGCACCTTTAACCTCCTGTTCCCTACAGGTTGCAATTTGTCCTGAGGATGAACGGGAAGAGGGGCAACCAATGAGAGACTAGATCTAGGTGTTGGGACAGGCACAGGTCACTCTATTTTCCCAACAGGAAGAAGAATTAACCACAGGCTCAGCCTGCCGCCCAGAAGCAGAATAGGGCCTGAGGCAATCCCAGGCTTTTTCGGCCAGCTCCCAAAAAAGACAGTTGAAAAATGGAGCTCAGGGAAACTGCAATTCACAAACCCGCAGAGTTATAAATGATAACTCTCATCCACAGATATATTGAGGGAAGGCAACGAAGAGGATTTGAAAGCAAGGCAGAATTGCAGGAAACAGATTTCAGCAGGTAGATACGAATCGCCTTTAAAGCACATGAAAAGCGGCAAAACGTCGACAATGATGCCCTTGGCCAAAAAGGGCGTATGCGTTTTTTCCTGAATATATTCAGGAAAAACCGCATACGCCCTTTTTGGCCAACCAAGCAACCTGGAAAGGCAAATCAGCGCTACAAAGAAGTCTCGCTTCCCATCGGTGAAAAGGGCCATGCTGCAAAAAGTGTCAAAACCAGAAATGCAGGACAGGCCATGGAGAAATGGCAGCCTTGCTACACTGATGGGCGGGATGTAAATTGCCAACAGCCACTCTGGAGAAGTGTACGTTGTGTCCTGAAACATCGAAAAAAAACAGCTTAGGGAGCATAGGGCACGTCCACTCATGGGCGTATAAATTGGAAAAACTAAAAATCAGCAAGACACAGGCACCGGAAAGTTTAGGGCTGCTCTGTTGACAAGAACCTCCACTTCATGACACCTTAAATATCCCAGGAAAGAGAAAAATGGATAAAGAAGTTGTGGTCCTTATGTACAATGGAATATCACTCAGACATGAAATCAATGTCTCATAAGGCTAGTAGAAGCAAGATGAGTGGAGTTAGGTACGACGATTCTAAGTGAAATAAGTCACACAGAAAAAGACACTTATCATAAGCTATCACTTATAGAGGGAATGTAAAAACCGCTACACTTGAACTGAATTACAAAACAGAACAGAGTCACACGTTTAGAAAACACTATGGCTGCTTAACGGGAATGGTGAGGTGGGGTGATGCATAAAACAAGGGTTTCAAATTCGCTCAGATACCGTTCCATACACCCAATATGTAATAGACAAGACCTACTCCTTGCTTAGTGAACTGGACTCAACAACCCCTATTCACCACACAAGAATATATGTGACTAGTAAGAATCTTAAAACCTATGTATTGATATCTCTCTGGAAGTGAGTCAAGTGGGTGTAAAGCCGCATAAACACAGCCATGAAAAGCAGCTAAACCCCATTATAAAAATAAATTACTTTTAAAAACCCATAAAACAAAGACAGTGAAAGAGAGAGAAATTCTTACAAAATTCGTTCAGAGGCTGTGATGCAACCTGGATTGACCATATCTAGACCCACAGCTGGATGAGACATAAGGGTGGACACTCTTGGGGCTGAGAGGTTGGGTGAGGTTGGGTGAGCAAACGCAGACCCTTTAAAGTAATACTGCGTGGTACCCATCCCATGGGTCCCAAATCTCCAGGTTCAAGGGCATCTTCCTACATCGAAAACATGCATGAGAAACCCAGAAGATGGTACACCGTGTGAATTTGAAAGGTTTCTAAAACGCACCTCATTTCTCATCTCCTTGTGCTCGGTTTCGCCATTCCAGCTACTTTACTAGCAATCTCCCTACTTGGAGAATCAGCACCCTTAACCTCCTGTTCCCTACAGGTTTCAATTTGTCCTGAGGATGAACGGGAAGAGGGGCAACCAATGAGAGACTAGATCTAGGTGTTGGGACAGGCACAGGTCACTCTATTTTCCCAACAGGAAGAAGAATTAACCACAGGCTCAGCCTGCCGCCCAGAAGCAGAATAGGGCCTGAGGCAATCCCGTGCTTTTGCGGCCAGCTCCCAAAAAAGACAGTTGAAAAATGGAGCTCAGGGAAACTGCAATTCACAAACCCGCAGAGTTATAAATGATAACTCTCATCCACAGATATATTGAGGGAAGGCAACGAAGAGGATTTGAAAGCAAGGCAGAATTGCAGGAAACAGATTTCAGGAGGTAGATACGAATCGCCTTTAAAGCACATGAAAAGCGGCAAAAGGTCGACAATGATGCCCTTGGCCAAAAAGGGCGTATGCGTTTTTTCCTGAATATATTCAGGAAAAAACACATACGCCCTTTTTGGCCAACCAAGCAACCTGGAAAGGCAAATCAGCGCTACAAAGAAGTCTCGCTTCCCATCGGTGAAAAGGGCCATGCTGCAAAAAGTGTCAAAACCAGAAATGCAGGACAGGCCATGGAGAAATGGCAGCCTTGCTACACTGATGGGCGGGATGTAAATTGCCAACAGCCACTCTGGAGAAGTGTACGTTGTGTCCTGAAACATCGAAAAAAAACAGCTTAGGGAGCATAGGGCACGTCCACTCATGGGCGTATAAATTGGAAAAACTAAAAATCAGCAAGACACAGGCACCGGAAAGTTTAGGGCTGCTCTGTTGACAAGAATCTCCACTTCATGACACCTTAAATATCCCAGGAAAGAGAAAAATGGATAAAGAAGTTGTGGTCCTTATGTACAATGGAATATCACTCACACATGAAATCAATGTCATAAGGCTAGTAGAAGCAAGATGAGTGGAGTTAGGTACGACGATTCTAAGTGAAATAAGTCACACAGAAAAAGACACTTATCATAAGCTATCACTTATAGAGGGAATGTAAAAACCGCTACACTTGAACTGAATTACAAAACAGAACAGTGTCACACGTTTAGAAAACACACTATGGCTGCTTAACGGGAATGGTGAGGTGGGGTGATGCATAAAACAAGGGTTTCAAATTCGCTCAGATACCGTTCCATACACCCAATATGTAATAGACAAGACCTACTCCTTGCTCAGTGAACTGGACTCAACACCCCCTATTCACCACACAAGAATATATGTGACTAGTAAGAATCTTAAAACCTATGTATTGATATCTCTCTGGAAGTGAGTCAAGTGGGTGTAAAGCCGCATAAACGCAGCCATGAAAAGCAGCTAAACCCCATTATAAAAATAAATTACTTTTAAAAACCCGTAAAACAAAGACAGTGAAAGAGAGAGAAATTCTTACAAAATTCGTTCAGAGGCTGTGATGCAACCTGGATTGACCATATCAAGACCCACACCTGGATGAGACATAAGGGTGGACACTCTTGGGGCTGAGAGGTTGGGTGAGGTTGGGTGAGCAAACGCAGACCCTTTAAAGTAATACTGCGTGGTACCCATCCCATGGGTCCCAAATCTCCAGGTTCAAGGGCATCTTCCTACATCGAAAACATGCATGAGAAACCCAGAAGATGGTACACCGTGTGATTTTGAAAGGTTTCTAAAACGCACCTCATTTCTCATCTCCTTGTGCTCGGTTTCGCCATTCCAGCTACTTTACTAGCAATCTCCCTACTTGGAGAATCAGCACCTTTAACCTCCTGTTCCCTACAGGTTGCAATTTGTCCTGAGGACGAACGGGAAGAGGGGCAACCAATGAGAGACTAGATCTAGGTGTTGGGACAGGCACAGGTCACTCTATTTTCCCAACAGGAAGAAGAATTAACCACAGGCTCAGCCTGCCGCCCAGAAGCAGAATAGGGCCTGAGGCAATCCCGCGCTTTTGCGGCCAGCTCCCAAAAAAGACAGTTGAAAAATGGACCTCAGGGAAACTGCAATTCACAAACCCGCAGAGTTATAAATGATAACTCTCATCCACAGATATATTGAGGGAAGGCAACGAAGAGGATTTGAAAGCAAGGCAGAATTGCAGGAAACAGATTTCAGGAGGTAGATACGAATCGCCTTTAAAGCACATGAAAAGCGGCAAAACGTCGACAATGATGCCCTTGGCCAAAAAGGGCGTATGCGTTTTTTCCTGAATATATTCAGGAAAAAACGCATACGCCCTTTTTGGCCAACCAAGCAACCTGGAAAGGCAAATCAGCGCTACAAAGAAGTCTCGCTTCCCATCGGTGAAAAGGGCCATGCTGCAAAAAGTGTCAAAACCAGAAATGCAGGACAGGCCATGGAGAAATGGCAGCCTTGCTACACTGATGGGCGGGATCTAAATTGCCAACAACCACTCTGGAGAAGTGTACGTTGTGTCCTGAAACATCGAAAAAAAACAGCTTAGGGAGCATAGGGCACGTCCACTCATGGGCGTATAAATTGGAAAAACTAAAAATCAGCAAGACACAGGCACCGGAAAGTTTAGGGCTGCTCTGTTGACAAGAACCTCCACTTCATGACACCTTAAATATCCCAGGAAAGAGAAAAATGGATAAAGAAGTTGTGGTCCTTATGTACAATGGAATATCACTCAGACATGAAATCAATGTCATAAGGCTAGTAGAAGCAAGATGAGTGGAGTTAGGTACGACGATTCTAAGTGAAATAAGTCACACAGAAAAAGACACTTATCATAAGCTATCACTTATAGAGGGAATGTAAAAACCGCTACACTTGAACTGAATTACAAAACAGAACAGAGTCACACGTTTAGAAAACACACTATGGCTGCTTAACGGGAATGGTGAGGTGGGGTGATGCATAAAACAAGGGTTTCAAATTCGCTCAGATACCGTTCCATACACCCAATATGTAATAGACAAGACCTACTCCTTGCTCAGTGAACTGGACTCAACACCCCCTATTCCCCGCACAAGAATATATGTGACTAGTAAGAATCTTAAAACCTATGTATTGATATCTGTCTGGAAGTGAGTCAAGTGGGTGTAAAGCCGCATAAACACAACCATGAAAAGCAGCTAAACCCCATTATAAAAATAAATTACTTTTAAAAACCCGTAAAACAAAGACAGTGAAAGAGAGAGAAATTCTTACAAAATTCGTTCAGAGGCTGTGATGCAACCTGGATTGACCATATCTACACCCACACCTGGATGAGACATAAGGGTGGACACTCTTGGGGCTGAGAGGTTGGGTGAGGTTGGGTGAGCAAACGCAGACCCTTTAAAGTAATACTGCGTGGTACCCATCCCATGGGTCCCAAATCTCCAGGTTCAAGGGCATCTTCCTACATCGAAAACATGCATGAGAAACCCAGAAGATGGTACACCGTGTGATTTTGAAAGGTTTCTAAAACGCACCTCATTTCTCATCTCCTTGTGCTCGGTTTCGCCATTCCAGCTACTTTACTAGCAATCTCCCTACTTGGAGAATCAGCACCTTTAACCTCCTGTTCCCTACAGGTTGCAATTTGTCCTGAGGACGAACGGGAAGAGGGGCAACCAATGAGAGACTAGATCTAGGTGTTGGGACAGGCACAGGTCACTCTATTTTCCCAACAGGAAGAAGAATTAACCACAGGCTCAGCCTGCCGCCCAGAAGCAGAATAGGGCCTGAGGCAATACCGCGCTTTTGCGGCCAGCTCCCAAAAAAGACATTTGAAAAATGGAGCTCAGGGAAACTGCAATTCACAAACCCGCAGAGTTATAAATGATAACTCTCATCCACAGATATATTGAGGGAAGGCAACGAAGAGGATTTGAAAGCAAGGCAGAATTGCAGGAAACAGATTTCAGGAGGTAGATACGAATCGCCTTTAAAGCACATGAAAAGCGGCAAAAGGTCGACAATGATGCCCTTGGCCAAAAAGGGCGTATGCGTTTTTTCCTGAATATATTCAGGAAAAAACACATACGCCCTTTTTGGCCAACCAAGCAACCTGGAAAGGCAAATCAGCGCTACAAAGAAGTCTCGCTTCCCATCGGTGAAAAGGGCCATGCTGCAAAAAGTGTCAAAACCAGAAATGCAGGACAGGCCATGGAGAAATGGCAGCCTTGCTACACTGATGGGCGGGATGTAAATTGCCAACAGCCACTCTGGAGAAGTGTACGTTGTGTCCTGAAACATCGAAAAAAAACAGCTTAGGGAGCATAGGGCACGTCCACTCATGGGCGTATAAATTGGAAAAACTAAAAATCAGCAAGACACAGGCACCGGAAAGTTTAGGGCTGCTCTGTTGACAAGAATCTCCACTTCATGACACCTTAAATATCCCAGGAAAGAGAAAAATGGATAAAGAAGTTGTGGTCCTTATGTACAATGGAATATCACTCACACATGAAATCAATGTCATAAGGCTAGTAGAAGCAAGATGAGTGGAGTTAGGTACGACGATTCTAAGTGAAATAAGTCACACAGAAAAAGACACTTATCATAAGCTATCACTTATAGAGGGAATGTAAAAACCGCTACACTTGAACTGAATTACAAAACAGAACAGAGTCACACGTTTAGAAAACACACTATGGCTGCTTAACGGGAATGGTGAGGTGGGGTGATGCATAAAACAAGGGTTTCAAATTCGCTCAGATACCGTTCCATACACCCAATATGTAATAGACAAGACCTACTCCTTGCTCAGTGAACTGGACTCAACACCCCCTATTCACCACACAAGAATATATGTGACTAGTAAGAATCTTAAAACCTATGTATTGATATCTCTCTGGAAGTGAGTCAAGTGGGTGTAAAGCCGCATAAACACAGCCATGAAAAGCAGCTAAACCCCATTATAAAAATAAATTACTTTTAAAAACCCGTAAAACAAAGACAGTGAAAGAGAGAGAAATTCTTACAAAATTCGTTCAGAGGCTGTGATGCAACCTGGATTGACCATATCAAGACCCACACCTGGATGAGACATAAGGGTGGACACTCTTGGGGCTGAGAGGTTGGGTGAGGTTGGGTGAGCAAACGCAGACCCTTTAAAGTAATACTGCGTGGTACCCATCCCATGGGTCCCAAATCTCCAGGTTCAAGGGCATCTTCCTACATCGAAAACATGCATGAGAAACCCAGAAGATGGTACACCGTGTGATTTTGAAAGGTTTCTAAAACGCACCTCATTTCTCATCTCCTTGTGCTCGGTTTCGCCATTCCAGCTACTTTACTAGCAATCTCCCTACTTGGAGAATCAGCACCTTTAACCTCCTGTTCCCTACAGGTTGCAATTTGTCCTGAGGACGAACCGGAAGAGGGGCAACCAATGAGAGACTAGATCTAGGTGTTGGGACAGGCACAGGTCACTCTATTTTCCCAACAGGAAGAAGAATTAACCACAGGCTCAGCCTGCCGCCCAGAAGCAGAATAGGGCCTGAGGCAATCCCGCGCTTTTGAGGCCAGCTCCCAAAAAAGACAGTTGAAAAATGGACCTCAGGGAAACTGCAATTCACAAACCCGCAGAGTTATAAATGATAACTCTCATCCACAGATATATTGAGGGAAGGCAACGAAGAGGATTTGAAAGCAAGGCAGAATTGCAGGAAACAGATTTCAGGAGGTAGATACGAATCGCCTTTAAAGCACATGAAAAGCGGCAAAACGTCGACAATGATGCCCTTGGCCAAAAAGGGCGTATGCGTTTTTTCCTGAATATATTCAGGAAAAAACGCATACGCCCTTTTTGGCCAACCAAGCAACCTGGAAAGGCAAATCAGCGCTACAAAGAAGTCTCGCTTCCCATCGGTGAAAAGGGCCATGCTGCAAAAAGTGTCAAAACCAGAAATGCAGGACAGGCCATGGAGAAATGGCAGCCTTGCTACACTGATGGGCGGGATGTAAATTGCCAACAACCACTCTGGAGAAGTGTACGTTGTGTCCTGAAACATCGAAAAAAAACAGCTTAGGGAGCATAGGGCACGTCCACTCATGGGCGTATAAATTGGAAAAACTAAAAATCAGCAAGACACAGGCACCGGAAAGTTTAGGTCTGCTCTGTTGACAAGAACCTCCACTTCATGACACCTTAAATATCCCAGGAAAGAGAAAAATGGATAAAGAAGTTGTGGTCCTTATGTACAATGGAATATCACTCAGACATGAAATCAATGTCATAAGGCTAGTAGAAGCAAGATGAGTGGAGTTAGGTACGACGATTCTAAGTGAAATAAGTCACACAGAAAAAGACACTTATCATAAGCTATCACTTATAGAGGGAATGTAAAAACCGCTACACTTGAACTGAATTACAAAACAGAACAGAGTCACACGTTTAGAAAACACACTATGGCTGCTTAACGGGAATGGTGAGGTGGGGTGATGCATAAAACAAGGGTTTCAAATTCGCTCAGATACCGTTCCATACACCCAATATGTAATAGACAAGACCTACTCCTTGCTCAGTGAACTGGACTCAACACCCCCTATTCCCCGCACAAGAATATATGTGACTAGTAAGAATCTTAAAACCTATGTATTGATATCTGTCTGGAAGTGAGTCAAGTGGGTGTAAAGCCGCATAAACACAACCATGAAAAGCAGCTAAACCCCATTATAAAAATAAATTACTTTTAAAAACCCGTAAAACAAAGACAGTGAAAGAGAGAGAAATTCTTACAAAATTCGTTCAGAGGCTGTGATGCAACCTGGATTGACCATATCTACACCCACACCTGGATGAGACATAAGGGTGGACACTCTTGGGGCTGAGAGGTTGGGTGAGGTTGGGTGAGCAAACGCAGACCCTTTAAAGTAATACTGCGTGGTACCCATCCCATGGGTCCCAAATCTCCAGGTTCAAGGGCATCTTCCTACATCGAAAACATGCATGAGAAACCCAGAAGATGGTACACCGTGTGATTTTGAAAGGTTTCTAAAACGCACCTCATTTCTCATCTCCTTGTGCTCGGTTTCGACATTCCAGCTACTTTACTAGCAATCTCCCTACTTGGAGAATCAGCACCTTTAACCTCCTGTTCCCTACAGGTTGCAATTTGTCCTGAGGACGAACGGGAAGAGGGGCAACCAATGAGAGACTAGATCTAGGTGTTGGGACAGGCACAGGTCACTCTATTTTCCCAACAGGAAGAAGAATTAACCACAGGCTCAGCCTGCCGCCCAGAAGCAGAATAGGGCCTGAGGCAATCCCGCGCTTTTGAGGCCAGCTCCCAAAAAAGACAGTTGAAAAATGGACCTCAGGGAAACTGCAATTCACAAACCCGCAGAGTTATAAATGATAACTCTCATCCACAGATATATTGAGGGAAGGCAACGAAGAGGATTTGAAAGCAAGGCAGAATTGCAGGAAACAGATTTCAGGAGGTAGATACGAATCGCCTTTAAAGCACATGAAAAGCGGCAAAACGTCCACAATGATGCCCTTGGCCAAAAAGGGCGTATGCGTTTTTTCCTGAATATATTCAGGAAAAAACGCATACGCCCTTTTTGGCCAACCAAGCAACCTGGAAAGGCAAATCAGCGCTACAAAGAAGTCTCGCTTCCCATCGGTGAAAAGGGCCATGCTGCAAAAAGTGTCAAAACCAGAAATGCAGGACAGGCCATGGAGAAATGGCAGCCTTGCTACACTGATGGGCGGGATGTAAATTGCCAACAACCACTCTGGAGAAGTGTACGTTGTGTCCTGAAACATCGAAAAAAACAGCTTAGGGAGCATAGGGCACGTCCACTCATGGGCGTATAAATTGGAAAAACTAAAAATCAGCAAGACACAGGCACCGGAAAGTTTAGGGCTGCTCTGTTGACAAGAACCTCCACTTCATGACACCTTAAATATCCCAGGAAAGAGAAAAATGGATAAACAAGTTGTGGTCCTTATGTACAATGGAATATCACTCAGACATGAAATCAATGTCATAAGGCTAGTAGAAGCAAGATGAGTGGAGTTAGGTACGACGATTCTAAGTGAAATAAGTCACACAGAAAAAGGCACTTATCATAAGCTATCACTTATAGAGGGAATGTAAAAACCGCTACACTTGAACTGAATTACAAAACAGAACAGAGTCACACGTTTAGAAAACACACTATGGCTGCTTAACGGGAATGGTGAGGTGGGGTGATGCATAAAACAAGGGTTTCAAATTCGCTCAGATACCGTTCCATACACCCAATATGTAATAGACAAGACCTACTCCTTGCTCAGTGAACTGGACTCAACACCCCCTATTCCCCGCACAAGAATATATGTGACTAGTAAGAATCTTAAAACCTATGTATTGATATCTGTCTGGAAGTGAGTCAAGTGGGTGTAAAGCCGCATAAACACAACCATGAAAAGCAGCTAAACCCCATTATAAAAATAAATTACTTTTAAAAACCCGTAAAACAAAGACAGTGAAAGAGAGAGAAATTCTTACAAAATTCGTTCAGAGGCTGTGATGCAACCTGGATTGACCATATCTACACCCACACCTGGATGAGACATAAGGGTGGACACTCTTGGGGCTGAGAGGTTGGGTGAGGTTGGGTGAGCAAACGCAGACCCTTTAAAGTAATACTGCGTGGTACCCATCCCATGGGTCCCAAATCTCCAGGTTCAAGGGCATCTTCCTACATCGAAAACATGCATGAGAAACCCAGAAGATGGTACACCGTGTGATTTTGAAAGGTTTCTAAAACGCACCTCATTTCTCATCTCCTTGTGCTCGGTTTCGCCATTCCAGCTACTTTACTAGCAATCTCCCTACTTGGAGAATCAGCACCTTTAACCTCCTGTTCCCTACAGGTTGCAATTTGTCCTGAGGACGAACGGGAAGAGGGGCAACCAATGAGAGACTAGATCTAGGTGTTGGGACAGGCACAGGTCACTCTATTTTCCCAACAGGAAGAAGAATTAACCAAAGGCTCAGCCTGCCGTCCAGAAGCAGAATAGTGCCTGAGGCAATCCCGCGCTTTTGCGGCCAGCTCCCAAAAAAGACATTTGAAAAATGGAGCTCAGGGAAACTGCAATTCACAAACCCGCAGAGTTATAAATGATAACTCTCATCCACAGATATATTGAGGGAAGGCAACGAAGAGGATTTGAAAGCAAGGCAGAATTGCAGGAAACAGATTTCAGGAGGTAGACACGAATCGCCTTTAAAGCACATGAAAAGCGGCAAAAGGTCGACAATGATGCCTTTGGCCAAAAAGGGCGTATGCGTTTTTCCCTGAATATATTCAGGAAAAAACACATACGCCCTTTTTGGCCAACCAAGCAACCTGGAAAGGCAAATCAGCGCTACAAAGAAGTCTCGCTTCCCATCGGTGAAAAGGGCCATGCTGCAAAAAGTGTCAAAACCAGAAATGCAGGACAGGCCATGGAGAAATGGCAGCCTTGCTACACTGATGGGCAGGATGTAAATTGCCAACAGCCACTCTGGAGAAGTGTACGTTGTGTCCTGAAACATCGAAAAAAAACAGCTTAGGGAGCATAGGGCACGTCCACTCATGGGCGTATAAATTGGAAAAACTAAAAATCAGCAAGACACAGGCACCGGAAAGTTTAGGGCTGCTCTGTTGACAAGAACCTCCACTTCATGACACCTTAAATATCCCAGGAAAGAGAAAAATGGATAAAGAAGTTGTGGTCCTTATGTACAATGGAATATCACTCAGACATGAAATCAATGTCATAAGGCTAGTAGAAGCAAGATGAGTGGAGTTAGGTACGACGATTCTAAGTGAAATAAGTCACACAGAAAAAGACACTTATCATAAGCTATCACTTATAGAGGGAATGTAAAAACCGCTACATTGAACTGAATTACAAAACAGAACAGAGTCACACGTTTAGAAAACACACTATGGCTGCTTAACGGGAATGGTGAGGTGGGGTGATGCATAAAACAAGGGTTTTAAATTCGCTCAGATACCGTTCCATACACCCAATATGTAATAGACAAGACCTACTCCTTGCTCAGTGAACTGGACTCAACACCCCCTATTCACCACACAAGAATATATGTGACTAGTAAGAATCTTAAAACCTATGTATTGATATCTGTCTGGAAGTGAGTCAAGTGGGTGTAAAGCCGCATAAACACAACCATGAAAAGCAGCTAAACCCCATTATAAAAATAAATTACTTTTAAAAACCCGTAAAACAAAGACAGTGAAAGAGAGAGAAATTCTTACAAAATTCGTTCAGAGGCTGTGATGCAACCTGGATTGACCATATCTACACCCACACCTGGATGAGACATAAGGGTGGACACTCTTGGGGCTGAGAGGTTGGGTGAGGTTGGGTGAGCAAACGCAGACCCTTTAAAGTAATACTGCGTGGTACCCATCCCATGGGTCCCAAATCTCCAGGTTCAAGGGCATCTTCCTACATCGAAAACATGCATGAGAAACCCAGAAGATGGTACACCGTGTGATTTTGAAAGGTTTCTAAAACGCACCTCATTTCTCATCTCCTTGTGCTCGGTTTCGCCATTCCAGCTACTTTACTAGCAATCTCCCTACTTGGAGAATCAGCACCTTTAACCTCCTGTTCCCTACAGGTTGCAATTTGTCCTGAGGACGAACGGGAAGAGGGGCAACCAATGAGAGACTAGATCTAGGTGTTGGGACAGGCACAGGTCACTCTATTTTCCCAACAGGAAGAAGAATTAACCACAGGCTCAGCCTGCCGCCCAGAAGCAGAATAGGGCCTGAGGCAATACCGCGCTTTTGCGGCCAGCTCCCAAAAAAGACATTTGAAAAATGGAGCTCAGGGAAACTGCAATTCACAAACCCGCAGAGTTATAAATGATAACTCTCATCCACAGATATATTGAGGGAAGGCAACGAAGAGGATTTGAAAGCAAGGCAGAATTGCAGGAAACAGATTTCAGGAGGTAGATACGAATCGCCTTTAAAGCACATGAAAAGCGGCAAAAGGTCGACAATGATGCCCTTGGCCAAAAAGGGCGTATGCGTTTTTTCCTGAATATATTCAGGAAAAAACACATACGCCCTTTTTGGCCAACCAAGCAACCTGGAAAGGCAAATCAGCGCTACAAAGAAGTCTCGCTTCCCATCGGTGAAAAGGGCCATGCTGCAAAAAGTGTCAAAACCAGAAATGCAGGACAGGCCATGGAGAAATGGCAGCCTTGCTACACTGATGGGCGGGATGTAAATTGCCAACAGCCACTCTGGAGAAGTGTACGTTGTGTCCTGAAACATCGAAAAAAAACAGCTTAGGGAGCATAGGGCACGTCCACTCATGGGCGTATAAATTGGAAAAACTAAAAATCAGCAAGACACAGGCACCGGAAAGTTTAGGGCTGCTCTGTTGACAAGAATCTCCACTTCATGACACCTTAAATATCCCAGGAAAGAGAAAAATGGATAAAGAAGTTGTGGTCCTTATGTACAATGGAATATCACTCACACATGAAATCAATGTCATAAGGCTAGTAGAAGCAAGATGAGTGGAGTTAGGTACGACGATTCTAAGTGAAATAAGTCACACAGAAAAAGACACTTATCATAAGCTATCACTTATAGAGGGAATGTAAAAACCGCTACACTTGAACTGAATTACAAAACAGAACAGAGTCACACGTTTAGAAAACACACTATGGCTGCTTAACGGGAATGGTGAGGTGGGGTGATGCATAAAACAAGGGTTTCAAATTCGCTCAGATACCGTTCCATACACCCAATATGTAATAGACAAGACCTACTCCTTGCTCAGTGAACTGGACTCAACACCCCCTATTCACCACACAAGAATATATGTGACTAGTAAGAATCTTAAAACCTATGTATTGATATCTCTCTGGAAGTGAGTCAAGTGGGTGTAAAGCCGCATAAACACAGCCATGAAAAGCAGCTAAACCCCATTATAAAAATAAATTACTTTTAAAAACCCGTAAAACAAAGACAGTGAAAGAGAGAGAAATTCTTACAAAATTCGTTCAGAGGCTGTGATGCAACCTGGATTGACCATATCAAGACCCACACCTGGATGAGACATAAGGGTGGACACTCTTGGGGCTGAGAGGTTGGGTGAGGTTGGGTGAGCAAACGCAGACCCTTTAAAGTAATACTGCGTGGTACCCATCCCATGGGTCCCAAATCTCCAGGTTCAAGGGCATCTTCCTACATCGAAAACATGCATGAGAAACCCAGAAGATGGTACACCGTGTGATTTTGAAAGGTTTCTAAAACGCACCTCATTTCTCATCTCCTTGTGCTCGGTTTCGCCATTCCAGCTACTTTACTAGCAATCTCCCTACTTGGAGAATCAGCACCTTTAACCTCCTGTTCCCTACAGGTTGCAATTTGTCCTGAGGACGAACCGGAAGAGGGGCAACCAATGAGAGACTAGATCTAGGTGTTGGGACAGGCACAGGTCACTCTATTTTCCCAACAGGAAGAAGAATTAACCACAGGCTCAGCCTGCCGCCCAGAAGCAGAATAGGGCCTGAGGCAATCCCGCGCTTTTGAGGCCAGCTCCCAAAAAAGACAGTTGAAAAATGGACCTCAGGGAAACTGCAATTCACAAACCCGCAGAGTTATAAATGATAACTCTCATCCACAGATATATTGAGGGAAGGCAACGAAGAGGATTTGAAAGCAAGGCAGAATTGCAGGAAACAGATTTCAGGAGGTAGATACGAATCGCCTTTAAAGCACATGAAAAGCGGCAAAACGTCGACAATGATGCCCTTGGCCAAAAAGGGCGTATGCGTTTTTTCCTGAATATATTCAGGAAAAAACGCATACGCCCTTTTTGGCCAACCAAGCAACCTGGAAAGGCAAATCAGCGCTACAAAGAAGTCTCGCTTCCCATCGGTGAAAAGGGCCATGCTGCAAAAAGTGTCAAAACCAGAAATGCAGGACAGGCCATGGAGAAATGGCAGCCTTGCTACACTGATGGGCGGGATGTAAATTGCCAACAACCACTCTGGAGAAGTGTACGTTGTGTCCTGAAACATCGAAAAAAAACAGCTTAGGGAGCATAGGGCACGTCCACTCATGGGCGTATAAATTGGAAAAACTAAAAATCAGCAAGACACAGGCACCGGAAAGTTTAGGTCTGCTCTGTTGACAAGAACCTCCACTTCATGACACCTTAAATATCCCAGGAAAGAGAAAAATGGATAAAGAAGTTGTGGTCCTTATGTACAATGGAATATCACTCAGACATGAAATCAATGTCATAAGGCTAGTAGAAGCAAGATGAGTGGAGTTAGGTACGACGATTCTAAGTGAAATAAGTCACACAGAAAAAGACACTTATCATAAGCTATCACTTATAGAGGGAATGTAAAAACCGCTACACTTGAACTGAATTACAAAACAGAACAGAGTCACACGTTTAGAAAACACACTATGGCTGCTTAACGGGAATGGTGAGGTGGGGTGATGCATAAAACAAGGGTTTCAAATTCGCTCAGATACCGTTCCATACACCCAATATGTAATAGACAAGACCTACTCCTTGCTCAGTGAACTGGACTCAACACCCCCTATTCCCCGCACAAGAATATATGTGACTAGTAAGAATCTTAAAACCTATGTATTGATATCTGTCTGGAAGTGAGTCAAGTGGGTGTAAAGCCGCATAAACACAACCATGAAAAGCAGCTAAACCCCATTATAAAAATAAATTACTTTTAAAAACCCGTAAAACAAAGACAGTGAAAGAGAGAGAAATTCTTACAAAATTCGTTCAGAGGCTGTGATGCAACCTGGATTGACCATATCTACACCCACACCTGGATGAGACATAAGGGTGGACACTCTTGGGGCTGAGAGGTTGGGTGAGGTTGGGTGAGCAAACGCAGACCCTTTAAAGTAATACTGCGTGGTACCCATCCCATGGGTCCCAAATCTCCAGGTTCAAGGGCATCTTCCTACATCGAAAACATGCATGAGAAACCCAGAAGATGGTACACCGTGTGATTTTGAAAGGTTTCTAAAACGCACCTCATTTCTCATCTCCTTGTGCTCGGTTTCGACATTCCAGCTACTTTACTAGCAATCTCCCTACTTGGAGAATCAGCACCTTTAACCTCCTGTTCCCTACAGGTTGCAATTTGTCCTGAGGACGAACGGGAAGAGGGGCAACCAATGAGAGACTAGATCTAGGTGTTGGGACAGGCACAGGTCACTCTATTTTCCCAACAGGAAGAAGAATTAACCACAGGCTCAGCCTGCCGCCCAGAAGCAGAATAGGGCCTGAGGCAATCCCGCGCTTTTGAGGCCAGCTCCCAAAAAAGACAGTTGAAAAATGGACCTCAGGGAAACTGCAATTCACAAACCCGCAGAGTTATAAATGATAACTCTCATCCACAGATATATTGAGGGAAGGCAACGAAGAGGATTTGAAAGCAAGGCAGAATTGCAGGAAACAGATTTCAGGAGGTAGATACGAATCGCCTTTAAAGCACATGAAAAGCGGCAAAACGTCCACAATGATGCCCTTGGCCAAAAAGGGCGTATGCGTTTTTTCCTGAATATATTCAGGAAAAAACGCATACGCCCTTTTTGGCCAACCAAGCAACCTGGAAAGGCAAATCAGCGCTACAAAGAAGTCTCGCTTCCCATCGGTGAAAAGGGCCATGCTGCAAAAAGTGTCAAAACCAGAAATGCAGGACAGGCCATGGAGAAATGGCAGCCTTGCTACACTGATGGGCGGGATGTAAATTGCCAACAACCACTCTGGAGAAGTGTACGTTGTGTCCTGAAACATCGAAAAAAAACAGCTTAGGGAGCATAGGGCACGTCCACTCATGGGCGTATAAATTGGAAAAACTAAAAATCAGCAAGACACAGGCACCGGAAAGTTTAGGGCTGCTCTGTTGACAAGAACCTCCACTTCATGACACCTTAAATATCCCAGGAAAGAGAAAAATGGATAAACAAGTTGTGGTCCTTATGTACAATGGAATATCACTCAGACATGAAATCAATGTCATAAGGCTAGTAGAAGCAAGATGAGTGGAGTTAGGTACGACGATTCTAAGTGAAATAAGTCACACAGAAAAAGGCACTTATCATAAGCTATCACTTATAGAGGGAATGTAAAAACCGCTACACTTGAACTGAATTACAAAACAGAACAGAGTCACACGTTTAGAAAACACACTATGGCTGCTTAACGGGAATGGTGAGGTGGGGTGATGCATAAAACAAGGGTTTCAAATTCGCTCAGATACCGTTCCATACACCCAATATGTAATAGACAAGACCTACTCCTTGCTCAGTGAACTGGACTCAACACCCCCTATTCCCCGCACAAGAATATATGTGACTAGTAAGAATCTTAAAACCTATGTATTGATATCTGTCTGGAAGTGAGTCAAGTGGGTGTAAAGCCGCATAAACACAACCATGAAAAGCAGCTAAACCCCATTATAAAAATAAATTACTTTTAAAAACCCGTAAAACAAAGACAGTGAAAGAGAGAGAAATTCTTACAAAATTCGTTCAGAGGCTGTGATGCAACCTGGATTGACCATATCTACACCCACACCTGGATGAGACATAAGGGTGGACACTCTTGGGGCTGAGAGGTTGGG
Organism: Eschrichtius robustus; assembly: GCF_028021215.1. Lineage (NCBI taxonomy): Eukaryota > Metazoa > Chordata > Mammalia > Artiodactyla > Eschrichtiidae > Eschrichtius > Eschrichtius robustus. The sequence goes on from NW_027175214.1 coordinate 121,399, forward strand.
TGAGGTTGGGTGAGCAAACGCAGACCCTTTAAAGTAATACTGCGTGGTACCCATCCCATGGGTCCCAAATCTCCAGGTTCAAGGGCATCTTCCTACATCGAAAACATGCATGAGAAACCCAGAAGATGGTACACCGTGTGATTTTGAAAGGTTTCTAAAACGCACCTCATTTCTCATCTCCTTGTGCTCGGTTTCGCCATTCCAGCTACTTTACTAGCAATCTCCCTACTTGGAGAATCAGCACCTTTAACCTCCTGTTCCCTACAGGTTGCAATTTGTCCTGAGGACGAACGGGAAGAGGGGCAACCAATGAGAGACTAGATCTAGGTGTTGGGACAGGCACAGGTCACTCTATTTTCCCAACAGGAAGAAGAATTAACCACAGGCTCAGCCTGCCGTCCAGAAGCAGAATAGTGCCTGAGGCAATCCCGCGCTTTTGCGGCCAGCTCCCAAAAAAGACATTTGAAAAATGGAGCTCAGGGAAACTGCAATTCACAAACCCGCAGAGTTATAAATGATAACTCTCATCCACAGATATATTGAGGGAAGGCAACGAAGAGGATTTGAAAGCAAGGCAGAATTGCAGGAAACAGATTTCAGGAGGTAGACACGAATCGCCTTTAAAGCACATGAAAAGCGGCAAAAGGTCGACAATGATGCCTTTGGCCAAAAAGGGCGTATGCGTTTTTCCCTGAATATATTCAGGAAAAAACACATACGCCCTTTTTGGCCAACCAAGCAACCTGGAAAGGCAAATCAGCGCTACAAAGAAGTCTCGCTTCCCATCGGTGAAAAGGGCCATGCTGCAAAAAGTGTCAAAACCAGAAATGCAGGACAGGCCATGGAGAAATGGCAGCCTTGCTACACTGATGGGCAGGATGTAAATTGCCAACAGCCACTCTGGAGAAGTGTACGTTGTGTCCTGAAACATCGAAAAAAAACAGCTTAGGGAGCATAGGGCACGTCCACTCATGGGCGTATAAATTGGAAAAACTAAAAATCAGCAAGACACAGGCACCGGAAAGTTTAGGGCTGCTCTGTTGACAAGAACCTCCACTTCATGACACCTTAAATATCCCAGGAAAGAGAAAAATGGATAAAGAAGTTGTGGTCCTTATGTACAATGGAATATCACTCAGACATGAAATCAATGTCATAAGGCTAGTAGAAGCAAGATGAGTGGAGTTAGGTACGACGATTCTAAGTGAAATAAGTCACACAGAAAAAGACACTTATCATAAGCTATCACTTATAGAGGGAATGTAAAAACCGCTACATTGAACTGAATTACAAAACAGAACAGAGTCACACGTTTAGAAAACACACTATGGCTGCTTAACGGGAATGGTGAGGTGGGGTGATGCATAAAACAAGGGTTTTAAATTCGCTCAGATACCGTTCCATACACCCAATATGTAATAGACAAGACCTACTCCTTGCTCAGTGAACTGGACTCAACACCCCCTATTCACCACACAAGAATATATGTGACTAGTAAGAATCTTAATACCTATGTATTGATATCTCTCTGGAAGTGAGTCAAGTGTGTGTAAAGCCGCATAAACACAGCCATGAAAAGCAGCTAAACCCCATTATAAAAATAAATTACTTTTAAAAACCCATAAAACAAAGACAGTGAAAGAGAGAGAAATTCTTACAAAATTCGTTCAGAGGCTGTGATGCAACCTGGATTGACCATATCAAGACCCACAGCTGGATGAGACATAAGGGTGGACACTCTTGGGGCTGAGAGGTTGGGTGTGGTTGGGTGAGCAAACGCAGACCCTTTAAAGTAATACTGCGTGGTACCCATCCCATGGGTCCCAAATCTCCAGGTTCAAGGGCATCTTCCTACATCGAAAACATGCATGAGAAACCCAGAAGATGGTACACCGTGTGATTTTGAAAGGTTTCTACAACGCACCTCATTTCTCATCTCCTTGTGCTCGGTTTCGCCATTCCAGCTACTTTACTAGCAATCTCCCTACTTGGAGAATCAGCACCTTTAACCTCCTGTTCCCTACAGGTTGCAATTTGTCCTGAGGACGAACGGGAAGAGGGGCAACCAATGAGAGACTAGATCTAGGTGTTGGGACAGGCACAGGTCACTCTATTTTCCCAACAGGAAGAAGAATTAACCACAGGCTCAGCCTGCCGCCCAGAAGCAGAATAGGGCCTGAGGCAATACCGCACTTTTGCGGCCAGCTCCCAAAAAAGACATTTGAAAAATGGAGCTCAGGGAAACTGCAATTCACAAACCCGCAGAGTTATAAATGATAACTCTCATCCACAGATATATTGAGGGAAGGCAACGAAGAGGATTTGAAAGCAAGGCAGAATTGCAGGAAACAGATTTCAGGAGGTAGATACGAATCGCCTTTAAAGCACATGAAAAGCGGCAAAACGTCGACAATGATGCCCTTGGCCAAAAAGGGCGTATGCGTTTTTTCCTGAATATATTCAGGAAAAAACACATACGCCCTTTTTGGCCAACCAAGCAACCTGGAAAGGCAAATCAGCGCTACAAAGAAGTCTCGCTTCCCATCGGTGAAAAGGGCCATGCTGCAAAAAGTGTCAAATCCAGAAATGCAGGACAGGCCATGGAGAAATGGCAGCCTTGCTACACTGATGGGCGGGATGTAAATTGCCAACAGCCACTCTGGAGAAGTGTACGTTGTGTCCTGAAACATCGAAAAAAAACAGCTTAGGGAGCATAGGGCACGTCCACTCATGGGCGTATAAATTGGAAAAACTAAAAATCAGCAAGACACAGGCACCGGAAAGTTTAGGGCTGCTCTGTTGACAAGAATCTCCACTTCATGACACCTTAAATATCCCAGGAAAGAGAAAAATGGATAAAGAAGTTGTGGTCCTTATGTACAATGGAATATCACTCACACATGAAATCAATGTCATAAGGCTAGTAGAAGCAAGATGAGTGGAGTTAGGTACGACGATTCTAAGTGAAATAAGTCACACAGAAAAAGACACTTATCATAAGCTATCACTTATAGAGGGAATGTAAAAACCGCTACACTTGAACTGAATTACAAAACAGAACAGAGTCACACGTTTAGAAAACACACTATGGCTGCTTAACGGGAATGGTGAGGTGGGGTGATGCATAAAACAAGGGTTTCAAATTCGCTCAGATACCGTTCCATACACCCAATATGTAATAGACAAGACCTACTCCTTGCTCAGTGAACTGGACTCAACACCCCCTATTCACCACACAAGAATATATGTGACTAGTAAGAATCTTAAAACCTATGTATTGATATCTCTCTGGAAGTGAGTCAAGTGGGTGTAAAGCCGCATAAACACAGCCATGAAAAGCAGCTAAACCCCATTATAAAAATAAATTACTTTTAAAAACCCGTAAAACAAAGACAGTGAAAGAGAGAGAAATTCTTACAAAATTCGTTCAGAGGCTGTGATGCAACCTGGATTGACCATATCAAGACCCACACCTGGATGAGACATAAGGGTGGACACTCTTGGGGCTGAGAGGTTGGGTGAGGTTGGGTGAGCAAACGCAGACCCTTTAAAGTAATACTGCGTGGTACCCATCCCATGGGTCCCAAATCTCCAGGTTCAAGGGCATCTTCCTACATCGAAAACATGCATGAGAAACCCAGAAGATGGTACACCGTGTGATTTTGAAAGGTTTCTAAAACGCACCTCATTTCTCATCTCCTTGTGCTCGGTTTCGCCATTCCAGCTACTTTACTAGCAATCTCCCTACTTGGAGAATCAGCACCTTTAACCTCCTGTTCCCTACAGGTTGCAATTTGTCCTGAGGACGAACCGGAAGAGGGGCAACCAATGAGAGACTAGATCTAGGTGTTGGGACAGGCACAGGTCACTCTATTTTCCCAACAGGAAGAAGAATTAACCACAGGCTCAGCCTGCCGCCCAGAAGCAGAATAGGGCCTGAGGCAATCCCGCGCTTTTGAGGCCAGCTCCCAAAAAAGACAGTTGAAAAATGGACCTCAGGGAAACTGCAATTCACAAACCCGCAGAGTTATAAATGATAACTCTCATCCACAGATATATTGAGGGAAGGCAACGAAGAGGATTTGAAAGCAAGGCAGAATTGCAGGAAACAGATTTCAGGAGGTAGATACGAATCGCCTTTAAAGCACATGAAAAGCGGCAAAACGTCGACAATGATGCCCTTGGCCAAAAAGGGCGTATGCGTTTTTTCCTGAATATATTCAGGAAAAAACGCATACGCCCTTTTTGGCCAACCAAGCAACCTGGAAAGGCAAATCAGCGCTACAAAGAAGTCTCGCTTCCCATCGGTGAAAAGGGCCATGCTGCAAAAAGTGTCAAAACCAGAAATGCAGGACAGGCCATGGAGAAATGGCAGCCTTGCTACACTGATGGGCGGGATGTAAATTGCCAACAACCACTCTGGAGAAGTGTACGTTGTGTCCTGAAACATCGAAAAAAAACAGCTTAGGGAGCATAGGGCACGTCCACTCATGGGCGTATAAATTGGAAAAACTAAAAATCAGCAAGACACAGGCACCGGAAAGTTTAGGTCTGCTCTGTTGACAAGAACCTCCACTTCATGACACCTTAAATATCCCAGGAAAGAGAAAAATGGATAAAGAAGTTGTGGTCCTTATGTACAATGGAATATCACTCAGACATGAAATCAATGTCATAAGGCTAGTAGAAGCAAGATGAGTGGAGTTAGGTACGACGATTCTAAGTGAAATAAGTCACACAGAAAAAGACACTTATCATAAGCTATCACTTATAGAGGGAATGTAAAAACCGCTACACTTGAACTGAATTACAAAACAGAACAGAGTCACACGTTTAGAAAACACACTATGGCTGCTTAACGGGAATGGTGAGGTGGGGTGATGCATAAAACAAGGGTTTCAAATTCGCTCAGATACCGTTCCATACACCCAATATGTAATAGACAAGACCTACTCCTTGCTCAGTGAACTGGACTCAACACCCCCTATTCCCCGCACAAGAATATATGTGACTAGTAAGAATCTTAAAACCTATGTATTGATATCTGTCTGGAAGTGAGTCAAGTGGGTGTAAAGCCGCATAAACACAACCATGAAAAGCAGCTAAACCCCATTATAAAAATAAATTACTTTTAAAAACCCGTAAAACAAAGACAGTGAAAGAGAGAGAAATTCTTACAAAATTCGTTCAGAGGCTGTGATGCAACCTGGATTGACCATATCTACACCCACACCTGGATGAGACATAAGGGTGGACACTCTTGGGGCTGAGAGGTTGGGTGAGGTTGGGTGAGCAAACGCAGACCCTTTAAAGTAATACTGCGTGGTACCCATCCCATGGGTCCCAAATCTCCAGGTTCAAGGGCATCTTCCTACATCGAAAACATGCATGAGAAACCCAGAAGATGGTACACCGTGTGATTTTGAAAGGTTTCTAAAACGCACCTCATTTCTCATCTCCTTGTGCTCGGTTTCGACATTCCAGCTACTTTACTAGCAATCTCCCTACTTGGAGAATCAGCACCTTTAACCTCCTGTTCCCTACAGGTTGCAATTTGTCCTGAGGACGAACGGGAAGAGGGGCAACCAATGAGAGACTAGATCTAGGTGTTGGGACAGGCACAGGTCACTCTATTTTCCCAACAGGAAGAAGAATTAACCACAGGCTCAGCCTGCCGCCCAGAAGCAGAATAGGGCCTGAGGCAATCCCGCGCTTTTGAGGCCAGCTCCCAAAAAAGACAGTTGAAAAATGGACCTCAGGGAAACTGCAATTCACAAACCCGCAGAGTTATAAATGATAACTCTCATCCACAGATATATTGAGGGAAGGCAACGAAGAGGATTTGAAAGCAAGGCAGAATTGCAGGAAACAGATTTCAGGAGGTAGATACGAATCGCCTTTAAAGCACATGAAAAGCGGCAAAACGTCCACAATGATGCCCTTGGCCAAAAAGGGCGTATGCGTTTTTTCTTGAATATATTCAGGAAAAAACGCATACGCCCTTTTTGGCCAACCAAGCAACCTGGAAAGGCAAATCAGCGCTACAAAGAAGTCTCGCTTCCCATCGGTGAAAAGGGCCATGCTGCAAAAAGTGTCAAAACCAGAAATGCAGGACAGGCCATGGAGAAATGGCAGCCTTGCTACACTGATGGGCGGGATGTAAATTGCCAACAACCACTCTGGAGAAGTGTACGTTGTGTCCTGAAACATCGAAAAAAAACAGCTTAGGGAGCATAGGGCACGTCCACTCATGGGCGTATAAATTGGAAAAACTAAAAATCAGCAAGACACAGGCACCGGAAAGTTTAGGGCTGCTCTGTTGACAAGAACCTCCACTTCATGACACCTTAAATATCCCAGGAAAGAGAAAAATGGATAAACAAGTTGTGGTCCTTATGTACAATGGAATATCACTCAGACATGAAATCAATGTCATAAGGCTAGTAGAAGCAAGATGAGTGGAGTTAGGTACGACGATTCTAAGTGAAATAAGTCACACAGAAAAAGGCACTTATCATAAGCTATCACTTATAGAGGGAATGTAAAAACCGCTACACTTGAACTGAATTACAAAACAGAACAGAGTCACACGTTTAGAAAACACACTATGGCTGCTTAACGGGAATGGTGAGGTGGGGTGATGCATAAAACAAGGGTTTCAAATTCGCTCAGATACCGTTCCATACACCCAATATGTAATAGACAAGACCTACTCCTTGCTCAGTGAACTGGACTCAACACCCCCTATTCCCCGCACAAGAATATATGTGACTAGTAAGAATCTTAAAACCTATGTATTGATATCTGTCTGGAAGTGAGTCAAGTGGGTGTAAAGCCGCATAAACACAACCATGAAAAGCAGCTAAACCCCATTATAAAAATAAATTACTTTTAAAAACCCGTAAAACAAAGACAGTGAAAGAGAGAGAAATTCTTACAAAATTCGTTCAGAGGCTGTGATGCAACCTGGATTGACCATATCTACACCCACACCTGGATGAGACATAAGGGTGGACACTCTTGGGGCTGAGAGGTTGGGTGAGGTTGGGTGAGCAAACGCAGACCCTTTAAAGTAATACTGCGTGGTACCCATCCCATGGGTCCCAAATCTCCAGGTTCAAGGGCATCTTCCTACATCGAAAACATGCATGAGAAACCCAGAAGATGGTACACCGTGTGATTTTGAAAGGTTTCTAAAACGCACCTCATTTCTCATCTCCTTGTGCTCGGTTTCGCCATTCCAGCTACTTTACTAGCAATCTCCCTACTTGGAGAATCAGCACCTTTAACCTCCTGTTCCCTACAGGTTGCAATTTGTCCTGAGGACGAACGGGAAGAGGGGCAACCAATGAGAGACTAGATCTAGGTGTTGGGACAGGCACAGGTCACTCTATTTTCCCAACAGGAAGAAGAATTAACCACAGGCTCAGCCTGCCGTCCAGAAGCAGAATAGTGCCTGAGGCAATCCCGCGCTTTTGCGGCCAGCTCCCAAAAAAGACATTTGAAAAATGGAGCTCAGGGAAACTGCAATTCACAAACCCGCAGAGTTATAAATGATAACTCTCATCCACAGATATATTGAGGGAAGGCAACGAAGAGGATTTGAAAGCAAGGCAGAATTGCAGGAAACAGATTTCAGGAGGTAGACAGGAATCGCCTTTAAAGCACATGAAAAGCGGCAAAAGGTCGACAATGATGCCTTTGGCCAAAAAGGGCGTATGCGTTTTTCCCTGAATATATTCAGGAAAAAACACATACGCCCTTTTTGGCCAACCAAGCAACCTGGAAAGGCAAATCAGCGCTACAAAGAAGTCTCGCTTCCCATCGGTGAAAAGGGCCATGCTGCAAAAAGTGTCAAAACCAGAAATGCAGGACAGGCCATGGAGAAATGGCAGCCTTGCTACACTGATGGGCAGGATGTAAATTGCCAACAGCCACTCTGGAGAAGTGTACGTTGTGTCCTGAAACATCGAAAAAAAACAGCTTAGGGAGCATAGGGCACGTCCACTCATGGGCGTATAAATTGGAAAAACTAAAAATCAGCAAGACACAGGCACCGGAAAGTTTAGGGCTGCTCTGTTGACAAGAACCTCCACTTCATGACACCTTAAATATCCCAGGAAAGAGAAAAATGGATAAAGAAGTTGTGGTCCTTATGTACAATGGAATATCACTCAGACATGAAATCAATGTCATAAGGCTAGTAGAAGCAAGATGAGTGGAGTTAGGTACGACGATTCTAAGTGAAATAAGTCACACAGAAAAAGACACTTATCATAAGCTATCACTTATAGAGGGAATGTAAAAACCGCTACATTGAACTGAATTACAAAACAGAACAGAGTCACACGTTTAGAAAACACACTATGGCTGCTTAACGGGAATGGTGAGGTGGGGTGATGCATAAAACAAGGGTTTTAAATTCGCTCAGATACCGTTCCATACACCCAATATGTAATAGACAAGACCTACTCCTTGCTCAGTGAACTGGACTCAACACCCCCTATTCACCACACAAGAATATATGTGACTAGTAAGAATCTTAAAACCTATGTATTGATATCTCTCTGGAAGTGAGTCAAGTGTGTGTAAAGCCGCATAAACACAGCCATGAAAAGCAGCTAAACCCCATTATAAAAATAAATTACTTTTAAAAACCCATAAAACAAAGACAGTGAAAGAGAGAGAAATTCTTACAAAATTCGTTCAGAGGCTGTGATGCAACCTGGATTGACCATATCAAGACCCACAGCTGGATGAGACATAAGGGTGGACACTCTTGGGGCTGAGAGGTTGGGTGTGGTTGGGTGAGCAAACGCAGACCCTTTAAAGTAATACTGCGTGGTACCCATCCCATGGGTCCCAAATCTCCAGGTTCAAGGGCATCTTCCTACATCGAAAACATGCATGAGAAACCCAGAAGATGGTACACCGTGTGATTTTGAAAGGTTTCTACAACGCACCTCATTTCTCATCTCCTTGTGCTCGGTTTCGCCATTCCAGCTACTTTACTAGCAATCTCCCTACTTGGAGAATCAGCACCTTTAACCTCCTGTTCCCTACAGGTTGCAATTTGTCCTGAGGACGAACGGGAAGAGGGGCAACCAATGAGAGACTAGATCTAGGTGTTGGGACAGGCACAGGTCACTCTATTTTCCCAAAAGGAAGAAGAATTAACCACAGGCTCAGCCTGCCGCCCAGAAGCAGAATAGGGCCTGAGGCAATCCCGCACTTTTGAGGCCAGCTCCCAAAAAAGACAGTTGAAAAATGGACCTCAGGGAAACTGCAATTCACAAACCCGCAGAGTTATAAATGATAACTCTCATCCACAGATATATTGAGGGAAGGCAACGAAGAGGATTTGAAAGCAAGGCAGAATTGCAGGAAACAGATTTCAGGAGGTAGATACGAATCGCCTTTAAAGCACATGAAAAGCGGCAAAACGTCGACAATGATGCCCTTGGCCAAAAAGGGCGTATGCGTTTTTTCCTGAATATATTCAGGAAAAAACGCATACGCCCTTTTTGGCCAACCAAGCAACCTGGAAAGGCAAATCAGCGCTACAAAGAAGTCTCGCTTCCCATCGGTGAAAAGGGCCATGCTGCAAAAAGTGTCAAAACCAGAAATGCAGGACAGGCCATGGAGAAATGGCAGCCTTGCTACACTGATGGGCGGGATGTAAATTGCCAACAACCACTCTGGAGAAGTGTACGTTGTGTCCTGAAACATCGAAAAAAAACAGCTTAGGGAGCATAGGGCACGTCCACTCATGGGCGTATAAATTGGAAAAACTAAAAATCAGCAAGACACAGGCACCGGAAAGTTTAGGGCTGCTCTGTTGACAAGAACCTCCACTTCATGACACCTTAAATATCCCAGGAAAGAGAAAAATGGATAAAGAAGTTGTGGTCCTTATGTACAATGGAATATCACTCAGACATGAAATCAATGTCATAAGGCTAGTAGAAGCAAGATGAGTGGTGTTAGGTACGACGATTCTAAGTGAAATAAGTCACACAGAAAAAGACACTTATCATAAGCTATCACTTATAGAGGGAATGTAAAAACCGCTACACTTGAACTGAATTACAAAACAGAACAGAGTCACACGTTTAGAAAACACACTATGGCTGCTTAACGGGAATGGTGAGGTGGGGTGATGCATAAAACAAGGATTTCAAATTCGCTCAGATACCGTTCCATACACCCAATATGTAATAGACAAGACCTACTCCTTGCTCAGTGAACTGGACTCAACACCCCCTATTCCCCGCACAAGAATATATGTGACTAGTAAGAATCTTAAAACCTATGTATTGATATCTGTCTGGAAATGAGTCAAGTGGGTGTAAAGCCGCATAAACACAACCATGAAAAGCAGCTAAACCCCATTATAAAAATAAATTACTTTTAAAAACCCGTAAAACAAAGACAGTGAAAGAGAGAGAAATTCTTACAAAATTCGTTCAGAGGCTGTGATGCAACCTGGATTGACCATATCAAGACCCACAGCTGGATGAGACATAAGGGTGGACACTCTTGGGGCTGAGAGGTTGGGTGTGGTTGGGTGAGCAAACGCAGACCCTTTAAAGTAATACTGCGTGGTACCCATCCCATGGGTCCCAAATCTCCAGGTTCAAGGGCATCTTCCTACATCGAAAACATGCATGAGAAACCCAGAAGATGGTACACCGTGTGATTTTGAAAGGTTTCTACAACGCACCTCATTTCTCATCTCCTTGTGCTCGGTTTCGCCATTCCAGCTACTTTACTAGCAATCTCCCTACTTGGAGAATCAGCACCTTTAACCTCCTGTTCCCTACAGGTTGCAATTTGTCCTGAGGACGAACGGGAAGAGGGGCAACCAATGAGAGACTAGATCTAGGTGTTGGGACAGGCACAGGTCACTCTATTTTCCCAAAAGGAAGAAGAATTAACCACAGGCTCAGCCTGCCGCCCAGAAGCAGAATAGGGCCTGAGGCAATCCCGCACTTTTGAGGCCAGCTCCCAAAAAAGACAGTTGAAAAATGGACCTCAGGGAAACTGCAATTCACAAACCCGCAGAGTTATAAATGATAACTCTCATCCACAGATATATTGAGGGAAGGCAACGAAGAGGATTTGAAAGCAAGGCAGAATTGCAGGAAACAGATTTCAGGAGGTAGATACGAATCGCCTTTAAAGCACATGAAAAGCGGCAAAACGTCGACAATGATGCCCTTGGCCAAAAAGGGCGTATGCGTTTTTTCCTGAATATATTCAGGAAAAAACGCATACGCCCTTTTTGGCCAACCAAGCAACCTGGAAAGGCAAATCAGCGCTACAAAGAAGTCTCGCTTCCCATCGGTGAAAAGGGCCATGCTGCAAAAAGTGTCAAAACCAGAAATGCAGGACAGGCCATGGAGAAATGGCAGCCTTGCTACACTGATGGGCGGGATGTAAATTGCCAACAACCACTCTGGAGAAGTGTACGTTGTGTCCTGAAACATCGAAAAAAAACAGCTTAGGGAGCATAGGGCACGTCCACTCATGGGCGTATAAATTGGAAAAACTAAAAATCAGCAAGACACAGGCACCGGAAAGTTTAGGGCTGCTCTGTTGACAAGAACCTCCACTTCATGACACCTTAAATATCCCAGGAAAGAGAAAAATGGATAAAGAAGTTGTGGTCCTTATGTACAATGGAATATCACTCAGACATGAAATCAATGTCATAAGGCTAGTAGAAGCAAGATGAGTGGTGTTAGGTACGACGATTCTAAGTGAAATAAGTCACACAGAAAAAGACACTTATCATAAGCTATCACTTATAGAGGGAATGTAAAAACCGCTACACTTGAACTGAATTACAAAACAGAACAGAGTCACACGTTTAGAAAACACACTATGGCTGCTTAACGGGAATGGTGAGGTGGGGTGATGCATAAAACAAGGATTTCAAATTCGCTCAGATACCGTTCCATACACCCAATATGTAATAGACAAGACCTACTCCTTGCTCAGTGAACTGGACTCAACACCCCCTATTCCCCGCACAAGAATATATGTGACTAGTAAGAATCTTAAAACCTATGTATTGATATCTGTCTGGAAATGAGTCAAGTGGGTGTAAAGCCGCATAAACACAACCATGAAAAGCAGCTAAACCCCATTATAAAAATAAATTACTTTTAAAAACCCGTAAAACAAAGACAGTGAAAGAGAGAGAAATTCTTACAAAATTCGTTCAGAGGCTGTGATGCAACCTGGATTGACCATATCTACACCCACACCTAGATGAGACATAAGGGTGGACACTCTTGGGGCTGAGAGGTTGGGTGAGGTTGGGTGAGCAAACGCAGACCCTTTAAAGTAATACTGCGTGGTACCCATCCCATGGGTCCCAAATCTCCAGGTTCAAGGGCATCTTCCTACATAGAAAACTTGCATGAGAAACCCAGAAGATGGTACACCGTGTGATTTTGAAACGTTTCTAAAACGCACCTCATTTCTCATCTCCTTGTGCTCGGTTTCGCCATTCCAGCTACTTTACTAGCAATCTCCCTACTTGGAGAATCAGCACCTTTAACCTCCTGTTTCCTACAGGTTGCAATTTGTCCTGAGGACGAACGGGAAGAGGGGCAACCAATGAGAGACTAGATCTAGGTGTTGGGACAGGCACAGGTCACTCTATTTTCCCAACAGGAAGAAGAATTAACCACAGGCTCAGCCTGCCGCCCAGAAGCAGAATAGGGCCTGAGGCAATCCCGCGCTTTTGCGGCCAGCTCCCAAAAAAGACAGTTGAAAAATGGAGCTCAGGGAAACTGCAATTCACAAACCCGCAGAGTTATAAATGATAACTCTCATCCACAGATATATTGAGGGAAGGCAACGAAGAGGATTTGAAAGCAAGGCAGAATTGCAGGAAACAGATTTCAGGAGGTAGATACGAATCGCCTTTAAAGCACATGAAAAGCGGCAAAACGTCGACAATGATGCCCTTGGCCAAAAAGGGCGTATGCGTTTTTTCCTGAATATATTCAGGAAAAAACGCATACGCCCTTTTTGGCCAACCAAGCAACCTGGAAAGGCAAATCAGCGCTACAAAGAAGTCTCGCTTCCCATCGGTGAAAAGGGCCATGCTGCAAAAAGTGTCAAAACCAGAAATGCAGGACAGGCCATGGAGAAATGGCAGCCTTGCTACACTGATGGGCGGGATGTAAATTGCCAACAACCACTCTGGAGAAGTGTACGTTGTGTCCTGAAACTTCGAAAAAAAACAGCTTAGGGAGCATAGGGCACGTCCACTCATGGGCGTATAAATTGGAAAAACTAAAAATCAGCAAGACACAGGCACCGGAAAGTTTAGGGCTGCTCTGTTGACAAGAACCTCCACTTCATGACACCTTAAATATCCCAGGAAAGAGAAAAATGGATAAACAAGTTGTGGTCCTTATGTACAATGGAATATCACTCAGACATGAAATCAATGTCATAAGGCTAGTAGAAGCAAGATGAGTGGAGTTAGGTACGACGATCCTAAGTGAAATAAGTCACACAGAAAAAGACACTTATCATAAGCTATCACTTATAGAGGGAATGTAAAAACCGCTACACTTGAACTGAATTACAAAACAGAACAGAGTCACACGTTTAGAAAACACACTATGGCTGCTTAACGGGAATGGTGAGGTGGGGTGATGCATAAAACAAGGGTTTCAAATTCGCTCAGATACCGTTCCATACACCCAATATGTAATAGACAAGACCTACTCCTTGCTCAGTGAACTGGACTCAACACCCCCTATTCCCCGCACAAGAATATATGTGACTAGTAAGAATCTTAAAACCTATGTATTGATATCTGTCTGGAAGTGAGTCAAGTGGGTGTAAAGCCGCATAAACACAACCATGAAAAGCAGCTAAACCCCATTATAAAAATAAATTACTTTTAAAAACCCGTAAAACAAAGACAGTGAAAGAGAGAGAAATTCTTACAAAATTCGTTCAGAGGCTGTGATGCAACCTGGATTGACCATATCTAGACCCACACCTGGATGAGACATAAGGGTGGACACTCTTGGGGCTGAGAGGTTGGGTGAGGTTGGGTGAGCAAACGCAGACCCTTTAAAGTAATACTGCGTGGTACCCATCCCATGGGTCCCAAATCTCCAGGTTCAAGGGCATCTTCCTACATCGAAAACATGCATGAGAAACCCAGAAGATGGTACACCGTGTGATTTTGAAAGGTTTCTAAAACGCACCTCATTTCTCATCTCCTTGTGCTCGGTTTCGCCATTCCAGCTACTTTACTAGCAATCTCCCTACTTGGAGAATCAGCACCTTTAACCTCCTGTTCCCTACAGGTTGCAATTTGTCCTGAGGACGAACGGGAAGAGGGGCAACCAATGAGAGACTAGATCTAGGTGTTGGGACAGGCACAGGTCACTCTATATTCCCAACAGGAAGAAGAATTAACCACAGGCTCAGCCTGCCGCCCAGAAGCAGAATAGGGCCTGAGGCAATCCCGCGCTTTTGCGGCCAGCTCCCAAAAAAGACATTTGAAAAATGGAGCTCAGGGAAACTGCAATTCACAAACCCGCAGAGTTATAAATGATAACTCTCATCCACAGATATATTGAGGGAAGGCAACGAAGAGGATTTGAAAGCAAGGCAGAATTGCAGGAAACAGAGTTCAGGAGGTAGATACGAATCGCCTTTAAAGCACATGAAAAGCGGCAAAAGGTCGACAATGATGCCCTTGGCCAAAAAGGGCGTATGCGTTTTTTCCTGAATATATTCAGGAAAAAACGCATACGCCCTTTTTGGCCAACCAAGCAACCTGGAAAGGCAAATCAGCGCTACAAAGAAGTCTCGCTTCCCATCGGTGAAAAGGGCCATGCTGCAAAAAGTGTCAAAACCAGAAATGCAGGACAGGCCATGGAGAAATGGCAGCCTTGCTACACTGATGGGCGGGATGTAAATTGCCAACAGCCACTCTGGAGAAGTGTACGTTGTGTCCTGAAACATCGAAAAAAAACAGCTTAGGGAGCATAGGGCACGTCCACTCATGGGCGTATAAATTGGAAAAACTAAAAATCAGCAAGACACAGGCACCAGAAAGTTTAGGGCTGCTCTGTTGACAAGAACCTCCACTTCATGACACCTTAAATATCCCAGGAAAGAGAAAAATGGATAAAGAAGTTGTGGTCCTTATGTACAATGGAATATCACTCAGACATGAAATGAATGTCATAAGGCTAGTAGAAGCAAGATGAGTGGAGTTAGGTACGACGATTCTAAGTGAAATAAGTCACACAGAAAAAGACACTTATCATAAGCTATCACTTATAGAGGGAATGTAAAAACCGCTACACTTGAACTGAATTACAAAACAGAACAGAGTCACACGTTTAGAAAACACACTATGGCTGCTTAACGGGAATGGTGAGGTGGGGTGATGCATAAAACAAGGGTTTTAAATTCGCTCAGATACCGTTCCATACACCCAATATGTAATAGACAAGACCTACTCCTTGCTCAGTGAACTGGACTCAACACCCCCTATTCACCACAAAAGAATATATGTGACTAGTAAGAATCTTAATACCTATGTATTGATATCTCTCTGGAAGTGAGTCAAGTGGGTGTAAAGCCGCATAAACACAGCCATGAAAAGCAGCTAAACCCCATTATAAAAATAAATTACTTTTAAAAACCCGTAAAACAAAGACAGTGAAAGAGAGAGAAATTCTTACAAAATTCGTTCAGAGGCTGTGATGCAACCTGGATTGACCATATCAAGACCCACAGCTGCATGAGACATAAGGGTGGACACTCTTGGGGCTGAGAGGTTGGGTGTGGTTGGGTGAGCAAACGCAGACCCTTTAAAGTAATACTGCGTGGTACCCATCCCATGGGTCCCAAATCTCCAGGTTCAAGGGCATCTTCCTACATCGAAAACATGCATGAGAAACCCAGAAGATGGTACACCGTGTGATTTTGAAAGGTTTCTAAAATGCACCTCATTTCTCATCTCCTTGTGCTCGGTTTCGCCATTCCAGCTACTTTACTAGCAATCTCCCTACTTGGAGAATCAGCACCTTTAACCTCCTGTTCCCTACAGGTTGCAATTTGTCCTGAGGACGAACGGGAAGAGGGGCAACCAATGAGAGACTAGATCTAGGTGTTGGGACAGGCACAGGTCACTCTATTTTCCCAACAGGAAGAAGAATTAACCACAGGCTCAGCCTGCCGCCCAGAAGCAGAATAGGGCCTGAGGCAATCCCGCACTTTTGAGGCCAGCTCCCAAAAAAGACAGTTGAAAAATGGACCTCAGGGAAACTGCAATTCACAAACCCGCAGAGTTATAAATGATAACTCTCATCCACAGATATATTGAGGGAAGGCAACGAAGAGGATTTGAAAGCAAGGCAGAATTGCAGGAAACAGATTTCAGGAGGTAGATACGAATCGCCTTTAAAGCACATGAAAAGCGGCAAAACGTCGACAATGATGCCCTTGGCCAAAAAGGGCGTATGCGTTTTTTCCTGAATATATTCAGGAAAAAACGCATACGCCCTTTTTGGCCAACCAAGCAACCTGGAAAGGCAAATCAGCGCTACAAAGAAGTCTCGCTTCCCATCGGTGAAAAGGGCCATGCTGCAAAAAGTGTCAAAACCAGAAATGCAGGACAGGCCATGGAGAAATGGCAGCCTTGCTACACTGATGGGCGGGATGTAAATTGCCAACAACCACTCTGGAGAAGTGTACGTTGTGTCCTGAAACATCGAAAAAAAACAGCTTAGGGAGCATAGGGCACGTCCACTCATGGGCGTATAAATTGAAAAAACTAAAAATCAGCAAGACACAGGCACCGGAAAGTTTAGGGCTGCTCTGTTGACAAGAACCTCCACTTCATGACACCTTAAATATCCCAGGAAAGAGAAAAATGGATAAAGAAGTTGTGGTCCTTATGTACAATGGAATATCACTCAGACATGAAATCAATGTCATAAGGCTAGTAGAAGCAAGATGAGTGGAGTTAGGTACGACGATTCTAAGTGAAATAAGTCACACAGAAAAAGACACTTATCATAAGCTATCACTTATAGAGGGAATGTAAAAACCGCTACACTTGAACTGAATTACAAAACAGAACAGAGTCACACGTTTAGAAAACACACTATGGCTGCTTAACGGGAATGGTGAGGTGGGGTGATGCATAAAACAAGGGTTTTAAATTCGCTCAGATACCGTTCCATACACCCAATATGTAATAGACAAGACCTACTCCTTGCTCAGTGAACTGGACTCAACACCCCCTATTCACCACACAAGAATATATGTGACTAGTAAGAATCTTAAAACCTATGTATTGATATCTCTCTGGAAGTGAGTCAAGTGGGTGTAAAGCCGCATAAACACAGCCATGAAAAGCAGCTAAACCCCATTATAAAAATAAATTACTTTTAAAAACCCATAAAACAAAGACAGTGAAAGAGAGAGAAATTCTTACAAAATTCGTTCAGAGGCTGTGATGTAACCTGGATTGACCATATCAAGATCCACAGCTGGATGAGACATAAGGGTGGACACTCTTGGGGCTGAGAGGTTGGGTGTGGTTGGGTGAGCAAACGCAGACCCTTTAAAGTAATACTGCGTGGTACCCATCCCATGGGTCCCAAATCTCCAGGTTCAAGGGCATCTTCCTACATCGAAAACATGCATGAGAAACCCAGAAGATGGTACACCGTGTGATTTTGAAAGGTTTCTAAAACGCACCTCATTTCTCATCTCCTTGTGCTCGGTTTTGCCATTCCAGCTACTTTACTAGCAATCTCCCTACTTGGAGAATCAGCACCTTTAACCTCCTGTTCCCTACAGGTTGCAATTTGTCCTGAGGACGAACGGGATGAGGGGCAACCAATGAGAGACTAGATCTAGGTGTTGGGACAGGCACAGGTCACTCTATTTTCCCAACAGGAAGAAGAATTAACCACAGGCTCAGCCTGCCGCCCAGAAGCAGAATAGGGCCTGAGGCAATCCCGCACTTTTGAGGCCAGCTCCCAAAAAAGACAGTTGAAAAATGGACCTCAGGGAAACTGCAATTCACAAACCCGCAGAGTTATAAATGATAACTCTCATCCACAGATATATTGAGGGAAGGCAACGAAGAGGATTTGAAAGCAAGGCAGAATTGCAGGAAACAGATTTCAGGAGGTAGATACGAATCGCCTTTAAAGCACATGAAAAGCGGCAAAACGTCGACAATGATGCCCTTGGCCAAAAAGGGCGTATGCGTTTTTTCCTGAATATATTCAGGAAAAAACGCATACGCCCTTTTTGGCCAACCAAGCAACCTGGAAAGGCAAATCAGCGCTACAAAGAAGTCTCGCTTCCCATCGGTGAAAAGGGCCATGTTGCAAAAAGTGTCAAAACCAGAAATGCAGGACAGGCCATGGAGAAATGGCAGCCTTGCTACACTGATGGGCGGGATGTAAATTGCCAACAACCACTCTGGAGAAGTGTACGTTGTGTCCTGAAACATCGAAAAAAAACAGCTTAGGGAGCATAGGGCACGTCCACTCATGGGCGTATAAATTGGAAAAACTAAAAATCAGCAAGACACAGGCACCAGAAAGTTTAGGGCTGCTCTGTTGACAAGAACCTCCACTTCATGACACCTTAAATATCCCAGGAAAGAGAAAAATGGATAAACAAGTTGTGGTCCTTATGTACAATGGAATATCACTCAGACATGAAATCAATGTCATAAGGCTAGTAGAAGCAAGATGAGTGGAGTTAGGTACGACGATTCTAAGTGAAATAAGTCACACAGAAAAAGACACTTATCATAAGCTATCACTTATAGAGGGAATGTAAAAACCGCTACACTTGAACTGAATTACAAAACAGAACAGAGTCACACGTTTAGAAAACACACTATGGCTGCTTAACGGGAATGGTGAGGTGGGGTGATGCATAAAACAAGGATTTCAAATTCGCTCAGATACCGTTCCATACACCCAATATGTAATAGACAAGACCTACTCCTTGCTCAGTGAACTGGACTCAACACCCCCTATTCCCCGCACAAGAATATATGTGACTAGTAAGAATCTTAAAACCTATGTATTGATATCTGTCTGGAAGTGAGTCAAGTGGGTGTAAAGCCGCATAAACACAACCATGAAAAGCAGCTAACCCCCATTATAAAAATAAATTACTTTTAAAAACCCGTAAAACAAAGACAGTGAAAGAGAGAGAAATTCTTACAAAATTCGTTCAGAGGCTGTGATGCAACCTGGATTGACCATATCTACACCCACACCTAGATGAGACATAAGGGTGGACACTCTTGGGGCTGAGAGGTTGGGTGAGGTTGGGTGAGCAAACGCAGACCCTTTAAAGTAATACTGCGTGGTACCCATCCCATGGGTCCCAAATCTCCAGGTTCAAGGGCATCTTCCTACATCGAAAACATGCATGAGAAACCCAGAAGATGGTACACCGTGTGATTTTGAAACGTTTCTAAAACGCACCTCATTTCTCATCTCCTTGTGCTCGGTTTCGCCATTCCAGCTACTTTACTAGCAATCTCCCTACTTGGAGGATCAGCACCTTTAACCTCCTGTTTCCTACAGGTTGCAATTTGTCCTGAGGAGGAACGGGAAGAGGGGCAACCAATGAGAGACTAGATCTAGGTGTTGGGACAGGCACAGGTCACTCTATTTTCCCAACAGGAAGAAGAATTAACCACAGGCTCAGCCTGCCGCCCAGAAGCAGAATAGGGCCTGAGGCAATCCCGCGCTTTTGCGGCCAGCTCCCAAAAAAGACAGTTGAAAAATGGAGCTCAGGGAAACTGCAATTCACAAACCCGCAGAGTTATAAATGATAACTCTCATCCACAGATATATTGAGGGAAGGCAACGAAGAGGATTTGAAAGCAAGGCAGAATTGCAGGAAACAGATTTCAGGAGGTATATACGAATCGCCTTTAAAGCACATGAAAAGCGGCAAAACGTCGACAATGATGCCCTTGGTCAAAAAGGGCTTATGCGTTTTTTCCTGAATATATTCAGGAAAAAACGCATACGCCCTTTTTGGCCAACCAAGCAACCTGGAAAGGCAAATCAGCGCTACAAAGAAGTCTCGCTTCCCAACGGTCAAAAGGGCCATGCTGCAAAAAGTGTCAAAACCAGAAATGCAGGACAGGCCATGGAGAAATGGCAGCCTTGCTACACTGATGGGCGGGATGTAAATTGCCAACAGCCACTCTGGAGAAGTATACGTTGTGTCCTGAAACATCGAAAAAAAACAGCTTAGGGAGCATAGGGCACGTCCACTCATGGGCGTATAAATTGGAAAAACTAAAAATCAGCAAGACACAGGCACCGGAAAGTTTAGGGCTGCTCTGTTGACAAGAACCTCCACTTCATGACACCTTAAATATCCCAGGAAAGAGAAAAATGGATAAAGAAGTTGTGGTCATTATGTACAATGGAATATCACTCAGACATGAAATCAATGTCATAAGGCTAGTAGAAGCAAGATGAGTGGAGTTAGGTACGACGATTCTAAGTGAAATAAGTCACACAGAAAAAGACACTTATCATAAGCTATCACTTATAGAGGGAATGTAAAAACCGCTACACTTAAACTGAATTACAAAACAGAACAGAGTCACACGTTTAGAAAACACACTATGGCTGCTTAACGGGAATGGTGAGGTGGGGTGATGCATAAAACAAGGGTTTTAAATTCGCTCAGATACCGTTCCATACACCCAATATGTAATAGACAAGACCTACTCCTTTCTCAGTGAACTGGACTCAACACCCCCTATTCACCACACAAGAATATATGTGACTAGTAAGAATCTTAAAACCTATGTATTGATATCTCTCTGGAAGTGAGTCAAGTGGGTGTAAAGCCGCATAAACACAGCCATGAAAAGCAGCTAAACCCCATTATAAAAATAAATTACTTTTAAAAACCCATAAAACAAAGACAGTGAAAGAGAGAGAAATTCTTACAAAATTCGTTCAGAGGATGTGATGCAAACTGGATTGACCATATCAAGACCCACAGCTGGATGAGACATAAGGGTGGACACTCTTGGCGCTGAGAGGTTGGGTGTGGTTGGGTGAGCAAACGCAGACCCTTTAAAGTAATACTGCGTGGTACCCATCCCATGGGTCCCAAATCTCCAGGTTCAAGGGCATCTTCCTACATCGAAAACATGCATGAGAAACCCAGAAGATGGTACACCGTGTGATTTTGAAAGGTTTCTAAAACGCACCTCATTTCTCATCTCCTTGTGCTCGGTTTCGCCATTCCAGCTACTTTACTAGCAATCTCCCTACTTGGAGAATCAGCACCTTTAACCTCCTGTTCCCTACAGGTTGCAATTTGTCCTGAGGAGGAACGGGAAGAGAGGCAACCAATGAGAGACTAGATCTAGGTGTTGGGACAGGCACAGGTCACTCTATTTTCCCAACAGGAAAAAGAATTAACCACAGGCTCAGCCTGCCGCCCAGAAGCAGAATAGGGCCTGAGGCAATCCCGCGCTTTTGCGGCCAGCTCCCAAAAAAGACAGTTGAAAAATGGAGCTCAGGGAAACTGCAATTCACAAACCCGCAGAGTTATAAATGATAACTCTCATCCACAGATATATTGAGGGAAGGCAACGAAGAGGATTTGAAAGCAAGGCAGAATTGCAGGAAACAGATTTCAGGAGGTAGATACGAATCGCCTTTAAAGCACATGAAAAGCGGCAAAACGTCGACAATGATGCCCTTGGCCAAAAAGGGCTTATGCGTTTTTTCCTGAATATATTCAGGAAAAAACTCATACGCCCTTTTTGGCCAACCAAGCAACCTGGAAAGGCAAATCAGCGCTACAAAGAAGTCTCGCTTCCCATCGGTGAAAAGGGCCATGCTGCAAAAAGTGTCAAAACCAGAAATGCAGGACAGGCCATGGAGAAATGGCAGCCTTGCTACACTGATGGGCGGGATGTAAATTGCCAACAGCCACTCTGGAGAAGTATACGTTGTGTCCTGAAACATCGAAAAAAAACAGCTTAGGGAGCATAGGGCACGTCCACTCATGGGCGTATAAATTGGAAAAACTAAAAATCAGCAAGACACAGGCACTGGAAAGTTTAGGGCTGCTCTGTTGACAAGAACCTCCACTTCATGACACCTTAAATATCCCAGGAAAGAGAAAAATGGATAAAGAAGTTGTGGTCCTTATGTACAATGGAATATCACTCAGACATGAAATCAATGTCATAAGGCTAGTAGAAGCAAGATGAGTGGAGTTAGGTACGACGATTCTAAGTGAAATAAGTCACACAGAAAAAGACACTTATCATAAGCTATCACTTATAGAGGGAATGTAAAAACCGCTACACTTGAACTGAATTACAAAACAGAACAGAGTCACACGTTTAGAAAACACACTATAGCTGCTTAACAGGAAAGGTGAGGTGGGGTGATGCATAAAACAAGGGTTTCAAATTCGCTCAGATACCGTTCCATACACCCAATATGTAATAGACAAGACCTACTCCTTGCTCAGTGAACTGGACTCAACACCCCCTATTCCCCGCACAAGAATATATGTGACTAGTAAGAATCTTAAAACCTATGTATTGATATCTGTCTGGAAGTGAGTCAAGTGGGTGTAAAGCCGCATAAACACAGCCATGAAAGGCAGCTAAACCCCATTATAAAAATAAATTACTTTTAAAAACCCGTAAAACAAAGACAGTGAAAGAGAGAGAAATTCTTACAAAATTCGTTCAGAGGCTGTGATGCAACCTGGATTGACCATATCTAGACCCACAGCTGGATGAGACATAAGGGTGGACACTCTTGGGGTTGAGTGGTTGGGTGAGGTTGGGTGAGCAAACGCAGACCCTTTAAAGTAATACTGCGTGGTACCCATCCCATGGGTCCCAAATCTCCAGGTTCAAGGGCATCTTCCTACATCGAAAACATGCATGAGAAACCTAGATGATGGTACACCGTGTGATTTTGAAAGGTTTCTAAAACGCACCTCATTTCTCATCTCCTTGTGTTCGGGTTCGCCATTCCAGCTACTTTACTAGCAATCTCCCTACTTGGGGAATCAGCACCTTTAACCTCCTGTTCCGTTCAGGTTGCAATTTGTTCTGAGGATGAAAGGGAACAGGGGCAACCAATGAGAGACTAGATCTAGGTTTTGGGACAGGCCCAGGTCACTGTATTTTCCCATCAGGAAGATGAATTAACCACAGGCTCAGCCTGCACGCCGGAACCAGAATAGGGCCTGAAGCAATCCTGTGCTTTGCGGCCAGCTCCCAAGAAAGCGAGTTGAAAAATGGAGCTCAGGGGCACTGCAATTCAGAGACCTGCAGAGTTATAAATGATAACTCTTGGCCACAAATATATTGAGGGAAGGCAACCAAGAGGAGTTGAAAGCAAGGCAGAATTGCAGGAAACAGATTTCAGGAGGTAGATTCGAATCACCTTTAAAGCACATGAAATGTGGCAAAACGTGGACAATGATGCCCTTGGCCCAAAAGGGCGTATGCGTTTTTTCCTGAATATATTCAGGAAAAAACGCATACGCCCTTTTTGGCCAACCAAGCAACCTGGAAAGGCAAATCAGCGCTATAAAGAAGTCTCGCTTCCCATTGGTCAAAGGGTCATGCTGAAAAAAGTGTAAAAACCAGAAAAGCAGGACAGTCCATGTAGAAATCGGAGCCTTGCTATGCTGATGGGCGGGATGTAATTTGCCAACAGCCACTCTGGAGAATTGTACGGTGTGTCCTGAAACATCTAAAAAACACAGCTTAGTGAGCATAGGGCACTTCAACTCATGGGCGTATAAATTGGGAAAACTAAAAATCATCAAGACACAGGCACCCCAAAGTTTAGGGCTGCTCTGTTCCCAAGAACCTCCACTTCGGTACTCCTTAAACATCCCAGGAAGAGGAAAATTGATAAAGAAGTTGTGGTACTTATGTACAATGGAATATCACTCAGCCATGAAATCAATGTCATAAGGCTACTAGCAGCATGATGAGTGGATGTAGGTATGATGATTTTAAGTGAAATAAGTCACATAGAAAAAGACACTTATCAAAGACATCACTTATATAGGGAATGTAAAAATCGCTACACTTAAACTGATTTACAAAACAGAACAGAGTCACACATTTTCAAAACACACTATGGCTGCTTAACGGGAAAGGTGAGGTGGGTGATGCATAAACCCGGGATTTGAAATTAGCACAGATATCACTCCATAAATCAAATATGTAATAGACAAGACCTACTCCTTGCTCAGTGAACTGGACGCAACACCCTCTATTCACCGCACAAGAATATATCTGACTAGTAAGAATCTTAAAACCTATGTATTGATATCTCTCTTTAAGTGAGTCAAGTGGGTGTAAAGCGGGCTAAACACAGCAGTGAAAAGCAGCGAAACCCCATTTTAAAATAAATAACTTTAAAAAACCCAAAAACCTAAGACAGTGATAGAGAGAGGAAATTTTACATAATTCGTTCCTGGGCTGTGATGCAACCTTGTTTGACCATATCTAGACCCACAGCTGGATGAGAAATAAAGCTGGACACTCTTGCAGCTGAAGGTCTCTTTCCCTAGTTACCAGATTGGGGAACGTAAAAAGGCTGCTGCCCTCTGGCTGTTACCTGCAAAAGCAGCTTTAATACCTGTGTTAATGGTCACTTCATATGAACAAGTACTTCAGGGCTGTAAATGAAACCTGCCCTCAAAATGTCTTGAGGGAGGTAATGGCCAAAACTTTTCAAAATGTGACACTTACTTTAAGAAAACAATTTGAAGAACTAAGCTGTAATCACAGTTTGATAAATAAAAAGAGCATGCTTTAAAGATCAATTTCAACAGATTATGGGACACATGCAAATTCAACCACACAGAGGTATCAGCTCGCACCTGTTAGAATAACCAGCAGCAAGCAAACTACAAACAATAAATATTGAAGGCGTTTTGGAGAAATGCATACCCTCAATTTTAAGTGGGACATAACCTGGAAAGAGCCACTAATGAGAACTGAATGGTGGTGCCTTTAAAACGTACACACTGAGCTACCATATGATACAGCAAGCCCACTCCTTGGCCTATAACATAAGGAGATAGAACTGGAAAGACACAGGCAAGCAAATGTGCATTGCAGCAGTATTACAATAACCAAGACATGGAGGCAACCAAAAAGTCCATCAAGAGGTGCGTGGCCAAAGAATAACTGGTACACGTACAGATGGAATATGAGCCAGGGAAAAAAACAAAACAATGTCAATTGCAGCACTGTGTATGACTCTTGAGTTAATCAGGCAAATTGTACTAAGTCAGAAAGCAAAAGACACATATCCTATAATATCACTTATAGGTCTTAGCTAAAAATTGATACCAATGAAGATATTTCCACAGAGAAATGCAATCACAGATTCATTAAACAAACTTAGGGTTCACCAAATGGAAAGGTGTGAGGATTGGATACATTAGGATATTGGGGTTAAGATAGATATAGAAACACATGTGAAATATGTAATCACCAAAGACCTACGTAATACCAAGACAAGACTACTCAACATGGTGTCATAACCTACATGGGAAAATGATCCAAAGAAGAATAGATATATGTATATGTTTAAAAGAACCACATCTTGCACACCTAGAAGAAACAAAACATTTTAATCAAATTTGCTCTGACAAAAAATAAAAATTAAATTAAAAAAAGAACAAGAAGTAATGAGACATAAACTTAAGGGGCTTTTTGCTGGCACATTGCATTCTAATTTACAACCAGAACATGACTTCCATTAAGGCTCTGTCATCACTAATAAAGCAGCTTTATAAGCAATGTTGAAGGTAGCTTAAAAGAAGTCTCACTAATTATTGATAGTAACAAGGAAACAAAGAAAAGTAAAAGTCTCACTGCAAAAAGTATACATAGGGTAAGGATAGTAGATCAAACACTGATTACACTTCTGTAAAGAATAAAAGACAACAGTAGTATGTTTTGTTAAAAAAGAGAGGGCCCAAATAAATCTGAAATGAAAGAGATGATGTTACAACAGACACCACAGAAATACAAAGTATCCTAAGATACACACAGGGTAACTCAGGGCTCAGACTGGACAGAGCCCACTCTCCAGTCCCCTGTACATGACTTACAGGAGCCTCAGGAACTGAGGAGGGGGTCCCTGAGGAGAGGCTCAAGATAGAATATGGTAGGCATTAACATGACTGCATTCATCTTAAACATGCCTGAACTACATTCACACGAGATGATTTTGTCCTGTATGTACATCGGCACCTCTAGCCGGAACTGCAGATCTTTGGCTTCAACACCTCTACTGACAACATTAGCTTCACCTGCTGTGGACCGTCTCCTATAGGATTTCTAGAATCACAAAACATCGAAGCTTCACAGGACCCAGAGTCTGTGCGACTCCACACAGAGTCTCAGAGTCTCAACTCCACTCAGATACTCCACTCTTGGAGGGCACACACAAAGTAGTGTGTACATCAGGACCCAGGGGAAGGAGCAGTGACCCCGTAGGAGAATGACCAGAACTACCTGCTACTTTTAGAGGGTCTCCTGCAGAGGCAGCTGGTGGCTGTGGCTGTGGCTCACCGTGAGGACAACGACACTGGCAGCAGAAGTTCTGGGAAATACTCCTTGGTGTGAGCCCTCCCAGAGTCCGCCATTAGCCCCACCAAGAGCAAGGTAGGCTCCAGTGCTGGGTCGCCTCAGGCCAAACAACCAACAGGGAGGGAACCCAGCCCCATGCATCAGCAGACAAGCGGATTCAACTTTTTATTAAAGTTTTATTTAATCCGTAGACAAGCGGATTAAAGCTCTGCCCACCAAAGCAACACCCAGCTCTACCCACCACCAGTCCCTCCCATCAGGAAGCTTGCACAAGTCTCTAAGATAGACTCATCCACCAGAGAGCAGACAGCAGAAGCAAGAAGAACTACAATTCTGCAGCCTGTGGAAGGAAAACCACATTCACAGGAAGATAGATAAAATGAAAAGGCAGAGGACTTTATACCAGATCAAGGAACAAGATAAAACCCCAGAAAAAAAACGAAATGAGGTGGAGATAGGGAACCTTCCAGAAAAAGAATTCAGAATAATGATAGTGAAGTTGAGCCAAGACCTTAGAAAAAGAAAGGAGGCAAAGATCGAGAAGACACAAGAAATGCTTAACAAAGACCTAGAAGAATTAAGGAACAAACACCTAGAAGAATTAAAGAACAAACAAACAGAGGTGAACAATGTAATAACTGAAATGAAAAATACACTAGAAGGAATCAGTAGCAGAATAACTGTGGCAGAAGAACGGATAAGTGGCCTGGAAGACAGAAAGGTGGAAATCACTGCCATGGAACAGAATAAAGAAAAAGAATGAAAATAAATGAAGACACCCCAAGAGTCCTCTGGGACAACATTAAACGCAACAACATTCGCATTATAGGGGTCCCAGAAGGAGAAGAGAGAGAGAAAGGACCCGAGAATATATTTGAAGAGATTATGGTCAAAAACTTCCCTAGCATGGGAAAAGAAATAGCCACCCAAGTCCAGAAGCACAGAGTGTCCCAGGCAGGAGAAACCAAAGGAGAAAAATGACAAGACACATAGTAATCAAATTGACAAAAATTAACGACAAAGAAAAA
The DNA here is from genome assembly GCF_028021215.1 of Eschrichtius robustus. Taxonomy (NCBI): domain Eukaryota; kingdom Metazoa; phylum Chordata; class Mammalia; order Artiodactyla; family Eschrichtiidae; genus Eschrichtius; species Eschrichtius robustus. The sequence continues at coordinate 149,101 of NW_027175214.1, forward strand.
TTATTGAAAGCAGCAAGGGAAAAATGACAAATAACATACAAGGGAAATCCCATAAGGATAACAGCTGATTTCTCAGCAGAAAATCTACAAGCCAGAAGGAAGTGGCATGATAAATTTAAAGTGATGAAAGGGAAGAACCTACAACCAAGAGTACTGCACCCTGCAAAGAGCTCATTCAGATTTGATGGAGAAATCAAAAGCCTTACAGACAAGCAAAAGCTAAGAGAATTCAGCACCATGCAACCAGCTCTACACCAAATGCTAAAAGAACTTCTCTAAGTGGGAAACACAAGAGAAGAAAAGGACCCACCAAGACAAACCCATAACAATTAAGAAAATAGTAGTAGGAACATACATATCGATAATTACCTTAAACGTGAATGCACTAAATGTTCCAACCAAAAGACATAGACTGGCTGAATGGATACAAAAACAAGACCCATATATATGCTGTCTACAAGAGACCCATTTCAGACCTAGGGACACATACAGACTGAAAGTGAGGCGATGGAAAAATATATTCTATGCTAATGAAAATCAAAAGAAAGCTGGAGTAGCAATACTCATATCAGATAAAATAGACTTTAAAATAAAGAATGTTACAAGAGACAAGGAAAGACGCTACATAATGGTCAAGGGATCAAACCAAGAAGAAGACATAACAATTATAAATATATATGTACCCAACATAGGAGCACCTCAATGTATAAGGCAACTGCTAACAGCTATAAAAGAGGAAATCGACAGTAACACAATAATAGCGGGGGACTTTAACAGCTCACTTACACCAGTGGAGATCAGCCAGACAGAAAATTAATAAGGAAACACAAGCTTTAAATGACACAATAGACCAGATAGAGTTCATTGATATTTATAGGACATTCCATCCAAAAACAGCAGATTACACGTTCTTCTCAACTGCACACGGAACATTCTCCAGGATAGATCACATCTTGGGTCACAGATAAAGCCTCAGTAAATTTAAGAAAACTGAAATCATATCAAGCAGCTGTTCCGACCACAATGCTATGAGATTAGAAATCAATTACACGGAAAAAACCGTAAAAAACACAAACACATGGAGGCTAAACAATACGTTACTAAATAACCAAGAGATCACTGAAGAAATCAAAGGGGAAATCAAAAACTACCTAGAGACAAATGACAACAAAAACACGATGACCAAAACCTATGGGATGCAGCAAAAGGGGTTCTAAGAGGGAAGTTTATAGCAATACAAGCCTACCTCAAGAAACAAGAAAAATCTCAAATAAACAATCTAACCTTACACCTAGAGGAAGTAGAGAAAGAAGAACAAAACCCAAAGTTAGTAGAAGGAAAGAAATCCTAAAGATCAGAGCAGAAATAAATGAAATAGAAACAAAGAAAACGGAAGCAAAGATCAACAAAACTAAAAGCTGGTTCTTTGAGAAGATAAGCAAAAATGATCAACCTTTAGCCAGACTCAAGAAAAAGAGGGAGAGGATGCAAATCAACAAAATTAGAAGTGAAAAAGGAGAAGTTACAACAGACACCACAGGAATACAAAGCATCCTAAGAGACTACTACAAGCAACTCTGTGCCAATAAAATGGACAATCTGGAAGAAATGGACAAATTCTTAGAAAGGGATAACCTTCAAAGATTGAACCAGGAAGAAATAGAAAATATGAACAAACCTATCACTAGCAATGAAATTGAAACTGTGATTAAAAATCTTCCAACAAACAAAAGTCCAGAACCAGATGGCATCACAGGTGAATTCTATCAAACATTTAGAGAAGAGCTAACACCCAACCTTCTCAAATTCTTCAAAACAATTGCAGGGGAAGGAACACTCCCAAACTCATTCTATGAGACCACCATCACCCTGATACCAAAATCAGACAGAGATACTACAAGGAAAGAAAATTATAGACCAATATCCCTGATGAATATAGATGTAAAAATCCTCAACAAAATACTAGCAAACAGAATCGAACAACAGATTAAAAGGATCATACACCATGATCAAGTGGGGTTTTTCCCAGGGATGCAAGGATTCTTCAATATACACAAATCAATGTGATACACCATATTAACAAATTGTAGAATAAAACCATATGATCATCTCAATAGATGAAGGAAAAGATTTTGAGAAAATTCAACACTCATTTACGATAAAAACTCTGCAGAGTGTGGGCATAGAGGGAAACTACCTCAACATAATAAAGGCCATATATGACAAACCCACAGCAAACAGCATTCTCAATGGTGAAAAACTGAAAGCGTTTCCTCTAAGATCAGAAACAAGACGAGGATGCCCACTCTCACCACTGCTATTCAACATAGTTTTGGAAGTCCTAGCCATGGCAATCAGAGAAGAAAAAGCAATAAAAGGAATACAAAAAGGAAAAGAAGAAGTAAAATTGTCACTGTTTGCAGATGACATGATATCATAGATAGAGAATCCTAAAGACGCCACCAGAAAACCACTGGAGCTAATCAATGAATTTGGTAAAGTTGCAGGATACAAAATTAATGCACAGAAATTGCTTGCATTCCTATACACTAACAATGAAAGATCAGAAAGAGAAATTAAGGAAACAATCCCATTACCACTGCAACAAAAAGAATAAAATACCTAGGAATAAACCTACCTAAGGAAGTAAAAGACCTGTACTCAGAAAACTATAAGACACTGATGAAAGAAATCAAAGATGATATAAACAGATGGAGACATATACCATGTTCTTGGATTAGAAGAATCAATATTGTGAAAATGACTATACTACCCAAAGCAATCTACAGATTCAATGCAATCCCGATCAAAATACCTTTGGCATTTTCTACAGAACAAGAAAAAAAAATCTTAAAATTTATAGGGAGACACAAAAGACCCTGGATAGCCAAAGCAGTCTTGAGGGGGAAAAAAAGAGCTGGAGGAATCAGACTTCCAGACTTCAGACTATATTACAAAGCTACAGAAATCAAGATAATATGGTACTGACACAAAAACAGAAATATAGGTCAATAGAACAGGATAGAAAGCACAGAGATAAACCCACGTACCTATGGTTAACTAATCTATGACAAAGGAGGCAAGGGTATACAATGGAGAAAAGACAGTGTCTTCAGTAAGTGGTGGGGGGAAAACTGGACAGCTACATGTAAAAGAATGAAATTAGTACACTCCCTAACACCATACACAAAAATAACTCAAAATGGATTAGAGACCTAAATATAAGACCAGCCACTATAAAACTCTTAGAAGAAAACATAAGCAGAACAGTCTATGACATAAATCACAGCAAGATCCTTTTTGACCCACCTCCTAGAGAAATGGAAATAAAAACAAAAATTAAAAAATGGGACCAAATGAAACATAAATTCTTTTGCACAGCAAAGGAAAACTTAAGCAAGATGAAAAGACAACCATCAGAATGGGAGAAAATATTTTCAAATGAAGCAAATGGCAAAGGATTAATCTACAAAAAGCAGCTCATGTAGCTCAATATCACAAAACCAAACAACCCAATCCAAAAATGGGCAGAAGACCTAAATAGACATTTCTCCAAAGAAGATATACAGGTTGCCAACAAACACATGAAAGGATGCTGAACATCACTAATCATTGGAGAAATGCAAATCAAAACTACAGTGAGGTATCACCTCACACCAGTCAGAATGGCCATCATCAAAAAATCTACCAACAGTAAATGCTGGAGAGGCATTTATTGGAGAAAAAGGAACCCTCTTGCACTGTTGGTGGGAATGTAAATTGATATAGCCACTAGGGAGAACGGTATGGGGCTTCCTTAAAAACTAAAAATAGAACTACCATACAACCCAGCAAACCCACTCCTGGACATTTACCCTGAGAAAACCATAATTCAAAAAGAGTCATGTACCACAATGTTCACTGTAGCTCTATTTACAATAGCCAGGACATGGAAGCAAACTAAGTGTCCATCAACAGATAAATGGATAAAGAAGATGTGGCACATATATACAATGGAACATTATTCAGCCATAAAAAGAAACGAAATTGAGTTATTTTTAGTGAGGTGGATGGATCTAGAGTCTGTCCTACAGAGTGAAGTAAGTCAGAAAGAGAAAAACAAATACCGTATGCTAACACATATATATGGAATCTAAAAAAAAAAAAGTTTATGAAGAACCTAGGGGCAGGAAAGGATTAAGGACACAGACGTAGAGAAAGGACTTGAGGACATGGGGAGAGGGAAGGGTAAGCTGGGACAAAGTGAGAGAGTGGTATGGACATATATACACTACCAAATGTAAAATTGATAGCTACTGGGAAGCAGCCACATAGCACAGGGAGATCAGCTCTGTGCTTTGTGACCACCTAAAAGGGTGGGATAAGGGAGTGAGAGGGAGGTGCAAGAGGGAGGGGATATGGTGTTATATGTATACGCATAGCTGATTCACTTTTTTATACAGCAGAAACTAACACACAATTGTAAAGCAATTATACTCCAATAAAGATGTAAAAGAAAAAAAAAAAAAAAAGAAAGCCCAGAGATAAACCTACACACCTATGGCCCACTAATCTATGACAAAGGAGGCAAGGGTATACAATGGAGAAAAGACAGTCTCTTCAATAAGTGGTGCTGGGAAAAATGGACAGTTACATGTAAAAGAATGAAATTAGAACACTCCCTAACACCATACACAAAAAATAAACTCCAAATGGATTAGAGACCGAAATGTAAGACCGGACACTATAAAACTCTTAGAGGAAAACATAGGAAGAATACTCTTTGACATAAATCACAGCAAGATCTTTTTTGATCCACCTCCTAGAGTAATGGAATAAAAACAAAAAACAAAAACAAATGGGAGCAAATGAAACCTAAAAGCTTTTGCAAAGCAAAGGAAACTACAAACAAGACGAAAAGACAACCCTCAGAATGGGAGAAAATATTTGCAAACGAATCAATGGACAAAGGATTAATCTCCAATGTATATAAACAGCTCATGCAGCTCAACAGTAAAAAAACAAACAAACCAATCCAAAAATGGGCAGATGACGTAAATAAACATTTGTCCCAAGAAGACATACAGATGACCAAGAAACACATGAAAAGCTACTCAACATCACTAATTATTAGAGAAATATAAACCAAAACTACAATGAGGTATCACCTCACACGAGTTAGAATGGGCATCATCAGAAAATCTACAAACAACAAATGCTGGAGAGGGTGTGGAGAAAAGGGAACCCTCTTACACTATTTGTGGGAATGTAAATTGATACAGTCACTATGGAGAACAGTATGGAGGTTCCTTAAAAAACTAAAAATAGAATTACCATATGACCCAGCAATCCCACTACTGGCCATATACCCAGAGAAAACCATAATTCAAAAAGACATATTCACCACAATATTCATTGCAGCACTATTTACAATAGCCAGGTCATGGAAGCAACCTAAATGCCCATAGACAGACGAACGGAAAAGATGTGCTACATATATAAAATGGAATATTACTCAGCCATAAAAAGGAATGAAATTGGGTCATTTGTAGAGACGTGGATAGATCTAGAGACTGTCATACAGAGTGAAGTAAGTCAGAAAGAGAAAAACAAATATCGTATATTAACGCATACATGTAGAACCTAGAAAAATGGTAAAGATGAACTGGTTTGCAAGGCAGAAATAGAGACACAGATGTAGAGAACAAATGTATGGACACCAAGGGGGGAAAGTGGCAGGGTGGTGGTGGTGGGATGAATTGCGACCCTGGGATTGACATATATACACTTATATGTATAAAATAGATAACCAATAAGAGCCTGCTGTATAAAAAAATGAATAAAATAAATTCAAAAATTAAAAAATAAATAATACTTAAGAAAATAAAACAGAAAAAAAAGTTCTGTCCTTCCCATAGACGTATTTATATGAATGAATGATTTCCATGCTTATATCCATAAATACAAAAAGAGGAATAAAACTTACTTTGACCCAAAAAAGAAAAAAAAAAAAACTGAACCCACTGGTCATACAGAGGAAAACCCTATCAGCGCACTTGCTCCAGTGGTAAACAATTCTTAAGTTGGTCACAGGTGGGGAATCATCTCCCATGCAGCCAGCAGCCCCCACACAAGGAGCGTCCTCATTGCAAAGCTGGGGGACTGTGAGGAGGCGTCTCTGACTAAACGTGAGCTGAGCCCCAGGCCAGCTGCTGCTGAACTTTTCCCACCGTTCCCAGGTAAAACACCTGAATGTGTGCAAAGACTAAAAACTAGAGGAAGGGGCTTGGAGTCACACCAGCAACAGCACGCAGGCCGACTTGGTGCCTGCAGGCCAGCCAGGATGGTCCTGGCCCCGGGCGCTCGTCTGGAAACTTTCCATTTCCCTGCCTGAGGTACCCCTCCTGTCCCGGCCCCCACTGCTTTTTTCCTTCCTTACCTCTGCCCGGGGAGAAATTCCAGCAGCAAGTATGGGTGACACATCCTCTTCTTTAGCAGGTGGCAGCCCGGCAACTCCTGCAGAAAGTCCAGTAGAGCCCCAGTCACAACGGGCCACTCATAGAGCCGTGGGCCCTACTGCCTCCCACCAGCCCAACCCCGAGACTGCTGATGGGGCAGAGAATATGGCGTCAGGCACAGCTGCAGAAGCTTTTGCTGCCTGGAGGGGTGTTTATATTGACCTCAACCCAGGCACACCTGGGAAGGGCTGGCCGGCCGGGTCAGGCTGCCCAGGTCAGCCAATCCTCGCCCCTCAGGGGCTCAGATTTGCAGAAAATGGGCCTTGCTGCACCGGCCAGATCCAAGGAACAGGTGTAGGGTCCCGAGAGTCAGGATAGATAAGGGGCGGCAGCCCTGGCTTGTTTTCTAATCATTTTATCTGGTCCATGAGTGGGAGACAACTTCAAGAAGACCCTCTGCTAATGAGAGGAACCCAGGAGTCAGGGAGAGGAGGGGTGGTGGGTGGAGACAGAGGCCTGGTGCCCCGGCTGCTGTGGAAGCCCCTGGAAGACCAGGCAGAGGGAGGTCGCACAGAGTGAAGCCTAGGGTCACAGACCTGTTGGAGCTGCTGTTTATTAGTTCAAGCTCTGCTCTGAGGTGCTCTGTGTCAGCTCTGAGTGACAGGTGTGCTGGGGGTGCTCTGCAATGAGGGCTATGTGCACAGTTCCTGTGTGCCCAGCCCTGTCGGGGTACCTGTCCACGGGAGCTCCATATCCAGGGAGGGGCCTGCCCACGAGAGCCCCGTGGGCTGCTGGGTACCTGCCCAGGTGAGCTCCATATCCTGGGAGGGGCCTAACCACCACAGCCCCGTGGGCTGCTGGGTACCTGCCCAGGTGAGCTCCATATCCTGGGAGGGGCCTGACCACCAGAGCCCCATGGGCTGCTGGGGACCTGGTAGAGGACGCCAGGACAGTCAGTGAAGCCACAGAGGATATACATCTAGTAGTTCCTAATTCCTACACCCTGCTGGTCATTCTACCATCCACCAGGACATGGTATTCTGTATTAGACTTCAATGATGCCTTCTTCTGTATTCCATTCGTCCCAGAGTCACAAGAAATTTTGGCTGTGAGTGGCAGGACTCAACATACAACAAAAACAATACTGCTGGGCCGTCCTGCCCCAGGGGTTCAAAAATTCCCACACCATCTTTGGGGAAACGTTAGCTAAAGACCTAAAAGATCTACCTCTGGAGAAGGGAACCCTCCTTCAATATGCAGATGACATTCTGATCACCAGCCCGACTAAGGAGACCTCTGAACTACCTAGCCAATAAAAGATAGAAGGTGTCCAAGAAAAAGGCTCAAATATCACAAACTAAGGTGACCTTCTTGGGCTTCATTCGCTCAGAAGGTCGGAGAAGCCCACCCCAGGAAAGGGAAGAAGCCATTTGCAGCCTCACCCTTCCTGAAACTAGAAGACAGCTTAGGGGTTCCTGGGGAGACCGGGGTTTGCTGCATCTGGATCCCTAACTACAGTCTAATAGCTGGGCCTCTATATGAAACACTGAAAGGAAAAGATGATGATCCTTTTGAATAGAATCCAGAAGCGGCCTTTCAAGAATGGAAAGAGCAGTCAGTTCAGACCCGTGCCCTGGACCTCCCTAAGTTAGCTAAACCCTTTGACCTTTACATTCCTGGTCCAAGGCGAATCGCCCTTGGAGTATTAGTGCAAAAACTGGGACCACTTGAAATGGAACAATGCAAGAATGCCCTCCAGGCATTGGCCAGCCACCCCATCCGACCAGGATACTGGGGGTATCTAAAAACCTGGAAATCAGCAGCCCACAAGGCCAGCTCCCTCCTAAGGGAAAAGGACGCCACTTGGTGATCCTAACCACCCACCATGCCCTGAAGTTGCAGGGATTGCTCCGTGGGCACAATGACCTCGAGTGAGGAGGCCCTCCAACACCAACCTCCAGAGAGACAACCTGGGGCAATGGGCCCCCATGACGACTCGTGTGACCATCACTTGACCTGGAGCTTCTCTCAGAAAACAACAAGAGTGTGCCCCAAAAGAGCAGACTATTGCTTACAGGACTTACTGCACCCAGAGCGGAGCTAATAAACTTGGTAGGGGAACCGTAAATAACGCTGCCACCATAGAAAAGCCTACAGACACCGCGGTGACGGCGGCCAATGAGACCGGCTGTACTCCTGGCTACTTCAAAAGGCCGTTGACTGAGTGGCCATCATGGTCCTGGATCACCACCGGCCCTGGACTGTCTGGGAGTTGAGCAAGCAGGGCTCTGACACCTGGTGCTGCTTGTACGTTAATTCAGTGGCCTAACAGAAGAAAGCGCAGACTACTGGTCAGAGCATCTAGGCTGGCAGAAACCGTCAGCCTAAGGGGGCCGAACCAATGTGGAGCAGGGTAAAACGGCCCACCCCCCCCCCCAGCGTCTCTGCACATCTCTTTCCTGGACCCTTAAAGATCATTAGAATCTATAAAACTTCCAATGCTGGTGCTCAGGCAGACGAGCAGTGAGGGAGGAGGCCTGGGGACAATCAACCTCACATGGAGGCTGCTTGGGAGAAGTCCTCCCCCTCGCCCCGGGTATGAGGACACCCAACTCAGCACGAAGCATTTACAGAAGAGGTGTATGCACCCTCAGCACCCCAAGAATGAGGAATGGGACAAAAGGCAGAGGAGGGCTTTGTCACTGGCAAAGCCCATGAAAAATTCCTGGGAGATGAAAATAGAATCTGGGCAATAAAATAAAGTCTAACCATTTTTTCCTTTGTGCTTTGTCTAATTTCACTTGCTCCTAGGTTTCCACATGCAGAGGTCCCACACCCGACACTTCAGACCCGATTTCCTAGTGCAAAATGGCTGGGCCGACACCTCAGCTCGTGGGGTCCCGTGCAGACTCTGCGACATAGAGCCTGAGCTCCAGCCAACCCGGCCCTCGAGAGCTCTACCCCCTCCCTCCTGCTGACGCTGCCAGGATCTCTACACAGCAGCCCGGCCCACAACCCGCAAGGGAGCACACACTCTCACCTCTCCATTCTCTGATCAAAATATAAAGTTTTCCTTTGCTTCTGAACCAAAGTCAGTCTCGATCTGTTGGCTCCAATGACACTGGGCAGGGAGACCCTTGTTGGGACCCACTCTGCAGGATCAGTAACAGAATTTGAGAACATTGTAACTTCAAAGAACAGATGTGTGAGCCAAACTGTAATTAACATAAAGCAGTGTATAAGGCTCATGTAAAATAAGATGTTTCTAACACTTCCATTTGATATTTCCATCACTTTATTATAAGCAAGTTCAGTGGAGGGGTTTGTCTTATTTGTCAGGTCAACAGTAGAGAAATGCAGTGATTTCTTTCCAAGGATGGACATCTAATAATCTTGGTTGAAGTTTCAACCTTGTTTTGAATGATTTTCCATTGAAAATGATACCTCTCTTTCAGCTCCTAGATTTCTGAGAAGTATAAAATCTTATATTTTTTTATTACCAAAGGGGAAAGGTGGGAGGAGGGATAAATTAACAGTTTCAGATTAACATATACACACTGCTATGTATAAAATATATCATCAACAAGGAACTACTGTATAACACAGGGAACTATACTCAATATTTTGTAATGACCCCTAAGGGGAAATAATCTGAAAAACAATAGATATCTATATCGACATCATCTATCAACTACAGATAAAATGGAAACTAAAGGAGGCCGATGGTGAGCGTTTCTGAACCTGAAGACTTCAATCATCTAAAGTTCGGACTCTGACTAAGGCCCAAGTCCCTTAAAGAACACACATGTACCAGTAGCTTAAAAATTCCCCAGATTGGAGTTCGGGGAGACACTGATTTGGAAAAATCCCTGGTGTTCTCCTTACATACACGGGACCTTTCCTACAGCTAAAACATGCCTGTGACACCCAGAAGATGGAACACGGTTGGATCAGGGAGATTTTGGAAAAGGCACAAAAACTCCTAATTTCCTGGTTGTTGGGTTCACCCCTCCAGCCTTTTTCCTTAAAATCTCCCCACTTGAGGATGTCAGCACCTTCAACATCCAGTTGCACAAAATTTGGAATTTTTCCAAAGGAAGAAGGGGAAGGAGGAAAAACAAGGAGAGCCAAGCCCTAAATGTTCGGACAGGAACATGTCACTCTACTTTCCAATCAGGAAGAAGAATTAAGCAAAGGCTTAGCCTGCCACCGGGAACCAGAGTAGGGCCAGAAGCAAACCAGCGGTTCTGCGGACAGCTCCCAAAAAAGCGAGTTGAAAAATGGAGGTCAGGGGCACTGCAATTCACAAACCTGCAGAGTTATAAATTATAACTATCGTCCAAAATTATATTGAGGGAAGTCAATGAACAGGATTGGAAAGGAAGGCAGAATTGCAGGAAACAGATTTCAGGAGTCAGATTCGAATAGCCCCTAAAGCACATGAAAAGCGGCCAAACGTCGACAATGATGCACAAGGCCAAAAAGAGCATATGTGTTTTTTTCTGAATAAATTCAGGAAAAAACGCATAGGCCCTCTTTGGCCAACCAAGCAAGCCGGAAATAAAATTCAGCACTACAAAGAAGTCTCACTTCCCATCGGTCAAAAGCGCCTTCCTAAAAAAGTGTAAAAAAAAATACTGGAGAGGCCAGGGAGGACAGGGAGCATTGTTACACTGATGGTCGGGATGTAAATTGCCAATGGCGACTCTGGAGAAGGGTATGGTATTTCCTAAAACATCTAAAAAACACAGCTAGAGAGAAAGGGGCACATCCATTCATGGGCGTATAAATTGGAAAAATAAAAATCAAAAAGACACAGGCACCCAGAAGTTAAAGGGCTGCTCTGGTTACAAGAACCTCCACTTGTGTACATCTTAAATATCCCAGGGATGAAAAAAATGGTAAAGAAGTTGTGGTCCTTATGTACAATGGAATATCATTCAGCCATGAAATCAATGTCCTAAGGCTGGTAGCAGCATGATGAGTGGATTTAGGTACGACGATTCTAAGTGAAATAAGTCACACAGAAAAACACACTTATCATTAGATATCACTTAGAGAGGGAATGTAAAAACTGATACCCTTGAACTGAATTACAAAACAGAACAGAGTCACACATTTTGAAAACACACTATGGCTGCTTAACGCGAAAGGTGAGGTGGGGTGATGCATAAAACAAGGGTTTCAAATTAGCTCAGATACCGTTCCATAAACCAAATATGTAATAGACAAGACCTACTCCTTGCTCAGTGAACTGGACTCAACACCCCCTATTCACCGCACAAGAATATATCTGTCTAGTAAGAATCTGAAAACCTATGTATTGATCTCTCTCTGGAAGAGAGTCAAGTGAGTGTAAAGTGGCATAAACACAGCCATGAAAAGCAGCTAAACCCCATTTTAAAAATAAATTACCTTTAAAAACCCGTGAAACAAAGACAGGGAAAGAAAGAGAAATTCTTACAAAATTCGTTCAGGGGCTGTGATGCAACCTGGATTGACCATATCTAGACCCACAGGTGATTGAGACATAAAGGTGGGCACTCATGGGGCTGAGACTTTGGGTGACGTTGGGTGAGCAAACGCAGACCCTTTAAAATAATACTGCGTGGTACCCATCCCATGGGTCCCAAATCTCCAGGTTCAAGGGCATCTTCCTACATCGAAAACATGCATGAGAAACCCAGAAGATGGTACACCGTCTGATCGGGAAAGGCTTCTGAAACGCACCTCATTTCTCATCTCCTTGTGCTAGGGTTCGCCTTTCCAGCCACTTTACTAGGAATCTCCCTATTGGGGAATAACACCTTTAACCTCCTCTTCTCTGCAGGTTGCAATTTGTCCTGAGGATGAACGGGAAGAGGGGGAACCAATGAGAGACTAGATCTAGGTGTTGTGACAGGCACAGGTCACTCTATTTTCCCATCAGGAAGAACAATTAACCACAGGCTCAGCATGCCCCCCGGAACCAGAATAGGGCCTGAAGCAATCCTGCGCATTTGCGGCCAGCTCCCAAAAAATCCAGTTGAAAAATGGAGCTCAGGGACACTGCAATTCACAAACCTGCAGAGTTATAAATGATAAGTCTCGTACACAAATATATTGAGGGAAGGCAATGAAGAGGATTTGAAAGCAAGGCAGAATTGCAGGAAACAGGTATCAGGAGGTAGATTCGAATCGCCTTTAAAGCACATGAAAAGGGGCAAAACGTGGACAATGATGCCCTTGGCCTAAAAGGGCATATACGTTTTTTCCTGAATATATTCAGGAAAAAACGCATACGCCCTTTTTGGCCAACCAAGCAACCTGGAAAGGCAAATCAGCGCTACAATGAAGTCTCGCTTCCCATCGTTCAAAGGCCGTGCTGAAAAAAGTGTCAAAACCAGAAATGCAGGACAGGCCATGGAGAAATGGCAGCCTTGCTACGCTGATGGGCGGGATGTAAATTGCCAACAGCCACTCTGGAGAAGTGTACGTTGTGTCCTGAAACATCTAAAACACACAACTTAGAGAGCACAGGGCACTTCCACTCATGGGTGTGTAAATAGGGAAAACTAAAAATCAGCAAGACACAGGCACCCCAAAATTTAGGGCTGCTCTGTTGACAAGAACCTCCACTTCATGACTCCTTAAATATCCCAGGAAATATTAAAATGGATAAAGATGTTGAGGTCCTTATGTACAATGGAATTTCACTCAGCCATGAAATCAATGTCCTAAGGCAAGTAGCAGCATGATGAGTGGATTTAGGTATGACGATTGTAAGTGAAATAAGTCACACAGAAAAAGACACTTATTATAAGATATCACTTATAGAGGGAATGTAAAAACCGTTACCATTGAACTGAATTACAAAACAGAACAGAGTCACACATTTTGAAAACACACTATGGCTTCTTAACGGGAAAGGTGAGGTGGGGTGATGCATAAAACAAGGGTTTCTAATTAGCTCAGATACCGTTCCATAAACCCAATATGTACTAGACAAGACCTACTCCTTGCTCAGTGAACTGGACTAAACACCCACTATTCACCGCACAAGAATATATCTGACTAGTAAGAATCTTAAAACCTATGTATTGATATCTGTCTGGAAGTGAGTAAAGTGGGTGTAAAGCCGCATAAACACAGCAGTGAAAAGCAGCTAAAGCCCATTATAAAAATCAATTGCTTTTAAAAACCCATGCAACAAAGAGAGTGAAAGAGAGAGAAATTCTGACACAATTCGTTCAGGGGCTGTGATGCAACCTGGATTTACCATATCTAGACCCACAGCTAGATGAGACATAAGGGTGGACACTCTTGGGGCTGAGAGGTTTGGTGAGGTTGGGTGAGCAAATGCAGACCCTTTAAAGTAATACTGCGTGGTACCCGTCCAATGGGTCCCAAATCTCCAGGTTCAAGGGCATCTACCTACATCGAAAACATGTACTAGAAACCCAGAAGATGGTACACCGTCTGATTGGGAAAGGTTTCTAAAAGGCACCTCATTTCTCATCTCCTTGTGCTCGGGTTCGCCATTCCATCCACTCTACTAGCAATCTCCCCCCTTGGAGAATCAGCACCTTTAACCTCCTGTTCTGTACAGGTTGAAATTTGTCCTGAGAATGAACGGGAAGTGGGGGAACCAATGAGAGACTTGCTCTAGGTTTTGTGACAGGCACAGGTCAATATTTTTTCTCATTAGGAAGAAGAATTAACCACAGGCTCAGCCTGCCCCACAGAACCAGAAGAGGGTCTGAAGCAATCCTGCGCTTTTGCGGCCAGCTCCCAAAAAAGCCCGTTGAAAAATGGAGCACATGAGCACTGCAATTCACAAACCTTCAAAGTTATAAATGATAACTCTCGTCCACAAATATATTGAGGGAAGGCAATGAAGAGGATTTGAAAGCAAGGCAGAATTGCAGGAAACAGATTTCAGGAGGTAGATTCAAATCGATTTGAAAGCACATGAAAAGCGGCAAAAGGTCGACAATGATGCCCTTGGTCAAAAAGGGCGTATGCGTTTTTTCCTGAATATATTCAGGAAAATACGCATACGCCCTTTTTGGCCAACCAAGCAACCTGGAAAGGAAAATCAGCGCTACAAAGAAGTCTCGCTTCCCATCGGTCATAAGGGCTATGCTGAAAAAAGTGTAAAAACCAGAAATGCAGGACAGGCCATGGAGAAATGGCAGCCTTGCTACGCTGGTGGGCGGGATGTAAATTGCCAAGAGGCACTCTGGAGAAGTGTACGGTGTGTCCTGAAACATCGAAAAAACACAGGTTAGGGAGCATAGGGCACTTCCACTCATGGGCGTATAAATTGGGAAAACTAAAAATCAGCAAGACACAGGCACCCCAAAGTTTAGGGCTGCTCTGTTGACAAGAACCTCCACTTCATGACACCTTAAATATCCCAGGAAAGAGAAAAATGGATAAAGAAGTTGTGGTCCTTATGTACAATGGAATATCACTCAGACATGAAATCAATGTCATAAGGCTAGTAGAAGCAAGATGAGTGGAGTTAGGTACGACGATTCTAAGTGAAATAAGTCACACAGAAAAAGACACTTATCATAAGCTATCACTTATAGAGGGAATGTAAAAACCGCTACACTTGAACTGAATTACAAAACAGAACAGAGTCACACGTTTAGAAAACACACTATGGCTGCTTAACGGGAAAGGTGAGGTGGGGTGATGCATAAAACAAGGGTTTCAAATTCGCTCAGATACCGATCCATACACCCAATATGTAATAGACAAGACCTACTCCTTGCTCAGTGAAGTGGACTCAACACCCCCTATTCACCGCACAAGAATATATGTGACTAGTAAGAATCTTAAAACCTATGTATTGATATCTGTCTGGAAGTGAGTCAAGTGGGTGTAAAGCCGCATAAACACAGCCGTGAAAAGCAGCTAAACCCCATTATAAAAATAAATTACTTTTAAAAACCCGTAAAACAAAGACAGTGAAAGAGAGAGAAATTCTTACAAAATTCGTTCAGCGGCTGTGATGCAACCTGGATTGACCATATCTAGACCCACAGCTGGATGAGGCATAAGGGTGGACAATCTTGAGGCTGAGAGGTTGGGTGAGGTTGGGTGAGCAAACGCAGAACCTTTAAAGTATTAGTGCCTGGTACCCATCCCATGGGTCCCAAATCTCCAGGTTCAAGGGCATCTTCCTACATCGAAAACATGCATGAGAAACCCAGATGATGGTACACCGTGTGATCGGGAAAGGTTTCTAAAACGCACCTCATTTCTCAACTCCTTGTGCTCGGGTTCGCCTTTCCAGCTACTTTACTAGCAATCTCCCTACTTGGAGAATCAGCACCTTTAAGCTCCTGTTCCCTACAGGTTGCAATTTGTCCTGAGGATGAACGGGAAGAGGGGCAACCAATGAGAGACTAGATCTAGGTGTTGGGACAGGCACAGGTCACTCTATTTTCCCATCAGGAAGAAGAATTAACCACAGGCTCAGCCTGCCGCCCAGAAGAAGAATAGGGCCTGAGGCAATCCTGCGCTTTTGCGGCCAGCTCCCAAAAAACCGAGATGAAAAATGGAGCTCAGGGACACTGCAATTCACAAACCCGCAGAGTTATAAATGATAACTATCATCCACAGATATATTGAGGGAAGGCAACGAAGAGGATTTGAAAGCAAGGCAGAATTGCAGGAAACAGATTTCAGGAGGTAGATTCGAATCGCCTTGAAAGCACATGAAAAGCGGCAAAACGTCGACAATGATGCCCTTGGCCAAAAAGGGTTATGCGTTTTTTCCTGAGTATATTCAGGAAAACACGCATACGCCCTTTTTGGCCAACCAAGCAACCTGGAAAGGCAAATCAGCGCTACAAAGAAGGCTCGCTTCCCATCGGTCAAAAGGGCCATGCTGCAAAAAGTGTCAAAACCAGAAATGCAGGACAGGCCATGGAGAAATGGCAGCCTTGCTATGGTGATGGGTGGGATGTAAATTGCCAACAGCCACTCTGGAGAAGTGTACGGTGTGTCCTGAAACATCGAAAAAACTCAGCTTAGGGAGCATAGGGCACGTCCACTCATGGGCGTATAAATTGGGAAAAGTAAAAATCAGCAAGACACAGGCACCCCAAAGTTTAGGGCTGCTCTGTTGACAAGAACCTCCACTTCATGACACCTTAAATATCCCAGGAAAGAGAAAAATGGATAAAGAAGTTGTGGTCCTTATGTACAATGGAATATCACTCAGACATGAAATCAATGTCATAAGGCTAGTAGAAGCAAGATGAGTGGATTTAGGTACGACGATTCTAAGTGAAATAAGTCACACAGAAAAAGACACTAATTATAAGCTATCACTTATAGAGGGAATGTAAAAACTGCTACACTTGAATTGAATTACAAAACAGAACAGATTCACACGTTTAGAAAACACACTATGGCTGCTTAACGGGAAAGGTGAGATGGGGTGATGCATAAAACAAGGGTTTCAAATTCTCTCAGATACAGTTCCATACACCCAATATGTAATAGAAAAGACCAACTCCTTGCTCAGTGAACTGGACTCAACACCCCCTATTCACCGCACAAGAATATATCTGACTAGTAAGAATCGTAAAACCTATGTATTGATATCTTTCTGGAAGTGAGTCAAGTGGCTGTAAATCCGCATAAACACAGCCGTGAAAAGCAGCTAAACCCCATTATAAAAATAAATTACTTTTAAAAACGCGTAAAACAAAGACAGTGAAAGAGAGAGAAATTCTTACAAAATTCGTTCAGGGGTTGTGATGCAACCTGGATTGACCATATCTAGTCCCACAGCTGGATGAGACATAAGTGTGGACACTCTTGGGGCTGAGAGTTTGGGTGAGGTTGGGTGAGCAAACGCAGACCCTTTAAAGTAATACTGCGTGGTACCCATCCCATGGGTCCCAAATCTCCAGGTTCAAGGGCATCTTCCTACATCGAAAACATGCATGAGAAACCCAGAAGATGGTACACCGTGTGATTTTGAAAGGTTTCTAAAACGCACCTCATTTCTCATCTCCTTGTGTTCGGGTTCGCCATTCCAGCTACTTTACTAGCAATCTCCCTACTTGGAGAATCAGCACCTTTAAGCTCCTGTTCCCTACAGGTTGCAATTTGTCCTGAGGATGAACGGGAAGAGGGGCAACCAATGAGAGACTAGATCTAGGTGTTGGGACAGGCAGAGGTCACTCTATTTTCCCATCAGGAAGAAGAATTAACCACAGGCTCAGCCTGCCGCCCGGAACCAGAATAGGGCCTGAGGCAATCCCGTGCTTTTTTGGCCAGCTCCCAAAAAAGACAGTTGAAAATTGGAGCACATGAGCACTGCAATTCACAAACCTGCAAATTTATAAATGATAACTCTCGTCCACAAATATATTGAGGGAAGGCAATGAAGAGGATTTGAAAGCAAGGCAGAATTGCAGGAAACATATTTCAGGACGTAGATTCAAATCGATTTAAAAGCACATGAAAAGCGGCAAAAGTTCGACAATGATGCCCTTGGCCAAAAAGCGCGTATGCGTTTTTTCCTGAATATATTCAGGAAAAAACGCATACGCCCTTTTTGGCCAACCAAGCAACCTGGAAAGGCAAATCAGCGCTACAAAGAAGTCTCGCTTCCCATCGGTGAAAAGGGCCATGCTGCAAAAAGTGTCAAAACCAGAAATGCAGGACAGGCCATGGAGAAATGGCAGCCTTGCTACACTGATGGGCGGGATGTAAATTGCCAACAGCCACTCTGGAGAAGTGTACGTTGTGTCCTGAAACATGGAAAAAAAACAGCTTAGGGAGCATAGGGCACGTCCACTCATGGGCGTATAAATTGGAAAAACTAAAAATCAGCAAGTCACAGGCACCCGAAAGTTTAGGGCTGCTCTGTTGACAAGAACCTCCACTTCATGACACCTTAAATATCCCAGGAAAGAGAAAAATGGATAAAGAAGTTGTGGTCCTTATGTACAATGGAATATCACTGAGACATGAAATCAATGTCATAAGGCTAGTAGAAGCAAGATGAGTGGAGTTAGGTACGACGATTCTAAGTGAAATAAGTCACACAGAAAAAGACACTTATCATAAGCTATCACTTATAGAGGGAATGTAAAAACCGCTACACTTGAACTGAATTACAAAACAGAACAGAGTCACACGTTTAGAAAACACACTATGGCTGCTTAACGGGAAAGGTGAGTTGGGGTGATGCATAAAACAAGGGTTTCAAATTCGCTCAGATACCGTTCCATACACCCAATATGTAATAGACAAGACCTACTCCTTGCTGAGTGAACTGGACTCAACACCCCCTATTCACCACACAAGAATATATGTGACTAGTAAGAATCTTAAAACCTATGTATTGATATCTCTCTGGAAGTGAGTCAAGTGGGTGTAAAGCCGCATAAACACAGCCATGAAAAACATCTAAACCCCATTATAAAAATAAATTACTTTTAAAAACCCGTAAAACAAAGACAGTGAAAGAGAGAGAAATTCTTACAAAATTCGTTCAGAGGCTGTGACGCAACCTGGATTGACCATATCTAGACCCACAGCTGGATGAGACATAAGGGTGGACACCCTTCGGGCTGAGAGGTTGGGTGAGGTTGGGTGAGCAAACGCAGACCCTTTAAAGTAATACTGCGTGGTACCCATCCCATGGGTCCCAAATCTCCAGGTTCAAGGGCATCTTCCTACATCGAAAACATGCATGAGAAACCCAGAAGATGGTACACCGTGTGATTTTGAAAGGTTTCTAAAACGCACCTCATTTCTCATCTCCTCGTGCTCGGTTTCGCCATTCCAGCTACTTTACTAGCAATCTCCCTACTTGGAGAATCAGCACCTTTAACCTCCTGTTCCCTACAGGTTGCAATTTGTCCTGAGGATGAACGGGAAGAGGGGCAACCAATGAGAGACTAGATCTAGGTGTTGGGACAGGCACAGGTCACTCTATTTTCCCAACAGGAAGAAGAATTAACCACAGGCTCAGCCTGCCGCCCAGAAGCAGAATAGGGCCTGAGGCAATCCCGCGCTTTTGCGGCCAGCTCCCAAAAAAGACAGTTGAAAAATGGAGCTCAGGGGCACTGCAATTCACAAACCCGCAGAGTTATAAATGATAACTCTCGTCCACAAATATATTGAGGGAAGGCAACGAAGAGGATTTGAAAGCAAGGCAGAATTGCAGGAAACAGATTTCAGGAGGTAGATACGAATCGCCTTTAAAGCACATGAAAAGTGGCAAAACGTCGACAATGATGCCCTTGGCCAAAAAGGGCGTATGCGTTTTTTCCTGAATATATTCAGGAAAAAACGCATACGCCCTTTTTGGCCAACCAAGCAACCTGGAAAGGCAAATCAGCGCTACAAAGAAGTCTCGCTTCCCATCGGTGAAAAGGGCCATGCTGCAAAAAGTGTCAAAACCAGAAATGCAGGACAGGCCATGGAGAAATGGCAGCCTTGCTACACTGATGGGCGGGATGTAAATTGCCAACAGCCACTCTGGAGAAGTGTACGTTGTGTCCTGAAACATGGAAAAAAAACAGCTTAGGGAGCATAGGGCACGTCCACTCATGGGCGTATAAATTGGAAAAACTAAAAATCAGCAAGTCACAGGCACCCGAAAGTTTAGGGCTGCTCTGTTGACAAGAACCTCCACTTCATGACACCTTAAATATCCCAGGAAAGAGAAAAATGGATAAAGAAGTTGTGGTCCTTATGTACAATGGAATATCACTGAGACATGAAATCAATGTCATAAGGCTAGTAGAAGCAAGATGAGTGGAGTTAGGTACGACAATACTAAGTGAAATAAGTCACACAGAAAAAGACACTTATCATAAGCTATCACTTATAGAGGGAATGTAAAAACCGCTACACCTGAACTGAATTACAAAACAGAACAGAGTCACACGTTTAGAAAACACACTATGGCTGCTTAACGGGAAAGGTGAGGTGGGGTGATGCATAAAACAAGGGTTTCAAATTCGCTCAGATACCGTTCCATACACCCAATATGTAATAGACAAGACCTACTCCTTGCTCAGTGAACTGGACTCAACACCCCCTATTCACCACACAAGAATATATGTGACTAGTAAGAATCTTAAAACCTATGTATTGATATCTCTCTGGAAGAGAGTCAAGTGAGTGTAAAGTGGCATAAACACAGCCGTGAAAAGCAGCTAAACCCCATTTTAAAAATAAATTACCTTTAAAAACCCGTGAAACAAAGACAGGGAAATAAAGAGAAATTCTTACAAAATTCGTTCAGGGGCTGTGATGCAACCTGGATTGACCATATCTAGACCCACAGGTGATTGAGACATAAAGGTGGGCACTCATGGGGCTGAGACTTTGGGTGAGGTTGGGTGAGCAAACGCAGACCCTTTAAAATAATACTGCGTGGTACCCATCCCATGGGTCCCAAATCTCCAGGTTCAAGGGCATCTTCCTACATCGAAAACATGCATGAGAAACCCAGAAGATGGTACACCGTCTGATCGGGAAAGGCTTCTGAAACGCACCTCATTTCTCATCTCCTTGTGCTAGGGTTCGCCTTTCCAGCCACTTTACTAGGAATCTCCCTACTTGGGGAATAAGCACCTTTAACCTCCTCTTCTCTGCAGGTTGCAATTTGTCCTGAGGATGAACGGGAAGAGGGGGAACCAATGAGAGACTAGATCTAGGTGTTGTGACAGGCACAGGTCACTCTATTTTCCCATCAGGAAGAAGAATTAACCACAGGCTCAGCATGCCCCCCGGAACCAGAATAGGGCCTGAAGCAATCCTGCGCATTTGCGGCCAGCTCCCAAAAAATCCAGTTGAAAAATGGAGCTCAGGGACACTGCAATTCACAAACCTGCAGAGTTATAAATGATAAGTCTCGTACACAAATATATTGAGGGAAGGCAATGAAGAGGATTTGAAAGCAAGGCAGAATTGCAGGAAACAGGTATCAGGAGGTAGATTCGAATCGCCTTTAAAGCACATGAAAAGCGGCAAAACGTGGACAATGATGCCCTTGGCCTAAAAGGGCATATACGTTTTTTCCTGAATATATTCAGGAAAAAACGCATACGCCCTTTTTGGCCAACCAAGCAACCTGGAAAGGCAAATCAGCGCTACAATGAAGTCTCGCTTCCCATCGTTCAAAGGCCGTGCTGAAAAAAGTGTCAAAACCAGAAATGCAGGACAGGCCATGGAGAAATGGCAGCCTTGCTACGCTGATGGGCGGGATGTAAATTGCCAACAGCCACTCTGGAGAAGTGTACAGTGTGTCCTGAAACATCTAAAACACACAGCTTAGAGAGCACAGGCCACTTCCACTCATGGGTGTGTAAATAGGGAAAACTAAAAATCAGCAAGACACAGGCACCCCAAAATTTAGGGCTGCTCTGTTGACAAGAACCTCCACTTCATGACTCCTTAAATATCCCAGGAAATATTAAAATGGATAAAGATGTTGAGGTCCTTATGTACAATGGAATTTCACTCAGCCATGAAATCAATGTCCTAAGGCAAGTAGCAGCATGATGAGTGGATTTAGGTATGACGATTGTAAGTGAAATAAGTCACACAGAAAAAGACACTTATTATAAGATATCACTTATAGAGGGAATGTAAAAACCGTTACCATTGAACTGAATTACAAAACAGAACAGAGTCACACATTTTGAAAACACACTATGGCTTCTTAACGGGAAAGGTGAGGTGGGGTGATGCATAAAACAAGGGTTTCTAATTAGCTCAGATACCGTTCCATAAACCCAATATGTACTAGACAAGACCTACTCCTTGCTCAGTGAACTGGACTAAACACCCACTATTCACCGCACAAGAATATATCTGACTAGTAAGAATCTTAAAACCTATGTATTGATATCTGTCTGGAAGTGAGTAAAGTGGGTGTAAAGCCGCATAAACACAGCAGTGAAAAGCAGCTAAAGCCCATTATAAAAATCAATTGCTTTTAAAAACCCATGCAACAAAGAGAGTGAAAGAGAGAGAAATTCTGACACAATTCGTTCAGGGGCTGTTATGCAACCTGGATTTACCATATCTAGACCCACAGCTAGATGAGACATAAGGGTGGACACTCTTGGGGCTGAGAGGTTTGGTGAGGTTGGGTGAGCAAATGCAGACCCTTTAAAGTAATACTGCGTGGTACCCGTCCAATGGGTCCCAAATCTCCAGGTTCAAGGGCATCTACCTACATCGAAAACATGTACTAGAAACCCAGAAGATGGTACACCGTCTGATTGGGAAAGGTTTCTAAAAGGCACCTCATTTCTCATCTCCTTGTGCTCGGGTTCGCCATTCCATCCACTCTACTAGCAATCTCCCCCCTTGGAGAATCAGCACCTTTAACCTCCTGTTCTGTACAGGTTGAAATTTGTCCTGAGAATGAACGGGAAGTGGGGGAACCAATGAGAGACTTGCTCTAGGTTTTGTGACAGGCACAGGTCAATATTTTTTCTCATTAGGAAGAAGAATTAACCACAGGCTCAGCCTGCCCCACAGAACCAGAAGAGGGTCTGAAGCAATCCTGCGCTTTTGCGGCCAGCTCCCAAAAAAGCCCGTTGAAAAATGGAGCACATGAGCACTGCAATTCACAAACCTTCAAAGTTATAAATGATAACTCTCGTCCACAAATATATTGAGGGAAGGCAATGAAGAGGATTTGAAAGCAAGGCAGAATTGCAGGAAACAGATTTCAGGAGGTAGATTCAAATCGATTTGAAAGCACATGAAAAGCGGCAAAAGGTCGACAATGATGCCCTTGGTCAAAAAGGGCGTATGCGTTTTTTCCTGAATATATTCAGGAAAATACGCATACGCCCTTTTTGGCCAACCAAGCAACCTGGAAAGGAAAATCAGCGCTACAAAGAAGTCTCGCTTCCCATCGGTCATAAGGGCTATGCTGAAAAAAGTGTAAAAACCAGAAATGCAGGACAGGCCATGGAGAAATGGCAGCCTTGCTACGCTGGTGGGCGGGATGTAAATTGCCAAGAGGCACTCTGGAGAAGTGTACGGTGTGTCCTGAAACATCGAAAAAACACAGGTTAGGGAGCATAGGGCACTTCCACTCATGGGCGTATAAATTGGGAAAACTAAAAATCAGCAAGACACAGGCACCCCAAAGTTTAGGGCTGCTCTGTTGACAAGAACCTCCACTTCATGACACCTTAAATATCCCAGGAAAGAGAAAAATGGATAAAGAAGTTGTGGTCCTTATGTACAATGGAATATCACTCAGACATGAAATCAATGTCATAAGGCTAGTAGAAGCAAGATGAGTGGAGTTAGGTACGACGATTCTAAGTGAAATAAGTCACACAGAAAAAGACACTTATCATAAGCTATCACTTATAGAGGGAATGTAAAAACCGCTACACTTGAACTGAATTACAAAACAGAACAGAGTCACACGTTTAGAAAACACACTATGGCTGCTTAACGGGAAAGGTGAGGTGGGGTGATGCATAAAACAAGGGTTTCAAATTCGCTCAGATACCGATCCATACACCCAATATGTAATAGACAAGACCTACTCCTTGCTCAGTGAAGTGGACTCAACACCCCCTATTCACCGCACAAGAATATATGTGACTAGTAAGAATCTTAAAACCTATGTATTGATATCTGTCTGGAAGTGAGTCAAGTGGGTGTAAAGCCGCATAAACACAGCCGTGAAAAGCAGCTAAACCCCATTATAAAAATAAATTACTTTTAAAAACCCGTAAAACAAAGACAGTGAAAGAGAGAGAAATTCTTACAAAATTCGTTCAGCGGCTGTGATGCAACCTGGATTGACCATATCTAGACCCACAGCTGGATGAGGCATAAGGGTGGACAATCTTGAGGCTGAGAGGTTGGGTGAGGTTGGGTGAGCAAACGCAGAACCTTTAAAGTATTAGTGCCTGGTACCCATCCCATGGGTCCCAAATCTCCAGGTTCAAGGGCATCTTCCTACATCGAAAACATGCATGAGAAACCCAGATGATGGTACACCGTGTGATCGGGAAAGGTTTCTAAAACGCACCTCATTTCTCAACTCCTTGTGCTCGGGTTCGCCTTTCCAGCTACTTTACTAGCAATCTCCCTACTTGGAGAATCAGCACCTTTAAGCTCCTGTTCCCTACAGGTTGCAATTTGTCCTGAGGATGAACGGGAAGAGGGGCAACCAATGAGAGACTAGATCTAGGTGTTGGGACAGGCACAGGTCACTCTATTTTCCCATCAGGAAGAAGAATTAACCACAGGCTCAGCCTGCCGCCCAGAAGAAGAATAGGGCCTGAGGCAATCCTGCGCTTTTGCGGCCAGCTCCCAAAAAACCGAGATGAAAAATGGAGCTCAGGGACACTGCAATTCACAAACCCGCAGAGTTATAAATGATAACTATCATCCACAGATATATTGAGGGAAGGCAACGAAGAGGATTTGAAAGCAAGGCAGAATTGCAGGAAACAGATTTCAGGAGGTAGATTCGAATCGCCTTGAAAGCACATGAAAAGCGGCAAAACGTCGACAATGATGCCCTTGGCCAAAAAGGGTTATGCGTTTTTTCCTGAGTATATTCAGGAAAACACGCATACGCCCTTTTTGGCCAACCAAGCAACCTGGAAAGGCAAATCAGCGCTACAAAGAAGGCTCGCTTCCCATCGGTCAAAAGGGCCATGCTGCAAAAAGTGTCAAAACCAGAAATGCAGGACAGGCCATGGAGAAATGGCAGCCTTGCTATGGTGATGGGTGGGATGTAAATTGCCAACAGCCACTCTGGAGAAGTGTACGGTGTGTCCTGAAACATCGAAAAAACTCAGCTTAGGGAGCATAGGGCACGTCCACTCATGGGCGTATAAATTGGGAAAAGTAAAAATCAGCAAGACACAGGCACCCCAAAGTTTAGGGCTGCTCTGTTGACAAGAACCTCCACTTCATGACACCTTAAATATCCCAGGAAAGAGAAAAATGGATAAAGAAGTTGTGGTCCTTATGTACAATGGAATATCACTCAGACATGAAATCAATGTCATAAGGCTAGTAGAAGCAAGATGAGTGGATTTAGGTACGACGATTCTAAGTGAAATAAGTCACACAGAAAAAGACACTAATTATAAGCTATCACTTATAGAGGGAATGTAAAAACTGCTACACTTGAATTGAATTACAAAACAGAACAGATTCACACGTTTAGAAAACACACTATGGCTGCTTAACGGGAAAGGTGAGATGGGGTGATGCATAAAACAAGGGTTTCAAATTCTCTCAGATACAGTTCCATACACCCAATATGTAATAGAAAAGACCAACTCCTTGCTCAGTGAACTGGACTCAACACCCCCTATTCACCGCACAAGAATATATCTGACTAGTAAGAATCGTAAAACCTATGTATTGATATCTTTCTGGAAGTGAGTCAAGTGGCTGTAAATCCGCATAAACACAGCCGTGAAAAGCAGCTAAACCCCATTATAAAAATAAATTACTTTTAAAAACGCGTAAAACAAAGACAGTGAAAGAGAGAGAAATTCTTACAAAATTCGTTCAGGGGTTGTGATGCAACCTGGATTGACCATATCTAGTCCCACAGCTGGATGAGACATAAGTGTGGACACTCTTGGGGCTGAGAGTTTGGGTGAGGTTGGGTGAGCAAACGCAGACCCTTTAAAGTAATACTGCGTGGTACCCATCCCATGGGTCCCAAATCTCCAGGTTCAAGGGCATCTTCCTACATCGAAAACATGCATGAGAAACCCAGAAGATGGTACACCGTGTGATTTTGAAAGGTTTCTAAAACGCACCTCATTTCTCATCTCCTTGTGTTCGGGTTCGCCATTCCAGCTACTTTACTAGCAATCTCCCTACTTGGAGAATCAGCACCTTTAAGCTCCTGTTCCCTACAGGTTGCAATTTGTCCTGAGGATGAACGGGAAGAGGGGCAACCAATGAGAGACTAGATCTAGGTGTTGGGACAGGCAGAGGTCACTCTATTTTCCCATCAGGAAGAAGAATTAACCACAGGCTCAGCCTGCCGCCCGGAACCAGAATAGGGCCTGAGGCAATCCCGTGCTTTTTTGGCCAGCTCCCAAAAAAGACAGTTGAAAATTGGAGCACATGAGCACTGCAATTCACAAACCTGCAAATTTATAAATGATAACTCTCGTCCACAAATATATTGAGGGAAGGCAATGAAGAGGATTTGAAAGCAAGGCAGAATTGCAGGAAACATATTTCAGGACGTAGATTCAAATCGATTTAAAAGCACATGAAAAGCGGCAAAAGTTCGACAATGATGCCCTTGGCCAAAAAGCGCGTATGCGTTTTTTCCTGAATATATTCAGGAAAAAACGCATACGCCCTTTTTGGCCAACCAAGCAACCTGGAAAGGCAAATCAGCGCTACAAAGAAGTCTCGCTTCCCATCGGTGAAAAGGGCCATGCTGCAAAAAGTGTCAAAACCAGAAATGCAGGACAGGCCATGGAGAAATGGCAGCCTTGCTACACTGATGGGCGGGATGTAAATTGCCAACAGCCACTCTGGAGAAGTGTACGTTGTGTCCTGAAACATGGAAAAAAAACAGCTTAGGGAGCATAGGGCACGTCCACTCATGGGCGTATAAATTGGAAAAACTAAAAATCAGCAAGTCACAGGCACCCGAAAGTTTAGGGCTGCTCTGTTGACAAGAACCTCCACTTCATGACACCTTAAATATCCCAGGAAAGAGAAAAATGGATAAAGAAGTTGTGGTCCTTATGTACAATGGAATATCACTGAGACATGAAATCAATGTCATAAGGCTAGTAGAAGCAAGATGAGTGGAGTTAGGTACGACGATTCTAAGTGAAATAAGTCACACAGAAAAAGACACTTATCATAAGCTATCACTTATAGAGGGAATGTAAAAACCGCTACACTTGAACTGAATTACAAAACAGAACAGAGTCACACGTTTAGAAAACACACTATGGCTGCTTAACGGGAAAGGTGAGTTGGGGTGATGCATAAAACAAGGGTTTCAAATTCGCTCAGATACCGTTCCATACACCCAATATGTAATAGACAAGACCTACTCCTTGCTGAGTGAACTGGACTCAACACCCCCTATTCACCACACAAGAATATATGTGACTAGTAAGAATCTTAAAACCTATGTATTGATATCTCTCTGGAAGTGAGTCAAGTGGGTGTAAAGCCGCATAAACACAGCCATGAAAAACATCTAAACCCCATTATAAAAATAAATTACTTTTAAAAACCCGTAAAACAAAGACAGTGAAAGAGAGAGAAATTCTTACAAAATTCGTTCAGAGGCTGTGACGCAACCTGGATTGACCATATCTAGACCCACAGCTGGATGAGACATAAGGGTGGACACCCTTCGGGCTGAGAGGTTGGGTGAGGTTGGGTGAGCAAACGCAGACCCTTTAAAGTAATACTGCGTGGTACCCATCCCATGGGTCCCAAATCTCCAGGTTCAAGGGCATCTTCCTACATCGAAAACATGCATGAGAAACCCAGAAGATGGTACACCGTGTGATTTTGAAAGGTTTCTAAAACGCACCTCATTTCTCATCTCCTCGTGCTCGGTTTCGCCATTCCAGCTACTTTACTAGCAATCTCCCTACTTGGAGAATCAGCACCTTTAACCTCCTGTTCCCTACAGGTTGCAATTTGTCCTGAGGATGAACGGGAAGAGGGGCAACCAATGAGAGACTAGATCTAGGTGTTGGGACAGGCACAGGTCACTCTATTTTCCCAACAGGAAGAAGAATTAACCACAGGCTCAGCCTGCCGCCCAGAAGCAGAATAGGGCCTGAGGCAATCCCGCGCTTTTGCGGCCAGCTCCCAAAAAAGACAGTTGAAAAATGGAGCTCAGGGGCACTGCAATTCACAAACCCGCAGAGTTATAAATGATAACTCTCGTCCACAAATATATTGAGGGAAGGCAACGAAGAGGATTTGAAAGCAAGGCAGAATTGCAGGAAACAGATTTCAGGAGGTAGATACGAATCGCCTTTAAAGCACATGAAAAGTGGCAAAACGTCGACAATGATGCCCTTGGCCAAAAAGGGCGTATGCGTTTTTTCCTGAATATATTCAGGAAAAAACGCATACGCCCTTTTTGGCCAACCAAGCAACCTGGAAAGGAAAATCAGCGCTACAAAGAAGTCTCGCTTCCCATCGGTGAAAAGGGCCATGCTGCAAAAAGTGTCAAAACCAGAAATGCAGGACAGGCCATGGAGAAATGGCAGCCTTGCTACACTGATGGGCGGGATGTAAATTGCCAACAGCCACTCTGGAGAAGTGTACGTTGTGTCCTGAAACAT
Organism: Eschrichtius robustus; assembly: GCF_028021215.1. Taxonomy (NCBI): domain Eukaryota; kingdom Metazoa; phylum Chordata; class Mammalia; order Artiodactyla; family Eschrichtiidae; genus Eschrichtius; species Eschrichtius robustus. The sequence goes on from NW_027175214.1 coordinate 177,866, forward strand.
GGAAAAAAAACAGCTTAGGGAGCATAGGGCACGTCCACTCATGGGCGTATAAATTGGAAAAACTAAAAATCAGCAAGTCACAGGCACCCGAAAGTTTAGGGCTGCTCTGTTGACAAGAACCTCCACTTCATGACACCTTAAATATCCCAGGAAAGAGAAAAATGGATAAAGAAGTTGTGGTCCTTATGTACAATGGAATATCACTGAGACATGAAATCAATGTCATAAGGCTAGTAGAAGCAAGATGAGTGGAGTTAGGTACGACAATACTAAGTGAAATAAGTCACACAGAAAAAGACACTTATCATAAGCTATCACTTATAGAGGGAATGTAAAAACCGCTACACCTGAACTGAATTACAAAACAGAACAGAGTCACACGTTTAGAAAACACACTATGGCTGCTTAACGGGAAAGGTGAGGTGGGGTGATGCATAAAACAAGGGTTTCAAATTCGCTCAGATACCGTTCCATACACCCAATATGTAATAGACAAGACCTACTCCTTGCTCAGTGAACTGGACTCAACACCCCCTATTCACCACACAAGAATATATGTGACTAGTAAGAATCTTAAAACCTATGTATTGATATCTCTCTGGAAGAGAGTCAAGTGAGTGTAAAGTGGCATAAACACAGCCGTGAAAAGCAGCTAAACCCCATTTTAAAAATAAATTACCTTTAAAAACCCGTGAAACAAAGACAGGGAAATAAAGAGAAATTCTTACAAAATTCGTTCAGGGGCTGTGATGCAACCTGGATTGACCATATCTAGACCCACAGGTGATTGAGACATAAAGGTGGGCACTCATGGGGCTGAGACTTTGGGTGAGGTTGGGTGAGCAAACGCAGACCCTTTAAAATAATACTGCGTGGTACCCATCCCATGGGTCCCAAATCTCCAGGTTCAAGGGCATCTTCCTACATCGAAAACATGCATGAGAAACCCAGAAGATGGTACACCGTCTGATCGGGAAAGGCTTCTGAAACGCACCTCATTTCTCATCTCCTTGTGCTAGGGTTCGCCTTTCCAGCCACTTTACTAGGAATCTCCCTACTTGGGGAATAAGCACCTTTAACCTCCTCTTCTCTGCAGGTTGCAATTTGTCCTGAGGATGAACGGGAAGAGGGGGAACCAATGAGAGACTAGATCTAGGTGTTGTGACAGGCACAGGTCACTCTATTTTCCCATCAGGAAGAAGAATTAACCACAGGCTCAGCATGCCCCCCGGAACCAGAATAGGGCCTGAAGCAATCCTGCGCATTTGCGGACAGCTCCCAAAAAATCCAGTTGAAAAATGGAGCTCAGGGACACTGCAATTCACAAACCTGCAGAGTTATAAATGATAAGTCTCGTACACAAATATATTGAGGGAAGGCAATGAAGAGGATTTGAAAGCAAGGCAGAATTGCAGGAAACAGGTATCAGGAGGTAGATTCGAATCGCCTTTAAAGCACATGAAAAGCGGCAAAACGTGGACAATGATGCCCTTGGCCTAAAAGGGCATATACGTTTTTTCCTGAATATATTCAGGAAAAAACGCATACGCCCTTTTTGGCCAACCAAGCAACCTGGAAAGGCAAATCAGCGCTACAATGAAGTCTCGCTTCCCATCGTTCAAAGGCCGTGCTGAAAAAAGTGTCAAAACCAGAAATGCAGGACAGGCCATGGAGAAATGGCAGCCTTGCTACGCTGATGGGCGGGATGTAAATTGCCAACAGCCACTCTGGAGAAGTGTACAGTGTGTCCTGAAACATCTAAAACACACAGCTTAGAGAGCACAGGCCACTTCCACTCATGGGTGTGTAAATAGGGAAAACTAAAAATCAGCAAGACACAGGCACCCCAAAATTTAGGGCTGCTCTGTTGACAAGAACCTCCACTTCATGACTCCTTAAATATCCCAGGAAATATTAAAATGGATAAAGATGTTGAGGTCCTTATGTACAATGGAATTTCACTCAGCCATGAAATCAATGTCCTAAGGCAAGTAGCAGCATGATGAGTGGATTTAGGTATGACGATTGTAAGTGAAATAAGTCACACAGAAAAAGACACTTATTATAAGATATCACTTATAGAGGGAATGTAAAAACCGTTACCATTGAACTGAATTACAAAACAGAACAGAGTCACACATTTTGAAAACACACTATGGCTTCTTAATGGGAAAGGTGAGGTGGGGTGATGCATAAAACAAGGGTTTCTAATTAGCTCAGATACCGTTCCATAAACCCAATATGTACTAGACAAGACCTACTCCTTGCTCAGTGAACTGGACTAAACACCCACTATTCACCGCACAAGAATATATCTGACTAGTAAGAATCTTAAAACCTATGTATTGATATCTGTCTGGAAGTGAGTCAAGTGGGTGTAAAGCCGCATAAACACAGCAGTGAAAAGCAGCTAAAGCCCATTATAAAAATCAATTGCTTTTAAAAACCCATGCAACAAAGAGAGTGAAAGAGAGAGAAATTCTGACACAATTCGTTCAGGGGCTGTGATGCAACCTGGATTTACCATATCTAGACCCACAGCTAGATGAGACATAAGGGTGGACACTCTTGGGGCTGAGAGGTTTGGTGAGGTTGGGTGAGCAAATTCAGACCCTTTAAAGTAATACTGCGTGGTACCCGTCCAATGGGTCCCAAATCTCCAGGTTCAAGGGCATCTACCTACATCGAAAACATGCATGAGAAACCCAGAAGATGGTACACCGTGTGATTTTGAAAGGTTTCTAAAACGCACCTCATTTCTCATCTCCTTGTGCTCGGGTTCGCCTTTCCAGCTACTTTACTAGCAATCTCCCTACTTGGAGAATCATCACCTTTAACCTCCTGTTCTGTACAGGTTGCAATTTGTCCTGAGAATGAACGGGAAGTGGGGGAACCAATGAGAGACTTGCTCTAGGTTTTGTGACAGGCACAGGTCAATCTTTTTTCCCATTAGGAAGAAGAATTAACCACAGGCTCAGCCTGCCCCACAGAACCAGAAGAGGGTCTGAAGCAATCCTGCGCTTTTGCGGCCAGCTACCAAAAAAGCCCGTTGAAAAATGGAGCACATGAGCACTGCAATTCACAAACCTGCAAAGTTATAAATGATAACTCTCGTCCACAAATATATTGAGGGAAGGCAATGAAGAGGATTTGAAAGCAAGGCAGAATTGCAGGAAACAGATTTCAGGAGGTAGATTCAAATCGATTTGAAAGCACATGAAAAGCGGCAAAAGGTCGACAATGATGCCCTTGGTCAAAAAGGGCGTATGCGTTTTTCCCTGAATATATTCAGGAAAAAACGCATACGCCCTTTTTGGCCAACCAAGCAACCTGGAAAGGAAAATCAGCGCTACAAAGAAGTCTCGCTTCCCATCGGTCATAAGGGCTATGCTGAAAAAAGTGTAAAAACCAGAAATGCAGGACAGGCCATGGAGAAATGGCAGCCTTGCTACGCTGATGGGCGGGATGTAAATTGCCAAGAGGCACTCTGGAAAAGTGTACGGTGTGTCCTGAAATATCGAAAAAACACAGGTTAGGGAGCATAGGGCACTTCCACTCATGGGCGTATAAATTGGGAAAACTAAAAATCAGCAAGACACAGGCACCCCAAAGTTTAGGGCTGCTCTGTTGACAAGAACCTCCACTTCATGACACCTTAAATATCCCAGGAAAGAGAAAAATGGATAAAGAAGTTGTGGTCCTTATGTACAATGGAATATCACTCAGACATGAAATCAATGTCATAAGGCTAGTAGAAGCAAGATGAGTGGATTTAGGTACGACGATTCTAAGTGAAATAAGTCACACAGAAAAAGACACTTATCATAAGCTATCACTTATAGAGGGAATGTAAAAACCGCTACACTTGAACTGAATTACAAAACAGAACAGAGTCACACGTTTAGAAAACACACTATGGCTGCTTAACGGGAAAGGTGAGGTGGGGTGATGCATAAAACAAGGGTTTCAAATTCGCTCAGATACCGATCCATACACCCAATATGTAATAGACAAGACCTACTCCTTGCTCAGTGAAGTGGACTCAACACCCCCTATTCACCGCACAAGAATATATGTGACTAGTAAGAATCTTAAAACCTATGTATTGATATCTGTCTGGAAGTGAGTCAAGTGGGTGTAAAGCCGCATAAACACAGCCGTGAAAAGCAGCTAAACCCCATTTTAAAAATAAATTACTTTTAAAAACCCGTAAAACAAAGACAGTGAAAGAGAGAGAAATTCTTACAAAATTCGTTCAGGGGCTGTGATGCAACCTGGATTGACCATATCTAGACCCACAACTGGATGAGTCATAAGGGTGGACAATCTTGAGGCTGAGAGGTTGGGTGAGGTTGGGTGAGCAAACGCAGAACCTTTAAAGTAATAGTGCGTGGTACCCATCCCATGGGTCCCAAATCTCCAGGTTCAAGGGCATCTTCCTACATCGAAAACATGCATGAGAAACCCAGAAGATGGTACACCGTGTGATCGGGAAAGGTTTCTAAAACGCACCTCATTTCTCAACTCCTTGTGCTCGGGTTCGCCTTTCCAGCTACTTTACTAGCAATCTCCCTACTTGGAGAATCAGCACCTTTAAGCTCCTGTTCCCTACAGGTTGCAATTTGTCCTGAGGATGAACGGGAAGAGGGGCAACCAATGAGAGACTAGATCTAGGTGTTGGGACAGGCACAGGTCACTCTATTTTCCCATCAGGAAGAAGAATTAACCACAGGCTCAGCCTGCCGCCCAGAAGCAGAATAGGGCCTGAGGCAATCCTGCGCTTTTGCGGCCAGCTCCCAAAAAACCGAGTTGAAAAATGGAGCTCAGGGACACTGCAATTCACAAACCCGCAGAGTTATAAATGATAACTATCATCCACAGATATATTGAGGGAAGGCAACGAAGAGGATTTGAAAGCAAGGCAGAATTGCAGGAAACAGATTTCAGGAGGTAGATTCGAATCGCCTTGAAAGCACATGAAAAGCGGCAAAACGTCGACAATGATGCCCTTGGCCAAAAAGGGCGTATGCGTCTTTTCCTGAATATATTCAGGAAAAGACGCATACGCCCTTTTTGGCCAACCAAGCAACCTGGAAAGGCAAATCAGCGCTACAAAGAAGGCTCGCTTCCCATCGGTCAAAAGGGCCATGCTGCAAAAAGTGTCAAAACCAGAAATGCAGGACAGGCCATGGAGAAATGGCAGCCTTGCTACGGTGATGGGTGGGATGTAAATTGCCAACAGCCACTCTGGAGAAGTGTACGGTGTGTCCTGAAACATCGAAAAAACTCAGCTTAGGGAGCATAGGGCACGTCCACTCATGGGCGTATAAATTGGAAAAACTAAAAATCAGCAAGACACAGGCACCGGAAAGTTTAGGGCTGCTCTGTTGACAAGAACCTCCACTTCATGACACCTTAAATATCCCAGGAAAGAGAAAAATGGATAAAGAAGTTGTGGTCCTTATGTACAATGGAATATCACTCAGACATGAAATCAATGTCATAAGGCTAGTAGAAGCAAGATGAGTGGATTTAGGTACGACGATTCTAAGTGAAATAAGTCACACAGAAAAAGACACTAATTATAAGCTATCACTTATAGAGGGAATGTAAAAACCTCTACACTTGAACTGAATTACAAAACAGAACAGAGTCACACGTTTAGAAAACACACTATGGCTGCTTAACGGGAAAGGTGAGGTGGGGTGATGCATAAAACAAGGGTTTCAAATTCTCTCAGATACAGTTCCATACACCCAATATGTAATAGAAAAGACCAACTCCTTGCTCAGTGAACTGGACTCAACACCCCTTATTCACCGCACAAGAATATATCTGACTAGTAAGAATCGTAAAACCTATGTATTGATATCTTTCTGGAAGTGAGTCAAGTGGCTGTAAATCCGCATAAACACAGCCGTGAAAAGCAGCTAAACCCCATTATAAAAATAAATTACTTTTAAAAACCCGTAAAACAAAGACAGTGAAAGAGAGAGAAATTCTTACAAAATTCGTTCAGGGGCTGTGATGCAACCTGGATTGACCATATCTAGTCCCACACCTGGATGAGACATAAGTGTGGACACTCTTGGGGCTGAGAGTTTGGGTGAGGTTGGGTGAGCAAACGCAGACCCTTTAAAGTAATACTGCGTGGTACCCATCCCATGGGTCCCAAATCTCCAGGTTCAAGGGCATCTTCCTACATCGAAAACGTGCATGAGAAACCCAGAAGATGGTACACCGTGTGATTTTGAAAGGTTTCTAAAACGCACCTCATTTCTCATCTCCTTGTGTTCGGGTTCGCCATTCCAGCTACTTTACTAGCAATCTCCCTATTTGGAGAATCAGCACCTTTAAGCTCCTGTTCCCTACAGGTTGCAATTTGTCCTGAGGATGAACGGGAAGAGGGGCAACCAATGAGAGACTAGATCTAGGTGTTGGGACAGGCACAGGTCACTCTATTTTCCCATCAGGAAGAAGAATTAACCACAGGCTCAGCCTGCCGCCAGGAACCAGAATAGGGCCTGAGGCAATCCCGTGCTTTTTCGGCCAGCTCCCAAAAAAGACAGTTGAAAATTGCAGCACATGAGCACTGCAATTCACAAACCTGCAAATTTATAAATGATAACTCTCGTCCACAAATATATTGAGGGAAGGCAATGAAGAGGATTTGAAAGCAAGGCAGAATTGCAGGAAACATATTTCAGGAGGTAGATTCAAATCGATTTAAAAGCACATGAAAAGCGGCAAAAGTTCGACAATGATGCCCTTGGCCAAAAAGGGCGTATGCGTTTTTTCCTGAATATATTCAGGAAAAAACGCATACGCCCTTTTTGGCCAACCAAGCAACCTGGAAAGGCAAATCAGCGCTACAAAGAAGTCTCGCTTCCCATCGGTGAAAAGGGCCATGCTGCAAAAAGTGTCAAAACCAGAAATGCAGGACAGGCCATGGAGAAATGGCAGCCTTGCTACACTGATGGGCGGGATGTAAATTGCCAACAGCCACTCTGGAGAAGTGTACGTTGTGTCCTGAAACATGGAAAAAAAACAGCTTAGGGAGCATAGGGCACGTTCACTCATGGGCGTATAAATTGGAAAAACTAAAAATCAGCAAGTCACAGGCACCCGAAAGTTTAGGGCTGCTCTGTTGACAAGAACCTCCACTTCATGACACCTTAAATATCCCAGGAAAGAGAAAAATGGATAAAGAAGTTGTGGTCCTTATGTACAATGGAATATCACTCAGACATGAAATCAATGTCATAAGGCTAGTAGAAGCAAGATGAGTGGAGTTAGGTACGACGATTCTAAGTGAAATAAGTCACACAGAAAAAGACACTTATCATAAGCTATCACTTATAGAGGGAATGTAAAAACCGCTACACTTGAACTGAAATACAAAACAGAACAGAGTCACACGTTTTGAAAACACACTATGGCTGCTTAACGGGAAAGGTGAGTTGGGGTGATGCATAAAACAAGGGTTTCAAATTCGCTCAGATACCGTTCCATACACCCAATATGTAATAGACAAGACCTACTCCTTGCTGAGTGAACTGGACTCAACACCCCCTATTCACCACACAAGAATATATGTGACTAGTAAGAATCTTAAATCCTATGTATTGATATCTCTCTGGAAGTGAGTCAAGTGGGTGTAAAGCCGCATAAACACAGCCATGAAAAGCAGCTAAACCCCATTATAAAAATAAATTACTTTTAAAAACCCGTAAAACAAAGAAAGTGAAAGAGAGATAAATTCTTACAAAATTCGGTCAGAGGCTGTGACGAAACCTGGATTGACCATATCTAGACCCACAGTTGGATGGTACATAAGGGTGGGCACCCTTGGGGCTGAGAGGTTGGGTGAGGTTGGGTGAGCAAACGCAGACCCTTTAAAGTAATACTGCGTGGTACCCATCCCATGGGTCCCAAATCTCCAGGTTCAAGGGCATCTTCCTACATCGAAAACATGCATGAGAAACCCAGAAGATGGTACACCGTGTGATTTTGAAAGGTTTCTAAAACGCACCTCATTTCTCATCTCCTTGTGCTCGGTTTCGCCATTCCAGCTACTTTACTAGCAATCTCCCTACTTGGAGAATCAGCACCTTTAACCTCCTGTTCCCTACAGGTTGCAATTTGTCCTGAGGATGAACGGGAAGAGGGGCAACCAATGAGAGACTAGATCTAGGTGTTGGGACAGGCACAGGTCACTCTATTTTCCCAACAGGAAGAAGAATTAACCACAGGCTCAGCCTGCCGCCCGGAACCAGAATAGGGCCTGAGGCAATCCCGTGTTTTTGCGGCCAGCTCCCAAAAAAGACAGTTGAAAAATGGAGCTCAGGGGCACTGCAATTCACAAACCTGCAGAGTTATAAATGATATCTCTCGTCCACAAATATATTGAGGGAAGGCAACGAAGAGGATTTGAAAGCAAGGCAGAATTGCAGGAAACAGATTTCAGGAGGTAGATACGAATCGCCTTTAAAGCACATGAAAAGCGGCAAAACGTCGACAATGATGCCCTTGGCCAAAAAGTGCGTATGCGTTTTTTCCTGAATATATTCAGGAATAAACGCATACGCCCTTTTTGGCCAACCAAGCAACCAGGAAAGGCAAATCAGCGCTACAAAGAAGTCTCGCTTCCCATCGGTGAAAAGGGCCATGCTGCAAAAAGTGTCAAAACCAGAAATGCAGGACAGGCCATGGAGAAATGGCAGCCTTGCTACACTGATGGACGGGATGTAAATTGCCAACAGCCACTCTGGAGAAGTGTACGTTGTGTCCTGAAACATGGAAAAAAAACAGCTTAGGGAGCATAGGGCGCATCCACTCATGGGCGTATAAATTGGAAAAACTAAAAATCAGCAAGTCACAGGCACCCGAACGTTTACGGCTGCTCTGTTGACAAGAACCTCCACTTCATGACACCTTAAATATCCCAGGAAAGAGAAAAATGGATAAAGAAGTTGTGGTCCTTATGTACAATGGAATATCACTCAGACATGAAATCAATGTTATAAGGCTAGTAGAAGCAACATGAGTGGAGTTAGGTATGACGATTCTAAGTGAAATAAGTCACACAGAAAAAGACACTTATCATAAGCTATCACTTATAGAGGGAATGTAAAAACCGCTACACTTGAACTGAATTACAAAACAGAACAGAGTCACACGTTTAGAAAACACACTATAGCTGCTTAACAGGAAAGGTGAGGTGGGGTGATGCATAAAACAAGGGTTTCAAATTCGCTCAGATACAGTTCCATACACCCAATATGTAATAGACAAGACCTACTCCTTGCTCAGTGAACTGGACTCAACACCCCCTATTCCCCGCACAAGAATATATGTGACTAGTAAGAATCTTAAAACCTATGTATTGATATCTGTCTGGAAGTGAGTCAAGTGGGTGTAAAGCCGCATAAACACAACCATGAAAAGCAGCTAAACCCCATTATAAAAATAAATTACTTTTAAAAACCCGTAAAACAAAGACAGTGAAAGAGAGAGAAATTCTTACAAAATTCGTTCAGAGGCTGTGATGCAACCTGGATTGACCATATATAGACCCACACCTGGATGAGACATAAGGGTGGACACTCTTGGGGCTGAGAGGTTGGGTGAGGTTGGGTGAGCAAACGCAGACCCTTTAAAGTAATACTGCGTGGTACCCATCCCATGGGTCCCAAATCTCCAGGTTCAAGGGCATCTTCCTACATCGAGAACATGCATGAGAAACCCAGGAGATGGTACACCGTGTGATTTTGAAAGGTTTCTAAAACGCACCTCATTTCTCATCTCCTTGTGCTCGGTTTCGCCATTCCAGCTACTTTACTAGCAATCTCCCTACTTGGAGAATCAGCACCTTTAACCTCCTGTTCCCTACAGGTTGCAATTTGTCCTGAGGATGAACGGGAAGAGGGGCAACCAATGAGAGACTAGATCTAGGTGTTGGGACAGGCACAGGTCACTCTATTTTCCCATCAGGAAGAAGAATTAACCACAGGCTCAGCCTGCCGCCCAGAAGCAGAATAGGGCCTGAGGCAATCCCGCGCTTTTGCGGCCAGCTCCCAAAAAAGACAGTTGAAAAATGGAGCTCAGGGAAACTGCAATTCAAAAACCTCAGAGTTATAAATGATAACTCTCGTCCACAAATATATTGAGGGAAGGCAACGAAGAGGATTTGAAAGCAAGGCAGAATTGCAGGAAACAGATTTCAGGAGGTAGATACGAATCGCCTTTAAAGCACATGAAAAGCGGCAAAACGTCGACAATGATGCCCTTGGCAAAAAAGGGCGTATGCGTTTTTTCCTGAATATATTCAGGAAAAAACGCATACGCCCTTTTTGGCCAACCAAGCAACCTGGAAAGGCAAATCAGCGCTACAAAGAAGTCTCGCTTCCCATCGGTGAAAAGGGCCATGCTGCAAAAAGTGTCAAAACCAGAAATGCAGGACAGGCAATGGAGAAATGGCAGCCTTGCTACACTGATGGGCGGGATGTAAATTGCCAACAGCCACTCTGGAGAAGTGTACGTTGTGTCCTGAAACATCGAAAAAAAACAGCTTAGGGAGCATAGGGCACGTCCACTCATGGGCGTATAAATTGGAAAAACTAAAAATCAGCAAGACACAGGCACCGGAAAGTTTAGGGCTGCTCTGTTGACAAGAACCTCCACTTCATGACACCTTAAATATCCCAGGAAAGAGAAAAATGGATAAAGAAGTTGTGGTCCTTATGTACAATGGAATATCACTCAGACATGAAATCAATGTCATAAGGCTAGTAGAAGCAAGATGAGTGGAGTTAGGTACGACGATTCTAAGTGAAATAAGTCACACAGAAAAAGACACTTATCATAAGCTATCACTTATAGAGAGAATGTAAAAACCGATACACGTGAACTGAATTACAAAACAGAACAGAGTCACACGTTTAGAAAACACACTATGGCTGCTTAACGGGAAAGGTGAGGTGGGGTGATGCATAAAACAAGGGTTTCAAATTCGCTCAGATACCGTTCCATACACCCAATATGTAATAGACAAGACCTACTCCTTGCTCAGTGAACTGGACTCAACACCCCCTATTCCCCGCACAAGAATATATGTTACTAGTAAGAATCTTAAAACCTATGTATTGATATCTGTCTGGAAGTGAGTCAAGTGGGTGTAAAGCCGCATAAACACAACCATGAAAAGCAGCTAAACCCCATTATAAAAATAAATTACTTTTAAAAACCCGCAAAAAAAGATAGTGAAAGAGAGAGAAATTCTTACAAAATTCGTTCAGAGGCTGTGATGCAACCTGGATTGACCATATCTAGACCCACACCTGGATGAGACATAAGGGTGGACACTCTTGGGGCTGAGAGGTTGGGTGAGGTTGGGTGAGCAAACGCAGACCCTTTAAAGTAATACTGCGTGGTACCCATCCCATGGGTCCCAAATCTCCAGGTTCAAGGGCATCTTCCTACATCAAAAACATGCATGAGAAACCCAGAAGATGGTACACCGTGTGATTTTGAAAGGTTTCTAAAACGCACCTCATTTCTCATCTCCTTGTGCTCGGTTTCGCCATTCCAGCTATTTTACTAGCAATCTCCCTACTTGGAGAATCAGCACCTTTAACCTCCTGTTCCCTACAGGTTGCAATTTGTCCTGAGGGTGAACGGGAAGAGGGGCAACCAATGAGAGACTAGATCTAGGTGTTGGGACAGGCACAGGTCACTCTATTTTCCCAACAGGAAGAAGAATTAACCACATGCTCAGCCTGCCGCCCAGAAGCAGAATAGGGCCTGAGGCAATCCCGCGCTTTTGAGGCCAGCTCCCAAAAAAAGACAGTTGAAAAATGGAGCTCAGGGAAACTGCAATTCACAAACCCGCAGAGTTATAAATGATAACTCTCATCCACAGATATATTGAGGGAAGGCAACGAAGAGGATTTGAAAGCAAGGCAGAATTGCAGGAAACAAATTTCAGGAGGTAGATACGAATCGCCTTTAAAGCACATGAAAAGCGGCAAAACGTCGACAATGATGCCCTTGGCCAAAAAGGGCGTATGCGTTTTTTCCTGAATATATTCAGGAAAAAACGCATACGCCCTTTTTGGCCAACCAAGCAACCTGGAAAGGCAAATCAGCGCTACAAAGAAGTCTCGCTTCCCTTCGGTCAAAAGGGCCATGCTGCAAAAAGTGCCAAACCCAGAAATCCAGGACAGGCCATGGAGAAATGGCAGCCTTGCTACACTGATGGGCGGGATGTAAATTGCCAACAGCCACTCTGGAGAAGTGTACGTTGTGTCCTGAAACATGGAAAAAAAACAGCTTAGGGAGCATAGGGCACGTCCACTCATGGGCGTATAAATTGGAAAAAACTAAAAATCAGCAAGACACAGGCACCAGAATGTTTAGGGCTGCTCTGTTGACAAGAACCTCCACTTCATGACACCTTAAATATCCCAGGAAAGAGAAAAATGGATAAAGAAGTTGTGGTCCTTATGTACAATGGAATATCACTCAGACATGAAATCAATGTTATAATGCTAGTAGAAGCAAGATGAGTGGAGTTAGGTACGACGATTCTAAGTGAAATAAGTCACACATAAAAAGACACTTATCATAAGCTATCACTTATAGAGGGAATGTAAAAACCGCTACACTTGAACTGAATTACAAAACAGAACAGAGTCACACGTTTAGAAAACACACTATAGCTGCTTAACAGGAAAGGTGAGGTGGGGTGATGCATAAAACAATGGTTTCAAATTCGCTCACATACCGTTCCATACACCCAATATGTAATAGACAAGACCTACTCCTTGCTCAGTGAACTGGACTCAACACCCCCTATTCACCACACAAGAATATATGTGACTAGTAAGAATCTTAAAACCTATGTATTGATATCTGTCTGGAAGTGAGTCAAGTGGGTGTAAAGCCGCATAAACACAGCCATGAAAAGCAGCTAAACCCCATTATAAAAATAAATTACTTTTAAAAACCCGTAAAACAAAGACAGTGAAAGAGAGAGAAATTCTTACAAAATTCGTTCAGAGGCTGTGATGCAACCTGGATTGACCATATCTAGACCCACAGCTGGATGAGACATAAGGGTGGACACTCTTGGGGCTGAGAGGTTGGGTGAGGTTGGGTGAGCAAACGCAGACCCTTTAAAGTAATACTGCGTGGTACCCATCCCATGCGTCCCAAATCTCCAGGTTCAAGGGCATCTTCCTACATCGAGAACATACATGAGAAACCCAGAAGATGGTACACCGTGTGATTTTGAAAGGTTTCTAAAACGCACCTCATTTCTCATCTCCTTGTGCTCGGTTTCGCCATTCCAGCTACTTTACTAGCAATCTCCCTACTTGGAGAATCAGCACCTTTAACCTCCTGTTCCCTACAGGTTGCAATTTGTCCTGAGGATGAACGGGAAGAGGGGCAACCAATGAGAGACTAGATCTAGGTGTTGGGACAGGCACAGGTCACTCTATTTTCCCATCAGGAAGAAGAATTAACCACAGGCTCAGCCTGCCGCCCAGAAGCAGAATAGGGCCTGAGGCAATCCCGCGCTTTTGCGGCCAGCTCCCAAAAAAGACAGTTGAAAAATGGAGCTCAGGGAAACTGCAATTCAAAAACCTCAGAGTTATAAATGATAACTCTCGTCCACAAATATATTGAGGGAAGGCAACGAAGAGGATTTGAAAGCAAGGCAGAATTGCAGGAAACAGATTTCAGGAGGTAGATACGAATCGCCTTTAAAGCACATGAAAAGCGGCAAAACGTCGACAATGATGCCCTTGGCCAAAAAGGGCGTATGCGTTTTTTCCTGAATATATTCAGGAAAAAACGCATACGCCCTTTTTGGCCAACCAAGCAACCTGGAAAGGCAAATCAGCGCTACAAAGAAGTCTCGCTTCCCATCGGTGAAAAGGGCCATGCTGCAAAAAGTGTCAAAACCAGAAATGCAGGACAGGCCATGGAGAAATGGCAGCCTTGCTACACTGATGGACGGGATGTAAATTGCCAACAGCCACTCTGGAGAAGTGTACGTTGTGTCCTGAAACATGGAAAAAAAACAGCTTAGGGAGCATAGGGCGCGTCCACTCATGGGCGTATAAATTGGAAAAACTAAAAATCAGCAAGTCACAGGCACCCGAAAGTTTACGGCTGCTCTGTTGACAAGAACCTCCACTTCATGACACCTTAAATATCCCAGGAAAGAGAAAAATGGATAAAGAAGTTGTGGTCCTTATGTACAATGGAATATCACTCAGACATGAAATCAATGTTATAAGGCTAGTAGAAGCAACATGAGTGGAGTTAGGTACGACGATTCTAAGTGAAATAAGTCACACAGAAAAAGACACTTATCATAAGCTATCACTTATAGAGGGAATGTAAAAACCGCTACACTTGAACTGAATTACAAAACAGAACAGAGTCACACGTTTAGAAAACACACTATATCTGCTTAACAGGAAAGGTGAGGTGGGGTGATGCATAAAACAAGGGTTTCAAATTCGCTCAGATACCGTTCCATACACCCAATATGTAATAGACAAGACCTACTCCTTGCTCAGTGAACTGGACTCAACACCCCCTATTCCCCGCACAAAAATATATGTGACTAGTAAGAATCTTAAAACCTATGTATTGATATCTGTCTGGAAGTGAGTCAAGTGGGTGTAAAGCCGCATAAACACAACCATGAAAAGCAGCTAAACCCCATTATAAAAATAAATTACTTTTAAAAACCCGTAAAACAAAGACAGTGAAAGAGAGAGAAATTCTTACAAAATTCGTTCAGAGGCTGTGATGCAACCTGGATTGACCATATATAGACCCACACCTGGATGAGACATAAGGGTGGACACTCTTGGGGCTGAGAGGTTGGGTGAGGTTGGGTGAGCAAACGCAGACCCTTTAAAGTAATACTGCGTGGTACCCATCCCATGGGTCCCAAATCTCCAGGTTCAAGGGCATCTTCCTACATCGAGAACATGCATGAGAAACCCAGAAGATGGTACACCGTGTGATTTTGAAAGGTTTCTAAAACGCACCTCATTTCTCATCTCCTTGTGCTCGGTTTCGCCATTCCAGCTATTTTACTAGCAATCTCCCTACTTGGAGAATCAGCACCTTTAACCTCCTGTTCCCTACAGGTTGCAATTTGTCCTGAGGGTGAACGGGAAGAGGGGCAACCAATGAGAGACTAGATCTAGGTGTTGGGACAGGCACAGGTCACTCTATTTTCCCAACAGGAAGAAGAATTAACCACATGCTCAGCCTGCCGCCCAGAAGCAGAATAGGGCCTGAGGCAATCCCGCGCTTTTGAGGCCAGCTCCCAAAAAAAGACAGTTGAAAAATGGAGCTCAGGGAAACTGCAATTCACAAACCCGCAGAGTTATAAATGATAACTCTCATCCACAGATATATTGAGGGAAGGCAACGAAGAGGATTTGAAAGCAAGGCAGAATTGCAGGAAACAAATTTCAGGAGGTAGATACGAATCGCCTTTAAAGCACATGAAAAGCGGCAAAACGTCGACAATGATGCCCTTGGCCAAAAAGGGCGTATGCGTTTTTTCCTGAATATATTCAGGAAAAAACGCATACGCCCTTTTTGGCCAACCAAGCAACCTGGAAAGGCAAATCAGCGCTACAAAGAAGTCTCGCTTCCCTTCGGTCAAAAGGGCCATGCTGCAAAAAGTGCCAAACCCAGAAATCCAGGACAGGCCATGGAGAAATGGCAGCCTTGCTACACTGATGGGCGGGATGTAAATTGCCAACAGCCACTCTGGAGAAGTGTACGTTGTGTCCTGAAACATGGAAAAAAAACAGCTTAGGGAGCATAGGGCACGTCCACTCATGGGCGTATAAATTGGAAAAAACTAAAAATCAGCAAGACACAGGCACCAGAATGTTTAGGGCTGCTCTGTTGACAAGAACCTCCACTTCATGACACCTTAAATATCCCAGGAAAGAGAAAAATGGATAAAGAAGTTGTGGTCCTTATGTACAATGGAATATCACTCAGACATGAAATCAATGTTATAATGCTAGTAGAAGCAAGATGAGTGGAGTTAGGTACGACGATTCTAAGTGAAATAAGTCACACATAAAAAGACACTTATCATAAGCTATCACTTATAGAGGGAATGTAAAAACCGCTACACTTGAACTGAATTACAAAACAGAACAGAATCACACGTTTAGAAAACACACTATAGCTGCTTAACAGGAAAGGTGAGGTGGGGTGATGCATAAAACAATGGTTTCAAATTCGCTCACATACCGTTCCATACACCCAATATGTAATAGACAAGACCTACTCCTTGCTCAGTGAACTGGACTCAACACCCCCTATTCACCACACAAGAATATATGTGACTAGTAAGAATCTTAAAACCTATGTATTGATATCTGTCTGGAAGTGAGTCAAGTGGGTGTAAAGCCGCATAAACACAGCCATGAAAAGCAGCTAAACCCCATTATAAAAATAAATTACTTTTAAAAACCCGTAAAACAAAGACAGTGAAAGAGAGAGAAATTCTTACAAAATTCGTTCAGAGGCTGTGATGCAACCTGGATTGACCATATCTAGACCCACAGCTGGATGAGACATAAGGGTGGACACTCTTGGGGCTGAGAGGTTGGGTGAGGTTGGGTGAGCAAACGCAGACCCTTTAAAGTAATACTGCGTGGTACCCATCCCATGCGTCCCAAATCTCCAGGTTCAAGGGCATCTTCCTACATCGAGAACATACATGAGAAACCCAGAAGATGGTACACCGTGTGATTTTGAAAGGTTTCTAAAACGCACCTCATTTCTCATCTCCTTGTGCTCGGTTTCGCCATTCCAGCTACTTTACTAGCAATCTCCCTACTTGGAGAATCAGCACCTTTAACCTCCTGTTCCCTACAGGTTGCAATTTGTCCTGAGGATGAACGGGAAGAGGGGCAACCAATGAGAGACTAGATCTAGGTGTTGGGACAGGCACAGGTCACTCTATTTTCCCATCAGGAAGAAGAATTAACCACAGGCTCAGCCTGCCGCCCAGAAGCAGAATAGGGCCTGAGGCAATCCCGCGCTTTTGCGGCCAGCTCCCAAAAAAGACAGTTGAAAAATGGAGCTCAGGGAAACTGCAATTCAAAAACCTCAGAGTTATAAATGATAACTCTCGTCCACAAATATATTGAGGGAAGGCAACGAAGAGGATTTGAAAGCAAGGCAGAATTGCAGGAAACAGATTTCAGGAGGTAGATACGAATCGCCTTTAAAGCACATGAAAAGCGGCAAAACGTCGACAATGATGCCCTTGGCCAAAAAGGGCGTATGCGTTTTTTCCTGAATATATTCAGGAAAAAACGCATACGCCCTTTTTGGCCAACCAAGCAACCTGGAAAGGCAAATCAGCGCTACAAAGAAGTCTCGCTTCCCATCGGTGAAAAGGGCCATGCTGCAAAAAGTGTCAAAACCAGAAATGCAGGACAGGCCATGGAGAAATGGCAGCCTTGCTACACTGATGGACGGGATGTAAATTGCCAACAGCCACTCTGGAGAAGTGTACGTTGTGTCCTGAAACATGGAAAAAAAACAGCTTAGGGAGCATAGGGCGCGTCCACTCATGGGCGTATAAATTGGAAAAACTAAAAATCAGCAAGTCACAGGCACCCGAAAGTTTACGGCTGCTCTGTTGACAAGAACCTCCACTTCATGACACCTTAAATATCCCAGGAAAGAGAAAAATGGATAAAGAAGTTGTGGTCCTTATGTACAATGGAATATCACTCAGACATGAAATCAATGTTATAAGGCTAGTAGAAGCAACATGAGTGGAGTTAGGTACGACGATTCTAAGTGAAATAAGTCACACAGAAAAAGACACTTATCATAAGCTATCACTTATAGAGGGAATGTAAAAACCGCTACACTTGAACTGAATTACAAAACAGAACAGAGTCACACGTTTAGAAAACACACTATATCTGCTTAACAGGAAAGGTGAGGTGGGGTGATGCATAAAACAAGGGTTTCAAATTCGCTCAGATACCGTTCCATACACCCAATATGTAATAGACAAGACCTACTCCTTGCTCAGTGAACTGGACTCAACACCCCCTATTCCCCGCACAAAAATATATGTGACTAGTAAGAATCTTAAAACCTATGTATTGATATCTGTCTGGAAGTGAGTCAAGTGGGTGTAAAGCCGCATAAACACAACCATGAAAAGCAGCTAAACCCCATTATAAAAATAAATTACTTTTAAAAACCCGTAAAACAAAGACAGTGAAAGAGAGAGAAATTCTTACAAAATTCGTTCAGAGGCTGTGATGCAACCTGGATTGACCATATATAGACCCACACCTGGATGAGACATAAGGGTGGACACTCTTGGGGCTGAGAGGTTGGGTGAGGTTGGGTGAGCAAACGCAGACCCTTTAAAGTAATACTGCGTGGTACCCATCCCATGGGTCCCAAATCTCCAGGTTCAAGGGCATCTTCCTACATCGAGAACATGCATGAGAAACCCAGAAGATGGTACACCGTGTGATTTTGAAAGGTTTCTAAAACGCACCTCATTTCTCATCTCCTTGTGCTCGGTTTCGCCATTCCAGCTACTTTACTAGCAATCTCCCTACTTGGAGAATCAGCACCTTTAACCTCCTGTTCCCTACAGGTTGCAATTTGTCCTGAGGATGAACGGGAAGAGGGGCAACCAATGAGAGACTAGATCTAGGTGTTGGGACAGGCACAGGTCACTCTATTTTCCCATCAGGAAGAAGAATTAACCACAGGCTCAGCCTGCCGCCCAGAAGCAGAATAGGGCCTGAGGCAATCCCGCGCTTTTGCGGCCAGCTCCCAAAAAAGACAGTTGAAAAATGGAGCTCAGGGAAACTGCAATTCAAAAACCTCAGAGTTATAAATGATAACTCTCGTCCACAAATATATTGAGGGAAGGCAACGAAGAGGATTTGAAAGCAAGGCAGAATTGCAGGAAACAGATTTCAGGAGGTAGATACGAATCGCCTTTAAAGCACATGAAAAGCGGCAAAACGTCGACAATGATGCCCTTGGCCAAAAAGGGCGTATGCGTTTTTTCCTGAATATATTCAGGAAAAAACGCATACGCCCTTTTTGGCCAACCAAGCAACCTGGAAAGGCAAATCAGCGCTACAAAGAAGTCTCGCTTCCCATCGGTGAAAAGGGCCATGCTGCAAAAAGTGTCAAAACCAGAAATGCAGGACAGGCAATGGAGAAATTGCAGCCTTGCTACACTGATGGGCGGGATGTAAATTGCCAACAGCCACTCTGGAGAAGTGTACGTTGTGTCCTGAAACATCGAAAAAAAACAGCTTAGGGAGCATAGGGCACGTCCACTCATGGGCGTATAAATTGGAAAAACTAAAAATCAGCAAGACACAGGCACCGGAAAGTTTAGGGCTGCTCTGTTGACAAGAACCTCCACTTCATGACACCTTAAATATCCCAGGAAAGAGAAAAATGGATAAAGAAGTTGTGGTCCTTATGTACAATTGAATATCACTCAGACATGAAATCAATGTCATAAGGCTAGTAGAAGCAAGATGAGTGGAGTTAGGTACGACGATTCTAAGTGAAATAAGTCACACAGAAAAAGACACTTATCATAAGCTATCACTTATAGAGGGAATGTAAAAACCGCTACACGTGAACTGAATTACAAAACAGAACAGAGTCACACGTTTAGAAAACACACTATGGCTGCTTAACGGGAAAGGTGAGGTGGGGTGATGCATAAAACAAGGGTTTCAAATTCGCTCAGAAACCGTTCCATACACCCAATATGTAATAGACAAGACCTACTCCTTGCTCAGTGAACTGGACTCAACACCCCCTATTCCCCGCACAAGAATATATGTGACTAGTAAGAATCTTAAAACCTATGTATTGATATCTGTCTGGAAGTGAGTCAAGTGGGTGTAAAGCCGCATAAACACAACCATGAAAAGCAGCTAAACCCCATTATAAAAATAAATTACTTTTAAAAACCCGCAAAAAAAGATAGTGAAAGAGAGAGAAATTCTTACAAAATTCGTTCAGAGGCTGTGATGCAACCTGGATTGACCATATCTAGACCCACACCTGGATGAGACATAAGGGTGGACACTCTTGGGGCTGAGAGGTTGGGTGAGGTTGGGTGAGCAAACGCAGACCCTTTAAAGTAATACTGCGTGGTACCCATCCCATGGGTCCCAAATCTCCAGGTTCAAGGGCATCTTCCTACATCAAAAACATGCATGAGAAACCCAGAAGATGGTACACCGTGTGATTTTGAAAGGTTTCTAAAACGCACCTCATTTCTCATCTCCTTGTGCTCGGTTTCGCCATTCCAGCTATTTTACTAGCAATCTCCCTACTTGGAGAATCAGCACCTTTAACCTCCTGTTCCCTACAGGTTGCAATTTGTCCTGAGGGTGAACGGGAAGAGGGGCAACCAATGAGAGACTAGATCTAGGTGTTGGGACAGGCACAGGTCACTCTATTTTCCCAACAGGAAGAAGAATTAACCACATGCTCAGCCTGCCGCCCAGAAGCAGAATAGGGCCTGAGGCAATCCCGCGCTTTTGAGGCCAGCTCCCAAAAAAAGACAGTTGAAAAATGGAGCTCAGGGAAACTGCAATTCACAAACCCGCAGAGTTATAAATGATAACTCTCATCCACAGATATATTGAGGGAAGGCAACGAAGAGGATTTGAAAGCAAGGCAGAATTGCAGGAAACAAATTTCAGGAGGTAGATACGAATCGCCTTTAAAGCACATGAAAAGCGGCAAAACGTCGACAATGATGCCCTTGGCCAAAAAGGGCGTATGCGTTTTTTCCTGAATATATTCAGGAAAAAACGCATACGCCCTTTTTGGCCAACCAAGCAACCTGGAAAGGCAAATCAGCGCTACAAAGAAGTCTCGCTTCCCTTCGGTCAAAAGGGCCATGCTGCAAAAAGTGTCAAACCCAGAAATCCAGGACAGGCCATGGAGAAATGGCAGCCTTGCTACACTGATGGGCGGGATGTAAATTGCCAACAGCCACTCTGGAGAAGTGTACGTTGTGTCCTGAAACATGGAAAAAAAAACAGCTTAGGGAGCATAGGGCACGTCCACTCATGGGCGTATAAATTGGAAAAACTAAAAATCAGCAAGACACAGGCACCAGAATGTTTAGGGCTGCTCTGTTGACAAGAACCTCCACTTCATGACACCTTAAATATCCCAGGAAAGAGAAAAATGGATAAAGAAGTTGTGGTCCTTATGTACAATGGAATATCACTCAGACATGAAATCAATGTTATAATGCTAGTAGAAGCAAGATGAGTGGAGTTAGGTACGACGATTCTAAGTGAAATAAGTCACACAGAAAAAAACACTTATCATAAGCTATCACTTATAGAGGGAATGTAAAAACCGCTACACTTGAACTGAATTACAAAACAGAACAGAGTCACACGTTTAGAAAACACACTATAGCTGCTTAACAGGAAAGGTGAGGTGGGGTGATGCATAAAACAATGGTTTCAAATTCGCTCACATACCGTTCCATACACCCAATATGTAATAGACAAGACCTACTCCTTGCTCAGTGAACTGGACTCAACACCCCCTATTCCCCGCACAAAAATATATGTGACTAGTAAGAATCTTAAAACCTATGTATTGATATCTGTCTGGAAGTGAGTCAAGTGGGTGTAAAGCCGCATAAACACAACCATGAAAAGC
The DNA here is from genome assembly GCF_028021215.1 of Eschrichtius robustus. Classification (NCBI taxonomy): domain Eukaryota; kingdom Metazoa; phylum Chordata; class Mammalia; order Artiodactyla; family Eschrichtiidae; genus Eschrichtius; species Eschrichtius robustus. The sequence continues at coordinate 199,634 of NW_027175214.1, forward strand.
AGCTAAACCCCATTATAAAAATAAATTACTTTTAAAAACCCGTAAAACAAAGACAGTGAAAGAGGGAGAAATTCTTACAAAATTCGTTCAGAGGCTGTGATGCAACCTGGATTGACCATATATAGACCCACACCTGGATGAGACATAAGGGTGGACACTCTTGGGGCTGAGAGGTTGGGTGAGGTTGGGTGAGCAAACGCAGACCCTTTAAAGTAATACTGCGTGGTACCCATCCCATGGGTCCCAAATCTCCAGGTTCAAGGGCATCTTCCTACATCGAGAACATGCATGAGAAACCCAGAAGATGGTACACCGTGTGATTTTGAAAGGTTTCTAAAACGCACCTCATTTCTCATCTCCTTGTGCTCGGTTTCGCCATTCCAGCTACTTTACTAGCAATCTCCCTACTTGGAGAATCAGCACCTTTAACCTCCTGTTCCCTACAGGTTGCAATTTGTCCTGAGGATGAACGGGAAGAGGGGCAACCAATGAGAGACTAGATCTAGGTGTTGGGACAGGCACAGGTCACTCTATTTTCCCATCAGGAAGAAGAATTAACCACAGGCTCAGCCTGCCGCCCAGAAGCAGAATAGGGCCTGAGGCAATCCCGCGCTTTTGCGGCCAGCTCCCAAAAAAGACAGTTGAAAAATGGAGCTCAGGGAAACTGCAATTCAAAAACCTCAGAGTTATAAATGATAACTCTCGTCCACAAATATATTGAGGGAAGGCAACGAAGAGGATTTGAAAGCAAGGCAGAATTGCAGGAAACAGATTTCAGGAGGTAGATACGAATCGCCTTTAAAGCACATGAAAAGCGGCAAAACGTCGACAATGATGCCCTTGGCCAAAAAGGGCGTATGCGTTTTTTCCTGAATATATTCAGGAAAAAACGCATACGCCCTTTTTGGCCAACCAAGCAACCTGGAAAGGCAAATCAGCGCTACAAAGAAGTCTCGCTTCCCATCGGTGAAAAGGGCCATGCTGCAAAAAGTGTCAAAACCAGAAATGCAGGACAGGCAATGGAGAAATGGCAGCCTTGCTACACTGATGGGCGGGATGTAAATTGCCAACAGCCACTCTGGAGAAGTGTACGTTGTGTCCTGAAACATCGAAAAAAAACAGCTTAGGGAGCATAGGGCACGTCCACTCATGGGCGTATAAATTGGAAAAACTAAAAATCAGCAAGACACAGGCACCGGAAAGTTTAGGGCTGCTCTGTTGACAAGAACCTCCACTTCATGACACCTTAAATATCCCAGGAAAGAGAAAAATGGATAAAGAAGTTGTGGTCCTTATGTACAATTGAATATCACTCAGACATGAAATCAATGTCATAAGGCTAGTAGAAGCAAGATGAGTGGAGTTAGGTACGACGATTCTAAGTGAAATAAGTCACACAGAAAAAGACACTTATCATAAGCTATCACTTATAGAGGGAATGTAAAAACCGCTACACGTGAACTGAATTACAAAACAGAACAGAGTCACACGTTTAGAAAACACACTATGGCTGCTTAACGGGAAAGGTGAGGTGGGGTGATGCATAAAACAAGGGTTTCAAATTCGCTCAGAAACCGTTCCATACACCCAATATGTAATAGACAAGACCTACTCCTTGCTCAGTGAACTGGACTCAACACCCCCTATTCCCCGCACAAGAATATATGTGACTAGTAAGAATCTTAAAACCTATGTATTGATATCTGTCTGGAAGTGAGTCAAGTGGGTGTAAAGCCGCATAAACACAACCATGAAAAGCAGCTAAACCCCATTATAAAAATAAATTACTTTTAAAAACCCGCAAAAAAAGATAGTGAAAGAGAGAGAAATTCTTACAAAATTCGTACAGAGGCTGTGATGCAACCTGGATTGACCATATCTAGACCCACACCTGGATGAGTCATAAGGGTGGACACTCTTGGGGCTGAGAGGTTGGGTGAGGTTGGGTGAGCAAACGCAGACCCTTTAAAGTAATACTGCGTGGTACCCATCCCATGGGTCCCAAATCTCCAGGTTCAAGGGCATCTTCCTACATCAAAAACATGCATGAGAAACCCAGAAGATGGTACACCGTGTGATTTTGAAAGGTTTCTAAAACGCACCTCATTTCTCATCTCCTTGTGCTCGGTTTCGCCATTCCAGCTATTTTACTAGCAATCTCCCTACTTGGAGAATCAGCACCTTTAACCTCCTGTTCCCTACAGGTTGCAATTTGTCCTGAGGGTGAACGGGAAGAGGGGCAACCAATGAGAGACTAGATCTAGGTGTTGGGACAGGCACAGGTCACTCTATTTTCCCAACAGGAAGAAGAATTAACCACATGCTCAGCCTGCCGCCCAGAAGCAGAATAGGGCCTGAGGCAATCCCGCGCTTTTGAGGCCAGCTCCCAAAAAAAGACAGTTGAAAAATGGAGCTCAGGGAAACTGCAATTCACAAACCCGCAGAGTTATAAATGATAACTCTCATCCACAGATATATTGAGGGAAGGCAACGAAGAGGATTTGAAAGCAAGGCAGAATTGCAGGAAACAAATTTCAGGAGGTAGATACGAATCGCCTTTAAAGCACATGAAAAGCGGCAAAACGTCGACAATGATGCCCTTGGCCAAAAAGGGCGTATGCGTTTTTTCCTGAATATATTCAGGAAAAAACGCATACGCCCTTTTTGGCCAACCAAGCAACCTGGAAAGGCAAATCAGCGCTACAAAGAAGTCTCGCTTCCCTTCGGTCAAAAGGGCCATGCTGCAAAAAGTGTCAAACCCAGAAATCCAGGACAGGCCATGGAGAAATGGCAGCCTTGCTACACTGATGGGCGGGATGTAAATTGCCAACAGCCACTCTGGAGAAGTGTACGTTGTGTCCTGAAACATGGAAAAAAAACAGCTTAGGGAGCATAGGGCACGTCCACTCATGGGCGTATAAATTGGAAAAACTAAAAATCAGCAATACACAGGCACCAGAATGTTTAGGGCTGCTCTGTTGACAAGAACCTCCACTTCATGACACCTTAAATATCCCAGGAAAGAGAAAAATGGATAAAGAAGTTGTGGTCCTTATGTACAATGGAATATCACTCAGACATGAAATCAATGTTATAATGCTAGTAGAAGCAAGATGAGTGGAGTTAGGTACGACGATTCTAAGTGAAATAAGTCACACAGAAAAAGACACTTATCATAAGCTATCACTTATAGAGGGAATGTAAAAACCGCTACACTTGAACTGAATTACAAAACAGAACAGAGTCACACGTTTAGAAAACACACTATAGCTGCTTAACAGGAAAGGTGAGGTGGGGTGATGCATAAAACAATGGTTTCAAATTCGCTCACATACCGTTCCATACACCCAATATGTAATAGACAAGACCTACTCCTTGCTCAGTGAACTGGACTCAACACCCCCTATTCACCACACAAGAATATATGTGACTAGTAAGAATCTTAAAACCTATGTATTGATATCTGTCTGGAAGTGAGTCAAGTGGGTGTAAAGCCGCATAAACACAGCCATGAAAAGCAGCTAAACCCCATTATAAAAATAAATTACTTTTAAAAACCCGTAAAACAAAGAGAGTGAAAGAGAGAGAAATTCTTACAAAATTCGTTCAGAGGCTGTGATGCAACCTGGATTGACCATATCTAGACCCACAGCTGGATGAGACATAAGGGTGGACACTCTTGGGGCTGAGAGGTTGGGTGAGGTTGGGTGAGCAAACGCAGACCCTTTAAAGTAATACTGCGTGGTACCCATCCCATGCGTCCCAAATCTCCAGGTTCAAGGGCATCTTCCTACATCGAGAACATACATGAGAAACCCAGAAGATGGTACACCGTGTGATTTTGAAAGGTTTCTAAAACGCACCTCATTTCTCATCTCCTTGTGCTCGGTTTCGCCATTCCAGCTACTTTACTAGCAATCTCCCTACTTGGAGAATCAGCACCTTTAACCTCCTGTTCCCTACAGGTTGCAATTTGTCCTGAGGATGAACGGGAAGAGGGGCAACCAATGAGAGACTAGATCTAGGTGTTGGGACAGGCACAGGTCACTCTATTTTCCCATCAGGAAGAAGAATTAACCACAGGCTCAGCCTGCCGCCCAGAAGCAGAATAGGGCCTGAGGCAATCCCGCGCTTTTGCGGCCAGCTCCCAAAAAAGACAGTTGAAAAATGGAGCTCAGGGAAACTGCAATTCAAAAACCTCAGAGTTATAAATGATAACTCTCGTCCACAAATATATTGAGGGAAGGCAACGAAGAGGATTTGAAAGCAAGGCAGAATTGCAGGAAACAGATTTCAGGAGGTAGATACGAATCGCCTTTAAAGCACATGAAAAGCGGCAAAACGTCGACAATGATGCCCTTGGCCAAAAAGGGCGTATGCGTTTTTTCCTGAATATATTCAGGAAAAAACGCATACGCCCTTTTTGGCCAACCAAGCAACCTGGAAAGGCAAATCAGCGCTACAAAGAAGTCTCGCTTCCCATCGGTGAAAAGGGCCATGCTGCAAAAAGTGTCAAAACCAGAAATGCAGGACAGGCCATGGAGAAATGGCAGCCTTGCTACACTGATGGACGGGATGTAAATTGCCAACAGCCACTCTGGAGAAGTGTACGTTGTGTCCTGAAACATGGAAAAAAAACAGCTTAGGGAGCATAGGGCGCGTCCACTCATGGGCGTATAAATTGGAAAAACTAAAAATCAGCAAGTCACAGGCACCCGAAAGTTTACGGCTGCTCTGTTGACAAGAACCTCCACTTCATGACACCTTAAATATCCCAGGAAAGAGAAAAATGGATAAAGAAGTTGTGGTCCTTATGTACAATGGAATATCACTCAGACATGAAATCAATGTTATAAGGCTAGTAGAAGCAAGATGAGTGGAGTTAGGTACGACGATTCTAAGTGAAATAAGTCACACAGAAAAAGACACTTATCATAAGCTATCACTTATAGAGGGAATGTAAAAACCGCTACACTTGAACTGAATTACAAAACAGAACAGAGTCACACGTTTAGAAAACACACTATATCTGCTTAACAGGAAAGGTGAGGTGGGGTGATGCATAAAACAAGGGTTTCAAATTCGCTCAGATACCGTTCCATACACCCAATATGTAATAGACAAGACCTACTCCTTGCTCAGTGAACTGGACTCAACACCCCCTATTCCCCGCACAAAAATATATGTGACTAGTAAGAATCTTAAAACCTATGTATTGATATCTGTCTGGAAGTGAGTCAAGTGGGTGTAAAGCCGCATAAACACAACCATGAAAAGCAGCTAAACCCCATTATAAAAATAAATTACTTTTAAAAACCCGTAAAACAAAGACAGTGAAAGAGAGAGAAATTCTTACAAAATTCGTTCAGAGGCTGTGATGCAACCTGGATTGACCATATATAGACCCACACCTGGATGAGACATAAGGGTGGACACTCTTGGGGCTGAGAGGTTGGGTGAGGTTGGGTGAGCAAACGCAGACCCTTTAAAGTAATACTGCGTGGTACCCATCCCATGGGTCCCAAATGTCCAGGTTCAAGGGCATCTTCCTACATCGAGAACATGCATGAGAAACCCAGAAGATGGTACACCGTGTGATTTTGAAAGGTTTCTAAAACGCACCTCATTTCTCATCTCCTTGTGCTCGGTTTCGCCATTCCAGCTACTTTACTAGCAATCTCCCTACTTGGAGAATCAGCACCTTTAACCTCCTGTTCCCTACAGGTTGCAATTTGTCCTGAGGATGAACGGGAAGAGGGGCAACCAATGAGAGACTAGATCTAGGTGTTGGGACAGGCACAGGTCACTCTATTTTCCCATCAGGAAGAAGAATTAACCACAGGCTCAGCCTGCCGCCCAGAAGCAGAATAGGGCCTGAGGCAATCCCGCGCTTTTGCGGCCAGCTCCCAAAAAAGACAGTTGAAAAATGGAGCTCAGGGAAACTGCAATTCAAAAACCTCAGAGTTATAAATGATAACTCTCGTCCACAAATATATTGAGGGAAGGCAACGAAGAGGATTTGAAAGCAAGGCAGAATTGCAGGAAACAGATTTCAGGAGGTAGATACGAATCGCCTTTAAAGCACATGAAAAGCGGTAAAACGTCGACAATGATGCCCTTGGCCAAAAAGGGCGTATGCGTTTTTTCCTGAATATATTCAGGAAAAAACGCATACGCCCTTTTTGGCCAACCAAGCAACCTGGAAAGGCAAATCAGCGCTACAAAGAAGTCTCGCTTCCCATCGGTGAAAAGGGCCATGCTGCAAAAAGTGTCAAAACCAGAAATGCAGGACAGGCAATGGAGAAATGGCAGCCTTGCTACACTGATGGGCGGGATGTAAATTGCCAACAGCCACTCTGGAGAAGTGTACGTTGTGTCCTGAAACATCGAAAAAAAACAGCTTAGGGAGCATAGGGCACGTCCACTCATGGGCGTATAAATTGGAAAAACTAAAAATCAGCAAGACACAGGCACCGGAAAGTTTAGGGCTGCTCTGTTGACAAGAACCTCCACTTCATGACACCTTAAATATCCCAGGAAAGAGAAAAATGGATAAAGAAGTTGTGGTCCTTATGTACAATTGAATATCACTCAGACATGAAATCAATGTCATAAGGCTAGTAGAAGCAAGATGAGTGGAGTTAGGTACGACGATTCTAAGTGAAATAAGTCACACAGAAAAAGACACTTATCATAAGCTATCACTTATAGAGGGAATGTAAAAACCGCTACACGTGAACTGAATTACAAAACAGAACAGAGTCACACGTTTAGAAAACACACTATGGCTGCTTAACGGGAAAGGTGAGGTGGGGTGATGCATAAAACAAGGGTTTCAAATTCGCTCAGAAACCGTTCCATACACCCAATATGTAATAGACAAGACCTACTCCTTGCTCAGTGAACTGGACTCAACACCCCCTATTCCCCGCACAAGAATATATGTGACTAGTAAGAATCTTAAAACCTATGTATTGATATCTGTCTGGAAGTGAGTCAAGTGGGTGTAAAGCCGCATAAACACAACCATGAAAAGCAGCTAAACCCCATTATAAAAATAAATTACTTTTAAAAACCCGCAAAAAAAGATAGTGAAAGAGAGAGAAATTCTTACAAAATTCGTTCAGAGGCTGTGATGCAACCTGGATTGACCATATCTAGACCCACACCTGGATGAGTCATAAGGGTGGACACTCTTGGGGCTGAGAGGTTGGGTGAGGTTGGGTGAGCAAACGCAGACCCTTTAAAGTAATACTGCGTGGTACCCATCCCATGGGTCCCAAATCTCCAGGTTCAAGGGCATCTTCCTACATCAAAAACATGCATGAGAAACCCAGAAGATGGTACACCGTGTGATTTTGAAAGGTTTCTAAAACGCACCTCATTTCTCATCTCCTTGTGCTCGGTTTCGCCATTCCAGCTATTTTACTAGCAATCTCCCTACTTGGAGAATCAGCACCTTTAACCTCCTGTTCCCTACAGGTTGCAATTTGTCCTGAGGGTGAACGGGAAGAGGGGCAACCAATGAGAGACTAGATCTAGGTGTTGGGACAGGCACAGGTCACTCTATTTTCCCAACAGGAAGAAGAATTAACCACATGCTCAGCCTGCCGCCCAGAAGCAGAATAGGGCCTGAGGCAATCCCGCGCTTTTGAGGCCAGCTCCCAAAAAAAGACAGTTGAAAAATGGAGCTCAGGGAAACTGCAATTCACAAACCCGCAGAGTTATAAATGATAACTCTCATCCACAGATATATTGAGGGAAGGCAACGAAGAGGATTTGAAAGCAAGGCAGAATTGCAGGAAACAAATTTCAGGAGGTAGATACGAATCGCCTTTAAAGCACATGAAAAGCGGCAAAACGTCGACAATGATGCCCTTGGCCAAAAAGGGCGTATGCGTTTTTTCCTGAATATATTCAGGAAAAAACGCATACGCCCTTTTTGGCCAACCAAGCAACCTGGAAAGGCAAATCAGCGCTACAAAGAAGTCTCGCTTCCCTTCGGTCAAAAGGGCCATGCTGCAAAAAGTGTCAAACCCAGAAATCCAGGACAGGCCATGGAGAAATGGCAGCCTTGCTACACTGATGGGCGGGATGTAAATTGCCAACAGCCACTCTGGAGAAGTGTACGTTGTGTCCTGAAACATGGAAAAAAAACAGCTTAGGGAGCATAGGGCACGTCCACTCATGGGCGTATAAATTGGAAAAACTAAAAATCAGCAATACACAGGCACCAGAATGTTTAGGGCTGCTCTGTTGACAAGAACCTCCACTTCATGACACCTTAAATATCCCAGGAAAGAGAAAAATGGATAAAGAAGTTGTGGTCCTTATGTACAATGGAATATCACTCAGACATGAAATCAATGTTATAATGCTAGTAGAAGCAAGATGAGTGGAGTTAGGTACGACGATTCTAAGTGAAATAAGTCACACAGAAAAAGACACTTATCATAAGCTATCACTTATAGAGGGAATGTAAAAACCGCTACACTTGAACTGAATTACAAAACAGAACAGAGTCACACGTTTAGAAAACACACTATAGCTGCTTAACAGGAAAGGTGAGGTGGGGTGATGCATAAAACAATGGTTTCAAATTCGCTCACATACCGTTCCATACACCCAATATGTAATAGACAAGACCTACTCCTTGCTCAGTGAACTGGACTCAACACCCCCTATTCACCACACAAGAATATATGTGACTAGTAAGAATCTTAAAACCTATGTATTGATATCTGTCTGGAAGTGAGTCAAGTGGGTGTAAAGCCGCATAAACACAGCCATGAAAAGCAGCTAAACCCCATTATAAAAATAAATTACTTTTAAAAACCCGTAAAACAAAGAGAGTGAAAGAGAGAGAAATTCTTACAAAATTCGTTCAGAGGCTGTGATGCAACCTGGATTGACCATATCTAGACCCACAGCTGGATGAGACATAAGGGTGGACACTCTTGGGGCTGAGAGGTTGGGTGAGGTTGGGTGAGCAAACGCAGACCCTTTAAAGTAATACTGCGTGGTACCCATCCCATGCGTCCCAAATCTCCAGGTTCAAGGGCATCTTCCTACATCGAGAACATACATGAGAAACCCAGAAGATGGTACACCGTGTGATTTTGAAAGGTTTCTAAAACGCACCTCATTTCTCATCTCCTTGTGCTCGGTTTCGCCATTCCAGCTACTTTACTAGCAATCTCCCTACTTGGAGAATCAGCACCTTTAACCTCCTGTTCCCTACAGGTTGCAATTTGTCCTGAGGATGAACGGGAAGAGGGGCAACCAATGAGAGACTAGATCTAGGTGTTGGGACAGGCACAGGTCACTCTATTTTCCCATCAGGAAGAAGAATTAACCACAGGCTCAGCCTGCCGCCCAGAAGCAGAATAGGGCCTGAGGCAATCCCGCGCTTTTGCGGCCAGCTCCCAAAAAAGACAGTTGAAAAATGGAGCTCAGGGAAACTGCAATTCAAAAACCTCAGAGTTATAAATGATAACTCTCGTCCACAAATATATTGAGGGAAGGCAACGAAGAGGATTTGAAAGCAAGGCAGAATTGCAGGAAACAGATTTCAGGAGGTAGATACGAATCGCCTTTAAAGCACATGAAAAGCGGCAAAACGTCGACAATGATGCCCTTGGCCAAAAAGGGCGTATGCGTTTTTTCCTGAATATATTCAGGAAAAAACGCATACGCCCTTTTTGGCCAACCAAGCAACCTGGAAAGGCAAATCAGCGCTACAAAGAAGTCTCGCTTCCCATCGGTGAAAAGGGCCATGCTGCAAAAAGTGTCAAAACCAGAAATGCAGGACAGGCCATGGAGAAATGGCAGCCTTGCTACACTGATGGACGGGATGTAAATTGCCAACAGCCACTCTGGAGAAGTGTACGTTGTGTCCTGAAACATGGAAAAAAAACAGCTTAGGGAGCATAGGGCGCGTCCACTCATGGGCGTATAAATTGGAAAAACTAAAAATCAGCAAGTCACAGGCACCCGAAAGTTTACGGCTGCTCTGTTGACAAGAACCTCCACTTCATGACACCTTAAATATCCCAGGAAAGAGAAAAATGGATAAAGAAGTTGTGGTCCTTATGTACAATGGAATATCACTCAGACATGAAATCAATGTTATAAGGCTAGTAGAAGCAAGATGAGTGGAGTTAGGTACGACGATTCTAAGTGAAATAAGTCACACAGAAAAAGACACTTATCATAAGCTATCACTTATAGAGGGAATGTAAAAACCGCTACACTTGAACTGAATTACAAAACAGAACAGAGTCACACGTTTAGAAAACACACTATATCTGCTTAACAGGAAAGGTGAGGTGGGGTGATGCATAAAACAAGGGTTTCAAATTCGCTCAGATACCGTTCCATACACCCAATATGTAATAGACAAGACCTACTCCTTGCTCAGTGAACTGGACTCAACACCCCCTATTCCCCGCACAAAAATATATGTGACTAGTAAGAATCTTAAAACCTATGTATTGATATCTGTCTGGAAGTGAGTCAAGTGGGTGTAAAGCCGCATAAACACAACCATGAAAAGCAGCTAAACCCCATTATAAAAATAAATTACTTTTAAAAACCCGTAAAACAAAGACAGTGAAAGAGAGAGAAATTCTTACAAAATTCGTTCAGAGGCTGTGATGCAACCTGGATTGACCATATATAGACCCACACCTGGATGAGACATAAGGGTGGACACTCTTGGGGCTGAGAGGTTGGGTGAGGTTGGGTGAGCAAACGCAGACCCTTTAAAGTAATACTGCGTGGTACCCATCCCATGGGTCCCAAATGTCCAGGTTCAAGGGCATCTTCCTACATCGAGAACATGCATGAGAAACCCAGAAGATGGTACACCGTGTGATTTTGAAAGGTTTCTAAAACGCACCTCATTTCTCATCTCCTTGTGCTCGGTTTCGCCATTCCAGCTACTTTACTAGCAATCTCCCTACTTGGAGAATCAGCACCTTTAACCTCCTGTTCCCTACAGGTTGCAATTTGTCCTGAGGATGAACGGGAAGAGGGGCAACCAATGAGAGACTAGATCTAGGTGTTGGGACAGGCACAGGTCACTCTATTTTCCCATCAGGAAGAAGAATTAACCACAGGCTCAGCCTGCCGCCCAGAAGCAGAATAGGGCCTGAGGCAATCCCGCGCTTTTGCGGCCAGCTCCCAAAAAAGACAGTTGAAAAATGGAGCTCAGGGAAACTGCAATTCAAAAACCTCAGAGTTATAAATGATAACTCTCGTCCACAAATATATTGAGGGAAGGCAACGAAGAGGATTTGAAAGCAAGGCAGAATTGCAGGAAACAGATTTCAGGAGGTAGATACGAATCGCCTTTAAAGCACATGAAAAGCGGCAAAACGTCGACAATGATGCCCTTGGCCAAAAAGGGCGTATGCGTTTTTTCCTGAATATATTCAGGAAAAAACGCATACGCCCTTTTTGGCCAACCAAGCAACCTGGAAAGGCAAATCAGCGCTACAAAGAAGTCTCGCTTCCCATCGGTGAAAAGGGCCATGCTGCAAAAAGTGTCAAAACCAGAAATGCAGGACAGGCAATGGAGAAATGGCAGCCTTGCTACACTGATGGGCGGGATGTAAATTGCCAACAGCCACTCTGGAGAAGTGTACGTTGTGTCCTGAAACATCGAAAAAAAACAGCTTAGGGAGCATAGGGCACGTCCACTCATGGGCGTATAAATTGGAAAAACTAAAAATCAGCAAGACACAGGCACCGGAAAGTTTAGGGCTGCTCTGTTGACAAGAACCTCCACTTCATGACACCTTAAATATCCCAGGAAAGAGAAAAATGGATAAAGAAGTTGTGGTCCTTATGTACAATTGAATATCACTCAGACATGAAATCAATGTCATAAGGCTAGTAGAAGCAAGATGAGTGGAGTTAGGTACGACGATTCTAAGTGAAATAAGTCACACAGAAAAAGACACTTATCATAAGCTATCACTTATAGAGGGAATGTAAAAACCGCTACACGTGAACTGAATTACAAAACAGAACAGAGTCACACGTTTAGAAAACACACTATGGCTGCTTAACGGGAAAGGTGAGGTGGGGTGATGCATAAAACAAGGGTTTCAAATTCGCTCAGAAACCGTTCCATACACCCAATATGTAATAGACAAGACCTACTCCTTGCTCAGTGAACTGGACTCAACACCCCCTATTCCCCGCACAAGAATATATGTGACTAGTAAGAATCTTAAAACCTATGTATTGATATCTGTCTGGAAGTGAGTCAAGTGGGTGTAAAGCCGCATAAACACAACCATGAAAAGCAGCTAAACCCCATTATAAAAATAAATTACTTTTAAAAACCCGCAAAAAAAGATAGTGAAAGAGAGAGAAATTCTTACAAAATTCGTTCAGAGGCTGTGATGCAACCTGGATTGACCATATCTAGACCCACACCTGGATGAGACATAAGGGTGGACACTCTTGGGGCTGAGAGGTTGGGTGAGGTTGGGTGAGCAAACGCAGACCCTTTAAAGTAATACTGCGTGGTACCCATCCCATGGGTCCCAAATCTCCAGGTTCAAGGGCATCTTCCTACATCAAAAACATGCATGAGAAACCCAGAAGATGGTACACCGTGTGATTTTGAAAGGTTTCTAAAACGCACCTCATTTCTCATCTCCTTGTGCTCGGTTTCGCCATTCCAGCTATTTTACTAGCAATCTCCCTACTTGGAGAATCAGCACCTTTAACCTCCTGTTCCCTACAGGTTGCAATTTGTCCTGAGGATGAACGGGAAGAGGGGCAACCAATGAGAGACTAGATCTAGGTGTTGGGACAGGCACAGGTCACTCTATTTTCCCAACAGGAAGAAGAATTAACCACATGCTCAGCCTGCCGCCCAGAAGCAGAATAGGGCCTGAGGCAATCCCGCGCTTTTGCGGCCAGCTCCCAAAAAAGACAGTTGAAAAATGGAGCTCAGGGAAACTGCAATTCACAAACCCGCAGAGTTATAAATGATAACTCTCATCCACAGATATATTGAGGGAAGGCAACGAAGAGGATTTGAAAGCAAGGCAGAATTGCAGGAAACAAATTTCAGGAGGTAGATACGAATCGCCTTTAAAGCACATGAAAAGCGGCAAAACATCGACAATGATGCCCTTGGCCAAAAAGGGCGTATGCGTTTTTTCCTGAATATATTCAGGAAAAAACGCATACGCCCTTTTTGGCCAACCAAGCAACCTGGAAAGGCAAATCAGCGCTACAAAGAAGTCTCGCTTCCCTTCGGTCAAAAGGGCCATGCTGCAAAAAGTGCCAAACCCAGAAATCCAGGACAGGCCATGGAGAAATGGCAGCCTTGCTACACTGATGGGCGGGATGTAAATTGCCAACAGCCACTCTGGAGAAGTGTACGTTGTGTCCTGAAACATGGAAAAAAAACAGCTTAGGGAGCATAGGGCACGTCCACTCATGGGCGTATAAATTGGAAAAACTAAAAATCAGCAAGACACAGGCACCAGAATGTTTAGGGCTGCTCTGTTGACAAGAACCTCCACTTCATGACACCTTAAATATCCCAGGAAAGAGAAAAATGGATAAAGAAGTTGTGGTCCTTATGTACAATGGAATATCACTCAGACATGAAATCAATGTTATAATGCTAGTAGAAGCAAGATGAGTGGAGTTAGGTACGACGATTCTAAGTGAAATAAGTCACACAGAAAAAGACACTTATCATAAGCTATCACTTATAGAGGGAATGTAAAAACCGCTACACTTGAACTGAATTACAAAACAGAACAGAGTCACACGTTTAGTAAACACACTATAGCTGCTTAACAGGAAAGGTGAGGTGGGGTGATGCATAAAACAATGGTTTCAAATTCGCTCACATACCGTTCCATACACCCAATATGTAATAGACAAGACCTACTCCTTGCTCAGTGAACTGGACTCAACACCCCCTATTCACCACACAAGAATATATGTGACTAGTAAGAATCTTAAAACCTATGTATTGATATCTGTCTGGAAGTGAGTCAAGTGGGTGTAAAGCCGCATAAACACAGCCATGAAAAGCAGCTAAACCCCATTATAAAAATAAATTACTTTTAAAAACCCGTAAAACAAAGACAGTGAAAGAGAGAGAAATTCTTACAAAATTCGTTCAGAGGCTGTGATGCAACCTGGATTGACCATATCTAGACCCACAGCTGGATGAGACATAAGGGTGGACACTCTTGGGGCTGAGAGGTTGGGTGAGGTTGGGTGAGCAAACGCAGACCCTTTAAAGTAATACTGCGTGGTACCCATCACATGCGTCCCAAATCTCCAGGTTCAAGGGCATCTTCCTACATCGAGAACATACATGAGAAACCCAGAAGATGGTACACCGTGTGATTTTGAAAGGTTTCTAAAACGCACCTCATTTCTCATCTCCTTGTGCTCGGTTTCGCCATTCCAGCTACTTTACTAGCAATCTCCCTACTTGGAGAATCAGCACCTTTAACCTCCTGTTCCCTACAGGTTGCAATTTGTCCTGAGGATGAACGGGAAGAGGGGCAACCAATGAGAGAATAGATCTAGGTGTTGGGACAGGCACAGGTCACTCTATTTTCCCATCAGGAAGAAGAATTAACCACAGGCTCAGCCTGCCGCCCAGAAGCAGAATAGGGCCTGAGGCAATCCCGCGCTTTTGCGGCCAGCTCCCAAAAAAGACAGTTGAAAAATGGAGCTCAGGGAAACTGCAATTCAAAAACCTCAGAGTTATAAATGATAACTCTCGTCCAGAAATATATTGAGGGAAGGCAACGAAGAGGATTTGAAAGCAAGGCAGAATTGCAGGAAACAGATTTCAGGAGGTAGATACGAATCGCCTTTAAAGCACATGAAAAGCGGCAAAACGTCGACAATGATGCCCTTGGCCAAAAAGGGCGTATGCGTTTTTTCCTGAATATATTCAGGAAAAAACGCATACGCCCTTTTTGGCCAACCAAGCAACCTGGAAAGGCAAATCAGCGCTACAAAGAAGTCTCGCTTCCCATCGGTCATAAGGGCTATGCTGAAAAAAGTGTAAAAACCAGAAATGCAGGACAGGCCATGGAGAAATGGCAGCCTTGCTACGCTGATGGGCGGGATGTAAATTGCCAAGAGGCACTCTGGAGAAGTGTACGGTGTGTCCTGAAACATCGAAAAAACACAGGTTAGGGAGCATAGGGCACTTCCACTCATGGGCGTATAAATTGGGAAAACTAAAAATCAGCAAGACACAGGCACCCCAAAGTTTAGGGCTGCTCTGTTGACAAGAACCTCCACTTCATGACACCTTAAATATCCCAGGAAAGAGAAAAATGGATAAAGAAGTTGTGGTCCTTATGTACAATGGAATATCACTCAGACATGAAATCAATGTCATAAGGCTAGTAGAAGCAAGATGAGTGGAGTTAGGTACGACGATTCTAAGTGAAATAAGTCACACAGAAAAAGACACTTATCATAAGCTATCACTTATAGAGGGAATGTAAAAACCGCTACACTTGAACTGAATTACAAAACAGAACAGAGTCACACGTTTAGAAAACACACTATGGCTGCTTAACGGGAAAGGTGAGGTGGGGTGATGCATAAAACAAGGGTTTCAAATTCGCTCAGAAACCGTTCCATACACCCAATATGTAATAGACAAGACCTACTCCTTGCTCAGTGAAGTGGACTCAACACCCCCTATTCACCGCACAAGAATATATGTGACTAGTAAGAATCTTAAAACCTATGTATTGATATCTGTCTGGAAGTGAGTCAAGTGGGTGTAAAGCCGCATAAACACAGCCGTGAAAAGCAGCTAAACCCCATTATAAAAATAAATTACTTTTAAAAACCCGTAAAACAAAGACAGTGAAAGAGAGAGAAATTCTTACAAAATTCGTTCAGGGGCTGTGATGCAACCTGGATTGACCATATCTAGACCCACAGCTGGATGAGGCATAAGGGTGGACAATCTTGAGGCTGAGAGGTTGGGTGAGGTTGGGTGAGCAAACGCAGAACCTTTAAAGTAATAGTGCGTGGTACCCATCCCATGGGTCCCAAATCTCCAGGTTCAAGGGCATCTTCCTACATCGAAAACATGCATGAGAAACCCAGAAGATGGTACACCGTGTGATCGGGAAAGGTTTCTAAAACGCACCTCATTTCTCAACTCCTTGTGCTCGGGTTCGCCTTTCCAGCTACTTTACTAGCAATCTCCCTACTTGGAGAATCAGCACCTTTAAGCTCCTGTTCCCTACAGGTTGCAATTTGTCCTGAGGATGAACGGGAAGAGGGGCAACCAATGAGAGACTAGATCTAGGTGTTGGGACAGGCACAGGTCACTCTATTTTCCCATCAGGAAGAAGAATTAACCACAGGCTCAGCCTGCCGCCAAGAAGCAGAATAGGGCCTGAGGCAATCCTGCGCTTTTGCGGCCAGCTCCCAAAAAACCGAGTTGAAAAATGGAGCTCAGGGACACTGCAATTCACAAACCCGCAGAGTTATAAATGATAACTATCATCCACAGATATATTGAGGGAAGGCAACGAAGAGGATTTGAAAGCAAGGCAGAATTGCAGGAAACAGATTTCAGGAGGTAGATTCGAATCGCCTTGAAAGCACATGAAAAGCGGCAAAACGTCGACAATGATGCCCTTGGCCAAAAAGGGCGTATGCGTTTTTTCCTGAGTATATTCAGGAAAACACGCATACGCCCTTTTTGGCCAACCAAGCAACCTGGAAAGGCAAATCAGCGCTACAAAGAAGGCTCGCTTCCCATCGGTCAAAAGGGCCATGCTGCAAAAAGTGTCAAAACCAGAAATGCAGGACAGGCCATGGAGAAATGGCAGCCTTGCTACGGTGATGGGTGGGATGTAAATTGCCAACAGCCACTCTGGAGAAGTGTACGGTGTGTCCTGAAACATCGAAAAAACTCAGCTTAGGGAGCATAGGGCACGTCCATTCATGGGCGTATAAATTGGGAAAACTAAAAATCAGCAAGACACAGGCACCCCAAAGTTTAGGGCTGCTCTGTTGACAAGAACCTCCACTTCATGACGCCTTAAATATCCCAGGAAAGAGAAAAATGGATAAAGAAGTTGTGGTCCTTATGTACAATGGAATATCACTCAGACATGAAATCAATGTCATAAGGCTAGTAGAAGCAAGATGAGTGGATTTAGGTACGACGATTCTAAGTGAAATAAGTCACACAGAAAAAGACACTAATTATAAGCTATCACTTATAGAGGGAATGTAAAAACTGCTACACTTGAACTGAATTACAAAACAGAACAGATTCACACGTTTAGAAAACACACTATGGCTGCTTAACGGGAAAGGTGAGGTGGGGTGATGCATAAAACAAGGGTTTCAAATTCTCTCAGATACAGTTCCATACACCCAATATGTAATAGAAAAGACCAACTCCTTGCTCAGTGAACTGGACTCAACACCCCCTATTCACCGCACAAGAATATATCTGACTAGTAAGAATCGTAAAACCTATGTATTGATATCTTTCTGGAAGTGAGTCAAGTGGCTGTAAATCCGCATAAACACAGCCGTGAAAAGCAGCTAAACCCCATTATAAAAATAAATTACTTTTAAAAACCCGTAAAACAAAGACAGTGAAAGAGAGAGAAATTCTTACAAAATTCGTTCAGGGGCTGTGATGCAACCTGGATTGACCATATCTAGTCCCACACCTGGATGAGACATAAGTGTGGACACTCTTGGGGCTGAGAGTTTGGGTGAGGTTGGGTGAGCAAACGCAGACCCTTTAAAGTAATACTGCGTGGTACCCATCCCATGGGTCCCAAATCTCCAGGTTCAAGGGCATCTTCCTACATCGAAAACATGCATGAGAAACCCAGAAGATGGTACACCGTGTGATTTTGAAAGGTTTCTAAAACGCACCTCATTTCTCATCTCCTTGTGTTCGGGTTCGCCATTCCAGCTACTTTACTAGCAATCTCCCTACTTGGAGAATCAGCACCTTTAAGCTCCTGTTCCCTACAGGTTGCAATTTGTCCTGAGGATGAACGGGAAGAGGGGCAACCAATGAGAGACTAGATCTAGGTGTTGGGACAGGCACAGGTCACTCTATTTTCCCATCAGGAAGAAGAATTAACCACAGGCTCAGCCAGCCGCCGGGAACCAGAATAGGGCCTGAGGCAATCCCGTGCTTTTTCGGCCAGCTCCCAAAAAAGACAGTTGAAAATTGGAGCACATGAGCACTGCAATTCACAAACCTGCAAATTTATAAATGATAACTCTCGTCCACAAATATATTGAGGGAAGGCAATGAAGAGGATTTGAAAGCAAGGCAGAATTGCAGGAAACATATTTCAGGAGGTAGATTCAAATCGATTTAAAAGCACTTGAAAAGCGGCAAAAGTTCGACAATGATGCCCTTGGCCAAAAAGGGCGTATGCGTTTTTTCCTGAATATATTCAGGAATAAACGCATACGCCCTTTTTGGCCAACCAAGCAACCAGGAAAGGCAAATCAGCGCTACAAAGAAGTCTCGCTTCCCATCGGTGAAAAGGGCCATGCTGCAAAAAGTGTCAAAACCAGAAATGCAGGACAGGCCATGGAGAAATGGCAGCCTTGCTACACTGATGGACGGGATGTAAATTGCCAACAGCCACTCTGGAGAAGTGTACGTTGTGTCCTGAAACATGGAAAAAAAACAGCTTAGGGAGCATAGGGCGCGTCCACTCATGGGCGTATAAATTGGAAAAACTAAAAATCAGCAAGTCACAGGCACCCGAAAGTTTACGGCTGCTCTGTTGACAAGAACCTCCAGTTCATGACACCTTAAATATCCCAGGAAAGAGAAAAATGGATAAAGAAGTTGTGGTCCTTATGTACAATGGAATATCACTCAGACATGAAATCAATGTTATAAGGCTAGTAGAAGCAACATGAGTGGAGTTAGGTACGACGATTCTAAGTGAAATAAGTCACACAGAAAAAGACACTTATCATAAGCTATCACTTATAGAGGGAATGTAAAAACCGCTACACTTGAACTGAATTACAAAACAGAACAGAGTCACACGTTTAGAAAACACACTATATCTGCTTAACAGGAAAGGTGAGGTGGGGTGATGCATAAAACAAGGGTTTCAAATTCGCTCAGATACCGTTCCATACACCCAATATGTAATAGACAAGACCTACTCCTTGCTCAGTGAACTGGACTCAACACCCCCTATTCCCCACACAAGAATATATGTGACTAGTAAGAATCTTAAAACCTATGTATTGATATCTGTCTGGAAGTGAGTCAAGTGGGTGTAAAGCCGCATAAACACAACCATGAAAAGCAGCTAAACCCCATTATAAAAATAAATTACTTTTAAAAACCCGTAAAACAAAGACAGTGAAAGAGAGAGAAATTCTTACAAAATTCGTTCAGAGGCTGTGATGCAACCTGGATTGACCATATCTAGACCCACACCTGGATGAGACATAAGGGTGGACACTCTTGGGGCTGAGAGGTTGGGTGAGGTTGGGTGAGCAAACGCAGACCCTTTAAAGTAATACTGCGTGGTACCCATCCCATGGGTCCCAAATCTCCAGGTTCAAGGGCATCTTCCTACATCGAGAACATGCATGAGAAACCCAGAAGATGGTACACCGTGTGATTTTGAAAGGTTTCTAAAACGCACCTCATTTCTCATCTCCTTGTGCTCGGTTTCGCCATTCCAGCTACTTTACTAGCAATCTCCCTACTTGGAGAATCAGCACCTTTAACCTCCTGTTCCCTACAGGTTGCAATTTGTCCTGAGGATGAACGGGAAGAGGGGCAACCAATGAGAGACTAGATCTAGGTGTTGGGACAGGCACAGGTCACTCTATTTTCCCATCAGGAAGAAGAATTAACCACAGGCTCAGCCTGCCGCCCAGAAGCAGAATAGGGCCTGAGGCAATCCCGCGCTTTTGCGGCCAGCTCCCAAAAAAGACAGTTGAAAAATGGAGCTCAGGGAAACTGCAATTCAAAAACCTCAGAGTTATAAATGATAACTCTCGTCCACAAATATATTGAGGGAAGGCAACGAAGAGGATTTGAAAGCAAGGCAGAATTGCAGGAAACAGATTTCAGGAGGTAGATACGAATCGCCTTTAAAGCACATGAAAAGCGGCAAAACGTCGACAATGATGCCCTTGGCCAAAAAGGGCGTATGCGTTTTTTCCTGAATATATTCAGGAAAAAACGCATACGCCCTTTTTGGCCAACCAAGCAACCTGGAAAGGCAAATCAGCGCTACAAAGAAGTCTCGCTTCCCATCGGTGAAAAGGGCCATGCTGCAAAAAGTGTCAAAACCAGAAATGCAGGACAGGCAATGGAGAAATGGCAGCCTTGCTACACTGATGGGCGGGATGTAAATTGCCAACAGCCACTCTGGAGAAGTGTACGTTGTGTCCTGAAACATCGAAAAAAAACAGCTTAGGGAGCATAGGGCACGTCCACTCATGGGCGTATAAATTGGAAAAACTAAAAATCAGCAAGACACAGGCACCGGAAAGTTTAGGGCTGCTCTGTTGACAAGAACCTCCACTTCATGACACCTTAAATATCCCAGGAAAGAGAAAAATGGATAAAGAAGTTGTGGTCCTTATGTACAATTGAATATCACTCAGACATGAAATCAATGTCATAAGGCTAGTAGAAGCAAGATGAGTGGAGTTAGGTACGACGATTCTAAGTGAAATAAGTCACACAGAAAAAGACACTTATCATAAGCTATCACTTATAGAGGGAATGTAAAAACCGCTACACGTGAACTGAATTACAAAACAGAACAGAGTCACACGTTTAGAAAACACACTATGGCTGCTTAACGGGAAAGGTGAGGTGGGGTGATGCATAAAACAAGGGTTTCAAATTCGCTCAGAAACCGTTCCATACACCCAATATGTAATAGACAAGACCTACTCCTTGCTCAGTGAACTGGACTCAACACCCCCTATTCCCCGCACAAGAATATATGTGACTAGTAAGAATCTTAAAACCTATGTATTGATATCTGTCTGGAAGTGAGTCAAGTGGGTGTAAAGCCGCAGAAACACAACCATGAAAAGCAGCTAAACCCCATTATAAAAATAAATTACTTTTAAAAACCCGTAAAAAAAGATAGTGAAAGAGAGAGAAATTCTTACAAAATTCGTTCAGAGGCTGTGATGCAACCTGGATTGACCATATCTAGACCCACACCTGGATGAGACATAAGGGTGGACACTCTTGGGGCTGAGAGGTTGGGTGAGGTTGGGTGAGCAAACGCAGACCCTTTAAAGTAATACTGCGTGGTACCCATCCCATGGGTCCCAAATCTCCAGGTTCAAGGGCATCTTCCTACATCAAAAACATGCATGAGAAACCCAGAAGATGGTACACCGTGTGATTTTGAAAGGTTTCTAAAACGCACCTCATTTCTCATCTCCTTGTGCTCGGTTTCGCCATTCCAGCTATTTTACTAGCAATCTCCCTACGTGGAGAATCAGCACCTTTAACCTCCTGTTCCCTACAGGTTGCAATTTGTCCTGAGGATGAACGGGAAGAGGGGCAACCAATGACAGACTAGATCTAGGTGTTGGGACAGGCACAGGTCACTCTATTTTCCCAACAGGAAGAAGAATTAACCACATGCTCAGCCTGCCGCCCAGAAGCAGAATAGGGCCTGAGGCAATCCCGCGCTTTTGCGGCCAGCTCCCAAAAAAGACAGTTGAAAAATGGAGCTCAGGGAAACTGCAATTCACAAACCCGCAGAGTTATAAATGATAACTCTCATCCACAGATATATTGAGGGAAGGCAACGAAGAGGATTTGAAAGCAAGGCAGAATTGCAGGAAACAAATTTCAGGAGGTAGATACGAATCGCCTTTAAAGCACATGAAAAGCGGCAAAACGTCGACAATGATGCCCTTGGCCAAAAAGGGCGTATGCGTTTTTTCCTGAATATATTCAGGAAAAAACGCATACGCCCTTTTTGGCCAACCAAGCAACCTGGAAAGGCAAATCAGCGCTACAAAGAAGTCTCGCTTCCCTTCGGTCAAAAGGGCCATGCTGCAAAAAGTGCCAAACCCAGAAATCCAGGACAGGCCATGGAGAAATGGCAGCCTTGCTACACTGATGGGCGGGATGTAAATTGCCAACAGCCACTCTGGAGAAGTGTACGTTGTGTCCTGAAACATGGAAAAAAAACAGCTTAGGGAGCATAGGGCACGTCCTCTCATGGGTGTATAAATTGGAAAAACTAAAAATCAGCAAGACACAGGCACCAGAATGTTTAGGGCTGCTCTGTTGACAAGAACCTCCACTTCATGACACCTTAAATATCCCAGGAAAGAGAAAAATGGATAAAGAAGTTGTGGTCCTTATGTACAATGGAATATCACTCAGACATGAAATCAATGTTATAATGCTAGTAGAAGCAAGATGAGTGGAGTTAGGTACGACGATTCTAAGTGAAATAAGTCACACAGAAAAAGACACTTATCATAAGCTATCACTTATAGAGGGAATGTAAAAACCGCTACACTTGAACTGAATTACAAAACAGAACAGAGTCACACGTTTAGAAAACACACTATAGCTGCTTAACAGGAAAGGTGATGTGGGGTGATGCATAAAACAATGGTTTCAAATTCGCTCACATACCGTTCCATACACCCAATATGTAATAGACAAGACCTACTCCTTGCTCAGTGAACTGGACTCAACACCCCCTATTCACCACACAAGAATATATGTGACTAGTAAGAATCTTAAAACCTATGTATTGATATCTGTCTGGAAGTGAGTCAAGTGGGTGTAAAGCCGCATAAACACAGCCATGAAAAGCAGCTAAACCCCATTATAAAAATAAATTACTTTTAAAAACCCGTAAAACAAAGACAGTGAAAGAGAGAGAAATTCTTACAAAATTCGTTCAGAGGCTGTGATGCAACCTGGATTGACCATATCTAGACCCACAGCTGGATGAGACATAAGGGTGGACACTCTTGGGGCTGAGAGGTTGGGTGAGGTTGGGTGAGCAAACGCAGACCCTTTAAAGTAATACTGCGTGGTACCCATCCCATGCGTCCCAAATCTCCAGGTTCAAGGGCATCTTCCTACATCGAGAACATACATGAGAAACCCAGAAGATGGTACACCGTGTGATTTTGAAAGGTTTCTAAAACGCACCTCATTTCTCATCTCCTTGTGCTCGGTTTCGCCATTCCAGCTACTTTACTAGCAATCTCCCTACTTGGAGAATCAGCACCTTTAACCTCCTGTTCCCTACAGGTTGCAATTTGTCCTGAGGATGAACGGGAAGAGGGGCAACCAATGAGAGACTAGATCTAGGTGTTGGGACAGGCACAGGTCACTCTATTTTCCCATCAGGAAGAAGAATTAACCACAGGCTCAGCCTGCCGCCCAGAAGCAGAATAGGGCCTGAGGCAATCCCGCGCTTTTGCGGCCAGCTCCCAAAAAAGACAGTTGAAAAATGGAGCTCAGGGAAACTGCAATTCAAAAACCTCAGAGTTATAAATGATAACTCTCGTCCAGAAATATATTGAGGGAAGGCAACGAAGAGGATTTGAAAGCAAGGCAGAATTGCAGGAAACAGATTTCAGGAGGTAGATACGAATCGCCTTTAAAGCACATGAAAAGCGGCAAAACGTCGACAATGATGCCCTTGGCCAAAAAGGGCGTATGCGTTTTTTCCTGAATATATTCAGGAAAAAACGCATACGCCCTTTTTGGCCAACCAAGCAACCTGGAAAGGCAAATCAGCGCTACAAAGAAGTCTCGCTTCCCATCGGTCATAAGGGCTATGCTGAAAAAAGTGTAAAAACCAGAAATGCAGGACAGGCCATGGAGAAATGGCAGCCTTGCTACGCTGATGGGCGGGATGTAAATTGCCAAGAGGCACTCTGGAGAAGTGTACGGTGTGTCCTGAAACATCGAAAAAACACAGGTTAGGGAGCATAGGGCACTTCCACTCATGGGCGTATAAATTGGGAAAACTAAAAATCAGCAAGACACAGGCACCTCAAAGTTTAGGGCTGCTCTGTTGACAAGAACCTCCACTTCATGACACCTTAAATATCCCAGGAAAGAGAAAAATGGATAAAGAAGTTGTGGTCCTTATGTACAATGGAATATCACTCAGACATGAAATCAATGTCATAAGGCTAGTAGAAGCAAGATGAGTGGAGTTAGGTACGACGATTCTAAGTGAAATAAGTCACACAGAAAAAGACACTTATCATAAGCTATCACTTATAGAGGGAATGTAAAAACCGCTACACTTGAACTGAATTACAAAACAGAACAGAGTCACACGTTTAGAAAACACACTATGGCTGCTTAACGGGAAAGGTGAGGTGGGGTGATGCATAAAACAAGGGTTTCAAATTCGCTCAGATACCGATCCATACACCCAATATGAAATAGACAAGACCTACTCCTTGCTCAGTGAAGTGGACTCAACACCCCCTATTCACCGCACAAGAATATATGTGACTAGTAAGAATCTTAAAACCTATGTATTGATATCTGTCTGGAAGTGAGTCAAGTGGGTGTAAAGCCGCATAAACACAGCCGTGAAAAGCAGCTAAACCCCATTATAAAAATAAATTACTTTTAAAAACCCGTAAAACAAAGACAGTGAAAGAGAGAGAAATTCTTACAAAATTCGTTCAGGGGCTGTGATGCAACCTGGATTGACCATATCTAGACCCACAGCTGGATGAGGCATAAGGGTGGACAATCTTGAGGCTGAGAGGTTGGGTGAGGTTGGGTGAGCAAACGCAGAACCTTTAAAGTAATAGTGCGTGGTACCCATCCCATGGGTCCCAAATCTCCAGGTTCAAGGGCATCTTCCTACATCGAAAACATGCATGAGAAACCCAGAAGATGGTACACCGTGTGATCGGGAAAGGTTTCTAAAACGCACCTCATTTCTCAACTCCTTGTGCTCGGGTTCGCCTTTCCAGCTACTTTACTAGCAATCTCCCTACTTGGAGAATCAGCACCTTTAAGCTCCTGTTCCCTACAGGTTGCAATTTGTCCTGAGGATGAACGGGAAGAGGGGCAACCAATGAGAGACTAGATCTAGGTGTTGGGACAGGCACAGGTCACTCTATTTTCCCATCAGGAAGAAGAATTAACCACAGGCTCAGCCTGCCGCCAAGAAGCAGAATAGGGCCTGAGGCAATCCTGCGCTTTTGCGGCCAGCTCCCAAAAAACCGAGTTGAAAAATGGAGCTCAGGGACACTGCAATTCACAAACCCGCAGAGTTATAAATGATAACTATCATCCACAGATATATTGAGGGAAGGCAACGAAGAGGATTTGAAAGCAAGGCAGAATTGCAGGAAACAGATTTCAGGAGGTAGATTCGAATCGCCTTGAAAGCACATGAAAAGCGGCAAAACGTCGACAATGATGCCCTTGGCCAAAAAGGGCTTATGCGTTTTTTCCTGAGTATATTCAGGAAAACACGCATACGCCCTTTTTGGCCAACCAAGCAACCTGGAAAGGCAAATCAGCGCTACAAAGAAGGCTCGCTTCCCATCGGTCAAAAGGGCCATGCTGCAAAAAGTGTCAAAACCAGAAATGCAGGACAGGCCATGGAGAAATGGCAGCCTTGCTACGGTGATGGGTGGGATGTAAATTGCCAACAGCCACTCTGGAGAAGTGTACGGTGTGTCCTGAAACATCGAAAAAACTCAGCTTAGGGAGCATAGGGCACGTCCATTCATGGGCGTATAAATTGGGAAAACTAAAAATCAGCAAGACACAGGCACCCCAAAGTTTAGGGCTGCTCTGTTGACAAGAACCTCCACTTCATGACGCCTTAAATATCCCAGGAAAGAGAAAAATGGATAAAGAAGTTGTGGTCCTTATGTACAATGGAATATCACTCAGACATGAAATCAATGTCATAAGGCTAGTAGAAGCAAGATGAGTGGATTTAGGTACGACGATTCTAAGTGAAATAAGTCACACAGAAAAAGACACTAATTATAAGCTATCACTTATAGAGGGAATGTAAAAACTGCTACACTTGAACTGAATTACAAAACAGAACAGATTCACACGTTTAGAAAACACACTATGGCTGCTTAACGGGAAAGGTGAGGTGGGGTGATGCATAAAACAAGGGTTTCAAATTCTCTCAGATACAGTTCCATACACCCAATATGTAATAGAAAAGACCAACTCCTTGCTCAGTGAACTGGACTCAACACCCCCTATTCACCGCACAAGAATATATCTGACTAGTAAGAATCGTAAAACCTATGTATTGATATCTTTCTGGAAGTGAGTCAAGTGGCTGTAAATCCGCATAAACACAGCCGTGAAAAGCAGCTAAACCCCATTATAAAAATAAATTACTTTTAAAAACCCGTAAAACAAAGACAGTGAAAGAGAGAGAAATTCTTACAAAATTCGTTCAGGGGCTGTGATGCAACCTGGATTGACCATATCTAGTCCCACACCTGGATGAGACATAAGTGTGGACACTCTTGGGGCTGAGAGTTTGGGTGAGGTTGGGTGAGCAAACGCAGACCCTTTAAAGTAATACTGCGTGGTACCCATCCCATGGGTCCCAAATCTCCAGGTTCAAGGGCATCTTCCTACATCGAAAACATGCATGAGAAACCCAGAAGATGGTACACCGTGTGATTTTGAAAGGTTTCTAAAACGCACCTCATTTCTCATCTCCTTGTGTTCGGGTTCGCCATTCCAGCTACTTTACTAGCAATCTCCCTACTTGGAGAATCAGCACCTTTAAGCTCCTGTTCCCTACAGGTTGCAATTTGTCCTGAGGATGAACGGGAAGAGGGGCAACCAATGAGAGACTAGATCTAGGTGTTGGGACAGGCACAGGTCACTCTATTTTCCCATCAGGAAGAAGAATTAACCACAGGCTCAGCCAGCCGCCGGGAACCAGAATAGGGCCTGAGGCAATCCCGTGCTTTTTCGGCCAGCTCCCAAAAAAGACAGTTGAAAATTGGAGCACATGAGCACTGCAATTCACAAACCTGCAAATTTATAAATGATAACTCTCGTCCACAAATATATTGAGGGAAGGCAATGAAGAGGATTTGAAAGCAAGGCAGAATTGCAGGAAACATATTTCAGGAGGTAGATTCAAATCGATTTAAAAGCACTTGAAAAGCGGCAAAAGTTCGACAATGATGCCCTTGGCCAAAAAGGGCGTATGCGTTTTTTCCTGAATATATTCAGGAATAAACGCATACGCCCTTTTTGGCCAAGCAAGCAACCAGGAAAGGCAAATCAGCGCTACAAAGAAGTCTCGCTTCCCATCGGTGAAAAGGGCCATGCTGCAAAAAGTGTCAAAACCAGAAATGCAGGACAGGCCATGGAGAAATGGCAGCCTTGCTACACTGATGGACGGGATGTAAATTGCCAACAGCCACTCTGGAGAAGTGTACGTTGTGTCCTGAAACATGGAAAAAAAACAGCTTAGGGAACATAGGGCGCGTCCACTCATGGGCGTATAAATTGGAAAAACTAAAAATCAGCAAGTCACAGGCACCCGAAAGTTTACGGCTGCTCTGTTGACAAGAACCTCCAGTTCATGACACCTTAAATATCCCAGGAAAGAGAAAAATGGATAAAGAAGTTGTGGTCCTTATGTACAATGGAATATCACTCAGACATGAAATCAATGTTATAAGGCTAGTAGAAGCAACATGAGTGGAGTTAGGTACGACGATTCTAAGTGAAATAAGTCACACAGAAAAAGACACTTATCATAAGCTATCACTTATAGAGGGAATGTAAAAACCGCTACACTTGAACTGAATTACAAAACAGAACAGAGTCACACGTTTAGAAAACACACTATATCTGCTTAACAGGAAAGGTGAGGTGGGGTGATGCATAAAACAAGGGTTTCAAATTCGCTCAGATACCGTTCCATACACCCAATATGTAATAGACAAGACCTACTCCTTGCTCAGTGAACTGGACTCAACACCCCCTATTCCCCACACAAGAATATATGTGACTAGTAAGAATCTTAAAACCTATGTATTGATATCTGTCTGGAAGTGAGTCAAGTGGGTGTAAAGCCGCATAAACACAACCATGAAAAGCAGCTAAACCCCATTATAAAAATAAATTACTTTTAAAAACCCGTAAAACAAAGACAGTGAAAGAGAGAGAAATTCTTACAAAATTCGTTCAGAGGCTGTGATGCAACCTGGATTGACCATATCTAGACCCACACCTGGATGAGACATAAGGGTGGACACTCTTGGGGCTGAGAGGTTGGGTGAGGTTGGGTGAGCAAACGCAGACCCTTTAAAGTAATACTGCGTGGTACCCATCCCATGGGTCCCAAATCTCCAGGTTCAAGGGCATCTTCCTACATCGAGAACATGCATGAGAAACCCAGAAGATGGTACACCGTGTGATTTTGAAAGGTTTCTAAAACGCACCTCATTTCTCATCTCCTTGTGCTCGGTTTCGCCATTCCAGCTACTTTACTAGCAATCTCCCTACTTGGAGAATCAGCACCTTTAACCTCCTGTTCCCTACAGGTTGCAATTTGTCCTGAGGATGAACGGGAAGAGGGGCAACCAATGAGAGACTAGATCTAGGTGTTGGGACAGGCACAGGTCACTCTATTTTCCCATCAGGAAGAAGAATTAACCACAGGCTCAGCCTGCCGCCCAGAAGCAGAATAGGGCCTGAGGCAATCCCGCGCTTTTGCGGCCAGCTCCCAAAAAAGACAGTTGAAAAATGGAGCTCAGGGAAACTGCAATTCAAAAACCTCAGAGTTATAAATGATAACTCTCGTCCACAAGTATATTGAGGGAAGGCAACGAAGAGGATTTGAAAGCAAGGCAGAATTGCAGGAAACAGATTTCAGGAGGTAGATACGAATCGCCTTTAAAGCACATGAAAAGCGGCAAAACGTCGACAATGATGCCCTTGGCCAAAAAGGGCGTATGCGTTTTTTCCTGAATATATTCAGGAAAAAACGCATACGCCCTTTTTGGCCAACCAAGCAACCTGGAAAGGCAAATCAGCGCTACAAAGAAGTCTCGCTTCCCATCGGTGAAAAGGGACATGCTGCAAAAAGTGTCAAAACCAGAAATGCAGGACAGGCAATGGAGAAATGGCAGCCTTGCTACACTGATGGGCGGGATGTAAATTGCCAACAGCCACTCTGGAGAAGTGTACGTTGTGTCCTGAAACATCGAAAAAAAACAGCTTAGGGAGCATAGGGCACGTCCACTCATGGGCGTATAAATTGGAAAAACTAAAAATCAGCAAGACACAGGCACCGGAAAGTTTAGGGCTGCTCTGTTGACAAGAACCTCCACTTCATGACACCTTAAATATCCCAGGAAAGAGAAAAATGGATAAAGAAGTTGTGGTCCTTATGTACAATTGAATATCACTCAGACATGAAATCAATGTCATAAGGCTAGTAGAAGCAAGATGAGTGGAGTTAGGTACGACGATTCTAAGTGAAATAAGTCACACAGAAAAAGACACTTATCATAAGCTATCACTTATAGAGAGAATGTAAAAACCGCTACACGTGAACTGAATTACAAAACAGAACAGAGTCACACGTTTAGAAAACACACTATGGCTGCTTAACGGGAAAGGTGAGGTGGGGTGATGCATAAAACAAGGGTTTCAAATTCGCTCAGATACCGTTCCATACACCCAATATGTAATAGACAAGACCTACTCCTTGCTCAGTGAACTGGACTCAACACCCCCTATTCCCCGCACAAGAATATATGTGACTAGTAAGAATCTTAAAACCTATGTATTGATATCTGTCTGGAAGTGAGTCAAGTGGGTGTAAAGCCGCATAAACACAACCATGAAAAGCAGCTAAACCCCATTATAAAAATAAATTACTTTTAAAAACCCGCAAAAAAAGATAGTGAAAGAGAGAGAAATTCTTACAAAATTCGTTCAGAGGCTGTGATGCAACCTGGATTGACCATATCTAGACCCACAGCTGGATGAGACATAAGGGTGGACACTCTTGGGGCTGAGAGGTTGGGTGAGGTTGGGTGAGCAAACGCAGACCCTTTAAAGTAATACTGCGTGGTACCCATCCCATGGGTCCCAAATCTCCAGGTTCAAGGGCATCTTCCTACATCGAAAACATGCATGAGAAACCCAGAAGATGGTACACCGTGTGATTTTGAAAGGTTTCTAAAACGCACCTCATTTCTCATCTCCTTGTGCTCGGTTTCGCCATTCCAGCTACTTTACTAGCAATCTCCCTACTTGGAGAATCAGCACCTTTAACCTCCTGTTCCCTACAGGTTGCAATTTGTCCTGAGGATGAACGGGAAGAGGGGCAACCAATGAGAGACTAGATCTAGGTGTTGGGACAGGCACAGGTCACTCTAATTTCCCAACAGGAAGAAGAATTAACCACAGGCTCAGCCTGCCGCCCAGAAGCAGAATAGGGCCTGAGGCAATCCCGCGCTTTTGCGGCCAGCTCCCAAAAAAGACAGTTGAAAAATGGAGCTCAGGGAAACTGCAATTCACAAACCCGCAGAGTTATAAATGATAACTCTCATCCACAGATATATTGAGGGAAGGCAACGAAGAGGATTTGAAAGCAAGGCAGAATTGCAGGAAACAGATTTCAGGAGGTAGATACAAATCGCCTTTAAAGCACATGAAAAGCGGCAAAACGTTGACAATGATGCCCTTGGCCAAAAAGGGCGTATGCGTTTTTTCCTGAATATATTCAGGAAAAAACGCATACGCCCTTTTTGGCCAACCAAGCAACCTGGAAAGGCAAATCAGCGCTACAAAGAAGTCTCGCTTCCCTTCGGTCAAAAGGGCCATGCTGCAATAAGTGTCAAACCCAGAAATCCAGGACAGGCCATGGAGAAATGGCAGCCTTGCTACACTGATGGGCGGGATGTAAATTGCCATAGCCACTCTGGAGAAGTGTACGTTGTGTCCTGAAACATGGAAAAAAAACAGCTTAGGGAGCATAGGGCACGTCCACTCATGGGCGTATAAATTGGAAAAACTAAAAATCAGCAAGACACAGGCACCGGAAAGTTTAGGGCTGCTCTGTTGACAAGAACCTCCACTTCATGACACCTTAAATATCCCAGGAAAGAGAAAAATGGATAAAGAAGTTGTGGTCCTTATGTACAATGGAATATCACTCAGACATGAAATCAATGTTATAAGGCTAGTAGAAGCAAGATGAGTGGAGTTAGGTACGACGATTCTAAGTGAAATAAGTCACACAGAAAAAGACACTTATCATAAGCTATCACTTATAGAGGGAATGTAAAAACCGCTACACTTGAACTGAATTACAAAACAGAACAGAGTCACACGTTTAGAAAACACACTATAGCTGCTTAACAGGAAAGGTGAGGTGGGGTGATGCATAAAACAATGGTTTCAAATTCGCTCACATACCGTTCCATACACCCAATATGTAATAGACAAGACCTACTCCTTGCTCAGTGAACTGGACTCAACACCCCCTATTCACCACACAAGAATATATGTGACTAGTAAGAATCTTAAAACCTATGTATTGATATCTGTCTGGAAGTGAGTCAAGTGGGTGTAAAGCCACATAAACACAACCATGAAAAGCAGCTAAACCCCATTATAAAAATAAATTACTTTTAAAAACCCGTAAAAAAAGATAGTGAAAGAGAGAGAAATTCTTACAAAATTCGTTCAGAGGCTGTGATGCAACCTGGATTGACCATATCTAGACCCACAGCTGGATGAGACATAAGGGTGGACACTCTTGGGGCTGAGAGGTTGGGTGAGGTTGGGTGAGCAAACGCAGACCCTTTAAAGTAATACTGCGTGGTACCCATCCCATGGGTCCCAAATCTCCAGGTTCAAGGGCATCTTCCTACATCAAAAACATGCATGAGAAACCCAGAAGATGGTACACCGTGTGATTTTGAAAGGTTTCTAAAACGCACCTCATTTCTCATCTCCTTGTGCTCGGTTTCGCCATTCCAGCTATTTTACTAGCAATCTCCCTACTTGGAGAATCAGCACCTTTAACCTCCTGTTCCCTACAGGTTGCAATTTGTCCTGAGGATGAACGGGAAGAGGGGCAACCAATGAGAGACTAGATCTAGGTGTTGGGACAGGCACAGGTCACTCTATTTTCCCAACAGGAAGAAGAATTAACCACAGGCTCAGCCTGCCTCCCAGAAGCAAAATAGGGCCTGAGGCAATCCCGCGCTTTTGCGGCCAGCTCCCAAAAAAGACAGTTGAAAAATGGAGCTCAGGGAAACTGCAATTCACAAACCCGCAGTGTTATAAATGATAACTCTCATCCACAGATATATTGAGGGAAGGCAACGAAGAGGATTTGAAAGCAAGGCAGAATTGCAGGAAACAAATTTCAGGAGGTAGATACGAATCACCTTTAAAGCACATGAAAAGCGGCAAAACGTCGACAATGATGCCCTTGGCCAAAAAGGGCGTATGCGTTTTTTCCTGAATATATTCAGGAAAAAACGCATACGCCCTTTTTGGCCAACCAAGCAACCTGGAAAGGCAAATCAGCGCTACAAAGAAGTCTCGCTTCCCATCGGTGAAAAGGGCCATGCTGCAAAAAGTGTCAAAACCAGAAATGCAGGACAGGCCATGGAGAAATGGCAGCCTTGCTACACTGATGGGCGGGATGTAAATTGCCAACAGCCACTCTGGAGAAGTGTACGTTGTGTCCTGAAACATGGAAAAAAAACAGTTTAGGGAGCATAGGGCACGTCCACTCATTGGCGTATAAATTGGAAAAACTAAAAATCAGCAAGACACAGGCACCCGAAAGTTTAGGGCTGCTCTGTAGACAAGAACCTCCACTTCATGACACCTTAAATATCCCAGGAAAGAGAAAAATGGATAAAGAAGTTGTGGTCCTTATGTACAATGGAATATCACTCAGCCATGAAATCAATTTCTCATAAGGCTAGTAGAAGCAAGATGAGTGGAGTTAGGTACGACGATTCTAAGTGAAATAAGTCACACAGAAAAAGACACTTATCATAAGCTATCACTTACAGAGGGAATGTAAAAACCGCTACACTTGAACTGAATTACAAAACAGAACAGAGTCACACGTTTAGAAAACACACTATGGCTGCTTAACGGGAATGGTGAGGTGGGGTGATGCATAAAACAAGGGTTTCAAATTCGCTCAGATACCGTTCCATACACCCAATATGTAATAGACAAGACCTACTCCTTGCTCAGTGAACTGGACTCAACACCCCCTATTCACCACACAAGAATATATGTGACTAGTAAGAATCTTAAAACCTATGTATTGATATCTGTCTGGAAGTGAGTCAAGTGGGTGTAAAGCCGCATAAACACAGCCATGAAAAGCAGCTAAACCCCATTATAAAAATAAATTACTTTTAAAAACCCGTAAAACAAAGACAGTGAAAGAGAGAGAAATTCTTACAAAATTCGTTCAGAGGCTGTGATGCAACCTGGATTGACCATATGTAGACCCACAGCTGGATGAGACATAAGAGTGGACACTCTTGGGGCTGAGAGTTTGGGTGAGGTTGGGTGAGCAAACGCAGACCCTTTAAAGTAATACTGCGTGGTACCCATCCCATGGGTCCCAAATCTCCAGTTTCAAGGGAATCTTCCTACATCGAAAACATGCATGAGAAACCCAGAAGATGGTACACCGTGTGATTTTGAAAGGTTTCCAAAATGCACCTCATTTCTCATCTCCTTGTGCTCGGTTTCGCCATTCCAGCTACTTTACTAGCTATCTCCCTACTTGGAGAATCAGCACCTTTAACCTCCTGTTCCCTACAGGTTGCAATTTGTCCTGAGGATGAACGGGAAGAGGGGCAACCAATGAGAGACTAGATCTAGGTGTTGGGACAGGCACAGGTCACTCTATTTTCCCAACAGGAAGAAGAATTAACCACAGGCTCAGCCTGCCGCCCAGAAGCAGAATAGGGCCTGAGGCAATCCCGCGCTTTTGCGGCCAGCTCCCAAAAAAGACAGTTGAAAAATGGAGCTCAGGGAAACTGCAATTCACAAACCCGCAGAGTTATAAATGATAACTCTCATCCACAGATATATTGAGGGAAGGCAACGAAGAGGATTTGAAAGCAAGGCAGAATTGCAGGAAACAGATTTCAGGAGGTAGATACGAATCGCTTTTAAAGCACATGAAAAGCGGCAAAACGTCGACAATGATGCCCTTGGCCAAAAAGGGCGTATGCGTTTTTTCCTGAATATATTCAGGAAAAAACGCATACGCACTTTTTGGCCAACCAAGCAACCTGGAAAGGCAAATCAGCGCTACAAAGAAGTCTCGCTTCCCTTCGGTCAAAAGGGCCATGCTGCAAAAAGTGTCAAAACCAGAAATGCAGGACAGGCCATGGAGAAATGGCAGCCTTGCTACACTGATGGGCGGGATGTAAATTGCCAACAGCCACTCTGGAGAAGTGTACGTTGTGTCCTGAAACATCGAAAAAAAAACAGCTTAGGGAGCATAGGGCACGTCCACTCATGGGCGTATAAATTGGAAAAACTAAAAATCAGCAAGACACAGGCACCAGAAAGTTTAGGGCTGCTCTGTTGACAAGAACCTCCACTTCATGACACCTTAAATATCCCAGGAAAGAGAAAAATGGATAAAGAAGTTGTGGTCCTTATGTACAATGGAATATCACTCAGACATGAAATCAATGTTATAAGGCTAGTAGAAGCAAGATGAGTGGAGTTAGGTACGACGATTCTAAGTGAAATAAGTCACACAGAAAAAGACACTTATCATAAGCTATCACTTATAGAGGGAATGTAAAAACCGCTACACTTGAACTGAATTACAAAACAGAACAGAGTCACACGTTTAGAAAACATACTATAGCTGCTTAACAGGAAAGGTGAGGTGGGGTGATGCATAAAACAAGGGTTTCAAATTCGCTCAGATACCGTTCCATACACCCAATATGTAATAGACAAGACCTACTCCTTGCTCAGTGAACTGGACTCAACACCCCCTATTCCCCGCACAAGAATATATGTGACTAGTAAGAATCTTAAAACCTATGTATTGATATCTGTCTGGAAGTGAGTCAAGTGGGTGTAAAGCCGCATAAACACAGCCATGAAAGGCAGCTAAACCCCATTATAAAAATAAATTACTTTTAGAAACCCGTAAAACAAAGACAGTGAAAGAGAGAGAAATTCTTACAAAATTCGTTCAGAGGCTGTGATGCAACCTGGATTGACCATATCTAGACCCACAGCTGGATGAGACATAAGGGTGGACACTCTTGGGGCTGAGAGGTTGGGTGAGGTTGGGTGAGCAAACACAGACCCTTTAAAGTAATACTGCGTGGTACCCATCCCATGGGTCCCAAATCTCCAGGTTCAAGGGCATCTTCCTACATCGAAAACATGCATGAGAAACCCAGAAGATGTTACACCGTGTGATTTTGAAAGGTTTCTAAAACGCACCTCATTTCTCATCTCCTTGTGCTCGGTTTCGCCATTCCAGCTACTTTACTAGCAATCTCCCTACTTGGAGAATCAGCACCTTAACCTCCTGTTCCCTACAGGTTGCAATTTGTCCTGAGGATGAACGGGAAGAGGGGCAACCAATGAGAGACTAGATCTAGGTGTTGGGACAGGCACAGGTCACTCTATTTTCCCAACAGGAAGAAGAATTAACCACAGGCTCAGCCTGCCGCCCAGAAGCAGAATAGGGCCTGAGGCAATCCCGCGCTTTTGCGGCCAGCTCCCAAAAAAGACAGTTGAAAAATGGAGCTCAGGGAAACTGCAATTCACAAACCCGCAGAGTTATAAATGATAACTCTCATCCACAGATATATTGAGGGAAGGCAACGAAGAGGATTTGAAAGCAAGGCAGAATTGCAGGAAACAGATTTCAGGAGGTAGATACGAATCGCCTTTAAAGCACATGAAAAGCGGCAAAACGTCGACAATGATGCCCTTGGCCAAAAAGGGCGTATGCGTTTTTTCCTGAATATATTCAGGAAAAAACGCATACGCCCTTTTTGGCCAACCAAGCAACCTGGAAAGGCAAATCAGCGCTACAAAGAAGTCTCGCTTCCCTTCGGTCAAAAGGGCCATGCTGCAAAAAGTGTCAAAACCAGAAATGCAGGACAGGCCATGGAGAAATGGCAGCCTTGCTACACTGATGGGCGGGATGTAAATTGCCAACAGCCACTCTGGAGAAGTGTACGTTGTGTCCTGAAACATCGAAAAAAAACAGCTTAGGGAGCATAGGGCACGTCCACTCATGGGCGTATAAATTGGAAAAACTAAAAATCAGCAAGACACAGGCACCGGAAAGTTTAGGGCTGCTCTGTTGACAAGAACCTCCACTTCATGACACCTTAAATATCCCAGGAAAGAGAAAAATGGATAAAAAAGTTGTGGTCCTTATGTACAATGGAATATCACTCAGACATGAAATCAATGTCATAAGGCTAGTAGAAGCAAGATGAGTGGAGTTAGGTACGAAGATTCTAAGTGAAATAAGTCACACAGAAAAAGACACTTATCATAAGCTATCACTTATAGAGGGAATGTAAAAACCGCTACACTTGAACTGAATTACAAAAACAGAACAGAGTCACACGTTTAGAAAACACACTATAGCTGCTTAACAGGAAAGGTGAGGTGGGGTGATGCATAAAACAAGGGTTTCAAATTCGCTCAGATACCGTTCCATACACCCAATATGTAATAGACAAGACCTACTCCTTGCTCAGTGAACTGGAGTCAACACCCCCTATTCCCCGCACAAGAATATATGTGACTAGTAAGAATCTTAAAACCTATGTATTGATATCTGTCTGGAAGTGAGTCAAGTGGGTGTAAAGCCGCATAAACACAGCCATGAAAGGCAGCTAAACCCCATTATAAAAATAAATTACTTTTAAAAACCCGTAAAACAAAGACAGTGAAAGAGAGAGAAATTCTTACAAAATTCGTTCAGAGGCTGTGATGCAACCTGGATTGACCATATCTAGACCCACAGCTGGATGAGACATAAGGGTGGACACTCTTGGGGCTGAGAGGTTGGGTGAGGTTGGGTGAGCAAACGCAGACCCTTTAAAGTAATACTGCGTGGTACCCATCCCATGCGTCCCAAATCTCCAGGTTCAAGGGCATCTTCCTACATCGAGAACATACATGAGAAACCCAGAAGATGGTACACCGTGTGATTTTGAAAGGTTTCTAAAACGCACCTCATTTCTCATCTCCTTGTGCTCGGTTTCGCCATTCCAGCTACTTTACTAGCAATCTCCCTACTTGGAGAATCAGCACCTTTAACCTCCTGTTCCCTACAGGTTGCAATTTGTCCTGAGGATGAACGGGAAGAGGGGCAACCAATGAGAGACTAGATCTAGGTGTTGGGACAGGCACAGGTCACTCTATTTTCCCATCAGGAAGAAGAATTAACCACAGGCTCAGCCTGCCGCCCAGAAGCAGAATAGGGCCTGAGGCAATCCCGCGCTTTTGCGGCCAGCTCCCAAAAAAGACAGTTGAAAAATGGAGCTCAGGGAAACTGCAATTCAAAAACCTCAGAGTTATAAATGATAACTGTCGTCCAGAAATATATTGAGGGAAGGCAACGAAGAGGATTTGAAAGCAAGGCAGAATTGCAGGAAACAGATTTCAGGAGGTAGATACGAATCGCCTTTAAAGCACATGAAAAGCGGCAAAACGTCGACAATGATGCCCTTGGCCAAAAAGGGCGTATGCGTTTTTTCCTGAATATATTCAGGAAAAAACGCATACGCCCTTTTTGGCCAACCAAGCAACCTGGAAAGGCAAATCAGCGCTACAAAGAAGTCTCGCTTCCCATCGGTCATAAGGGCTATGCTGAAAAAAGTGTAAAAACCAGAAATGCAGGACAGGCCATGGAGAAATGGCAGCCTTGCTACGCTGATGGGCGGGATGTAAATTGCCAAGAGGCACTCTGGAGAAGTGTACGGTGTGTCCTGAAACATCGAAAAAACACAGGTTAGGGAGCATAGGGCACTTCCACTCATGGGCGTATAAATTGGGAAAACTAAAAATCAGCAAGACACAGGCACCCCAAAGTTTAGGGCTGCTCTGTTGACAAGAACCTCCACTTCATGACACCTTAAATATCCCAGGAAAGAGAAAAATGGATAAAGAAGTTGTGGTCCTTATGTACAATGGAATATCACTCAGACATGAAATCAATGTCATAAGGCTAGTAGAAGCAAGATGAGTGGAGTTAGGTACGACGATTCTAAGTGAAATAAGTCACACAGAAAAAGACACTTATCATAAGCTATCACTTATAGAGGGAATGTAAAAACCGCTACACTTGAACTGAATTACAAAACAGAACAGAGTCACACGTTTAGAAAACACACTATGGCTGCTTAACGGGAAAGGTGAGGTGGGGTGATGCATAAAACAAGGGTTTCAAATTCGCTCAGATACCGATCCATACACCCAATATGTAATAGACAAGACCTACTCCTTGCTCAGTGAAGTGGACTCAACACCCCCTATTCACCGCACAAGAATATA
Source organism: Eschrichtius robustus (assembly GCF_028021215.1). Taxonomy (NCBI): domain Eukaryota; kingdom Metazoa; phylum Chordata; class Mammalia; order Artiodactyla; family Eschrichtiidae; genus Eschrichtius; species Eschrichtius robustus. The sequence continues at coordinate 238,248 of NW_027175214.1, forward strand.
TGTGACTAGTAAGAATCTTAAAACCTATGTATTGATATCTGTCTGGAAGTGAGTCAAGTGGGTGTAAAGCCGCATAAACACAGCCGTGAAAAGCAGCTAAACCCCATTATAAAAATAAATTACTTTTAAAAACCCGTAAAACAAAGACAGTGAAAGAGAGAGAAATTCTTACAAAATTCGTTCAGGGGCTGTGATGCAACCTGGATTGACCATATCTAGACCCACAGCTGGATGAGGCATAAGGGTGGACAATCTTGAGGCTGAGAGGTTGGGTGAGGTTGGGTGAGCAAACGCAGAACCTTTAAAGTAATAGTGCGTGGTACCCATCCCATGGGTCCCAAATCTCCAGGTTCAAGGGCATCTTCCTACATCGAAAACATGCATGAGAAACCCAGAAGATGGTACACCGTGTGATCGGGAAAGGTTTCTAAAACGCACCTCATTTCTCAACTCCTTGTGCTCGGGTTCGCCTTTCCAGCTACTTTACTAGCAATCTCCCTACTTGGAGAATCAGCACCTTTAAGCTCCTGTTCCCTACAGGTTGCAATTTGTCCTGAGGATGAACGGGAAGAGGGGCAACCAATGAGAGACTAGATCTAGGTGTTGGGACAGGCACAGGTCACTCTATTTTCCCATCAGGAAGAAGAATTAACCACAGGCTCAGCCTGCCGCCAAGAAGCAGAATAGGGCCTGAGGCAATCCTGCGCTTTTGCGGCCAGCTCCCAAAAAACCGAGTTGAAAAATGGAGCTCAGGGACACTGCAATTCACAAACCCGCAGAGTTATAAATGATAACTATCATCCACAGATATATTGAGGGAAGGCAACGAAGAGGATTTGAAAGCAAGGCAGAATTGCAGGAAACAGATTTCAGGAGGTAGATTCGAATCGCCTTGAAAGCACATGAAAAGCGGCAAAACGTCGACAATGATGCCCTTGGCCAAAAAGGGCTTATGCGTTTTTTCCTGAGTATATTCAGGAAAACACGCATACGCCCTTTTTGGCCAACCAAGCAACCTGGAAAGGCAAATCAGCGCTACAAAGAAGGCTCGCTTCCCATCGGTCAAAAGGGCCATGCTGCAAAAAGTGTCAAAACCAGAAATGCAGGACAGGCCATGGAGAAATGGCAGCCTTGCTACGGTGATGGGTGGGATGTAAATTGCCAACAGCCACTCTGGAGAAGTGTACGGTGTGTCCTGAAACATCGAAAAAACTCAGCTTAGGGAGCATAGGGCACGTCCATTCATGGGCGTATAAATTGGGAAAACTAAAAATCAGCAAGACACAGGCACCCCAAAGTTTAGGGCTGCTCTGTTGACAAGAACCTCCACTTCATGACGCCTTAAATATCCCAGGAAAGAGAAAAATGGATAAAGAAGTTGTGGTCCTTATGTACAATGGAATATCACTCAGACATGAAATCAATGTCATAAGGCTAGTAGAAGCAAGATGAGTGGATTTAGGTACGACGATTCTAAGTGAAATAAGTCACACAGAAAAAGACACTAATTATAAGCTATCACTTATACAGGGAATGTAAAAACTGCTACACTTGAACTGAATTACAAAACAGAACAGATTCACACGTTTAGAAAACACACTATGGCTGCTTAACGGGAAAGGTGAGGTGGGGTGATGCATAAAACAAGGGTTTCAAATTCTCTCAGATACAGTTCCATACACCCAATATGTAATAGAAAAGACCAACTCCTTGCTCAGTGAACTGGACTCAACACCCCCTATTCACCGCACAAGAATATATCTGACTAGTAAGAATCGTAAAACCTATGTATTGATATCTTTCTGGAAGTGAGTCAAGTGGCTGTAAATCCGCATAAACACAGCCGTGAAAAGCAGCTAAACCCCATTATAAAAATAAATTACTTTTAAAAACCCGTAAAACAAAGACAGTGAAAGAGAGAGAAATTCTTACAAAATTCGTTCAGGGGCTGTGATGCAACCTGGATTGACCATATCTAGTCCCACACCTGGATGAGACATAAGTGTGGACACTCTTGGGGCTGAGAGTTTGGGTGAGGTTGGGTGAGCAAACGCAGAACCTTTAAAGTAATACTGCGTGGTACCCATCCCATGGGTCCCAAATCTCCAGGTTCAAGGGCATCTTCCTACATCGAAAACATGCATGAGAAACCCAGAAGATGGTACACCGTGTGATTTTGAAAGGTTTCTAAAACGCACCTCATTTCTCATCTCCTTGTGTTCGGGTTCGCCATTCCAGCTACTTTACTAGCAATCTCCCTACTTGGAGAATCAGCACCTTTAAGCTCCTGTTCCCTACAGGTTGCAATTTGTCCTGAGGATGAACGGGAAGAGGGGCAACCAATGAGAGACTAGATCTAGGTGTTGGGACAGGCACAGGTCACTCTATTTTCCCATCAGGAAGAAGAATTAACCACAGGCTCAGCCAGCCGCCGGGAACCAGAATAGGGCCTGAGGCAATCCCGTGCTTTTTCGGCCAGCTCCCAAAAAAGACAGTTGAAAATTGGAGCACATGAGCACTGCAATTCACAAACCTGCAAATTTATAAATGATAACTCTCGTCCACAAATATATTGAGGGAAGGCAATGAAGAGGATTTGAAAGCAAGGCAGAATTGCAGGAAACATATTTCAGGAGGTAGATTCAAATCGATTTAAAAGCACTTGAAAAGCGGCAAAAGTTCGACAATGATGCCCTTGGCCAAAAAGGGCGTATGCGTTTTTTCCTGAATATATTCAGGAATAAACGCATACGCCCTTTTTGGCCAACCAAGCAACCAGGAAAGGCAAATCAGCGCTACAAAGAAGTCTCGCTTCCCATCGGTGAAAAGGGCCATGCTGCAAAAAGTGTCAAAACCAGAAATGCAGGACAGGCCATGGAGAAATGGCAGCCTTGCTACACTGATGGGCGGGATGTAAATTGCCAACAGCCACTCTGGAGAAGTGTACGTTGTGTCCTGAAACATCGAAAAAAAACAGCTTAGGGAGCATAGGGCACGTCCACTCATGGGCGTATAAATTGGAAAAACTAAAAATCAGCAAGTCACAGGCACCGGAAAGTTTAGGGCTGCTCTGTTGACAAGAACCTCCACTTCATGACACCTTAAATATCCCAGGAAAGAGAAAAATGGATAAAGAAGTTGTGGTCCTTATGTACAATTGAATATCACTCAGAGATGAAATCAATGTCATAAGGCTAGTAGAAGCAAGATGAGTGGAGTTAGGTACGACGATTCTAAGTGAAATAAGTCACACAGAAAAAGACACTTATCATAAGCTATCACTTATAGAGAGAATGTAAAAACCGCTACACGTGAACTGAATTACAAAACAGAACAGAGTCACACGTTTAGAAAACACACTATGGCTGCTTAACGGGAAAGGTGAGGTGGGGTGATGCATAAAACAAGGGTTTCAAATTCGCTCAGATACAGTTCCATACACACAATATGTAATAGACAAGACCTACTCCTTGCTCAGTGAACTGGACTCAACACCCCCTATTCCCCGCACAAGAATATATGTGACTAGTAAGAATCTTAAAACCTATGTATTGATATCTGTCTGGAAGTGAGTCAAGTGGGTGTAAAGCCGCATAAACACAACCATGAAAAGCAGCTAAACCCCATTATAAAAATAAATTACTTTTAAAAACCCGCAAAAAAAGATAGTGAAAGAGAGAGAAATTCTTACAAAATTCGTTCAGAGGCTGTGATGCAACCTGGATTGACCATATCTAGACCCACAGCTGGATGAGACATAAGGGTGGACACTCTTGGGGCTGAGAGGTTGGGTGAGGTTGGGTGAGCAAACGCAGACCCTTTAAAGTAATACTGCGTGGTACCCATCCCATGGGTCCCAAATCTCCAGGTTCAAGGGCATCTTCCTACATCGAAAACATGCATGAGAAACCCAGAAGATGGTACACCGTGTGATTTTGAAAGGTTTCTAAAACGCACCTCATTTCTCATCTCCTTGTGCTCGGTTTCGCCATTCCAGCTACTTTACTAGCAATCTCCCTACTTGGAGAATCAGCACCTTTAACCTCCTGTTCCCTACAGGTTGCAATTTGTCCTGAGGATGAACGGGAAGAGGGGCAACCAATGAGAGACTAGATCTAGGTGTTGGGACAGGCACAGGTCACTCTATTTTCCCAACAGGAAGAAGAATTAACCACAGGCTCAGCCTGCCGCCCAGAAGCAGAATAGGGCCTGAGGCAATCCCGCGCTTTTGCGGCCAGCTCCCAAAAAAGACAGTTGAAAAATGGAGCTCAGGGAAACTGCAATTCACAAACCCGCAGAGTTATAAATGATAACTCTCATCCACAGATATATTGAGGGAAGGCAACGAAGAGGATTTGAAAGCAAGGCAGAATTGCAGGAAACAGATTTCAGGAGGTAGATACAAATCGCCTTTAAAGCACATGAAAAGCGGCAAAACGTTGACAATGATGCCCTTGGCCAAAAAGGGCGTATGCGTTTTTTCCTGAATATATTCAGGAAAAAACGCATACGCCCTTTTTGGCCAACCAAGCAACCTGGAAAGGCAAATCAGCGCTACAAAGAAGTCTCGCTTCCCTTCGGTCAAAAGGGCCATGCTGCAATAAGTGTCAAACCCAGAAATCCAGGACAGGCCATGGAGAAATGGCAGCCTTGCTACACTGATGGGCGGGATGTAAATTGCCAACAGCCACTCTGGAGAAGTGTACGTTGTGTCCTGAAACATGGAAAAAAAACAGCTTAGGGAGCATAGGGCACGTCCACTCATGGGCGTATAAATTGGAAAAACTAAAAATCAGCAAGACACAGGCACCGGAAAGTTTAGGGCTGCTCTGTTGACAAGAACCTCCACTTCATGACACCTTAAATATCCCAGGAAAGAGAAAAATGGATAAAGAAGTTGTGGTCCTTATGTACAATGGAATATCACTCAGACATGAAATCAATGTTATAAGGCTAGTAGAAGAAACATGAGTGGAGTTAGGTACGACGATTCTAAGTGAAATAAGTCACACAGAAAAAGACACTTATCATAAGCTATCACTTATAGAGGGAATGTAAAAACCGCTACACTTGAACTGAATTACAAAACAGAACAGAGTCACACGTTTAGAAAACACACTATAGCTGCTTAACAGGAAAGGTGAGGTGGGGTGATGCATAAAACAATGGTTTCAAATTCGCTCACATACCGTTCCATACACCCAATATGTAATAGACAAGACCTACTCCTTGCTCAGTGAACTGGACTCAACACCCCCTATTCACCACACAAGAATATATGTGACTAGTAAGAATCTTAAAACCTATGTATTGATATCTGTCTGGAAGTGAGTCAAGTGGGTGTAAAGCCGCATAAACACAACCATGAAAAGCAGCTAAACCCCATTATAAAAATAAATTACTTTTAAAAACCCGTAAAAAAAGATAGTGAAAGAGAGAGAAATTCTTACAAAATTCGTTCAGAGGCTGTGATGCAACCTGGATTGACCATATCTAGACCCACAGCTGGATGAGACATAAGGGTGGACACTCTTGGGGCTGAGAGGTTGGGTGAGGTTGGGTGAGCAAACGCAGACCCTTTAAAGTAATACTGCGTGGTACCCATCCCATGGGTCCCAAATCTCCAGGTTCAAGGGCATCTTCCTACATCAAAAACATGCATGAGAAACCCAGAAGATGGTACACCGTGTGATTTTGAAAGGTTTCTAAAACGCACCTCATTTCTCATCTCCTTGTGCTCGGTTTCGCCATTCCAGCTATTTTACTAGCAATCTCCCTACTTGGAGAATCAGCACCTTTAACCTCCTGTTCCCTACAGGTTGCAATTTGTCCTGAGGATGAACGGGAAGAGGGGCAACCAATGAGAGACTAGATCTAGGTGTTGGGACAGGCACAGGTCACTCTATTTTCCCAACAGGAAGAAGAATTAACCACAGGCTCAGCCTGCCGCCCAGAAGCAGAATAGGGCCTGAGGCAATCCCGCGCTTTTGCGGCCAGCTCCCAAAAAAGACAGTTGAAAAATGGAGCTCAGGGAAACTGCAATTCACAAACCCGCAGTGTTATAAATGATAACTCTCATCCACAGATATATTGAGGGAAGGCAACGAAGAGGATTTGAAAGCAAGGCAGAATTGCAGGAAACAAATTTCAGGAGGTAGATACGAATCACCTTTAAAGCACATGAAAAGCGGCAAAACGTCGACAATGATGCCCTTGGCCAAAAAGGGCGTATGCGTTTTTTCCTGAATATATTCAGGAAAAAACGCATACGCCCTTTTTGGCCAACCAAGCAACCTGGAAAGGCAAATCAGCGCTACAAAGAAGTCTCGCTTCCCATCGGTGAAAAGGGCCATGCTGCAAAAAGTGTCAAAACCAGAAATGCAGGACAGGCCATGGAGAAATGGCAGCCTTGCTACACTGATGGGCGGGATGTAAATTGCCAACAGCCACTCTGGAGAAGTGTACGTTGTGTCCTGAAACATGGAAAAAAAACAGTTTAGGGAGCATAGGGCACGTCCACTCATTGGCGTATAAATTGGAAAAACTTAAAATCAGCAAGACACAGGCACCCGAAAGTTTAGGGCTGCTCTGTAGACAAGAACCTCCACTTCATGACACCTTAAATATCCCAGGAAAGAGAAAAATGGATAAAGAAGTTGTGGTCCTTATGTACAATGGAATATCACTCAGCCATGAAATCAATTTCTCATAAGGCTAGTAGAAGCAAGATGAGTGGAGTTAGGTACGACGATTCTAAGTGAAATAAGTCACACAGAAAAAGACACTTATCATAAGCTATCACTTACAGAGGGAATGTAAAAACCGCTACACTTGAACTGAATTACAAAACAGAACAGAGTCACACGTTTAGAAAACACACTATGGCTGCTTAACGGGAATGGTGAGGTGGGGTGATGCATAAAACAAGGGTTTCAAATTCGCTCAGATACCGTTCCATACACCCAATATGTAATAGACAAGACCTACTCCTTGCTCAGTGAACTGGACTCAACACCCCCTATTCACCACACAAGAATATATGTGACTAGTAAGAATCTTAAAACCTATGTATTGATATCTGTCTGGAAGTGAGTCAAGTGGGTGTAAAGCCGCATAAACACAGCCATGAAGAGCAGCTAAACCCCATTATAAAAATAAATTACTTTTAAAAACCCGTAAAACAAAGACAGTGAAAGAGAGAGAAATTCTTACAAAATTCGTTCAGAGGCTGTGATGCAACCTGGATTGACCATATCTAGACCCACAGCTGGATGAGACATAAGGGTGGACACTCTTGGGGCTGAGAGTTTGGGTGAGGTTGGGTGAGCAAACGCAGACCCTTTAAAGTAATACTGCGTGTTACCCATCCCATGGGTCCCAAATCTCCAGTTTCAAGGGAATCTTCCTACATCGAAAACATGCATGAGAAACCCAGAAGATGGTACACCGTGTGATTTTGAAAGGTTTCCAAAACGCACCTCATTTCTCATCTCCTTGTGCTCGGTTTCGCCATTCCAGCTACTTTACTAGCTATCTCCCTACTTGGAGAATCAGCACCTTTAACCTCCTGTTCCCTACAGGTTGCAATTTGTCCTGAGGATGAACGGGAAGAGGGGCAACCAATGAGAGAATAGATCTAGGTGTTGGGACAGGCACAGGTCACTCTATTTTCCCAACAGGAAGAAGAATTAACCACAGGCTCAGCCTGCCGCCCAGAAGCAGAATAGGGCCTGAGGCAATCCCGCGCTTTTGCGGCCAGCTCCCAAAAAAGACAGTTGAAAAATGGAGCTCAGGGAAACTGCAATTCACAAACCCGCAGAGTTATAAATGATAACTCTCATCCACAGATATATTGAGGGAAGGCAACGAAGAGGATTTGAAAGCAAGGCAGAATTGCAGGAAACAGATTTCAGGAGGTAGATACGAATCGCTTTTAAAGCACATGAAAAGCGGCAAAACGTCGACAATGATGCCCTTGGCCAAAAAGGGCGTATGCGTTTTTTCCTGAATATATTCAGGAAAAAACGCATACGCACTTTTTGGCCAACCAAGCAACCTGGAAAGGCAAATCAGCGCTACAAAGAAGTCTCGCTTCCCTTCGGTCAAAAGGGCCATGCTGCAAAAAGTGTCAAAACCAGAAATGCAGGACAGGCCATGGAGAAATGGCAGCCTTGCTACACTGATGGGCGGGATGTAAATTGCCAACAGCCACTCTGGAGAAGTGTACGTTGTGTCCTGAAACATCGAAAAAAAAACAGCTTAGGGAGCATAGGGCACGTCCACTGATGGGCGTATAAATTGGAAAAACTAAAAATCAGCAAGACACAGGCACCGGAAAGTTTAGGGCTGCTCTGTTGACAAGAACCTCCACTTCATGACACCTTAAATATCCCAGGAAAGAGAAAAATGGATAAAGAAGTTGTGGTCCTTATGTACAATGGAATATCACTCAGACATGAAATCAATGTTATAAGGCTAGTAGAAGCAAGATGAGTGGAGTTAGGTACGACGATTCTAAGTGAAATAAGTCACACAGAAAAAGACACTTATCATAAGCTATCACTTATAGAGGGAATGTAAAAACCGCTACACTTGAACTGAATTACAAAACAGAACAGAGTCACACGTTTAGAAAACATACTATAGCTGCTTAACAGGAAAGGTGAGGTGGGGTGATGCATAAAACAAGGGTTTCAAATTCGCTCAGATACCGTTCCATACACCCAATATGTAATAGACAAGACCTACTCCTTGCTCAGTGAACTGGACTCAACACCCCCTATTCCCCGCACAAGAATATATGTGACTAGTAAGAATCTTAAAACCTATGTATTGATATCTGTCTGGAAGTGAGTCAAGTGGGTGTAAAGCCGCATAAACACAGCCATGAAAGGCAGCTAAACCCCATTATAAAAATAAATTACTTTTAGAAACCCGTAAAACAAAGACAGTGAAAGAGAGAGAAATTCTTACAAAATTCGTTCAGAGGCTGTGATGCAACCTGGATTGACCATATCTAGACCCACAGCTGGATGAGACATAAGGGTGGACACTCTTGGGGCTGAGAGGTTGGGTGAGGTTGGGTGAGCAAACGCAGACCCTTTAAAGTAATACTGCGTGGTACCCATCCCATGGGTCCCAAATCTCCAGGTTCAAGGGCATCTTCCTACATCGAAAACATGCATGAGAAACCCAGAAGATGTTACACCGTGTGATTTTGAAAGGTTTCTAAAACGCACCTCATTTCTCATCTCCTTGTGCTCGGTTTCGCCATTCCAGCTACTTTACTAGCAATCTCCCTACTTGGAGAATCAGCACCTTAACCTCCTGTTCCCTACAGGTTGCAATTTGTCCTGAGGATGAACGGGAAGAGGGGCAACCAATGAGAGACTAGATCTAGGTGTTGGGACAGGCACAGGTCACTCTATTTTCCCAACAGGAAGAAGAATTAACCACAGGCTCAGCCTGCCGCCCAGAAGCAGAATAGGGCCTGAGGCAATCCCGCGCTTTTGCGGCCAGCTCCCAAAAAAGACAGTTGAAAAATGGAGCTCAGGGAAACTGCAATTCACAAACCCGCAGAGTTATAAATGATAACTCTCATCCACAGATATATTGAGGGAAGGCAACGAAGAGGATTTGAAAGCAAGGCAGAATTGCAGGAAACAGATTTCAGGAGGTAGATACGAATCGCCTTTAAAGCACATGAAAAGCGGCAAAACGTCGACAATGATGCCCTTGGCCAAAAAGGGCGTATGCGTTTTTTCCTGAATATATTCAGGAAAAAACGCATACGCCCTTTTTGGCCAACCAAGCAACCTGGAAAGGCAAATCAGCGCTACAAAGAAGTCTCGCTTCCCTTCGGTCAAAAGGGCCATGCTGCAAAAAGTGTCAAAACCAGAAATGCAGGACAGGCCATGGAGAAATGGCAGCCTTGCTACACTGATGGGCGGGATGTAAATTGCCAACAGCCACTCTGGAGAAGTGTACGTTGTGTCCTGAAACATCGAAAAAAAAACAGCTTAGGGAGCATAGGGCACGTCCACTCATGGGCGTATAAATTGGAAAAACTAAAAATCAGCAAGACACAGGCACCGGAAAGTTTAGGGCTGCTCTGTTGACAAGAACCTCCACTTCATGACACCTTAAATATCCCAGGAAAGAGAAAAATGGATAAAGAAGTTGTGGTCCTTATGTACAATGGAATATCACTCAGACATGAAATCAATGTTATAAGGCTAGTAGAAGCAAGATGAGTGGAGTTAGGTACGACGATTCTAAGTGAAATAAGTCACACAGAAAAAGACACTTATCATAAGCTATCACTTATAGAGGGAATGTAAAAACCGCTACACTTGAACTGAATTACAAAACAGAACAGAGTCACACGTTTAGAAAACATACTATAGCTGCTTAACAGGAAAGGTGAGGTGGGGTGATGCATAAAACAAGGGTTTCAAATTCGCTCAGATACCGTTCCATACACCCAATATGTAATAGACAAGACCTACTCCTTGCTCAGGGAACTGGACTCAACACCCCCTATTCCCCGCACAAGAATATATGTGACTAGTAAGAATCTTAAAACCTATGTATTGATATCTGTCTGGAAGTGAGTCAAGTGGGTGTAAAGCCGCATAAACACAGCCATGAAAGGCAGCTAAACCCCATTATAAAAATAAATTACTTTTAAAAACCCGTAAAACAAAGACAGTGAAAGAGAGAGAAATTCTTACAAAATTCGTTCAGAGGCTGTGATGCAACCTGGATTGACCATATCTAGACCCACAGCTGGATGAGACATAAGGGTGGACACTCTTGGGGCTGAGAGGTTGGGTGAGGTTGGGTGAGCAAACGCAGACCCTTTAAAGTAATACTGCGTGGTACCCATCCCATGGGTCCCAAATCTCCAGGTTCAAGGGCATCTTCCTACATCGAAAACATGCATGAGAAACCCAGAAGATGGTACACCGTGTGATTTTGAAAGGTTTCTAAAACGCACCTCATTTCTCATCTCCTTGTGCTCGGTTTCGCCATTCCAGCTACTTTACTAGCAATCTCACTACTTGGAGAATCAGCACCTTATCCTCCTGTTCCCTACAGGTTGCAATTTGTCCTGAGGATGAACGGGAAGAGGGGCAACCAATGAGGGAATAGATCTAGGTGTTGGGACAGGCACAGGTCACTCTATTTTCCCAACAGGAAGAAGAATTAACCACAGGCTCAGCCTGCCGCCCAGAAGCAGAATAGTGCCTGAGGCAATCCCGCGCTTTTGCGGCCAGCTCCCAAAAAAGACAGTTGAAAAATGGAGCTCAGGGAAACTGCAATTCACAAACCCGCAGAGTTATAAATGATAACTCTCATCCACAGATATATTGAGGGAAGGCAACGAAGAGGATTTGAAAGCAAGGCAGAATTGCAGGAAACAGATTTCAGGAGGTAGATACGAATCGCCTTTAAAGCACATGAAAAGCGGCAAAACGTCGACAATGATGCCCTTGGCCAAAAAGGGCGTATGCGTTTTTTCCTGAATATATTCAGGAAAAAACGCATACGCCCTTTTTGGCCAACCAAGCAACCTGGAAAGGCAAATCAGCGCTACAAAGAAGTCTCGCTTCCCTTCGGTCAAAAGGGCCATGCTGCAAAAAGTGTCAAAACCAGAAATGCAGGACAGGCCATGGAGAAATGGCAGCCTTGCTACACTGATGGGCGGGATGTAAATTGCCAACAGCCACTCTGGAGAAGTGTACGTTGTGTCCTGAAACATCGAAAAAAAAACAGCTTAGGGAGCATAGGGCACGTCCACTCATGGGCGTATAAATTGGAAAAACTAAAAATCAGCAAGACACAGGCACCGGAAAGTTTAGGGCTGCTCTGTTGACAAGAACCTCCACTTCATGACACCTTAAATATCCCAGGAAAGAGAAAAATGGATAAAGAAGTTGTGGTCCTTATGTACAATGGAATATCACTCAGACATGAAATCAATGTTATAAGGCTAGTAGAAGCAAGATGAGTGGAGTTAGGTACGACGATTCTAAGTGAAATAAGTCACACAGAAAAAGACACTTATCATAAGCTATCACTTATAGAGGGAATGTAAAAACCCCTACACTTGAACTGAATTACAAAACAGAACAGAGTCACACGTTTAGAAAACATACTATAGCTGCTTAACAGGAAAGGTGAGGTGGGGTGATGCATAAAACAAGGGTTTCAAATTCGCTCAGATACCGTTCCATACACCCAATATGTAATAGACAAGACCTACTCCTTGCTCAGTGAACTGGACTCAACACCCCCTATTCCCCGCACAAGAATATATGTGACTAGTAAGAATCTTAAAACCTATGTATTGATATCTGTCTGGAAGTGAGTCAAGTGGGTGTAAAGCCGCATAAACACAGCCATGAAAGGCAGCTAAACCCCATTATAAAAATAAATTACTTTTAAAAACCCGTAAAACAAAGACAGTGAAAGAGAGAGAAATTCTTACAAAATTCGTTTAGAGGCTGTGATGCAACCTGGATTGACCATATCTAGACCCACAGCTGGATGAGACATAAGGGTGGACACTCTTGGGGCTGAGAGGTTGGGTGAGGTTGGGTGAGCAAACGCAGACCCTTTAAAGTAATACTGCGTGGTACCCATCCCATGGGTCCCAAATCTCCAGGTTCAAGGGCATCTTCCTACATCGAAAACATGCATGAGAAACCCAGAAGATGGTACACCGTGTGATTTTGAAAGGTTTCTAAAACGCACCTCATTTCTCATCTCCTTGTGCTCGGTTTCGCCATTCCAGCTACTTTACTAGCAATCTCCCTACTTGGAGAATCAGCACCTTATCCTCCTGTTCCCTACAGGTTGCAATTTGTCCTGAGGATGAACGGGAAGAGGGGCAACCAATGAGAGAATAGATCTAGGTGTTGGGACAGGCACAGGTCACTCTATTTTCCCAACAGGAAGAAGAATTAACCACAGGCTCAGCCTGCCGCCCAGAAGCAGAATAGGGCCTGAGGCAATCCCGCGCTTTTGCGGCCAGCTCCCAAAAAAGACAGTTGAAAAATGGAGCTCAGGGAAACTGCAATTCACAAACCCGCAGAGTTATAAATGATAACTCTCATCCACAGATATATTGAGGGAAGGCAACGAAGAGGATTTGAAAGCAAGGCAGAATTGCAGGAAACAGATTTCAGGAGGTAGATACGAATCGCCTTTAAAGCACATGAAAAGCGGCAAAACGTCGACAATGATGCCCTTGGCCAAAAAGGGCGTATGCGTTTTTTCCTGAATATATTCAGGAAAAAACGCATACGCCCTTTTTGGCCAACCAAGCAACCTGGAAAGGCAAATCAGCGCTACAAAGAAGTCTCGCTTCCCATCGGTGAAAAGGGCCATGCTGCAAAAAGTGTCAAAACCAGAAATGCAGGACAGGCCATGGAGAAATGGCAGCCTTGCTACACTGATGGGCGGGATGTAAATTGCCAACAGCCACTCTGGAGAAGTGTACGTTGTGTCCTGAAACATCGAAAAAAAACAGCTTAGGGAGCATAGGGCACGTCCACTCATGGGCGTATAAATTGGAATAACTAAAAATCAGCAAGACACAGGCACCGGAAAGTTTAGGGCTACTCTGTTGACAAGAACCTCCACTTCATGACACCTTAAATATCCCAGGAAAGAGAAAAATGGATAAAGAAGTTGTGGTCCTTATGTACAATGGAATATCACTCAGACATGAAATCAATGTCATAAGGCTAGTAGAAGCAAGATGAGTGGAGTTAGGTACGAAGATTCTAAGTGAAATAAGTCACACAGAAAAAGACACTTATCATAAGCTATCACTTATAGAGGGAATGTAAAAACCGCTGCACTTGAACTGAATTACAAAAACAGAACAGAGTCACACGTTTAGAAAACACACTATAGCTGCTTAACAGGAAAGGTGAGGTGGGGTGATGCATAAAACAAGGGTTTCAAATTCGCTCAGATACCGTTCCATACACCCAATATGTAATAGACAAGACCTACTCCTTGCTCAGTGAACTGGAGTCAACACCCCCTATTCCCCGCACAAGAATATATGTGACTAGTAAGAATCTTAAAACCTATGTATTGATATCTGTCTGGAAGTGAGTCAAGTGGGTGTAAAGCCGCATAAACACAGCCATGAAAGGCAGCTAAACCCCATTATAAAAATAAATTACTTTTAAAAACCCGTAAAACAAAGACAGTGAAAGAGAGAGAAATTCTTACAAAATTCGTTCAGAGGCTGTGATGCAACCTGGATTGACCATATCTAGACCCACAGCTGGATGAGACATAAGGGTGGACACTCTTGGGGCTGAGAGGTTGGGTGAGGTTGGGTGAGAAAACGCAGACCCTTTAAAGTAATACTGCGTGGTACCCATCCCATGGGTCCCAAATCTCCAGGTTCAAGGGCATCTTCCTACATCGAAAACATGCATGAGAAACCCAGAAGATGGTACACCGTGTGATTTTGAAAGGTTTCTAAAACGCACCTCATTTCTCATCTCCTTGTGCTCGGTTTCGCCATTCCAGCTACTTTACTAGCAATCTCCCTACTTGGAGAATCAGCACCTTTAACCTCCTGTTCCCTACAGGTTGCAATTTGTCCTGAGGATGAACGGGAAGAGGGGCAACCAATGAGAGACTAGATCTAGGTGTTGGGACAGGCACAGGTCACTCTATTTTCCCAACAGGAAGAAGAATTAACCACAGGCTCAGCCTGCCGCCCAGAAGCAGAATAGGGCCTGAGGCAATCCCGCGCTTTTGCGGCCAGCTCCCAAAAAAGACAGTTGAAAAATGGAGCTCAGGGAAACTGCAATTCACAAACCCGCAGAGTTATAAATGATAACTCTCATCCACAGATATATTGAGGGAAGGCAACGAAGAGGATTTGAAAGCAAGGCAGAATTGCAGGAAACAGATTTCAGGAGGTAGATACGAATCGCCTTTAAAGCACATGAAAAGCGGCAAAACGTCGACAATGATGCCCTTGGCCAAAAAGGGCGTATGCGTTTTTTCCTGAATATATTCAGGAAAAAACGCATACGCCCTTTTTGGCCAACCAAGCAACCTGGAAAGGCAAATCAGCGCTACAAAGAAGTCTCGCTTCCCTTCGGTCAAAAGGGCCATGCTGCAAAAAGTGTCAAAACCAGAAATGCAGGACAGGCCATGGAGAAATGGCAGCCTTGCTACACTGATGGGCGGGATGTAAATTGCCAACAGCCACTCTGGAGAAGTGTACGTTGTGTCCTGAAACATCGAAAAAAAAACAGCTTAGGGAGCATAGGGCACGTCCACTCATGGGCGTATAAATTGGAAAAGCTAAAAATCAGCAAGACACAGGCACCGGAAAGTTTAGGGCTGCTCTGTTGACAAGAACCTCCACTTCATGACACCTTAAATATCCCAGGAAAGAGAAAAATGGATAAAGAAGTTGTGGTCCTTATGTACAATGGAATATCACTCAGACATGAAATCAATGTTATAAGGCTAGTAGAAGCAAGATGAGTGGAGTTAGGTACGACGATTCTAAGTGAAATAAGTCACACAGAAAAAGACACTTATCATAAGCTATCACTTATAGAGGGAATGTAAAAACCCCTACACTTGAACTGAATTACAAAACAGAACAGAGTCACACGTTTAGAAAACATACTATAGCTGCTTAACAGGAAAGGTGAGGTGGGGTGATGCATAAAACAAGGGTTTCAAATTCGCTCAGATACCGTTCCATACACCCAATATGTAATAGACAAGACCTACTCCTTGCTCAGTGAACTGGACTCAACACCCCCTATTCCCCGCACAAGAATATATGTGACTAGTAAGAATCTTAAAACCTATGTATTGATATCTGTCTGGAAGTGAGTCAAGTGGGTGTAAAGCCGCATAAACACAGCCATGAAAGGCAGCTAAACCCCATTATAAAAATAAATTACTTTTAAAAACCCGTAAAACAAAGACAGTGAAAGAGAGAGAAATTCTTACAAAATTCGTTTAGAGGCTGTGATGCAACCTGGATTGACCATATCTAGACCCACAGCTGGATGAGACATAAGGGTGGACACTCTTGGGGCTGAGAGGTTGGGTGAGGTTGGGTGAGCAAACGCAGACCCTTTAAAGTAATACTGCGTGGTACCCATCCCATGGGTCCCAAATCTCCAGGTTCAAGGGCATCTTCCTACATCGAAAACATGCATGAGAAACCCAGAAGATGGTACACCGTGTGATTTTGAAAGGTTTCTAAAACGCACCTCATTTCTCATCTCCTTGTGCTCGGTTTCGCCATTCCAGCTACTTTACTAGCAATCTCACTACTTGGAGAATCAGCACCTTATCCTCCTGTTCCCTACAGGTTGCAATTTGTCCTGAGGATGAACGGGAAGAGGGGCAACCAATGAGAGAATAGATCTAGGTGTTGGGACAGGCACAGGTCACTCTATTTTCCCAACAGGAAGAAGAATTAACCACAGGCTCAGCCTGCCGCCCAGAAGCAGAATAGGGCCTGAGGCAATCCCGCGCTTTTGCGGCCAGCTCCCAAAAAAGACAGTTGAAAAATGGAGCTCAGGGAAACTGCAATTCACAAACCCGCAGAGTTATAAATGATAACTCTCATCCACAGATATATTGAGGGAAGGCAACGAAGAGGATTTGAAAGCAAGGCAGAATTGCAGGAAACAGATTTCAGGAGGTAGATACGAATCGCCTTTAAAGCACATGAAAAGCGGCAAAACGTCGACAATGATGCCCTTGGCCAAAAAGGGCGTATGCGTTTTTTCCTGAATATATTCAGGAAAAAACGCATACGCCCTTTTTGGCCAACCAAGCAACCTGGAAAGGCAAATCAGCGCTACAAAGAAGTCTCGCTTCCCATCGGTGAAAAGGGCCATGCTGCAAAAAGTGTCAAAACCAGAAATGCAGGACAGGCCATGGAGAAATGGCAGCCTTGCTACACTGATGGGCGGGATGTAAATTGCCAACAGCCACTCTGGAGAAGTGTACGTTGTGTCCTGAAACATCGAAAAAAAACAGCTTAGGGAGCATAGGGCACGTCCACTCATGGGCGTATAAATTGGAAAAACTAAAAATCAGCAAGACACAGGCACCGGAAAGTTTAGGGCTACTCTGTTGACAAGAACCTCCACTTCATGACACCTTAAATATCCCAGGAAAGAGAAAAATGGATAAAGAAGTTGTGGTCCTTATGTACAATGGAATATCACTCAGACATGAAATCAATGTCATAAGGCTAGTAGAAGCAAGATGAGTGGAGTTAGGTACGAAGATTCTAAGTGAAATAAGTCACACAGAAAAAGACACTTATCATAAGCTATCACTTATAGAGGGAATGTAAAAACCGCTACACTTGAACTGAATTACAAAAACAGAACAGAGTCACACGTTTAGAAAACACACTATAGCTGCTTAACAGGAAAGGTGAGGTGGGGTGATGCATAAAACAAGGGTTTCAAATTCGCTCAGATACCGTTCCATACACCCAATATGTAATAGACAAGACCTACTCCTTGCTCAGTGAACTGGAGTCAACACCCCCTATTCCCCGCACAAGAATATATGTGACTAGTAAGAATCTTAAAACCTATGTATTGATATCTGTCTGGAAGTGAGTCAAGTGGGTGTAAAGCCGCATAAACACAGCCATGAAAGGCAGCTAAACCCCATTATAAAAATAAATTACTTTTAAAAACCCGTAAAACAAAGACAGTGAAAGAGAGAGAAATTCTTACAAAATTCGTTCAGAGGCTGTGATGCAACCTGGATTGACCATATCTAGACCCACAGCTGGATGAGACATAAGGGTGGACACTCTTGGGGCTGAGAGGTTGGGTGAGGTTGGGTGAGAAAACGCAGACCCTTTAAAGTAATACTGCGTGGTACCCATCCCATGGGTCCCAAATCTCCAGGTTCAAGGGCATCTTCCTACATCGAAAACATGCATGAGAAACCCAGAAGATGGTACACCGTGTGATTTTGAAAGGTTTCTAAAACGCACCTCATTTCTCATCTCCTTGTGCTCGGTTTCGCCATTCCAGCTACTTTACTAGCAATCTCCCTACTTGGAGAATCAGCACCTTTAACCTCCTGTTCCCTACAGGTTGCAATTTGTCCTGAGGATGAACGGGAAGAGGGGCAACCAATGAGAGACTAGATCTAGGTGTTGGGACAGGCACAGGTCACTCTATTTTCCCAACAGGAAGAAGAATTAACCACAGGCTCAGCCTGCCGCCCAGAAGCAGAATAGGGCCTGAGGCAATCCCGCGCTTTTGCGGCCAGCTCCCAAAAAAGACAGTTGAAAAATGGAGCTCAGGGAAACTGCAATTCACAAACCCGCAGTGTTATAAATGATAACTCTCATCCACAGATATATTGAGGGAAGGCAACGAAGAGGATTTGAAAGCAAGGCAGAATTGCAGGAAACAAATTTCAGGAGGTAGATACGAATCACCTTTAAAGCACATGAAAAGCGGCAAAACGTCGACAATGATGCCCTTGGCCAAAAAGGGCGTATGCGTTTTTTCCTGAATATATTCAGGAAAAAACGCATACGCCCTTTTTGGCCAACCAAGCAACCTGGAAAGGCAAATCAGCGCTACAAAGAAGTCTCGCTTCCCATCGGTGAAAAGGGCCATGCTGCAAAAAGTGTCAAAACCAGAAATGCAGGACAGGCCATGGAGAAATGGCAGCCTTGCTACACTGATGGGCGGGATGTAAATTGCCAACAGCCACTCTGGAGAAGTGTACGTTGTGTCCTGAAACATGGAAAAAAAACAGTTTAGGGAGCATAGGGCACGTCCACTCATTGGCGTATAAATTGGAAAAACTTAAAATCAGCAAGACACAGGCACCCGAAAGTTTAGGGCTGCTCTGTAGACAAGAACCTCCACTTCATGACACCTTAAATATCCCAGGAAAGAGAAAAATGGATAAAGAAGTTGTGGTCCTTATGTACAATGGAATATCACTCAGCCATGAAATCAATTTCTCATAAGGCTAGTAGAAGCAAGATGAGTGGAGTTAGGTACGACGATTCTAAGTGAAATAAGTCACACAGAAAAAGACACTTATCATAAGCTATCACTTACAGAGGGAATGTAAAAACCGCTACACTTGAACTGAATTACAAAACAGAACAGAGTCACACGTTTAGAAAACACACTATGGCTGCTTAACGGGAATGGTGAGGTGGGGTGATGCATAAAACAAGGGTTTCAAATTCGCTCAGATACCGTTCCATACACCCAATATGTAATAGACAAGACCTACTCCTTGCTCAGTGAACTGGACTCAACACCCCCTATTCACCACACAAGAATATATGTGACTAGTAAGAATCTTAAAACCTATGTATTGATATCTGTCTGGAAGTGAGTCAAGTGGGTGTAAAGCCGCATAAACACAGCCATGAAGAGCAGCTAAACCCCATTATAAAAATAAATTACTTTTAAAAACCCGTAAAACAAAGACAGTGAAAGAGAGAGAAATTCTTACAAAATTCGTTCAGAGGCTGTGATGCAACCTGGATTGACCATATCTAGACCCACAGCTGGATGAGACATAAGGGTGGACACTCTTGGGGCTGAGAGTTTGGGTGAGGTTGGGTGAGCAAACGCAGACCCTTTAAAGTAATACTGCGTGTTACCCATCCCATGGGTCCCAAATCTCCAGTTTCAAGGGAATCTTCCTACATCGAAAACATGCATGAGAAACCCAGAAGATGGTACACCGTGTGATTTTGAAAGGTTTCCAAAACGCACCTCATTTCTCATCTCCTTGTGCTCGGTTTCGCCATTCCAGCTACTTTACTAGCTATCTCCCTACTTGGAGAATCAGCACCTTTAACCTCCTGTTCCCTACAGGTTGCAATTTGTCCTGAGGATGAACGGGAAGAGGGGCAACCAATGAGAGAATAGATCTAGGTGTTGGGACAGGCACAGGTCACTCTATTTTCCCAACAGGAAGAAGAATTAACCACAGGCTCAGCCTGCCGCCCAGAAGCAGAATAGGGCCTGAGGCAATCCCGCGCTTTTGCGGCCAGCTCCCAAAAAAGACAGTTGAAAAATGGAGCTCAGGGAAACTGCAATTCACAAACCCGCAGAGTTATAAATGATAACTCTCATCCACAGATATATTGAGGGAAGGCAACGAAGAGGATTTGAAAGCAAGGCAGAATTGCAGGAAACAGATTTCAGGAGGTAGATACGAATCGCTTTTAAAGCACATGAAAAGCGGCAAAACGTCGACAATGATGCCCTTGGCCAAAAAGGGCGTATGCGTTTTTTCCTGAATATATTCAGGAAAAAACGCATACGCACTTTTTGGCCAACCAAGCAACCTGGAAAGGCAAATCAGCGCTACAAAGAAGTCTCGCTTCCCTTCGGTCAAAAGGGCCATGCTGCAAAAAGTGTCAAAACCAGAAATGCAGGACAGGCCATGGAGAAATGGCAGCCTTGCTACACTGATGGGCGGGATGTAAATTGCCAACAGCCACTCTGGAGAAGTGTACGTTGTGTCCTGAAACATCGAAAAAAAAACAGCTTAGGGAGCATAGGGCACGTCCACTGATGGGCGTATAAATTGGAAAAACTAAAAATCAGCAAGACACAGGCACCGGAAAGTTTAGGGCTGCTCTGTTGACAAGAACCTCCACTTCATGACACCTTAAATATCCCAGGAAAGAGAAAAATGGATAAAGAAGTTGTGGTCCTTATGTACAATGGAATATCACTCAGACATGAAATCAATGTTATAAGGCTAGTAGAAGCAAGATGAGTGGAGTTAGGTACGACGATTCTAAGTGAAATAAGTCACACAGAAAAAGACACTTATCATAAGCTATCACTTATAGAGGGAATGTAAAAACCGCTACACTTGAACTGAATTACAAAACAGAACAGAGTCACACGTTTAGAAAACATACTATAGCTGCTTAACAGGAAAGGTGAGGTGGGGTGATGCATAAAACAAGGGTTTCAAATTCGCTCAGATACCGTTCCATACACCCAATATGTAATAGACAAGACCTACTCCTTGCTCAGGGAACTGGACTCAACACCCCCTATTCCCCGCACAAGAATATATGTGACTAGTAAGAATCTTAAAACCTATGTATTGATATCTGTCTGGAAGTGAGTCAAGTGGGTGTAAAGCCGCATAAACACAGCCATGAAAGGCAGCTAAACCCCATTATAAAAATAAATTACTTTTAGAAACCCGTAAAACAAAGACAGTGAAAGAGAGAGAAATTCTTACAAAATTCGTTCAGAGGCTGTGATGCAACCTGGATTGACCATATCTAGACCCACAGCTGGATGAGACATAAGGGTGGACACTCTTGGGGCTGAGAGGTTGGGTGAGGTTGGGTGAGCAAACGCAGACCCTTTAAAGTAATACTGCGTGGTACCCATCCCATGGGTCCCAAATCTCCAGGTTCAAGGGCATCTTCCTACATCGAAAACATGCATGACAAACCCAGAAGATGTTACACCGTGTGATTTTGAAAGGTTTCTAAAACGCACCTCATTTCTCATCTCCTTGTGCTCGGTTTCGCCATTCCAGCTACTTTACTAGCAATCTCCCTACTTGGAGAATCAGCACCTTAACCTCCTGTTCCCTACAGGTTGCAATTTGTCCTGAGGATGAACGGGAAGAGGGGCAACCAATGAGAGACTAGATCTAGGTGTTGGGACAGGCACAGGTCACTCTATTTTCCCAACAGGAAGAAGAATTAACCACAGGCTCAGCCTGCCGCCCAGAAGCAGAATAGGGCCTGAGGCAATCCCGCGCTTTTGCGGCCAGCTCCCAAAAAAGACAGTTGAAAAATGGAGCTCAGGGAAACTGCAATTCACAAACCCGCAGAGTTATAAATGATAACTCTCATCCACAGATATATTGAGGGAAGGCAACGAAGAGGATTTGAAAGCAAGGCAGAATTGCAGGAAACAGATTTCAGGAGGTAGATACGAATCGCCTTTAAAGCACATGAAAAGCGGCAAAACGTCGACAATGATGCCCTTGGCCAAAAAGGGCGTATGCGTTTTTTCCTGAATATATTCAGGAAAAAACGCATACGCCCTTTTTGGCCAACCAAGCAACCTGGAAAGGCAAATCAGCGCTACAAAGAAGTCTCGCTTCCCATCGGTGAAAAGGGCCATGCTGCAAAAAGTGTCAAAACCAGAAATGCAGGACAGGCCATGGAGAAATGGCAGCCTTGCTACACTGATGGGCGGGATGTAAATTGCCAACAGCCACTCTGGAGAAGTGTACGTTGTGTCCTGAAACATCGAAAAAAAAACAGCTTAGGGAGCATAGGGCACGTCCACTCATGGGCGTATAAATTGGAAAAACTAAAAATCAGCAAGACACAGGCACCGGAAAGTTTAGGGCTGCTCTGTTGACAAGAACCTCCACTTCATGACACCTTAAATATCCCAGGAAAGAGAAAAATGGATAAAGAAGTTGTGGTCCTTATGTACAATGGAATATCACTCAGACATGAAATCAATGTTATAAGGCTAGTAGAAGCAAGATGAGTGGAGTTAGGTACGACGATTCTAAGTGAAATAAGTCACACAGAAAAAGACACTTATCATAAGCTATCACTTATAGAGGGAATGTAAAAACCCCTACACTTGAACTGAATTACAAAACAGAACAGAGTCACACGTTTAGAAAACATACTATAGCTGCTTAACAGGAAAGGTGAGGTGGGGTGATGCATAAAACAAGGGTTTCAAATTCGCTCAGATACCGTTCCATACACCCAATATGTAATAGACAAGACCTACTCCTTGCTCAGTGAACTGGACTCAACACCCCCTATTCCCCGCACAAGAATATATGTGACTAGTAAGAATCTTAAAACCTATGTATTGATATCTGTCTGGAAGTGAGTCAAGTGGGTGTAAAGCCGCATAAACACAGCCATGAAAGGCAGCTAAACCCCATTATAAAAATAAATTACTTTTAAAAACCCGTAAAACAAAGACAGTGAAAGAGAGAGAAATTCTTACAAAATTCGTTTAGAGGCTGTGATGCAACCTGGATTGACCATATCTAGACCCACAGCTGGATGAGACATAAGGGTGGACACTCTTGGGGCTGAGAGGTTGGGTGAGGTTGGGTGAGCAAACGCAGACCCTTTAAAGTAATACTGCGTGGTACCCATCCCATGGGTCCCAAATCTCCAGGTTCAAGGGCATCTTCCTACATCGAAAACATGCATGAGAAACCCAGAAGATGGTACACCGTGTGATTTTGAAAGGTTTCTAAAACGCACCTCATTTCTCATCTCCTTGTGCTCGGTTTCGCCATTCCAGCTACTTTACTAGCAATCTCCCTACTTGGAGAATCAGCACCTTATCCTCCTGTTCCCTACAGGTTGCAATTTGTCCTGAGGATGAACGGGAAGAGGGGCAACCAATGAGAGAATAGATCTAGGTGTTGGGACAGGCACAGGTCACTCTATTTTCCCAACAGGAAGAAGAATTAACCACAGGCTCAGCCTGCCGCCCAGAAGCAGAATAGGGCCTGAGGCAATCCCGCGCTTTTGCGGCCAGCTCCCAAAAAAGACAGTTGAAAAATGGAGCTCAGGGAAACTGCAATTCACAAACCCGCAGAGTTATAAATGATAACTCTCATCCACAGATATATTGAGGGAAGGCAACGAAGAGGATTTGAAAGCAAGGCAGAATTGCAGGAAACAGATTTCAGGAGGTAGATACGAATCGCCTTTAAAGCACATGAAAAGCGGCAAAACGTCGACAATGATGCCCTTGGCCAAAAAGGGCGTATGCGTTTTTTCCTGAATATATTCAGGAAAAAACGCATACGCCCTTTTTGGCCAACCAAGCAACCTGGAAAGGCAAATCAGCGCTACAAAGAAGTCTCGCTTCCCATCGGTGAAAAGGGCCATGCTGCAAAAAGTGTCAAAACCAGAAATGCAGGACAGGCCATGGAGAAATGGCAGCCTTGCTACACTGATGGGCGGGATGTAAATTGCCAACAGCCACTCTGGAGAAGTGTACGTTGTGTCCTGAAACATCGAAAAAAAACAGCTTAGGGAGCATAGGGCACGTCCACTCATGGGCGTATAAATTGGAATAACTAAAAATCAGCAAGACACAGGCACCGGAAAGTTTAGGGCTACTCTGTTGACAAGAACCTCCACTTCATGACACCTTAAATATCCCAGGAAAGAGAAAAATGGATAAAGAAGTTGTGGTCCTTATGTACAATGGAATATCACTCAGACATGAAATCAATGTCATAAGGCTAGTAGAAGCAAGATGAGTGGAGTTAGGTACGAAGATTCTAAGTGAAATAAGTCACACAGAAAAAGACACTTATCATAAGCTATCACTTATAGAGGGAATGTAAAAACCGCTGCACTTGAACTGAATTACAAAAACAGAACAGAGTCACACGTTTAGAAAACACACTATAGCTGCTTAACAGGAAAGGTGAGGTGGGGTGATGCATAAAACAAGGGTTTCAAATTCGCTCAGATACCGTTCCATACACCCAATATGTAATAGACAAGACCTACTCCTTGCTCAGTGAACTGGAGTCAACACCCCCTATTCCCCGCACAAGAATATATGTGACTAGTAAGAATCTTAAAACCTATGTATTGATATCTGTCTGGAAGTGAGTCAAGTGGGTGTAAAGCCGCATAAACACAGCCATGAAAGGCAGCTAAACCCCATTATAAAAATAAATTACTTTTAAAAACCCGTAAAACAAAGACAGTGAAAGAGAGAGAAATTCTTACAAAATTCGTTCAGAGGCTGTGATGCAACCTGGATTGACCATATCTAGACCCACAGCTGGATGAGACATAAGGGTGGACACTCTTGGGGCTGAGAGGTTGGGTGAGGTTGGGTGAGAAAACGCAGACCCTTTAAAGTAATACTGCGTGGTACCCATCCCATGGGTCCCAAATCTCCAGGTTCAAGGGCATCTTCCTACATCGAAAACATGCATGAGAAACCCAGAAGATGGTACACCGTGTGATTTTGAAAGGTTTCTAAAACGCACCTCATTTCTCATCTCCTTGTGCTCGGTTTCGCCATTCCAGCTACTTTACTAGCAATCTCCCTACTTGGAGAATCAGCACCTTTAACCTCCTGTTCCCTACAGGTTGCAATTTGTCCTGAGGATGAACGGGAAGAGGGGCAACCAATGAGAGACTAGATCTAGGTGTTGGGACAGGCACAGGTCACTCTATTTTCCCAACAGGAAGAAGAATTAACCACAGGCTCAGCCTGCCGCCCAGAAGCAGAATAGGGCCTGAGGCAATCCCGCGCTTTTGCGGCCAGCTCCCAAAAAAGACAGTTGAAAAATGGAGCTCAGGGAAACTGCAATTCACAAACCCGCAGAGTTATAAATGATAACTCTCATCCACAGATATATTGAGGGAAGGCAACGAAGAGGATTTGAAAGCAAGGCAGAATTGCAGGAAACAGATTTCAGGAGGTAGATACGAATCGCCTTTAAAGCACATGAAAAGCGGCAAAACGTCGACAATGATGCCCTTGGCCAAAAAGGGCGTATGCGTTTTTTCCTGAATATATTCAGGAAAAAACGCATACGCCCTTTTTGGCCAACCAAGCAAACTGGAAAGGCAAATCAGCGCTACAAAGAAGTCTCGCTTCCCTTCGGTCAAAAGGGCCATGCTGCAAAAAGTGTCAAAACCAGAAATGCAGGACAGGCCATGGAGAAATGGCAGCCTTGCTACACTGATGGGCGGGATGTAAATTGCCAACAGCCACTCTGGAGAAGTGTACGTTGTGTCCTGAAACATCGAAAAAAAAACAGCTTAGGGAGCATAGGGCACGTCCACTCATGGGCGTATAAATTGGAAAAGCTAAAAATCAGCAAGACACAGGCACCGGAAAGTTTAGGGCTGCTCTGTTGACAAGAACCTCCACTTCATGACACCTTAAATATCCCAGGAAAGAGAAAAATGGATAAAGAAGTTGTGGTCCTTATGTACAATGGAATATCACTCAGACATGAAATCAATGTTATAAGGCTAGTAGAAGCAAGATGAGTGGAGTTAGGTACGACGATTCTAAGTGAAATAAGTCACACAGAAAAAGACACTTATCATAAGCTATCACTTATAGAGGGAATGTAAAAACCCCTACACTTGAACTGAATTACAAAACAGAACAGAGTCACACGTTTAGAAAACATACTATAGCTGCTTAACAGGAAAGGTGAGGTGGGGTGATGCATAAAACAAGGGTTTCAAATTCGCTCAGATACCGTTCCATACACCCAATATGTAATAGACAAGACCTACTCCTTGCTCAGTGAACTGGACTCAACACCCCCTATTCCCCGCACAAGAATATATGTGACTAGTAAGAATCTTAAAACCTATGTATTGATATCTGTCTGGAAGTGAGTCAAGTGGGTGTAAAGCCGCATAAACACAGCCATGAAAGGCAGCTAAACCCCATTATAAAAATAAATTACTTTTAAAAACCCGTAAAACAAAGACAGTGAAAGAGAGAGAAATTCTTACAAAATTCGTTTAGAGGCTGTGATGCAACCTGGATTGACCATATCTAGACCCACAGCTGGATGAGACATAAGGGTGGACACTCTTGGGGCTGAGAGGTTGGGTGAGGTTGGGTGAGCAAACGCAGACCCTTTAAAGTAATACTGCGTGGTACCCATCCCATGGGTCCCAAATCTCCAGGTTCAAGGGCATCTTCCTACATCGAAAACATGCATGAGAAACCCAGAAGATGGTACACCGTGTGATTTTGAAAGGTTTCTAAAACGCACCTCATTTCTCATCTCCTTGTGCTCGGTTTCGCCATTCCAGCTACTTTACTAGCAATCTCACTACTTGGAGAATCAGCACCTTATCCTCCTGTTCCCTACAGGTTGCAATTTGTCCTGAGGATGAACGGGAAGAGGGGCAACCAATGAGAGAATAGATCTAGGTGTTGGGACAGGCACAGGTCACTCTATTTTCCCAACAGGAAGAAGAATTAACCACAGGCTCAGCCTGCCGCCCAGAAGCAGAATAGGGCCTGAGGCAATCCCGCGCTTTTGCGGCCAGCTCCCAAAAAAGACAGTTGAAAAATGGAGCTCAGGGAAACTGCAATTCACAAACCCGCAGAGTTATAAATGATAACTCTCATCCACAGATATATTGAGGGAAGGCAACGAAGAGGATTTGAAAGCAAGGCAGAATTGCAGGAAACAGATTTCAGGAGGTAGATACGAATCGCCTTTAAAGCACATGAAAAGCGGCAAAACGTCGACAATGATGCCCTTGGCCAAAAAGGGCGTATGCGTTTTTTCCTGAATATATTCAGGAAAAAACGCATACGCCCTTTTTGGCCAACCAAGCAACCTGGAAAGGCAAATCAGCGCTACAAAGAAGTCTCGCTTCCCATCGGTGAAAAGGGCCATGCTGCAAAAAGTGTCAAAACCAGAAATGCAGGACAGGCCATGGAGAAATGGCAGCCTTGCTACACTGATGGGCGGGATGTAAATTGCCAACAGCCACTCTGGAGAAGTGTACGTTGTGTCCTGAAACATCGAAAAAAAACAGCTTAGGGAGCATAGGGCACGTCCACTCATGGGCGTATAAATTGGAAAAACTAAAAATCAGCAAGACACAGGCACCGGAAAGTTTAGGGCTACTCTGTTGACAAGAACCTCCACTTCATGACACCTTAAATATCCCAGGAAAGAGAAAAATGGATAAAGAAGTTGTGGTCCTTATGTACAATGGAATATCACTCAGACATGAAATCAATGTCATAAGGCTAGTAGAAGCAAGATGAGTGGAGTTAGGTACGAAGATTCTAAGTGAAATAAGTCACACAGAAAAAGACACTTATCATAAGCTATCACTTATAGAGGGAATGTAAAAACCGCTACACTTGAACTGAATTACAAAAACAGAACAGAGTCACACGTTTAGAAAACACACTATAGCTGCTTAACAGGAAAGGTGAGGTGGGGTGATGCATAAAACAAGGGTTTCAAATTCGCTCAGATACCGTTCCATACACCCAATATGTAATAGACAAGACCTACTCCTTGCTCAGTGAACTGGAGTCAACACCCCCTATTCCCCGCACAAGAATATATGTGACTAGTAAGAATCTTAAAACCTATGTATTGATATCTGTCTGGAAGTGAGTCAAGTGGGTGTAAAGCCGCATAAACACAGCCATGAAAGGCAGCTAAACCCCATTATAAAAATAAATTACTTTTAAAAACCCGTAAAACAAAGACAGTGAAAGAGAGAGAAATTCTTACAAAATTCGTTCAGAGGCTGTGATGCAACCTGGATTGACCATATCTAGACCCACAGCTGGATGAGACATAAGGGTGGACACTCTTGGGGCTGAGAGGTTGGGTGAGGTTGGGTGAGAAAACGCAGACCCTTTAAAGTAATACTGCGTGGTACCCATCCCATGGGTCCCAAATCTCCAGGTTCAAGGGCATCTTCCTACATCGAAAACATGCATGAGAAACCCAGAAGATGGTACACCGTGTGATTTTGAAAGGTTTCTAAAACGCACCTCATTTCTCATCTCCTTGTGCTCGGTTTCGCCATTCCAGCTACTTTACTAGCAATCTCCCTACTTGGAGAATCAGCACCTTTAACCTCCTGTTCCCTACAGGTTGCAATTTGTCCTGAGGATGAACGGGAAGAGGGGCAACCAATGAGAGACTAGATCTAGGTGTTGGGACAGGCACAGGTCACTCTATTTTCCCAACAGGAAGAAGAATTAACCACAGGCTCAGCCTGCCGCCCAGAAGCAGAATAGGGCCTGAGGCAATCCCGCGCTTTTGCGGCCAGCTCCCAAAAAAGACAGTTGAAAAATGGAGCTCAGGGAAACTGCAATTCACAAACCCGCAGAGTTATAAATGATAACTCTCATCCACAGATATATTGAGGGAAGGCAACGAAGAGGATTTGAAAGCAAGGCAGAATTGCAAGAAACAGATTTCAGGAGGTAGATACGAATCGCCTTTAAAGCACATGAAAAGCGGCAAAACGTCGACAATGATGCCCTTGGCCAAAAAGGGCGTATGCGTTTTTTCCTGAATATATTCAGGAAAAAACGCATACGCCCTTTTTGGCCAACCAAGCAACCTGGAAAGGCAAATCAGCGCTACAAAGAAGTCTCGCTTCCCATCGGTGAAAAGGGCCATGCTGCAAAAAGTGTCAAAACCAGAAATGCAGGACAGGCCATGGAGAAATGGCAGCCTTGCTACACTGATGGGCGGGATGTAAATTGCCAACAGCCACTCTGGAGAAGTGTACGTTGTGTCCTGAAACATCGAAAAAAAACAGCTTAGGGAGCATAGGGCACGTCCACTCATGGGCGTATAAATTGGAAAAACTAAAAATCAGCAAGACACAGGCACCGGAAAGTTTAGGGCTACTCTGTTGACAAGAACCTCCACTTCATGACACCTTAAATATCCCAGGAAAGAGAAAAATGGATAAAGAAGTTGTGGTCCTTATGTACAATGGAATATCACTCAGACATGAAATCAATGTCATAAGGCTAGTAGAAGCAAGATGAGTGGAGTTAGGTACGAAGATTCTAAGTGAAATAAGTCACACAGAAAAAGACACTTATCATAAGCTATCACTTATAGAGGGAATGTAAAAACCGCTACACTTGAACTGAATTACAAAAACAGAACAGAGTCACACGTTTAGAAAACACACTATAGCTGCTTAACAGGAAAGGTGAGGTGGGGTGATGCATAAAACAAGGGTTTCAAATTCGCTCAGATACCGTTCCATACACCCAATATGTAATAGACAAGACCTACTCCTTGCTCAGTGAACTGGAGTCAACACCCCCTATTCCCCGCACAAGAATATATGTGACTAGTAAGAATCTTAAAACCTATGTATTGATATCTGTCTGGAAGTGAGTCAAGTGGGTGTAAAGCCGCATAAACACAGCCATGAAAGGCAGCTAAACCCCATTATAAAAATAAATTACTTTTAAAAACCCGTAAAACAAAGACAGTGAAAGAGAGAGAAATTCTTACAAAATTCGTTCAGAGGCTGTGATGCAACCTGGATTGACCATATCTAGACCCACAGCTGGATGAGACATAAGGGTGGACACTCTTGGGGCTGAGAGGTTGGGTGAGGTTGGGTGAGAAAACGCAGACCCTTTAAAGTAATACTGCGTGGTACCCATCCCATGGGTCCCCAAATCTCCAGGTTGAAGGGCATCTTCCTACATCGAAAACATGCATGAGAAACCCAGAAGATGGTACACCGTGTGATTTTGAAAGGTTTCTAAAACGCACCTCATTTCTCATCTCCTTGTGCTCGGTTTCGCCATTCCAGCTACTTTACTAGCAATCTCCCTACTTGGAGAATCAGCACCTTTAACCTCCTGTTCCCTACAGGTTGCAATTTGTCCTGAGGATGAACGGGAAGAGGGGCAACCAATGAGAGACTAGATCTAGGTGTTGGGACAGGCACAGGTCACTCTATTTTCCCAACAGGAAGAAGAATTAACCACAGGCTCAGCCTGCCGCCCAGAAGCAGAATAGGGCCTGAGGCAATCCCGCGCTTTTGCGGCCAGCTCCCAAAAAAGACAGTTGAAAAATGGAGCTCAGGGAAACTGCAATTCACAAACCCGCAGAGTTATAAATGATAACTCTCATCCACAGATATATTGAGGGAAGGCAACGAAGAGGATTTGAAAGCAAGGCAGAATTGCAGGAAACAGATTTCAGGAGGTAGATACGAATCGCCTTTAAAGCACATGAAAAGCGGCAAAACGTCGACAATGATGCCCTTGGCCAAAAAGGGCATATGCGTTTTTTCCTGAATATATTCAGGAAAAAACGCATACGCCCTTTTTGGCCAACCAAGCAACCTGGAAAGGCAAATCAGCGCTACAAAGAAGTCTCGCTTCCCATCGGTGAAAAGGGCCATGCTGCAAAAAGTGTCAAAACCACAAATGCAGGACAGGCCATGGAGAAATAGGAGCCTTGCTACGCTGATGGGCGGGATGTAAATTGCCAACAGCCACTCTGGAGAAGTGTACGGTGTGTCCTGAAACATCGAAAAAACACAGCTTAGGGAGCATAGGGCACGTCCACTCATGGGCGTATAAATTGGGAAAACTAAAAATCAGCAAGACACAGGCACCCCAATATTTAGGGCTGCTATGTTGACAAGAACCTCCACTTCATGACACCTTAAATATCCCAGGAAAGAGAAAAATGGATAAAGAAGTTGTGGTCCTTATGTACAATGGAATATCACTCAGACATGAAATCAATGTCATAAGGCTAGTAGAAGCAAGATGAGTGGAGTTAGGTACGACGATCCTAAGTGAAATAAGTCACACAGAAAAAGACACTTATCATAAGCTATCACTTATAGAGGGAATGTAAAAACCGCTACACTTGAACTGAATTACAAAACAGAACAGAGTCACACGTTTAGAAAACACACTATGGCTGCTTAACGGGAATGGTGAGGTGGGGTGATGCATAAAACAAGGGTTTCAAATTCGCTCAGATACCGTTCCATACACCCAATATGTAATAGACAAGACCTACTCCTTGCTCAGTGAACTGAACTCAACACCCCCTATTCACTGCACAAGAATATATGTGACTAGTAAGAATCTTAAAACCTATGTATTGATATCTGTCTGGAAGTGAGTCAAGTGGCTGTAAAGCCGCATAAACACAGCCATGAAAAGCAGCTAAACCCCATTATAAAAATAAATTACTTTTAAAAACCCATAAAACAAAGACAGTGAAAGAGAGAGAAATTCTTACAAAATTCGTTCAGAGGCTGTGATGCAACCTGGATTGACCATATCTAGACCCACAGCTGGATGAGATATAAGGGTGGACACTCTTGGGGCTGAGAGGTTGGGTGAGGTTGGGTGAGCAAACGCAGACCCTTTAAAGTAATACTGCGTGGTACCCATCCCATGGGTCCCAAATCTCCAGTTCAAGGGCATCTTCCTACATCGAAAACATGCATGAAAAACCCAGAAGATGGTACACCGTGTGATTTTGAAAGGTTTCTAAAACGCACCTCATTTCTCATCTCCTTGTGCTCGGTTTCGCCATTCCAGCTACTTTACTAGCAATCTCCCTACTTGGAGAATCAGCACCTTTAACCTCCTGTTCCCTACAGGTTGCAATTTGTCCTGAGGATGAACAGGAAGAGGGGCAACCAATGAGAGACTAGATCTAGGTGTTGGGACAGGCACAGGTCACTCTATTTTCCCAACAGGAAGAAGAATTAACCACAGGCTCAGCCTGCCGCCCAGAAGCAGAATAGGGCCTGAGGCAATCCCGCGCTTTTGCGGCCAGCTCCCAAAAAACACAGTTGAAAAATGGAGCTCAGGGAAACTGCAATTCACAAACCTGCAGAGTTATAAATGATAACTCTCATCCACAGATATATTGAGGGAAGGCAACGAAGAGGATTTGAAAGCAAGGCAGAATTTCAGGAAACAGATTTCAGGAGGTAGATACGAATCGCCTTTAAAGCACATGAAAAGCGGCAAAACGTCGACAATGATGCCCTTGGCCAAAAAGGGCGTATGCGTTTTTTCCTGAATATATTCAGGAAAAAACGCATACGCCCTTTTTGGCCAACCAAGCAACCTGGAAAGGCAAATCAGCGCTACAAAGAAGTCTCGCTTCCCATCGGTCAAAAGGGCCATGCTGCAAAATGTGTCAAAACCAGAAATGCAGGACAGGCCATGGAGAAATGGCAGCCTTGCTACACTGATGGGCGGGATGTAAATTGCCAACAGCCACTCTGGAGAAGTGTACGTTGTGTCCTGAAACATGGAAAAAAAACAGCTTAGGGAGCATAGGGCACGTCCACTCATGGGCGTATAAATTGGAAAAACTAAAAATCAGCAAGACACAGGCACCCGAAAGTTTAGGGCTGCTCTGTTGACAAGAACCTCCACTTCATGACACCTTAAATATCCCAGGAAAGAGAAAAATGGATAAAGAAGTTGTGGTCCTTATGTACAATGGAATATCACTCAGACATGAAATCAATGTCATAAGGCTAGTAGAAGCAAGATGAGTGGAGTTAGTTACGAAGATTCTAAGTGAAATAAGTCACACAGAAAAAGACACTTATCATAAGCTATCACTTATAGAGGGAATGTAAAAACCGCTACACTTGAACTGAATTACAAAAACAGAACAGAGTCACACGTTTAGAAAACACACTATAGCTGCTTAACAGGAAAGGTGAGGTGGGGTGATGCATAAAACAAGGGTTTCAAATTCGCTCAGATACCGTTCCATACACCCAATATGTAATAGACAAGACCTACTCCTTGCTCAGTGAACTGGAGTCAACACCCCCTATTCCCCGCACAAGAATATATGTGACTAGTAAGAATCTTAAAACCTATGTATTGATATCTGTCTGGAAGTGAGTCAAGTGGGTGTAAAGCCGCATAAACACAGCCATGAAAGGCAGCTAAACCCCATTATAAAAATAAATTACTTTTAAAAACCCGTAAAACAAAGACAGTGAAAGAGAGAGAAATTCTTACAAAATTCGTTCAGAGGCTGTGATGCAACCTGGATTGACCATATCTAGACCCACAGCTGGATGAGACATAAGGGTGGACACTCTTGGGGCTGAGAGGTTGGGTGAGGTTGGGTGAGAAAACGCAGACCCTTTAAAGTAATACTGCGTGGTACCCATCCCATGGGTCCCAAATCTCCAGGTTGAAGGGCATCTTCCTACATCGAAAACATGCATGAGAAACCCAGAAGATGGTACACCGTGTGATTTTGAAAGGTTTCTAAAACGCACCTCATTTCTCATCTCCTTGTGCTCGGTTTCGCCATTCCAGCTACTTTACTAGCAATCTCCCTACTTGGAGAATCAGCACCTTTAACCTCCTGTTCCCTACAGGTTGCAATTTGTCCTGAGGATGAACGGGAAGAGGGGCAACCAATGAGAGACTAGATCTAGGTGTTGGGACAGGCACAGGTCACTCTATTTTCCCAACAGGAAGAAGAATTAACCACAGGCTCAGCCTGCCGCCCAGAAGCAGAATAGGGCCTGAGGCAATCCCGCGCTTTTGCGGCCAGCTCCCAAAAAACACAGTTGAAAAATGGAGCTCAGGGAAACTGCAATTCACAAACCCACAGAGTTATAAATGATAACTCTCATCCACAGATATATTGAGGGAAGGCAACGAAGAGGATTTGAAAGCAAGGCAGAATTGCAGGAAACAGATTTCAGGAGGTAGATACGAATCGCCTTTAAAGCACATGAAAAGCGGCAAAACGTCGACAATGATGCCCTTGGCCAAAAAGGGCGTATGCGTTTTTTCCTGAATATATTCAGGAAAAAACGCATACGCCCTTTTTGGCCAACCAAGCAACCTGGAAAGGCAAATCAGCGCTACAAAGAAGTCTCGCTTCCCATCGGTCAAAAGGGCCATGCTGCAAAAAGTGTCAAAACCAGAAATGCAGGACAGGCCATGGAGAAAAGGCAGCCTTGCTACACTGATGGGCGGGATGTAAATTGCCAACAGCCACTCTGGAGAAGTATACGTTGTGTCCTGAAACATGGAAAAAAAACAGCTTAGGGAGCATAGGGCACGTCCACTCATGGGCGTATAAATTGGAAAAACTAAAAATCAGCAAGACACAGGCACCGGAAAGTTTAGGGCTGCTCTGTTGACAAGAACCTCCACTTCATGACACCTTAAATATCCCAGGAAAGAGAAAAATGGATAAAGAAGTTGTGGTCCTTATGTACAATGGAATATCAATCAGACATGAAATCAATGTCATAAGGCTAGTAGAAGCAAGATGAGTGGAGTTAGGTACGACGATCCTAAGTGAAATAAGTCACACAGAAAAAGACACTTATCATAAGCTATCACTTATAGAGGGAATGTAAAAACCGCTACACTTGAACTGAATTACAAATCAGAACAGAGTCACACGTTTAGAAAACACACTATGGCTGCTTAACGGGAATGGTGAGGTGGGGTGATGCATAAAACAAGGGTTTCAAATTCGCTCAGATACCGTTCCATACACCCAATATGTAATAGACAAGACCTACTCCTTGCTCAGTGAACTGGACTCAACACCCCCTATTCACCACACAAGAATATATGTGACTAGTAAGAATCTTAAAACCTATGTATTGATATCTCTCTGGAAGTGAGTCAAGTGGATGTAAAGCCGCATAAACACAGCCATGAAAAGCAGCTAAACCCCATTATAAAAATAAATTACTTTTAAAAACCCATAAAACAAAGACAGTGAAAGAGAGAGAAATTCTTACAAAATTCGTTCAGAGGCTGTGATGCAACCTGGATTGACCATATCTAGACCCACACCTGGATGAGACATAAGGGTGGACACTCTTGGGGCTGAGAGGTTGGGTGAGGTTGGGTGAGCAAACGCAGACCCTTTAAAGTAATACTGCGTGGTACCCATCCCATGGGTCCCAAATCTCCAGGTTCAAGGGCATCTTCCTACATCGAAAACATGCATGAGAAACCCAGAAGATGGTACACCGTGTGATTTTGAAAGGTTTCTAAAACGCACCTCATTTCTCATCTCCTTGTGCTCGGTTTCGCCATTCCAGCTACTTTACTAGCAATCTCCCTACTTGGAGAATCAGCACCTTTAACCTCCTGTTCCCTACAGGTTGCAATTTGTCCTGAGGATGAACGGGAAGAGGGGCAACCAATGAGAGACTAGATCTAGGTGTTGGGACAGGCACAGGTCACTCTATTTTCCCAACAGGAAGAAGAATTAACCACAGGCTCAGCCTGCCGCCCAGAAGCAGAATAGGGCCTGAGGCAATCCCGCGCTTTTGCGGCCAGCTCCCAAAAAAGACAGTTGAAAAATGGAGCTCAGGGAAACTGCAATTCACAAACCCGCAGAGTTATAAATGATAACTCTCATCCACAGATATATTGAGGGAAGGCAACGAAGAGGATTTGAAAGCAAGGCAGAATTGCAGGAAACAGATTTGAGGAGGTAGATACAAATCGCCTTTAAAGCACATGAAAAGCGGCAAAACGTCGACAATGATGCCCTTGGCCAAAAAGGGCGTATGCGTTTTTTCCTGAATATATTCAGGAAAAAACGCATACGCCCTTTTTGGCCAACCAAGCAACCTGGAAAGGCAAATCAGCGCTACAAAGAAGTCTCGCTTCCCATCGGTCAAAAGGGCCATGCTGCAAAAAGTGTCAAAACCAGAAATGCAGGACAGGCCATGGAGAAATGGCAGCCTTGCTACACTGATGGGCGGGATGTAAATTGCCAACAGCCACTCTGGAGAAGTGTACGTTGTGTCCTGAAACATCGAAAAAAAACAGCTTAGGGAGCATAGGGCACGTCCACTCATGGGCGTATAAATTGGAAAAACTAAAAATCAGCAAGACACAGGCACCGGAAAGTTTAGGGCTGCTCTGTTGACAAGAACCTCCACTTCATGACACCTTAAATATCCCAGGAAAGAGAAAAATGGATAAAGAAGTTGTGGTCCTTATGTACAATGGAATATCACTCAGACATGAAATCAATGTCATAAGGCTAGTAGAAGCAAGATGAGTGGAGTTAGGTACGACGATTCTAAGTGAAATAAGTCACACAGAAAAAGACACTTATCATAAGCTATCACTTATAGAGGGAATGTAAAAACCGCTACACTTGAACTGAATTACAAAAACAGAACAGAGTCACACGTTTAGAAAACATACTATAGCTGCTTAACAGGAAAGGTGAGGTGGGGTGATGCATAAAACAAGGGTTTCAAATTCGCTCAGATACCGTTCCATACACCCAATATGTAATAGACAAGACCTACTCCTTGCTCAGTGAACTGGAGTCAACACCCCCTATTCCCCGCACAAGAATATATGTGACTAGTAAGAATCTTAAAACCTATGTATTGATATCTGTCTGGAAGTGAGTCAAGTGGGTGTAAAGCCGCATAAACACAGCCATGAAAGGCAGCTAAACCCCATTATAAAAATAAATTACTTTTAAAAACCCGTAAAACAAAGACAGTGAAAGAGAGAGAAATTCTTACAAAATTCGTTCAGAGGCTGTGATGCAACCTGGATTGACCATATCTAGACCCACAGCTGGATGAGACATAAGGGTGGACACTCTTGGGGCTGAGAGGTTGGGTGAGGTTGGGTGAGAAAACGCAGACCCTTTAAAGTAATACTGCGTGGTACCCATCCCATGGGTCCCAAATCTCCAGGTTCAAGGGCATCTTCCTACATCGAAAACATGCATGAGAAACCCAGAAGATGGTACACCGTGTGATTTTGAAAGGTTTCTGAAACGCACCTCATTTCTCATCTCCTTGTGCTCGGTTTCGCCATTCTAGCTACTTTACTAGCAATCTCCCTACTTGGAGAATCAGCACCTTTAACCTCCTGTTCCCTACAGGTTGCAATTTGTCCTGAGGATGAACGGGAAGAGGGGCAACCAATGAGAGACTAGATCTAGGTGTTGGGACAGGCACAGGTCACTCTATTTTCCCAACAGGAAGAAGAATTAACCACAGGCTCAGCCTGCCGCCCAGAAGCAGAATAGGGCCTGAGGCAATCCCGCGCTTTTGCGGCCAGCTCCCAAAAAAGACAGTTGAAAAATGGAGCTCAGGGAAACTGCAATTCACAAACCCGCAGAGTTATAAATGATAACTCTCATCCACAGATATATTGAGGGAAGGCAACGAAGAGGATTTGAAAGCAAGGCAGAATTGCAGGAAACAGATTTCAGGAGGTAGATACGAATCGCCTTTAAAGCACATGAAAAGCGGCAAAACGTCGACAATGATGCCCTTGGCCAAAAAGGGCGTATGCGTTTTTTCCTGAATATATTCAGGAAAAAACGCATACGCCCTTTTTGGCCAACCAAGCAACCTGGAAAGGCAAATCAGCGCTACAAAGAAGTCTCGCTTCCCATCGGTCAAAAGGGCCATGCTGCAAAAAGTGTCAAAACCAGAAATGCAGGACAGGCCATGGAGAAAAGGCAGCCTTGCTACACTGATGGGCGGGATGTAAATTGCCAACAGCCACTCTGGAGAAGTATACGTTGTGTCCTGAAACATGGAAAAAAAACAGCTTAGGGAGCATAGGGCACGTCCACTCATGGGCGTATAAATTGGAAAAACTAAAAATCAGCAAGACACAGGCACCGGAAAGTTTAGGGCTGCTCTGTTGACAAGAACCTCCACTTCATGACACCTTAAATATCCCAGGAAAGAGAAAAATGGATAAAGAAGTTGTGGTCCTTATGTACAATGGAATATCAATCAGACATGAAATCAATGTCATAAGGCTAGTAGAAGCAAGATGAGTGGAGTTAGGTACGACGATCCTAAGTGAAATAAGTCACACAGAAAAAGACACTTATCATAAGCTATCACTTATAGAGGGAATGTAAAAACCGCTACACTTGAACTGAATTACAAATCAGAACAGAGTCACACGTTTAGAAAACACACTATGGCTGCTTAACGGGAATGGTGAGGTGGGGTGATGCATAAAACAAGGGTTTCAAATTCGCTCAGATACCGTTCCATACACCCAATATGTAATAGACAAGACCTACTCCTTGCTCAGTGAACTGGACTCAACACCCCCTATTCACCACACAAGAATATATGTGACTAGTAAGAATCTTAAAACCTATGTATTGATATCTCTCTGGAAGTGAGTCAAGTGGATGTAAAGCCGCATAAACACAGCCATGAAAAGCAGCTAAACCCCATTATAAAAATAAATTACTTTTAAAAACCCATAAAACAAAGACAGTGAAAGAGAGAGAAATTCTTACAAAATTCGTTCAGAGGCTGTGATGCAACCTGGATTGACCATATCTAGACCCACACCTGGATGAGACATAAGGGTGGACACTCTTGGGGCTGAGAGGTTGGGTGAGGTTGGGTGAGCAAACGCAGACCCTTTAAAGTAATACTGCGTGGTACCCATCCCATGGGTCCCAAATCTCCAGGTTCAAGGGCATCTTCCTACATCGAAAACATGCATGAGAAACCCAGAAGATGGTACACCGTGTGATTTTGAAAGGTTTCTAAAACGCACCTCATTTCTCATCTCCTTGTGCTCGGTTTCGCCATTCCAGCTACTTTACTAGCAATCTCCCTACTTGGAGAATCAGCACCTTTAACCTCCTGTTCCCTACAGGTTGCAATTTGTCCTGAGGATGAACGGGAAGAGGGGCAACCAATGAGAGACTAGATCTAGGTGTTGGGACAGGCACAGGTCACTCTATTTTCCCAACAGGAAGAAGAATTAACCACAGGCTCAGCCTGCCGCCCAGAAGCAGAATAGGGCCTGAGGCAATCCCGCGCTTTTGCGGCCAGCTCCCAAAAAAGACAGTTGAAAAATGGAGCTCAGGGAAACTGCAATTCACAAACCCGCAGAGTTATAAATGATAACTCTCATCCACAGATATATTGAGGGAAGGCAACGAAGAGGATTTGAAAGCAAGGCAGAATTGCAGGAAACAGATTTGAGGAGGTAGATACAAATCGCCTTTAAAGCACATGAAAAGCGGCAAAACGTCGACAATGATGCCCTTGGCCAAAAAGGGCGTATGCGTTTTTTCCTGAATATATTCAGGAAAAAACGCATACGCCCTTTTTGGCCAACCAAGCAACCTGGAAAGGCAAATCAGCGCTACAAAGAAGTCTCGCTTCCCATCGGTCAAAAGGGCCATGCTGCAAAAAGTGTCAAAACCAGAAATGCAGGACAGGCCATGGAGAAATGGCAGCCTTGCTACACTGATGGGCGGGATGTAAATTGCCAACAGCCACTCTGGAGAAGTGTACGTTGTGTCCTGAAACATCGAAAAAAAACAGCTTAGGGAGCATAGGGCACGTCCACTCATGGGCGTATAAATTGGAAAAACTAAAAATCAGCAAGACACAGGCACCGGAAAGTTTAGGGCTGCTCTGTTGACAAGAACCTCCACTTCATGACACCTTAAATATCCCAGGAAAGAGAAAAATGGATAAAGAAGTTGTGGTCCTTATGTACAATGGAATATCACTCAGACATGAAATCAATGTCATAAGGCTAGTAGAAGCAAGATGAGTGGAGTTAGGTACGACGATTCTAAGTGAAATAAGTCACACAGAAAAAGACACTTATCATAAGCTATCACTTATAGAGGGAATGTAAAAACCGCTACACTTGAACTGAATTACAAAAACAGAACAGAGTCACACGTTTAGAAAACATACTATAGCTGCTTAACAGGAAAGGTGAGGTGGGGTGATGCATAAAACAAGGGTTTCAAATTCGCTCAGATACCGTTCCATACACCCAATATGTAATAGACAAGACCTACTCCTTGCTCAGTGAACTGGAGTCAACACCCCCTATTCCCCGCACAAGAATATATGTGACTAGTAAGAATCTTAAAACCTATGTATTGATATCTGTCTGGAAGTGAGTCAAGTGGGTGTAAAGCCGCATAAACACAGCCATGAAAGGCAGCTAAACCCCATTATAAAAATAAATTACTTTTAAAAACCCGTAAAACAAAGACAGTGAAAGAGAGAGAAATTCTTACAAAATTCGTTCAGAGGCTGTGATGCAACCTGGATTGACCATATCTAGACCCACAGCTGGATGAGACATAAGGGTGGACACTCTTGGGGCTGAGAGGTTGGGTGAGGTTGGGTGAGAAAACGCAGACCCTTTAAAGTAATACTGCGTGGTACCCATCCCATGGGTCCCAAATCTCCAGGTTCAAGGGCATCTTCCTACATCGAAAACATGCATGAGAAACCCAGAAGATGGTACACCGTGTGATTTTGAAAGGTTTCTGAAACGCACCTCATTTCTCATCTCCTTGTGCTCGGTTTCGCCATTCTAGCTACTTTACTAGCAATCTCCCTACTTGGAGAATCAGCACCTTTAACCTCCTGTTCCCTACAGGTTGCAATTTGTCCTGAGGATGAACGGGAAGAGGGGCAACCAATGAGAGACTAGATCTAGGTGTTGGGACAGGCACAGGTCACTCTATTTTCCCAACAGGAAGAAGAATTAACCACAGGCTCAGCCTGCCGCCCAGAAGCAGAATAGGGCCTGAGGCAATCCCGCGCTTTTGCGGCCAGCTCCCAAAAAAGACAGTTGAAAAATGGAGCTCAGGGAAACTGCAATTCACAAACCCGCAGAGTTATAAATGATAACTCTCATCCACAGATATATTGAGGGAAGGCAACGAAGAGGATTTGAAAGCAAGGCAGAATTGCAGGAAACAGATTTCAGGAGGTAGATACGAATCGCCTTTAAAGCACATGAAAAGCGGCAAAACGTCGACAATGATGCCCTTGGCCAAAAAGGGCGTATGCGTTTTTTCCTGAATATATTCAGGAAAAAACGCATACTCCCTTTTTGGCCAACCAAGCAACCTGGAAATGCAAGTCAGCGCTACAAAGAAGTCTCGCTTCCCATCGGTGAAAAGGGCCATGCTGCAAAAAGTGTCAAAACCAGAAATGCAGGACAGGCCATGGAGAAAAGGCAGCCTTGCTACACTGATGGGCGGGATGTAAATTGCCAACAGCCACTCTGGAGAAGTATACGTTGTGTCCTGAAACATCGAAAAAAAACAGCTTAGGGAGCATAGGGCACGTCCACTCATGGGCGTATAAATTGGAAAAACTAAAAATCAGCAAGACACAGGCACCGAAAAGTTTAGGGCTGCTCTGTTGACAAGAACCTCCACTTCATGACACCTTAAATATCCCAGGAAAGAGAAAAATGGATAAAGAAGTTGTGGTCCTTATGTACAATAGAATATCACTCAGACATGAAATCAATGTCATAAGGCTAGTAGAAGCAAGATGAGTGGAGTTAGGTACGACGATCCTAAGTGAAATAAGTCACACAGAAAAAGACACTTATCATAAGCTATCACTTATAGAGGGAATGTAAAAACCGCTACACTTGAACTGAATTACAAAACAGAACAGAGTCACACGTTTAGAAAACACACTATGGCTGCTTAACGGGAATGGTGAGGTGGGGTGATGCATAAAACAAGGGTTTCAAATTCGCTCAGATACCGTTCCATACACCCAATATGTAATAGACAAGACCTACTCCTTGCTCAGTGAACTGGACTCAACACCCCCTATTTCCCACACAAGAATATATGTGACTAGTAAGAATCTTAAAACCTATGTATTGATATCTCTCTGGAAGAGAGTCAAGTGAGTGTAAAGTGGCATAAACACAGCCGTGAAAAGCAGCTAAACCCCATTTTAAAAATAAATTACCTTTAAAAACCCGTGAAACAAAGACAGGGAAAGAAAGAGAAATTCTTACAAAATTCGTTCAGGGGCTGTGATGCAACCTGGATTGACCATATCTAGACCCACAGGTGATTGAGACATAATGGTGGGCACTCATGGGGCTGAGACTTTGGGTGAGGTTGGGTGAGCAAACGCAGACCCTTTAAAATAATACTGCGTGGTACCCATCCCATGGGTCCCAAATCTCCAGGTTCAAGGGCATCTTCCTACATCGAAAACATGCATGAGAAACCCAGAAGATGGTACACCGTCTGATCGGGAAAGGCTCCTGAAACGCACCTCATTTCTCATCTCCTTGTGCTAGGGTTCGCCTTTCCAGCCACTTTACTAGGAATCTCCCTACTTGGGGAATAAGCACCTTTAACCTCCTCTTCTCTGCAGGTTGCAATTTGTCCTGAGGATGAACGGGAAGAGGGGGAACCAATGAGAGACTAGATCTAGGTGTTGTGACAGGCACAGGTCACTCTATTTTCCCATCAGGAAGAAGAATTAACCACAGGCTC
Organism: Eschrichtius robustus; assembly: GCF_028021215.1. Lineage (NCBI taxonomy): Eukaryota > Metazoa > Chordata > Mammalia > Artiodactyla > Eschrichtiidae > Eschrichtius > Eschrichtius robustus. Next base: position 281,160 of record NW_027175214.1, read on the forward strand.
AGCATGCCCCCCGGAACCAGAATAGGGACTGAAGCAATCCTGCGCATTTGCGGCCAGCTCCCAAAAAATCCAGTTGAAAAATGGAGCTCAGGGACACTGCAATTCACAAACCTGCAGAGTTATAAAAGATAAGTCTCGTACACAAATATATTGAGGGAAGGCAATGAAGAGGATTTGAAAGCAAGGCAGAATTGCAGGAAACAGGTATCAGGAGGTAGATTCGAATCGCCTTTAAAGCACATGAAAAGCGGCAAAACGTGGACAATGATGCCCTTGGCCTAAAAGTGCATATACGTTTTTTCCTGAATATATTCAGGAAAAAACGCATACGCCCTTTTTGGCCAACCAAGCACCCTGGAAAGGCAAATCAGCGCTACAATGAAGACTCGCTTCCCATCGTTCAAAGGCCGTGCTGAAAAAAGTGTCAAAACCAGAAATGCAGGACAGGCCATGGAGAAATGGCAGCCTTGCTACGCTGATGGGCGGGATGTAAATTGCCAACAGCCACTCTGGAGAAGTGTACGGTGTGTCCTGAAACATCTAAAACACACAGCTTAGAGAGCACAGGGCACTTCCACTCATGGGTGTGTAAATAGGGAAAACTAAAAATCAGCAAGACACAGGCACCCCAAAATTTAGGGCTGCTCTGTTGACAAGAACCTCCACTTCATGACTCCTTAAATATCCCAGGAAATATTAAAATGGATAAAGATGTTGAGGTCCTTATGTACAATGGAATTTCACTCAGCCATGAAATCAATGTCCTAAGGCAAGTAGCAGCATGATGAGTGGATTTAGGTATGACGATTGTAAGTGAAATAAGTCACACAGAAAAAGACACTTATTATAAGATATCACTTATAGAGGGAATGTAAAAACCGTTACCATTGAACTGAATTACAAAACAGAACAGAGTCACACATTTTGAAAACACACTATGGCTTCTTAACGGGAAAGGTGAGGTGGGGTGATGCATAAAACAAGGGTTTCAAATTAGCTCAGATACCGTTCCATAAACCCAATATGTACCAGACAAGACCTACTCCTTGCTCAGTGAACTGGACTAAACACCCACTATTCACCGCACAAGAATATATCTGACTAGTAAGAATCTTAAAACCTATGTATTGATATCTGTCTGGAAGTGAGTCAAGTGGGTGTAAAGCCGCATAAACACAGCAGTGAAAAGCAGCTAAAGCCCATTATAAAAATCAATTGCTTTTAAAAACCCATGCAACAAAGAGAGTGAAAGAGAGAGAAATTCTGACACAATTCGTTCAGGGGCTGTGATGCAACCTGGATTTACCATATCTAGACCCACAGCTAGATGAGACATAAGGGTGGACACTCTTGGGGCTGAGAGGTTTGGTGAGGTTGGGTGAGGAAATGCAGACCCTTTAAAGTAATACTGTGTGGTACCCGTCCAATGGGTCCCAAATCTCCAGGTTCAAGGGCATCTACCTACATCGAAAACATGTACTAGAAACCCAGAAGATGGTACACCGTCTGATTGGGAAAGGTTTCTAAAAGGCACCTCATTTCTCATCTCCTTGTGCTCGGGTTCGCCATTCCATCCACTCTACTAGCAATCTCCCCCCTTGGAGAATCAGCACCTTTAACCTCCTGTTCTGTACAGGTTGCAATTTGTCCTGAGAATGAACGGGAAGTGGGGAACCAATGAGAGACTTGCTCTATGTTTTGTGACAGGCACAGGTCAATCTTTTTTCCCATTAGGAAGAAGAATTAACCACAGGCTCAGCCTGCCCCACAGAACCAGAAGAGGGTCTGAAGCAATCCTGCACTTTTGCGGCCAGCTACCAAAAAAGCCCGTTGAAAAATGGAGCACATGAGCACTGCAATTCACAAACCTGCAAAGTTATAAATGATAACTCTCGTCCACAAATATATTGAGGGAAGGCAATGAAGAGGATTTGAAAGCAAGGCAGAATTGCAGGAAACATATTTCAGGAGGTAGATTCAAATCGATTTGAAAGCACATGAAAAGCGGCAAAAGGTCGACAATGATGCCCTTGGTCAAAAAGGGCGTATGCGTTTTTTCCTGAATATATTCAGGAAAAAACGCATACGCCCTTCTTGGCCAACCAAGCAACCTGGAAAGGAAAATCAGCGCTACAAAGAAGTCTCGCTTCCCATCGGTCATAAAGGGTATGCTGAAAAAAGTGTAAAAACCAGAAATGCAGGACAGGCCATGGAGAAATGGCAGCCTTGCTACGCTGATGGGCGGGATGTAAATTGCCAAGAGGCACTCTGGAGAAGTGTACGGTGTGTCCTGAAACATCGAAAAAACACAGGTTAGGGAGCATAGGGCACTTCCACTCATGGGCGTATAAATTGGGAAAACTAAAAATCAGCAAGACACAGGCACCCCAAAGTTTAGGGCTGCTCTGTTGACAAGAACCTCCACTTCATGACACCTTAAATATCCCAGGAAAGAGAAAAATGGATAAAGAAGTTGTGGTCCTTATGTACAATGGAATATCACTCAGACATGAAATCAATGTCATAAGGCTAGTAGAAGCAAGATGAGTGGAGTTAGGTACGACGATTCTAAGTGAAATAAGTCACACAGAAAAAGACACTTATCATAAGCTATCACTTATAGAGGGAATGTAAAAACCGCTACACTTGAACTGAATTACAAAACAGAACAGAGTCACACGTTTAGAAAACACACTATGGCTGCTTAACGGGAAAGGTGAGGTGGGGTGATGCATAAAACAAGGGTTTCAAATTCGCTCAGATACCGTTCCATACACCCAATATGTAATAGACAAGACCTACTCCTTGCTCAGTGAACTGGACTCAACACCCCCTATTCACCGCACAAGAATATATGTGACTAGTAAGAATCTTAAAACCTATGTATTGATATCTGTCTGGAAGTGAGTCAAGTGGGTGTAAAGCCGCATAAACACAGCCGTGAAAAGCAGCTAAACCCCATTATAAAAATAAATTACTTTAAAAAACCCGTAAAACAAAGACAGTGAAAGAGAGAGAAATTCTTACAAAATTCGTTCAGGGGCTGTGATGCAACCTGGATTGACCATATCTAGACCCACAGCTGGATGAGGCATAAAGGTGGACAATCTTCAGGCTGAGAGGTTGGGTGAGGTTGGGTGAGCAAACGCAGAACCTTTAAAGTAATACTGCGTGGTACCCATCCCATGGGTCCCAAATCTCCAGGTTCAAGGGCATCTTCCTACATCGAAAACATGCATGAGAAACCCAGAAGATGGTACACCGTGTGATCGGAAAAGGTTTCTAAAACGCACCTCATTTCTCAAATCCTTGTGCTCGGGTTCGCCTTTCCAGCTACTTTACTAGCAATCTCCCTACTTGGAGAATCAGCACCTTTAAGCTCCTGTTCCCTACAGGTTGCAATTTGTCCTGAGGATGAACGGGAAGAGGGGCAACCAATGAGAGACTAGATCTAGGTGTAGGGACAGGCACAGGTCACTCTATTTTCCCATCAGGAAGAAGAATTGACCACAGGCTCAGCCTGCCGCCAGAAGAAGAATAGGGCCTGAGGCAATCCTGCGCTTTTGCGGCCAGCTCCCAAAAAACCGAGATGAAAAATGGAGCTCAGGGACACTGCAATTCACAAACCCGCAGAGTTATAAATGATAACTATCATCCACAGATATATTGAGGGAAGGCAACGAAGAGGATTTGAAAGCAAGGCAGAATTGCAGGAAACAGATTTCAGGAGGTAGATTCGAATCGCCTTGAAAGCACATGAAAAGCGGCAAAACGTCGACAATGATGCCCTTGGCCAAAAAGGGCTTATGCGTTTTTTCCTGAGTATATTCAGGAAAACACGCATACGCCCTTTTTGGCGAACCAAGCAACCTGGAAAGGCAAATCAGCGCTACAAAGTAGTCTCGCTTCCCATCGGTGAAAAGGGCCATGCTGCAAAAAGTGTCAAAACCAGAAATGCAGGACAGGCAATGGAGAAATGGCAGCCTTGCTACACTGATGGGCGGGATGTAAATTGCCAACAGCCACTCTGGAGAAGTGTACGTTGTGTCCTGAAACATGGAAAAAAACAGCTTAGGGAGCATAGGGCACGTCCACTCATGGGCGTATAAATTGGAAAAATTAAAAATCAGCAAGACACAGGCACCGGAAAGTTTAGGGCTGCTCTGTTGACAAGAACCTCCACTTCATGACACCTTAAATATCCCAGGAAAGAGAAAAATGGATAAAGAAGTTGTGGTCCTTATGTACAATTGAATATCACTCAGACATGAAATCAATGTCATAAGGCTAGTAGAAGCAAGATGAGTGGAGTTAGGTACGACGATTCTAAGTGAAATAATTCACACAGAAAAAGACACTTATCATAAGCTATCACTTATAGAGAGAATGTAAAAACCGCTACACGTGAACTGAATTACAAAACAGAACAGAGTCACACGTTTAGAAAACACACTATGGCTGCTTAACGGGAAAGGTGAGGTGGGGTGATGCATAAAACAAGGGTTTCAAATTCGCTCAGATACCGTTCCATACACCCAATATGTAATAGACAAGACCTACTCCTTGCTCAGTGAACTGGACTCAACACCCGCTATTCCCCACACAAGAATATATGTGACTAGTAAGAATCTTAAAACCTATGTATTGATATCTGTCTGGAAGTGAGTCAAGTGGGTGTAAAGCCGCATAAACACAACCATGAAAAGCAGCTAAACCCCATTATAAAAATAAATTACTTTTAAAAACCCGCAAAAAAAGATAGTGAAAGAGAGAGAAATTCTTACAAAATTCGTTCAGAGGCTGTGATGCAACCTGGATTGACCATATCTAGACCCACAGCTGGATGAGACATAAGGGTGGACACTCTTGGGGCTGAGAGGTTGGGTGAGGTTGGGTGAGCAAACGCAGACCCTTTAAAGTAATACTGCGTGGTACCCATCCCATGGGTCCCAAATCTCCAGGTTCAAGGGCATCTTCCTACATCGAAAACATGCATGAGAAACCCAGAAGATGGTACACCGTGTGATTTTGAAAGGTTTCTAAAACGCACCTCATTTCTCATCTCCTTGTGCTCGGTTTCGCCATTCCAGCTACTTTACTAGCAATCTCACTACTTGGAGAATCAGCACCTTATCCTCCTGTTCCCTACAGGTTGCAATTTGTCCTGAGGATGAACGGGAAGAGGGGCAACCAATGAGAGACTAGATCTAGGTGTTGGGACAGGCACAGGTCACTCTATTTTCCCATCAGGAAGAAGAATTAACCACAGGCTCAGCCTGCCGCCCAGAAGCAGAATAGGGCCTGAGGCAATCCCGCGCTTTTGCGGCCAGCTCCCAAAAAAGACAGTTGAAAAATGGAGCTCAGGGAAACTGCAATTCAAAAACCTCAGAGTTATAAATGATAACTCTCGTCCACAAATATATTGAGGGAAGGCAACGAAGAGAATTTGAAAGCAAGGCAGAATTGCAGGAAACAAATTTCAGGAGGTAGATACGAATCGCCTTTAAAGCACATGAAAAGCGGCAAAACGTCGACAATGATGCCCTTGGCCAAAAAGGGCGTATGCGTTTTTTCCTGAATATATTCAGGAAAAAACGCATACGCCCTTTTTGGCCAACCAAGCAACCTGGAAAGGCAAATCAGCGCTACAAAGAAGTCTCGCTTCCCATCGGTGAAAAGGGCCATGCTGCAAAAAGTGTCAAAACCAGAAATGCAGGACAGGCCATGGAGAAATGGCAGCCTTGCTACACTGATGGGCGGGATGTAAATTGCCAACAGCCACTCTGGAGAAGTGTACGTTGTGTCCTGAAACATCGAAAAAAAACAGCTTAGGGAGCATAGGGCACGTCCACTCATGGGCGTATAAATTGGAAAAACTAAAAATCAGCAAGACACAGGCACCGGAAAGTTTAGGGCTACTCTGTTGAAAAGAACCTCCACTTCATGACACCTTAAATATCCCAGGAAAGAGAAAAATGGATAAAGAAGTTGTGGTCCTTATGTACAATGGAATATCACTCAGACATGAAATCAATGTTATAAGGCTAGTAGAAGCAAGATGAGTGGAGTTAGGTACGACGATTCTAAGTGAAATAAGTCACACAGAAAAAGACACATATCATAAGCTATCACTTATAGAGGGAATGTAAAAACCGCTACACTTAAACTGAATTACAAAACAGAACAGAGTCACACGTTTAGAAAACACACTATAGCTGCTTAACAGGAAAGGTGAGGTGGGGTGATGCATAAAACAAGGGTTTCAAATTCGCTCAGATACCGTTCCATACACCCAATATGTAATAGACAAGACCTACTCCTTGCTCAGTGAACTGGACTCAACACCCCCTATTCCCCGCACAAGAATATATGTGACTAGTAAGAATCTTAAAACCTATGTATTGATATCTGTCTGGAAGTGAGTCAAGTGGGTGTAAAGCCGCATAAACACAGCCATGAAAGGCAGCTAAACCCCATTATAAAATAAATTACTTTTAAAAACCCATAAAACAAAGACAGTGAAAGAGAGAGAAATTCTTACAAAATTCGTTCAGAGGCTGTGATGCAACCTGGATTGACCATATCTAGACCCACAGCTGGATGAGACATAAGGGTGGACACTCTTGGGGCTGAGAGGTTGGGTGAGGTTGGGTGAGCAAACGCAGACCCTTTAACGTAATACTGCGTGGTACCCATCCCATGGGTCCCAAATCTCCAGTTTCAAGGGCATCTTCCTACATCGAAAACATGCATGAGAAACCCAGAAGATGGTACACCGTGTGATTTTGAAAGGTTTCTAAAACGCACCTCATTTCTCATCTCCTTGTGCTCGGTTTCGCCATTCCAGCTACTTTACTAGCAATCTCCCTACTTGGAGAATCAGCACCTTATCCTCCTGTTCCCTACAGGTTGCAATTTGTCCTGAGGATGAACGGGAAGAGGGGCAACCAATGAGAGAATAGATCTAGGTGTTGGGACAGGCACAGGTAACTCTATTTTCCCAACAGGAAGAAGAATTAACCACAGGCTCAGCCTGCCGCCCAGAAGCAGAATAGGGCCTGAGGCAATCCCGCGCTTTTGCGGCCAGCTCCCAAAAAAGACAGTTGAAAAATGGAGCTCAGGGAAACTGCAATTCACAAACCCGCAGAGTTATAAATGATAACTCTCATCCACAGATATATTGAGGGAAGGCAACGAAGAGGATTTGAAAGCAAGGCAGAATTGCAGGAAACAGATTTCAGGAGGTAGATACGAATCGCCTTTAAAGCACATGAAAAGCGGCAAAACGTCGACAATGATGCCCTTGGCCAAAAAGGGCGTATGGGTTTTTTCCTGAATATATTCAGGAAAAAACGCATACGCCCTTTTTGGCCAAACAAGCAACCTGGAAAGGCAAATCAGCGCTACAAAGAAGTCTCGCTTCCCTTCGGTCAAAAGGGCCATGCTGCAAAAAGTGTCAAAACCAGAAATGCAGGACAGGCCATGGAGAAATGGCAGCCTTGCTACACTGATGGGCGGGATGTAAATTGCCAACAGCCACTCTGGAGAAGTGTACGTTGTGTCCTGAAACATGGAAAAAAAAACAGCTTAGGGAGCATAGGGCACGTCCACTCATGGGCGTATAAATTGGAAAAACTAAAAATCAGCAAGACACAGGCACCGGAAAGTTTAGGGCTGCTCTGTTGACAAGAACCTCCACTTCATGACACCTTAAATATCCCAGGAAAGAGAAAAATGGATAAAGAAGTTGTGGTCCTTATGTACAATGGAATATCACTCAGACATGAAATCAATGTCATAAGGCTAGTAGAAGCAAGATGAGTGGAGTTAGGTACGACGATTCTAAGTGAAATAAGTCACACAGAAAAAGACACTTATCATAAGCTATCACTTATAGAGGGAATGTAAAAACCGCTACACTTGAACTGAATTACAAAACAGTACAGAGTCGCACGTTTAGAAAACACACTATAGCTGCTTAACAGGAAAGGTGAGGTGGGGTGATGCATAAAACAAGGGTTTCAAATTCGCTCAGATACCGTTCCATACACCCAGTATGTAATAGACAAGACCTACTCCTTGCTCAGTGAACTGGACTCAACACCCCCTATTCCCCGCACAAGAATATATGTGACTAGTAAGAATCTTAAAACCTATGTATTGATATCTGTCTGGAAGTGAGTCAAGTGGGTGTAAAGCCGCATAAACACAGCCATGAAAGGCAGCTAAACCCCATTATAAAAATAAATTACTTTTAGAAACCCGTAAAACAAAGACAGTGAAAGAGAGAGAAATTCTTACAAAATTCGTTCAGAGGCTGTGATGCAACCTGGATTGACCATATCTAGACCCACAGCTGGATGAGACATAAGGGTGGACACTCTTGGGGCTGAGAGGTTGGGTGAGGTTGGGTGAGCAAACGCAGACCCTTTAAAGTAATACTGCGTGGTACCCATCCCATGGGTCCCAAATCTCCAGGTTCAAGGGCATCTTCCTACATCGAAAACATGCATGAGAAACCCAGAAGATGGTACACCATGTGATTTTGAAAGGTTTCTAAAACGCACCTCATTTCTCATCTCCTTGTGCTCGGTTTCGCCATTCCAGCTACTTTACTAGCAATCTCCCTACTTGGAGAATCAGCACCTTTAACCTCCTGTTCCCTACAGGTTGCAATTTGTCCTGAGGATGAACGGGAAGAGGGGCAACCAATGAGAGACTAGATCTAGGTGTTGGGACAGGCACAGGTCACTCTATTTTCCCATCAGGAAGAAGAATTAACCACAGGCTCAGCCTGCCGCCCAGAAGCAGAATAGGGCCTGAGGCAATCCCGCGCTTTTGCGGCCAGCTCCCAAAAAAGACAGTTGAAAAATGGAGCTCAGGGAAACTGCAATTCAAAAACCTCAGAGTTATAAATGATAACTCTCGTCCACAAATATATTGAGGGAAGGCAACGAAGAGGATTTGAAAGCAAGGCAGAATTGCAGGAAACAGATTTCAGGAGGTAGATACGAATCGCCTTTAAAGCACATGAAAAGCGGCAAAACGTCGACAATGATGCCCTTGGCCAAAAAGGGCGTATGCGTTTTTTCCTGAATATATTCAGGAAAAAACGCATACGCCCTTTTTGGCCAACCAAGCAACCTGGAAAGGCAAATCAGCGCTAAAAAGAAGTCTCGCTTCCCTTCGGTCAAAAGGGCCATGCTGCAAAAAGTGTCAAAACTAGAAATCCAGGACAGGCCATGGAGAAATGGCAGCCTTGCTACACTGATGGGCGGGATGTAAATTGCCAACAGCCACTCTGGAGAAGTGTACGTTGTGTCCTGAAACATGGAAAAAAAACAGCTTAGGGAGCATAGGACACGTCCACTCATGGGCGTATAAATTGGAAAAACTAAAAATCAGCAAGACACAGGCACCGGAAAGTTTAGGGCTGCTCTGTTGACAAGAACCTCCACTTCATGACACCTTAAATATCCCAGGAAAGAGAAAAATGGATAAAGAAGTTGTGGTCCTTATGTACAATGGAATATCACTCAGACATGAAATCAATGTTATAAGGCTAGTAGAAGCAAGATGAGTGGAGTTAGGTACGACGATTCTAAGTGAAATAAGTCACACAGAAAAAGACACTTATCATAAGCTATCACTTATAGAGGGAATGTAAAAACCGCTACACTTAAACTGAATTACAAAACAGAACAGAGTCACACGTTTAGAAAACACACTATAGCTGCTTAACAGGAAAGGTGAGGTGGGGTGATGCATAAAACAAGGGTTTCAAATTCGCTCAGATACCGTTCCATACACCCAATATGTAATAGACAAGACCTACTCCTTGCTCAGTGAACTGGACTCAACACCCCCTATTCCCCGCACAAGAATATATGTGACTAGTAAGAATCTTAAAACCTATGTATTGATATCTGTCTGGAAGTGAGTCAAGTGGGTGTAAAGCCGCATAAACACAGCCATGAAAGGCAGCTAAACCCCATTATAAAAATAAATTACTTTTAGAAACCCATAAAACAAAGACAGTGAAAGAGAGAGAAATTCTTACAAAATTCGTTCAGAGGCTGTGATGCAACCTGGATTGACCATATCTAGACCCACAGCTGGATGAGACATAAGGGTGGACACTCTTGGGGCTGAGAGGTTGGGTGAGGTTGGGTGAGCAAACGCAGACCCTTTAACGTAATACTGCGTGGTACCCATCCCATGGGTCCCAAATCTCCAGGTTCAAGGGCATCTTCCTACATCGAAAACATGCATGAGAAACCCAGAAGATGGTACACCGTGTGATTTTGAAAGGTTTCTAAAACGCACCTCATTTCTCATCTCCTTGTGCTCGGTTTCGCCATTCCAGCTACTTTACTAGCAATCTCCCTACTTGGAGAATCAGCACCTTATCCTCCTGTTCCCTACAGGTTGCAATTTGTCCTGAGGATGAACGGGAAGAGGGGCAACTAATGAGAGAATAGATCTAGGTGTTGGGACAGGCACAGGTAACTCTATTTTCCCAACAGGAAGAAGAATTAACCACAGGCTCAGCCTGCCGCCCAGAAGCAGAATAGGGCCTGAGGCAATCCCGCGCTTTTGCGGCCAGCTCCCAAAAAAGACAGTTGAAAAATGGAGCTCAGGGAAACTGCAATTCACAAACCCGCAGAGTTATAAATGATAACTCTCATCCACAGATATATTGAGGGAAGGCAACGAAGAGGATTTGAAAGCAAGGCAGAATTGCAGGAAACAGATTTCAGGAGGTAGATACGAATCGCCTTTAAAGCACATGAAAAGCGGCAAAACGTCGACAATGATGCCCTTGGCCAAAAAGGGCGTATGCGTTTTTTCCTGAATATATTCAGGAAAAAACGCATACGCCCTTTTTGGCCAACCAAGCAACCTGGAAAGGCAAATCAGCGCTACAAATAAGTCTCGCTTCCCTTCGGTCAAAAGGGCCATGCTGCAAAAAGTGTCAAAACCAGAAATGCAGGACAGGCCATGGAGAAATGGCAGCCTTGCTACACTGATGGGCGGGATGTAAATTGCCAACAGCCACTCTGGAGAAGTGTACGTTGTGTCCTGAAACATGGAAAAAAAAACAGCTTAGGGAGCATAGGGCACGTCCACTCATGGGCGTATAAATTGGAAAAACTAAAAATCAGCAAGACACAGGCACCGGAAAGTTTAGGGCTGCTCTGTTGACAAGAACCTCCACTTCATGACACCTTAAATATCCCAGGAAAGAGAAAAATGGATAAAGAAGTTGTGGTCCTTATGTACAATGGAATATCACTCAGACATGAAATCAATGTCATAAGGCTAGTAGAAGCAAGATGAGTGGAGTTAGGTACGACGATTCTAAGTGAAATAAGTCACACAGAAAAAGACACTTATCATAAGCTATCACTTATAGAGGGAATGTAAAAACCGCTACACTTGAACTGAATTACAAAACAGAACAGAGTCACACGTTTAGAAAACACACTATAGCTGCTTAACAGGAAAGGTGAGGTGGGGTGATGCATAAAACAAGGGTTTCAAATTCGCTCAGATACCGTTCCATACACCCAGTATGTAATAGACAAGACCTACTCCTTGCTCAGTGAACTGGACTCAACACCCCCTATTCCCCGCACAAGAATATATGTGACTAGTAAGAATCTTAAAACCTATGTATTGATATCTGTCTGGAAGTGAGTCAAGTGGGTGTAAAGCCGCATAAACACAGCCATGAAAGGCAGCTAAACCCCATTATAAAAATAAATTACTTTTAGAAACCCATAAAACAAAGACAGTGAAAGAGAGAGAAATTCTTACAAAATTCGTTCAGAGGCTGTGATGCAACCTGGATTGACCATATCTAGACCCACAGCTGGATGAGACATAAGGGTGGACACTCTTGGGGCTGAGAGGTTGGGTGAGGTTGGGTGAGCAAACGCAGACCCTTTAAAGTAATACTGCGTGGTACCCATCCCATGGGTCCCAAATCTCCAGGTTCAAGGGCATCTTCCTACATCGAAAACATGCATGAGAAACCCAGAAGATGGTACACCGTGTGATTTTGAAAGGTTTCTAAAACGCACCTCATTTCTCATCTCCTTGTGCTCGGTTTCGCCATTCCAGCTACTTTACTAGCAATCTCCCTACTTGGAGAATCAGCACCTTTAACCTCCTGTTCCCTACAGGTTGCAATTTGTCCTGAGGATGAACGGGAAGAGGGGCAACCAATGAGAGACTAGATCTAGGTGTTGGGACAGGCACAGGTCACTCTATTTTCCCAACAGGAAGAAGAATTAACCACAGGCTCAGCCTGCCGCCCAGAAGCAGAATAGGGCCTGAGGCAATCCCGCGCTTTTGCGGCCAGCTCCCAAAAAAGACAGTTGAAAAATGGAGCTCAGGGAAACTGCAATTCAAAAACCTCAGAGTTATAAATGATAACTCTCGTCCACAAATATATTGAGGGAAGGCAACGAAGAGGATTTGAAAGCAAGGCAGAATTGCAGGAAACAGATTTCAGGAGGTAGATACGAATCGCCTTTAAAGCACATGAAAAGCGGCAAAACGTCGACAATGATGCCCTTGGCCAAAAAGGGCGTATGCGTTTTTTCCTGAATATATTCAGGAAAAAACGCATACGCCCTTTTTGGCCAACCAAGCAACCTGGAAAGGCAAATCAGCGCTAAATAGAAGTCTCGCTTCCCTTCGGTCAAAAGGGCCATGCTGCAAAAAGTGTCAAAACTAGAAATCCAGGACAGGCCATGGAGAAATGGCAGCCTTGCTACACTGATGGGCGGGATGTAAATTGCCAACAGCCACTCTGGAGAAGTGTACGTTGTGTCCTGAAACATGGAAAAAAAACAGCTTAGGGAGCATAGGACACGTCCACTCATGGGCGTATAAATTGGAAAAACTAAAAATCAGCAAGACACAGGCACCGGAAAGTTTAGGGCTACTCTGTTGACAAGAACCTCCACTTCATGACACCTTAAATATCCCAGGAAAGAGAAAAATGGATAAAGAAGTTGTGGTCCTTATGTACAATGGAATATCACTCAGACATGAAATCAATGTTATAAGGCTAGTAGAAGCAAGATGAGTGGAGTTAGGTACGACGATTCTAAGTGAAATAAGTCACACAGAAAAAGACACTTATCATAAGCTATCACTTATAGAGGGAATGTAAAAACCGCTACACTTAAACTGAATTACAAAACAGAACAGAGTCACACGTTTAGAAAACACACTATAGCTGCTTAACAGGAAAGGTGAGGTGGGGTGATGCATAAAACAAGGGTTTCAAATTCGCTCAGATACCGTTCCATACACCCAATATGTAATAGACAAGACCTACTCCTTGCTCAGTGAACTGGACTCAACACCCCCTATTCCCCGCACAAGAATATATGTGACTAGTAAGAATCTTAAAACCTATGTATTGATATCTGTCTGGAAGTGAGTCAAGTGGGTGTAAAGCCGCATAAACACAGCCATGAAAGGCAGCTAAACCCCATTATAAAAATAAATTACTTTTAGAAACCCATAAAACAAAGACAGTGAAAGAGAGAGAAATTCTTACAAAATTCGTTCAGAGGCTGTGATGCAACCTGGATTGACCATATCTAGACCCACAGCTGGATGAGACATAAGGGTGGACACTCTTGGGGCTGAGAGGTTGGGTGAGGTTGGGTGAGCAAACGCAGACCCTTTAACGTAATACTGCGTGGTACCCATCCCATGGGTCCCAAATCTCCAGGTTCAAGGGCATCTTCCTACATCGAAAACATGCATGAGAAACCCAGAAGATGGTACACCGTGTGATTTTGAAAGGTTTCTAAAACGCACCTCATTTCTCATCTCCTTGTGCTCGGTTTCGCCATTCCAGCTACTTTACTAGCAATCTCCCTACTTGGAGAATCAGCACCTTATCCTCCTGTTCCCTACAGGTTGCAATTTGTCCTGAGGATGAACGGGAAGAGGGGCAACCAATGAGAGAATAGATCTAGGTGTTGGGACAGGCACAGGTAACTCTATTTTCCCAACAGGAAGAAGAATTAACCACAGGCTCAGCCTGCCGCCCAGAAGCAGAATAGGGCCTGAGGCAATCCCGCGCTTTTGCGGCCAGCTCCCAAAAAAGACAGTTGAAAAATGGAGCTCAGGGAAACTGCAATTCACAAACCCGCAGAGTTATAAATGATAACTCTCATCCACAGATATATTGAGGGAAGGCAACGAAGAGGATTTGAAAGCAAGGCAGAATTGCAGGAAACAGATTTCAGGAGGTAGATACGAATCGCCTTTAAAGCACATGAAAAGCGGCAAAACGTCGACAATGATGCCCTTGGCCAAAAAGGGCGTATGCGTTTTTTCCTGAATATATTCAGGAAAAAACGCATACGCCCTTTTTGGCCAACCAAGCAACCTGGAAAGGCACATCAGCGCTACAAATAAGTCTCGCTTCCCTTCGGTCAAAAGGGCCATGCTGCAAAAAGTGTCAAAACCAGAAATGCAGGACAGGCCATGGAGAAATGGCAGCCTTGCTACACTGATGGGCGGGATGTAAATTGCCAACAGCCACTCTGGAGAAGTGTACGTTGTGTCCTGAAACATGGAAAAAAAAACAGCTTAGGGAGCATAGGGCACGTCCACTCATGGGCGTATAAATTGGAAAAACTAAAAATCAGCAAGACACAGGCACCGGAAAGTTTAGGGCTGCTCTGTTGACAAGAACCTCCACTTCATGACACCTTAAATATCCCAGGAAAGAGAAAAATGGATAAAGAAGTTGTGGTCCTTATGTACAATGGAATATCACTCAGACATGAAATCAATGTCATAAGGCTAGTAGAAGCAAGATGAGTGGAGTTAGGTACGACGATTCTAAGTGAAATAAGTCACACAGAAAAAGACACTTATCATAAGCTATCACTTATAGAGGGAATGTAAAAACCGCTACACTTGAACTGAATTACAAAACAGAACAGAGTCACACGTTTAGAAAACACACTATAGCTGCTTAACAGGAAAGGTGAGGTGGGGTGATGCATAAAACAAGGGTTTCAAATTCGCTCAGATACCGTTCCATACACCCAGTATGTAATAGACAAGACCTACTCCTTGCTCAGTGAACTGGACTCAACACCCCCTATTCCCCGCACAAGAATATATGTGACTAGTAAGAATCTTAAAACCTATGTATTGATATCTGTCTGGAAGTGAGTCAAGTGGGTGTAAAGCCGCATAAACACAGCCATGAAAGGCAGCTAAACCCCATTATAAAAATAAATTACTTTTAGAAACCCATAAAACAAAGACAGTGAAAGAGAGAGAAATTCTTACAAAATTCGTTCAGAGGCTGTGATGCAACCTGGATTGACCATATCTAGACCCACAGCTGGATGAGACATAAGGGTGGACACTCTTGGGGCTGAGAGGTTGGGTGAGGTTGGGTGAGCAAACGCAGACCCTTTAAAGTAATACTGCGTGGTACCCATCCCATGGGTCCCAAATCTCCAGGTTCAAGGGCATCTTCCTACATCGAAAACATGCATGAGAAACCCAGAAGATGGTACACCGTGTGATTTTGAAAGGTTTCTAAAACGCACCTCATTTCTCATCTCCTTGTGCTCGGTTTTGCCATTCCAGCTACTTTACTAGCAATCTCCCTACTTGGAGAATCAGCACCTTATCCTCCTGTTCCCTACAGGTTGCAATTTGTCCTGAGGATGAACGGGAAGAGGGGCAACCAATGAGAGACTAGATCTAGGTGTTGGGACAGGCACAGGTCACTCTATTTTCCCAACAGGAAGAAGAATTAACCACAGGCTCAGCCTGCCGCCCAGAAGCAGAATAGGGCCTGAGGCAATCCCGCGCTTTTGCGGCCAGCTCCCAAAAAAGACAGTTGAAAAATGGACCTTAGGGAAACTGCAATTCACAAACCCGCAGAGTTATAAATGATAACTCTCATCCACAGATATATTGAGGGAAGGCAACGAAGAGGATTTGAAAGCAAGGCAGAATTGCAAGAAACAGATTTCAGGAGGTAGATACGAATCGCCTTTAAAGCACATGAAAAGCGGCAAAACGTCGACAATGATGCCCTTGGCCAAAAAGGGCGTATGCGTTTTTTCCTGAATATATTCAGGAAAAAACGCATACGCCCTTTTTGGCCAACCAAGCAACCTGGAAAGGCAAATCAGCGCTACAAAGAAGTCTCGCTTCCCTTCGGTCAAAAGGGCCATGCTGCAAAAAGTGTCAAAACCAGAAATGCAGGACAGGCCATGGAGAAATGGCAGCCTTGCTACACTGATGGGCGGGATGTAAATTGCCAACAGCCACTCTGGAGAAGTGTACGTTGTGTCCTGAAACATGGAAAAAAAAACAGCTTAGGGAGCATAGGGCACGTCCACTCATGGGCGTATAAATTGGAAAAACTAAAAATCAGCAAGACACAGGCACCGGAAAGTTTAGGGCTGCTCTGTTGACAAGAACCTCCACTTCATGACACCTTAAATATCCCAGGAAAGAGAAAAATGGATAAAGAAGTTGTGGTCCTTATGTACAATGGAATATCACTCAGACATGAAATCAATGTCATAAGGCTAGTAGAAGCAAGATGAGTGGAGTTAGGTACGACGATTCTAAGTGAAATAAGTCACACAGAAAAAGACACTTATCATAAGCTATCACTTATAGAGGGAATGTAAAAACCGCTACACTTGAACTGAATTACAAAACAGAACAGAGTCACACGTTTAGAAAACACACTATAGCTGCTTAACAGGAAAGGTGAGGTGGGGTGATGCATAAAACAAGGGTTTCAAATTCGCTCAGATACCGTTCCATACACCCAGTATGTAATAGACAAGACCTACTCCTTGCTCAGTGAACTGGACTCAACACCCCCTATTCCCCGCACAAGAATATATGTGACTAGTAAGAATCTTAAAACCTATGTATTGATATCTGTCTGGAAGTGAGTCAAGTGGGTGTAAAGCCGCATAAACACAGCCATGAAAGGCAGCTAAACCCCATTATAAAAATAAATTACTTTTAGAAACCCGTAAAACAAAGACAGTGAAAGAGAGAGAAATTCTTACAAAATTCGTTCAGAGGCTGTGATGCAACCTGGATTGACCATATCTAGACCCACAGCTGGATGAGACATAAGGGTGGACACTCTTGGGGCTGAGAGGTTGGGTCAGGTTGGGTGAGCAAACGCAGACCCTTTAAAGTAATACTGCGTGGTACCCATCCCATGGGTCCCAAATCTCCAGGTTCAAGGGCATCTTCCTACATCGAAAACATGCATGAGAAACCCAGAAGATGGTACACCGTGTGATTTTGAAAGGTTTCTAAAACGCACCTCATTTCTCATCTCCTTGTGCTCGGTTTCGCCATTCCAGCTACTTTACTAGCAATCTCCCTACTTGGAGAATCAGCACCTTATCCTCCTGTTCCCTACAGGTTGCAATTTGTCCTGAGGATGAACGGGAAGATGGGCAACCAATGAGAGAATAGATCTAGGTGTTGGGACAGGCACAGGTCACTCTATTTTCCCAACAGGAAGAAGAATTAACCACAGGCTCAGCCTGCCGCCCAGAAGCAGAATAGGGCCTGAGGCAATCCCGCGCTTTTGCGGCCAGCTCCCAAAAAAGACAGTTGAAAAATGGAGCTCAGGGAAACTGCAATTCACAAACCCGCAGAGTTATAAATGATAACTCTCATCCACAGATATATTGAGGGAAGGCAACGAAGAGGATTTGAAAGCAAGGCAGAATTGCAGGAAACAGATTTCAGGAGGTAGATACGAATCGCCTTTAAAGCACATGAAAAGCGGCAAAACGTCGACAATGATGCCCTTGGCCAAAAAGGGCGTATGCGTCTTTTCCTGAATATATTCAGGAAAAAACGCATACGCCCTTTTTGGCCAAGCAAGCAACCTGGAAAGGCAAATCAGCGCTACAAAGAAGTCTCGCTTCCCATCGGTGAAAAGGGCCATGCTGCAAAAAGTGTCAAAACCAGAAATGCAGGACAGGCCATGGAGAAAAGGCAGCCTTGCTACACTGATGGGCGGGATGTAAATTGCCAACAGCCACTCTGGAGAAGTGTACGTTGTGTCCTGAAACATGGAAAAAAAACGGCTTAGGGAGCATAGGGCACATCCACTCATGGGCGTATAAATTGGAAAAACTAAAAATCAGCAAGACACAGGCACCCGAAAGTTTAGGGCTGCTCTGTTGACAAGAACCTCCACTTCATGACACCTTAAATATCCCAGGAAAGAGAAAAATGGATAAAGAAGTTGTGGTCCTTATGTACAATGGAATATCACTCAGACATGAAATCAATGTCATAAGGCTAGTAGAAGCAAGATGAGTGGAGTTAGGTACGACGATCCAAAGTGAAATAAGTCACACAGAAAAAGACACTTATCATAAGCTATCACTTATAGAGGGAATGTAAAAACCGCTACACTTGAACTGAATTACAAAACACAACATAGTCACACGTTTAGAAAACACACTATGGCTGCTTAATGGGAATGGTGAGGTGGGGTGATGCATAAAACAAGGGTTTCAAATTCGCTCAGATACCGTTCCATACACCCAATATGTAATAGACAAGACCTACTCCTTGCTCAGTGAACTGGACTCAACACCCCCTATTCACCACACAAGAATATATGTGACTAGTAAGAATCTTAAAACCTATGTATTGATATCTCTCTGGAAGTGAGTCAAGTGGGTGTAAAGCCGCATAAACACAGCCATGAAAAGCAGCTAAACCCCATTATAAAAATAAATTACTTTTAAAAACCCGTAAAACAAAGACAGTGAAAGAGAGAGAAATTCTTACAAAATTCGTTCAGAGGCTGTGATGCAACCTGGATTGACCATATCTAGACCCACACCTGGATGAGACATAAGGGTGGACACTCTTGGGGCTGAGAGGTTGGGTGAGGTTGGGTGAGCAAACGCAGACCCTTTAAAGTAATACTGCGTGGTACCCATCCCATGGGTCCCAAATCTCCAGGTTGAAGGGCATCTTCCTACATCGAAAACATGCATGAGAAACCCAGAAGATGGTACACCGTGTGATTTTGAAAGGTTTCCAAAACGCACCTCATTTCTCATCTCCTTGTGCTCGGTTTCGCCATTCCAGCTACTTTACTAGCAATCTCCCTACTTGGAGAATCAGCACCTTTAACCTCCTGTTCCCTACAGGTTGCAATTTGTCCTGAGGATGAACGGGAAGAGGGGCAACCAATGAGAGACTAGATCGAGGTGTTGGGACAGGCACAGGTCACTCTATTTTCCCACAAGGAAGAAGAATTAACCACAGGCTCAGCCTGCCGCCCAGAAGCAGAATAGGGCCTGAGGCAATCCCGCGCTTTTGCGGCCAGCTCCCAAAAAAGACAGTTGAAAAATGGACCTCAGGGAAACTGCAATTCACAAACCCGCAGAGTTATAAATGATAACTCTCATCCACAGATATATTGAGGGAAGGCAACGAAGAGGATTTGAAAGCAAGGCAGAATTGCAGGAAACAGATTTCAGGAGGTAGATACGAATCGCCTTTAAAGCACATGAAAAGCGGCAAAACGTCGACAATGATGCCCTTGGCCAAAAAGGGCGTATGCGTTTTTTCTTGAATATATTCAGGAAAAAATGCATACGCCCTTTTTGGCCAACCAAGCAACCTGGAAAGGCAAATCAGCGCTACAAAGAAGTCTCGCTTCCCTTCGGTCAAAAGGGCCATGCTGCAAAAAGTGTCAAAACCAGAAATCCAGGACAGGCCATGGAGAAATGGCAGCCTTGCCACACTGATGGGCGGGATGTAAATTGCCAACAGCCACTCTGGAGAAGTGTACGTTGTGTCCTGAAACATGGAAAAAAAACAGCTTAGGGAGCATAGGACACGTCCACTCATGGGCGTATAAATTGGAAAAACTAAAAATCAGCAAGACACAGGCACCGGAAAGTTTAGGGCTGCTCTGTTGACAAGAACCTCCACTTCATGACACCTTAAATATCCCAGGAAAGAGAAAAATGGATAAAGAAGTTGTGGTCCTTATGTACAATGGAATATCACTCAGACATGAAATCAATGTTATAAGGCTAGTAGAAGCAAGATGAGTGGAGTTAGGTACGACGATTCTAAGTGAAATAAGTCACACAGAAAAAGACACTTATCATAAGCTATCACTTATAGAGGGAATGTAAAAACCGCTACACTTGAACTGAATTACAAAACAGAACAGAGTCACACGTTTAGAAAACACACTATAGCTGTTTAACAGGAAAGGTGAGGTGGGGTGATGCATAAAACAAGGGTTTCAAATTCGCTCAGATACCGTTCCATACACCCAGTATGTAATAGACAAGACCTACTCCTTGCTCAGTGAACTGGACTCAACACCCCCTATTCCCCGCACAAGAATATATGTGACTAGTAAGAATCTTAAAACCTATGTATTGATATCTGTCTGGAAGTGAGTCAAGTGGGTGTAAAGCCGCATAAACACAGCCATGAAAGGCAGCTAAACCCCATTATAAAAATAAATTACTTTTAAAAACCAATAAAACAAAGACAGTGAAAGAGAGAGAAATTCTTACAAAATTCGTTCAGAGGCTGTGATGCAACCTGGATTGACCATATCTAGACCCACAGCTGGATGAGACATAAGGGTGGACACTCTTGGGGCTGAGAGGTTGGGTGAGGTTGGGTGAGCAAACGCAGACCCTTTAAAGTAATACTGCGTGGTACCCATCCCATGGGTCCCAAATCTCCAGGTTCAAGGGCATCTTCCTACATCGAAAACATGCATGAGAAACCCAGAAGATGGTACACCGTGTGATTTTGAAAGGTTTCTAAAACGCACCTCATTTCTCATCTCCTTGTGCTCGGTTTCGACATTCCAGCTACTTTACTAGCAATCTCCCTACTTGGAGAATCAGCACCTTATCCTCCTGTTCCCTACAGGTTGCAATTTGTCCTGAGGATGAACGGGAAGAGGGGCAACCAATGAGAGAATAGATCTAGGTGTTGGGACAGGCACAGGTCACTCTATTTTCCCAACAGGAAGAAGAATTAACCACAGGCTCAGCCTGCCGCCCAGAAGCAGAATAGGGCCTGAGACAATCCCGCGCTTTTGCGGCCAGCTCCCAAAAAAGACAGTTGAAAAATGGAGCTCAGGGAAACTGCAATTCACAAACCCGCAGAGTTATAAATGATAACTCTCATCCACAGATATATTGAGGGAAGGCAACGAAGAGGATTTGAAAGCAAGGCAGAATTTCAGGAAACAGATTTCAGGAGGTAGATACGAATCGCCTTTAAAGCACATGAAAAGCGGCAAAACGTCGACAATGATGCCCTTGGCCAAAAAGGGCGTATGCGTTTTTTCCTGAATATATTCAGGAAAAAACGCATACGCCCTTTTTGGCCAACCAAGCAACCTGGAAAGGCAAATCAGCGCTACAAAGAAGTCTCGCTTCCCTTCGGTCAAAAGGGCCATGCTGCAAAAAGTGTCAAAACCAGAAATCCAGGACAGGCCATGGAGAAATGGCAGCCTTGCTACACTGATGGGCGGGATGTAAATTGCCAACAGCCACTCTGGAGAAGTGTACGTTGTGTCCTGAAACATCGAAAAAAAAACAGCTTAGGGAGCATAGGGCACGTCCACTCATGGGCGTATAAATTGGAAAAACTAAAAATCAGCAAGACAAAGTCACCGGAAAGTTTAGGGCTGCTCTGTTGACAAGAACCTCCACTTCATGACACCTTAAATATCCCAGGAAAGAGAAAAATGGATAAAGAAGTTGTGGTCCTTATGTACAATGGAATATCACTCAGACATGAAATCAATGACATAAGGCTAGTAGAAGGAAGATGAGTGGAGTTAGGTACGACAATTCTAAGTGAAATAAGTCACACAGAAAAAGACACTTATCATAAGCTATCACTTATAGAGGGAATGTAAAAACCGCTACACTTGAACTGAATTACAAAACAGAACAGAGTCACACGTTTAGAAAACACACTATAGCTGCTTAACAGGAAAGGTGAGGTGGGGTGATGCATAAAACAAGGGTTTCAAATTCGCTCAGATACCGTTCCATACACCCAATATGTAATAGACAAGACCTACTCCTTGCTCAGTGAACTGGACTCAACACCCCCTATTCCCCGCACAAGAATATATGTGACTAGTAAGAATCTTAAAACCTATGTATTGATATCTGTCTGGAAGTGAGTCAAGTGGGTGTAAAGCCGCATAAACACAGCCATGAAAGGCAGCTAAACCCCATTATAAAAATAAATTACTTTTAGAAACCCGTAAAACAAAGACAGTGAAAGAGAGAGAAATTCTTACAAAATTCGTTCAGAGGCTGTGATGCAACCTGGATTGACCATATCTAGACCCACAGCTGGATGAGACATAAGGGTGGACACTCTTGGGGCTGAGAGGTTGGGTGAGGTTGGGTGAGCAAACGCAGACCCTTTAAAGTAATACTGCGTGGTACCCATCCCATGGGTCCCAAATCTCCAGGTTCAAGGGCATCTTCCTACATCGAAAACATGCATGAGAAACCCAGAAGATGGTACACCGTGTGATTTTGAAAGGTTTCTAAAACGCACCTCATTTCTCATCTCCTTGTGCTCGGTTTCGCCATTCCAGCTACTTTACTAGCAATCTCCCTCCTTGGAGAATCAGCACCTTATCCTCCTGTTCCCTACAGGTTGCAATTTGTCCTGAGGATGAACGGGAAGAGGGGCAACCAATGAGAGACTAGATCTAGGTGTTGGGACAGGCACAGGTCACTCTATTTTCCCAACAGGAAGAAGAATTAACCACAGGCTCAGCCTGCCGCCCAGAAGCAGAATAGGGCCTGAGGCAATCCCGCGCTTTTGCGGCCAGCTCCCAA
This sequence comes from Eschrichtius robustus, assembly GCF_028021215.1. Taxonomy (NCBI): domain Eukaryota; kingdom Metazoa; phylum Chordata; class Mammalia; order Artiodactyla; family Eschrichtiidae; genus Eschrichtius; species Eschrichtius robustus. Next base: position 304,091 of record NW_027175214.1, read on the forward strand.
AAAAGACAGTTGAAAAATGGACCTCAGGGAAACTGCAATTCACAAACCCGCAGAGTTATAAATGATAACTCTCATCCACAGATATATTGAGGGAAGGCAACTAAGAGGATTTGAAAGCAAGGCAGAATTGCAGGAAACAGATTTCAGGAGGTAGATACGAATCGCCTTTAAAGCACATGAAAAGCGGCAAAACTTCGACAATGATGCCCTTGGCCAAAAAGGGCGTATGCGTTTTTTCTTGAATATATTCAGGAAAAAACGCATACGCCCTTTTTGGCCAACCAAGCAACCTGGAAAGGCAAATCAGCGCTACAAAGAAGTCTCGCTTCCCTTCGGTCAAAAGGGCCATGCTGCAAAAAGTTTCAAAACCAGAAATGCAGGACAGGCCATGGAGAAATGGCAGCCTTGCTACACTGATGGGCGGGATGTAAATTGCCAACAGCCACTCTGGAGAAGTGTACGTTGTGTCCTGAAACATCGAAAAAAAAACAGCTTAGGGAGCATAGGGCACGTCCACTCATGGGCGTATAAATTGGAAAAACTAAAAATCAGCAAGACAGAGGCACCGGAAAGTTTAGGGCTGCTCTGTTGACAAGAACCTCCACTTCATGACACCTTAAATATCCCAGGAAAGAGAAAAATGGATAAAGAAGTTGTGGTCCTTATGTACAATGGAATATCACTCAGACATGAAATCAATGTTATAAGGCTAGTAGAAGCAAGATGAGTGGAGTTAGGTACGACGATTCTAAGTGAAATAAGTCACACAGAAAAAGACACTTATCATAAGCTATCACTTATAGAGGGAATGTAAAAACCGCTACACTTGAACTGAATTACAAAACAGAACAGAGTCACACGTTTAGAAAACATACTATAGCTGCTTAACAGGAAAGGTGAGGTGGGGTGATGCATAAAACAAGGGTTTCAAATTCGCTCAGATACCGTTCCATACACCCAATATGTAATAGACAAGACCTACTCCTTGCTCAGTGAACTGGACTCAACACCCCCTCTTCCCCGCACAAGAATATATGTGACTAGTAAGAATCTTAAAACCTATGTATTGTTATCTGTCTGGAAGTGAGTCAAGTGGGTGTAAAGCCGCATAAACACAGCCATGAAAGGCAGCTAAATCCCATTATAAAAATAAATTACTTTTAAACCCCGTAAAACAAAGACAGTGAAAGAGAGAGAAATTCTTACAAAATTCGTTCAGAGGCTGTGATGCAACCTGGATTGACCATATCTAGACCCACAGCTGGATGAGACATAAGGGTGGACACTCTTGGGGCTGAGAGGTTGGGTGAGGTTGGGTGAGCAAACGCAGACCCTTTAAAGTAATACTGCGTGGTACCCATCCCATGGGTCCCAAATCTCCAGGTTCAAGGGCATCTTCCTACATCGAAAACATGCATGAGAAACCCAGAAGATGGTACACCGTGTGATTTTGAAAGGTTTCTAAAACGCACCTCATTTCTCATCTCCTTGTGCTCGGTTTCGCCATTCCAGCTACTTTACTAGCAATCTCACTACTTGGAGAATCAGCACCTTATCCTCCTGTTCCCTACAGGTTGCAATTTGTCCTGAGGATGAACGGGAAGAGGGGCAACCAATGAGAGAATAGATCTAGGTGTTGGGACAGGCACAGGTCACTCTATTTTCCCAACAGGAAGAAGAATTAACCACAGGCTCAGCCTGCCGCCCAGAAGCAGAATAGGGCCTGAGGCAATCCCGCGCTTTTGCGGCCAGCTCCCAAAAAAGACAGTTGAAAAATGGAGCTCAGGGAAACTGCAATTCACAAACCCGCAGAGTTATAAATGATAACTCTCATCCACAGATATATTGAGGGAAGGCAACGAAGAGGATTTGAAAGCAAGGCAGAATTGCAGGAAACAGATTTCAGGAGGTAGATACGAATCGCCTTTAAAGCACATGAAAAGCGGCAAAACGTCGACAATGATGCCCTTGGCCAAAAAGGGCGTATGCGTTTTTTCCTGAATATATTCAGGAAAAAACGCATACGCCCTTTTTGGCCAACCAAGCAACCTGGAAAGGCAAATCAGCGCTACAAAGAAGTCTCGCTTCCCATCGGTCAAAAGGGCCATGCTGCAAAAAGTGTCAAAACCAGAAATGCAGGACAGGCCATGGAGAAATGGCAGCCTTGCTACACTGATGGGCGGGATGTAAATTGCCAACAGCCACTCTGGAGAAGTGTACGTTGTGTCCTGAAACATCGAAAAAAAAACAGCTTAGGGAGCATAGGGCACGTCCACTCATGGGCGTATAAATTGGAAAAACTAAAAATCAGCAAGACACAGGCACCGGAAAGTTTAGGGCTGCTCTGTTGACAAGAACCTCCACTTCATGACACCTTAAATATCCCAGGAAAGAGAAAAATGGATAAAGAAGTTGTGGTCCTTATGTACAATGGAATATCACTCAGACATGAAATCAATAACATAAGGCTAGTAGAAGCAAGATGAGTCGAGTTAGGTACGACGATTCTAAGTGAAATAAGTCACACAGAAAAAGACACTTATCATAAGCTATCACTTATAGAGGGAATGTAAAAACCGCTACACTTGAACTGAATTACAAAACAGAACAGAGTCACACGTTTAGAAAACATACTATAGCTGCTTAACAGGTAAGGTGAGGTGGGGTGATGCATAAAACAAGGGTTTCAAATTCGCTCAGATACCGTTCCATACACCCAATATGTAATAGACAAGACCTACTCCTTGCTCAGTGAACTGGACTCAACACCCCCTATTCCCCGCACAAGAATATATGTGACTAGTAAGAATCTTAAAACCTATGTATTGATATCTGTCTGGAAGTGAGTCAAGTGGGTGTAAAGCCGCATAAACACAGCCATGAAAGGCAGCTAAACCCCATTATCCAAATAAATTACTTTTAAAAACCCGTAAAACAAAGACAGTGAAAGAGAGAGAAATTCTTACAAAATTCGTTCAGAGGCTGTGATGCAACCTGGATTGACCATATCTAGACCCACAGCTGGATGAGACATAAGGGTGGACACTCTTGGGGCTGAGAGGTTGGGTGAGGTTGGGTGAGAAAACGCAGACCCTTTAAAGTAATACTGCGTGGTACCCATCCCATGGGTCCCAAATCTCCAGGTTCAAGGGCATCTTCCTACATCGAAAACATGCATGAGAAACCCAGAAGATGGTACACCGTGTGATTTTGAAAGGTTTCTGAAACGCACCTCATTTCTCATCTCCTTGTGCTCGGTTTCGCCATTCCAGCTACTTTACTAGCAATCTCCCTACTTGGAGAATCAGCACCTTTAACCTCCTGTTCCCTACAGGTTGCAATTTGTCCTGAGGATGAACGGGAAGAGGGGCAACCAATGAGAGACTAGATCTAGGTGTTGGGACAGGCACAGGTCACTCTATTTTCCCAACAGGAAGAAGAATTAACCACAGGCTCAGCCTGCCGCCCAGAAGCAGAATAGGGCCTGAGGCAATCCCGCGCTTTTGCGGCCAGCTCCCAAAAAAGACAGTTGAAAAATGGAGCTCAGGGAAACTGCAATTCACAAACCCGCAGAGTTATAAATGATAACTCTCATCCACAGATATATTGAGGGAAGGCAACGAAGAGGATTTGAAAGCAAGGCAGAATTGTAGGAAACAGATTTCAGGAGGTAGATACGAATCGCCTTTAAAGCACATGAAAAGCGGCAAAACGTCGACAATGATGCCCTTGGCCAAAAAGGGCGTATGCGTTTTTTCCTGAATATATTCAGGAAAAACCGCATACGCCCTTTTTGGCCAACCAAGCAACCTGGAAAGGCAAATCAGCGCTACAAAGAAGTCTCGCTTCCCATCGGTCAAAAGGGCCATGCTGCAAAAAGTGTCAAAACCAGAAATGCAGGACAGGCCATGGAGAAATGGCAGCCTTGCTACACTGATGGGCGGGATGTAAATTGCCAACAGCCACTCTGGAGAAGTGTACGTTGTGTCCTGAAACATCGAAAAAAAACAGCTTAGGGAGCATAGGGCACGTCCACTCATGGGCGTATAAATTGGAAAAACTAAAAATCAGCAAGACACAGGCACCGGAAAGTTTAGGGCTACTCTGTTGAAAAGAACCTCCACTTCATGACACCTTAAATATCCCAGGAAAGAGAAAAATGGATAAAGAAGTTGTGGTCCTTATGTACAATGGAATATCACTCAGACATGAAATCAATGTCATAAGGCTAGTAGAAGCAAGATGAGTGGAGTTAGGTACGACGATCCTAAGTGAAATAAGTCACCCAGAAAAAGACACTTATCATAAGCTATCACTTATAGAGGGAATGTAAAAACCGCTACACTTGAACTGAATTACAAAACAGAACAGAGTCACACGTTTAGAAAACAAACTATGGCTGCTTAACGGGAATGGGGAGGTGGGGTGATGCATAAAACAAGGGTTTCAAATTCGCTCAGATACCGTTCCATACACCCAATATGTAATAGACAAGACCTACTCCTTGCTCAGTGAACTGAACTCAACACCCCCTATTCACTGCACAAGAATATATGTGACTAGTAAGAATCTTAAAACCTATGTATTGATATCTCTCTGGAAGTGAGTCAAGTGGGTGTAAAGCCGCATAAACACAGCCATGAAAAGCAGCTAAACCCCATTATAAAAATAAATTACTTTTAAAAACCCATAAAACAAAGACAGTGAAAGAGAGAGAAATTCTTACAAAATTCGTTCAGAGGCTGTGATGCAACCTGGATTGACCATATCTAGACCCACAGCTGGATGAGATATAAGGGTGGACACTCTTGGGGCTGAGAGGTTGGGTGAGGTTGGGTGAGCAAACGCAGACCCTTTAAAGTAATACTGCGTGGTACCCATCCCATGGGTCCCAAATCTCCAGTTCAAGGGCATCTTCCTACATCGAAAACATGCATGAGAAACCCAGAAGATGGTACACCGTGTGATTTTGAAAGGTTTCCAAAATGCACCTCATTTCTCATCTCCTTGTGCTCGGTTTCGCCATTCCAGCTACTTTACTAGCAATCTCCCTACTTGGAGAATCAGCACCTTTAACCTCCTGTTCCCTACAGGTTGCAATTTGTCCTGAGGATGAACGGGAAGAGGGGCAACCAATGAGAGACTAGATCTAGGTGTTGGGACAGGCACAGGTCACTCTATTTTCCCAACAGGAAGAAGAATTAACCACAGGCTCAGCCTGCCGCCCAGAAGCAGAATAGGGCCTGAGGCAATCCCGCGCTTTTGCGGCCAGCTCCCAAAAAAGACAGTTGAAAAATGGAGCTCAGGGAAACTGCAATTCACAAACCCGCAGAGTTATAAATGATAACTCTCATCCACAGATATATTGAGGGACGGCAACGAAGAGGATTTGAAAGCAAGGCAGAATTGCAGGAAACAGATTTCAGGAGGTAGATACGAATCGCCTTTAAAGCACATGAAAAGCGGCAAAACGTCGACAATGATGCCCTTGGCCAAAAAGGGCGTATGCGTTTTTTCCTGAATATATTCAGGAAAAAACGCATACGCCCTTTTTGGCCAACCAAGCAACCTGGAAAGGCAAATCAGCGCTACAAAGAAGTCTCGCTTCCCTTCGGTCAAAAGGGCCATGCTGCAAAAAGTGTCAAAACCAGAAATCCAGGACAGGCCATGGAGAAATGGCAGCCTTGCTACACTGATGGGCGGGATGTAAATTGCCAACAGCCACTCTGGAGAAGTGTACGTTGTGTCCTGAAACATGGAAAAAAAACAGCTTAGGGAGCATAGGACACGTCCACTCATGGGCGTATAAATTGGAAAAACTAAAAATCAGCAAGACACAGGCACAGGAAAGTTTAGGGCTGCTCTGTTGACAAGAACCTCCACTTCATGACACCTTAAATATCCCAGGAAAGAGAAAAATGGATAAAGAAGTTGTGGTCCTTATGTACAATGGAATATCACTCAGACATGAAATCAATGTTATAAGGCAAGTAGAAGCAAGATGAGTGGAGTTAGGTACGACGATTCTAAGTGAAATAAGTCACACAGAAAAAGACACTTATCATAAGCTATCACTTATAGAGGGAATGTAAAAACCGCTACACTTGAACTGAATTACAAAACAGAACAGAGTCACACGTTTAGAAAACACACTATAGCTGCTTAACAGGAAAGGTGAGGTGGGGTGATGCATAAAACAAGGGTTTCAAATTCGCTCAGATACCGTTCCATACACCCAATATGTAATAGACAAGACCTACTCCTTGCTCAGTGAACTGGACTCAACACCCCCTATTCCCCGCACAAGAATTATATGTGACTAGTAAGAATCTTAAAACCTATGTATTGATATCTGTCTGGAAGTGAGTCAAGTGGGTGTAAAGCCGCATAAACACAGCCATGAAAGGCAGCTAAACCCCATTATAAAAATAAATTACTTTTAAAAACCCATAAAACAAAGACAGTGAAAGAGAGAGAAATTCTTACAAAATTCGTTCAGAGGCTGTGATGCAACCTGGATTGACCATATCTAGACCCACAGCTGGATGAGACATAAGGGTGGACACTCTTGGGGCTGAGAGGTTGGGTGAGGTTGGGTGAGCAAACGCAGACCCTTTAAAGTAATACTGCGTGGTACCCATCCCATGGGTCCCAAATCTCCAGGTTCAAGGGCATCTTCCTACATCGAAAACATGCATGAGAAACCCAGAAGATGGTACACCGTGTGATTTTGAAAGGTTTCTAAAACGCACCTCATTTCTCATCTCCTTGTGCTCGGTTTCGCCATTCCAGCTACTTTACTAGCAATCTCCCTACTTGGAGAATCAGCACCTTATCCTCCTGTTCCCTACAGGTTGCAATTTGTCCTGAGGATGAACGGGAAGAGGGGCAACCAATGAGAGAATAGATCTAGGTGTTGGGACAGGCACAGGTCACTCTATTTTCCCAACAGGAAGAAGAATTAACCACAGGCTCAGCCTGCCGCCCAGAAGCAGAATAGGGCCTGAGGCAATCCCGCGCTTTTGCGGCCAGCTCCCAAAAAAGACAGTCGAAAAATGGAGCTCAGGGAAACTGCAATTCACAAACCCGCAGAGTTATAAATGATAAATCTCATCCACAGATATATTGAGGGAAGGCAACGAAGAGGATTTGAAAGCAAGGCAGAATTGCAGGAAACAGATTTCAGGAGGTAGATACGAAACGCCTTTAAAGAACATGAAAAGCGGCAAAACGTCGACAATGATGCCCTTGGCCAAAAAGGGTGTATGCGTTTTTTCCTGAATATATTCAGGAAAAAACGCATACGCCCTTTTTGGCCAACCAAGCAACCTGGAAAGGCAAATCAGCGCTACAAAGAAGTCTCGCTTCCCTTCGGTCAAAAGGGCCATGCTGCAAAAAGTGTCAAAACCAGAAATCCAGGACAGGCCATGGAGAAATGGCAGCCTTGCTACACTGATGGGCGGGATGTAAATTGCCAACAGCCACTCTGGAGAAGTGTACGTTGTGTCCTGAAACATGGAAAAAAAACAGCTTAGGGAGCATAGGGCACGTCCACTCATGGGCGTATAAATTGGAAAAACTAAAAATCAGCAAGACACAGGCACAGGAAAGTTTAGGGCTGCTCTGTTGACAAGAACCTCCACTTCATGACACCTTAAATATCCCAGGAAAGAGAAAAATGGATAAAGAAGTTGTGGTCCTTATGTACAATGGAATATCACTCAGACATGAAATCAATGTTATAAGGCAAGTAGAAGCAAGATGAGTGGAGTTAGGTACGACGATTCTAAGTGAAATAAGTCACACAGAAAAAGACACTTATCATAAGCTATCACTTATAGAGGGAATGTAAAAACCGCTACACTTGAACTGAATTACAAAACAGAACAGAGTCACACGTTTAGAAAACACACTATAGCTGCTTAACAGGAAAGGTGAGGTGGGGTGATGCATAAAACAAGGGTTTCAAATTCGCTCAGATACCGTTCCATACACCCAATATGTAATAGACAAGACCTACTCCTTGCTCAGTGAACTGGACTCAACACCCCCTATTCCCCGCACAAGAATTATATGTGACTAGTAAGAATCTTAAAACCTATGTATTGATATCTGTCTGGAAGTGAGTCAAGTGGGTGTAAAGCCGCATAAACACAGCCATGAAAGGCAGCTAAACCCCATTATAAAAATAAATTACTTTTAAAAACCCATAAAACAAAGACAGTGAAAGAGAGAGAAATTCTTACAAAATTCGTTCAGAGGCTGTGATGCAACCTGGATTGACCATATCTAGACCCACAGCTGGATGAGACATAAGGGTGGACACTCTTGGGGCTGAGAGGTTGGGTGAGGTTGGGTGAGCAAACGCAGACCCTTTAAAGTAATACTGCGTGGTACCCATCCCATGGGTCCCAAATCTCCAGGTTCAAGGGCATCTTCCTACATCGAAAACATGCATGAGAAACCCAGAAGATGGTACACCATGTGATTTTGAAAGGTTTCTAAAACGCACCTCATTTCTCATCTCCTTGTGCTCGGTTTCGCCATTCCAGCTACTTTACTAGCAATCTCCCTACTTGGAGAATCAGCACCTTATCCTCCTGTTCCCTACAGGTTGCAATTTGTCCTGAGGACGAACGGGAAGAGGGGCAACCAATGAGAGAATAGATCTAGGTGTTGGGACAGGCACAGGTCACTCTATTTTCCCAACAGGAAGAAGAATTAACCACAGGCTCAGCCTGCCGCCCAGAAGCAGAATAGGGCCTGAGGCAATCCCGCGCTTTTGCGGCCAGCTCCCAAAAAAGACAGTCGAAAAATGGAGCTCAGGGAAACTGCAATTCACAAACCCGCAGAGTTATAAATGATAAATCTCATCCACAGATATATTGAGGGAAGGCAACGAAGAGGATTTGAAAGCAAGGCAGAATTGCAGGAAACAGATTTCAGGAGGTAGATACGAAACGCCTTTAAAGAACATGAAAAGCGGCAAAACGTCGACAATGATGCCCTTGGCCAAAAAGGGCGTATGCGTTTTTTCCTGAATATATTCAGGAAAAAACGCATACGCCCTTTTTGGCCAACCAAGCAACCTGGAAAGGCAAATCAGCGCTACAAAGAAGTCTCGCTTCCCTTCGGTCAAAAGGGCCATGCTGCAAAAAGTGTCAAAACCAGAAATGCAGGACAGGCCATGGAGAAATGGCAGCCTTGCTACACTGATGGGCGGGATGTAAATTGCCAACAGCCACTCTGGAGAAGTGTACGTTGTGTCCTGAAACATGGAAAAAAAAACAGCTTAGGGAGCATAGGGCACGTCCACTCATGGGCGTATAAATTGGAAAAACTAAAAATCAGCAAGACACAGGCACCGGAAAGTTTAGGGCTGCTCTGTTGACAAGAACCTCCACTTCATGACACCTTAAATATCCCAGGAAAGAGAAAAATGGATAAAGAAGTTGTGGTCCTTATGTACAATGGAATATCACTCAGACATGAAATCAATGTCATAAGGCTAGTAGAAGCAAGATGAGTGGAGTTAGGTACGACGATTCTAAGTGAAATAAGTCACACAGAAAAAGACACTTATCATAAGCTATCACTTATAGAGGGAATGTAAAAACCGCTACACTTGAACTGAATTACAAAACAGAACAGAGTCACACGTTTAGAAAACACACTATAGCTGCTTAACAGGAAAGGTGAGGTGGGGTGATGCATAAATCAAGGGTTTCAAATTCGCTCAGATACCGTTCCATACACCCAATATGTAATAGACAAGACCTACTCCTTGCTCAGTGAACTGGACTCAACACCCCCTATTCCCCGCACAAGAATATATGTGACTAGTAAGAATCTTAAAACCTATGTATTGATATCTGTCTGGAAGTGAGTCAAGTGGGTGTAAAGCCGCATAAACACAGCCATGAAAGGCAGCTAAACCCCATTATAAAAATAAATTACTTTTAGAAACCCGTAAAACAAAGACAGTGAAAGAGAGAGAAATTCTTACAAAATTCGTTCAGAGGCTGTGATGCAACCTGGATTGACCATATCTAGACCCACAGCTGGATGAGACATAAGGGTGGACACTCTTGGGGCTGAGAGGTTGGGTGAGGTTGGGTGAGCAAATGCAGACCCTTTAAAGTAATACTGCGTGGTACCCATCCCATGGGTCCCAAATCTCCAGGTTCAAGGGCATCTTCCTACATCGAAAACATGCATGAGAAACCCAGAAGATGGTACACCGTGTGATTTTGAAAGGTTTCTAAAACGCACCTCATTTCTCATCTCCTTGTGCTCGGTTTCACCATTCCAGCTACTTTACTAGCAATCTCCCTACTTGGAGAATCAGCACCTTATCCTCCTGTTCCCTACAGGTTGCAATTTGTCCTGAGGATGAACGGGAAGAGGGGCAACCAATGAGAGACTAGATCTAGGTGTTGGGAAAGGCACAGGTCACTCTATTTTCCCAACAGGAAGAAGAATTAACCACAGGCTCAGCCTGCCGCCCAGAAGCAGAATAGGGCCTGAGGCAATCCCGCGCTTTTGCGGCCAGCTCCCAAAAAAGACAGTTGAAAAATGGACCTCAGGGAAACTGCAATTCACAAACCCGCAGAGTTATAAATGATAACTCTCATCCACAGATATATTGAGGGAAGGCAACGAAGAGGATTTGAAAGCAAGGCAGAATTGCAGGAAACAGATTTCAGGAGGTAGATACGAATCGCCTTTAAAGCACAGGAAAAGCGGCAAAACGTCGACAATGATGCCCTTGGCCAAAAAGGGCGTATGCGTTTTTTCCTGAATATATTCAGGAAAAAACGCATACGCCCTTTTTGGCCAACCAAGCAACCTGGAAAGGCAAATCAGCGCTACAAAGAAGTCTCGCTTCCCTTCGGTCAAAAGGGCCATGCTGCAAAAAGTGTCAAAACCAGAAATGCAGGACAGGCCATGGAGAAATGGCAGCCTTGCTACACTGATGGGCGGGATGTAAATTGCCAACAGCCACTCTGCAGAAGTGTACGTTGTGTCCTGAAACATCGAAAAAAAAACAGCTTAGGGAGCATAGGGCACGTCCACTCATGGGCGTATAAATTGGAAAAACTAAAAATCAGCAAGACACAGGCACCGGAAAGTTTAGGGCTGCTCTGTTGACAAGAACCTCCACTTCATGACACCTTAAATATCCCAGGAAAGAGAAAAATGGATAAAGAAGTTGTGGTCCTTATGTACAATGGAATATCACTCAGACATGAAATCAATGTTATAAGGCTAGTAGAAGCAAGATGAGTGGAGTTAGGTACGACGATTCTAAGTGAAATAAGTCACACAGAAAAAGACACTTATCATAAGCTATCACTTATAGAGGGAATGTAAAAACCGCTACACTTGAACTGAATTACAAAACAGAACAGAGTCACACGTTTAGAAAACATACTATAGCTGCTTAACAGGAAAGGTGAGGTGGGGTGATGCATAAAACAAGGGTTTCAAATTCGCTCAGATAACGTTCCATACACCCAATATGTAATAGACAAGACCTACTCCTTGCTCAGTGAACTGGACTCAACACCCCCTATTCCCCGCACAAGAATATATGTGACTAGTAAGAATCTTAAAACCTATGTATTGATATCTGTCTGGAAGTGAGTCAAGTGGGTGTAAAGCTGCATAAACACAGCCATGAAAGACAGCTAAACCCCATTATAAAAATAAATTACTTTTAAACCCCGTAAAACAAAGACAGTGAAAGAGAGAGAAATTCTTACAAAATTCGTTCAGAGGCTGTGATGCAACCTGGATTGACCATATCTAGACCCACAGCTGGATGAGACATAAGGGTGGACACTCTTGGGGCTGAGAGGTTGGGTGAGGTTGGGTGAGCAAACGCAGACCGTTTAAAGTAATACTGCGTGGTACCCATCCCATGGGTCCCAAATCTCCAGGTTCAAGGGCATCTTCCTACATCGAAAACATGCATGAGAAACCCAGAAGATGGTACACCGTGTGATTTTGAAAGGTTTCCAAAACGCACCTCATTTCTCATCTCCTTGTGCTCGGTTTCGCCATTCCAGCTACTTTACTAGCAATCTCCCTACTTGGAGAATCAGCACCTTTAACCTCCTGTTCCCTACAGGTTGCAATTTGTCCTGAGGATGAACGGGAAGAGGGGCAACCAATGAGAGACTAGATCTAGGTGTTGGGACAGGCACAGGACACTCTATTTTCCCAACAGGAAGAAGAATTAACCACAGGCTCAGCCTGCCGCCCAGAAGCAGAATAGGGCCTGAGGCAATCCCGCGCTTTTGCGGCCAGCTCCCAAAAAAGACAGTTGAAAAATGGACCTCAGGGAAACTGCAATTCACAAACCCGCAGAGTTATAAATGATAACTCTCATCCACAGATATATTGAGGGAAGGCAACGAAGAGGATTTGAAAGCAAGGCAGAATTGCAGGAAACAGATTTCAGGAGGTAGATACGAATCGCCTTTAAAGCACATGAAAAGCGGCAAAACGTCGACAATGATGCCCTTGGCCAAAAAGGGCGTATGCGTTTTTTCCTGAATATATTCAGGAAAAAACGCATACGCCCTTTTTGGCCAACCAAGCAACCTGGAAAGGCAAATCAGCGCTACAAAGAAGTCTCGCTTCCCTTCGGTCAAAAGGGCCATGCTGCAAAAAGTGTCAAAACCAGAAATCCAGGACAGGCCATGGAGAAATGGCAGCCTTGCTACACTGATGGGCGGGATGTAAATTGCCAACAGCCACTCTGGAGAAGTGTACGTTGTGTCCTGAAACATGGAAAAAAAACAGCTTAGGGAGCATAGGACACGGCCACTCATGGGCGTATAAATTGGAAAAACTAAAAATCAGCAAGACACAGGCACCGGAAAGTTTAGGGCTGCTCTGTTGACAAGAACCTCCACTTCATGACACCTTAAATATCCCAGGAAAGAGAAAAATGGATAAAGAAGTTGTGGTCCTTATGTACAATGGAATATCACTCAGACATGAAATCAATGTTATAAGGCTAGTAGAAGCAAGATGAGTGGAGTTAGGTACGACGATTCTAAGTGAAATAAGTCACCCAGAAAAAGACACTTATCATAAGCTATCACTTATAGAGGGAATGTAAAAACCGATACACTTGAACTGAATTACAAAACAGAACAGAGTCACACGTTTAGAAAACATACTATAGCTGCTTAACAGGAAAGGTGAGGTGGGGTGATGCATAAAACAAGGGTTTCAAATTCGCTCAGATACCGTTCCATACACCCAATATGTAATAGACAAGACCTACTCCTTGCTCAGTGAACTGGACTCAACACCCCCTATTCCCCGCACAAGAATATATGTGACTAGTAAGAATCTTAAAACCTATGTATTGATATCTGTCGGGAAGTGAGTCAAGTGGGTGTAAAGCCGCATAAACACAGCCATGAAAGGCAGCTAAACCCCATTATAAAAATAAATTACTTTTAAACCCCGTAAAACAAAGACAGTGAAAGAGAGAGAAATTCTTACAAAATTCGTTCAGAGGCTGTGATGCAACCTGGATTGACCATATCTAGACCCACAGCTGGATGAGACATAAGGGTGGACACTCTTGGGGCTGAGAGGTTGGGTGAGGTTGGGTGAGCAAACGCAGACCGTTTAAAGTAATACTGCGTGGTACCCATCCCATGGGTCCCAAATCTCCAGGTTCAAGGGCATCTTCCTACATCGAAAACATGCATGAGAAACCCAGAAGATGGTACACCGTGTGATTTTGAAAGGTTTCCAAAACGCACCTCATTTCTCATCTCCTTGTGCTCGGTTTCGCCATTCCAGCTACTTTACTAGCAATCTCCCTACTTGGAGAATCAGCACCTTTAACCTCCTGTTCCCTACAGGTTGCAATTTGTCCTGAGGATGAACGGGAAGAGGGGCAACCAATGAGAGACTAGATCTAGGTGTTGGGACAGGCACAGGACACTCTATTTTCCCAACAGGAAGAAGAATTAACCACAGGCTCAGCCTGCCGCCCAGAAGCAGAATAGGGCCTGAGGCAATCCCGCGCTTTTGCGGCCAGCTCCCAAAAAAGACAGTTGAAAAATGGACCTCAGGGAAACTGCAATTCACAAACCCGCAGAGTTATAAATGATAACTCTCATCCACAGATATATTGAGGGAAGGCAACGAAGAGGATTTGAAAGCAAGGCAGAATTGCAGGAAACAGATTTCAGGAGGTAGATACGAATCGCCTTTAAAGCACATGAAAAGCGGCAAAACGTCGACAATGATGCCCTTGGCCAAAAAGGGCGTATGCGTTTTTTCCTGAATATATTCAGGAAAAAACGCATACGCCCTTTTTGGCCAACCAAGCAACCTGGAAAGGCAAATCAGCGCTACAAAGAAGTCTCGCTTCCCTTCGGTCAAAAGGGCCATGCTGCAAAAAGTGTCAAAACCAGAAATCCAGGACAGGCCATGGAGAAATGGCAGCCTTGCTACACTGATGGGCGGGATGTAAATTGCCAACAGCCACTCTGGAGAAGTGTACGTTGTGTCCTGAAACATGGAAAAAAAACAGCTTAGGGAGCATAGGGCACGGCCACTCATGGGCGTATAAATTGGAAAAACTAAAAATCAGCAAGACACAGGCACCGGAAAGTTTAGGGCTGCTCTGTTGACAAGAACCTCCACTTCATGACACCTTAAATATCCCAGGAAAGAGAAAAATGGATAAAGAAGTTGTGGTCCTTATGTACAATGGAATATCACTCAGACATGAAATCAATGTTATAAGGCTAGTAGAAGCAAGATGAGTGGAGTTAGGTACGACGATTCTAAGTGAAATAAGTCACCCAGAAAAAGACACTTATCATAAGCTATCACTTATAGAGGGAATGTAAAAACCGATACACTTGAACTGAATTACAAAACAGAACAGAGTCACACGTTTAGAAAACATACTATAGCTGCTTAACAGGAAAGGTGAGGTGGGGTGATGCATAAAACAAGGGTTTCAAATTCGCTCAGATACCGTTCCATACACCCAATATGTAATAGACAAGACCTACTCCTTGCTCAGTGAACTGGACTCAACACCCCCTATTCCCCGCACAAGAATATATGTGACTAGTAAGAATCTTAAAACCTATGTATTGATATCTGTCTGGAAGTGAGTCAAGTGGGTGTAAAGCCGCATAAACACAGCCATGAAAGGCAGCTAAACCCCATTATAAAAATAAATTACTTTTAAACCCCGTAAAACAAAGACAGTGAAAGAGAGAGAAATTCTTACAAAATTCGTTCAGAGGCTGTGATGCAACCTGGATTGACCATATCTAGACCCACAGCTGGATGAGACATAAGGGTGGACACTCTTGGGGCTGAGAGGTTGGGTGAGGTTGGGTGAGCAAACGCAGACCGTTTAAAGTAATACTGCGTGGTACCCATCCCATGGGTCCCAAATCTCCAGGTTCAAGGGCATCTTCCTACATCGAAAACATGCATGAGAAACCCAGAAGATGGTACACCGTGTGATTTTGAAAGGTTTCTAAAACGCACCTCATTTCTCATCTCCTTGTGCTCGGTTTCGCCATTCCAGCTACTTTACTAGCAATCTCCCTACTTGGAGAATCAGCACCTTATCCTCCTGTTCCCTACAGGTTGCAATTTGTCCTGAGGATGAACGGGAAGAGGGGCAACCAATGAGAGAATAGATCTAGGTGTTGGGACAGGCACAGGTCACTCTATTTTCCCAACAGGAAGAAGAATTAACCACAGGCTCAGCCTGCCGCCCAGAAGCAGAATAGGGCCTGAGGCAATCCCACGCTTTTGCGGCCAGCTCCCAAAAAAGACAGTTGAAAAATGGAGCTCAGGGAAACTGCAATTCACAAACCCGCAGAGTTATAAATGATAACTCTCATCCACAGATATATTGAGGGAAGGCAACGAAGAGGATTTGAAAGCAAGGCAGAATTGCAGGAAACAGATTTCAGGAGGTAGATACGAATCGCATTTAAAGCACAGGAAAAGCGGCAAAACGTCGACAATGATGCCCTTGGCCAAAAAGGGCGTATGCGTTTTTTCCTGAATATATTCAGGAAAAAACGCATACGCCCTTTTTGGCCAACCAAGCAACCTGGAAAGGCAAATCAGCGCTACAAAGAAGTCTCGCTTCCCTTCGGTCAAAAGGGCCATGCTGCAAAAAGTGTCAAAACCAGAAATGCAGGACAGGCCATGGAGAAATGGCAGCCTTGCTACACTGATGGGCGGGATGTAAATTGCCAACAGCCACTCTGCAGAAGTGTACGTTGTGTCCTGAAACATCGAAAAAAAAACAGCTTAGGGAGCATAGGGCACGTCCACTCATGGGCGTATAAATTGGAAAAACTAAAAATCAGCAAGACACAGGCACTGGAAAGTTTAGGGCTGCTCTGTTGACAAGAACCTCCACTTCATGACACCTTAAATATCCCAGGAAAGAGAAAAATGGATAAAGAAGTTGTGGTCCTTATGTACAATGGAATATCACTCAGACATGAAATCAATGTTATAAGGCTAGTAGAAGCAAGATGAGTGGAGTTAGGTACGACGATTCTAAGTGAAATAAGTCACACAGAAAAACACACTTATCATAAGCTATCACTTATAGAGGGAATGTAAAAACCGCTACACTTGAACTGAATTACAAAACAGAACAGAGTCACACGTTTAGAAAACATACTATAGCTGCTTAACAGGAAAGGTGAGGTGGGGTGATGCATAAAACAAGGGTTTCAAATTCGCTCAGATAACGTTCCATACACCCAATATGTAATAGACAAGACCTACTCCTTGCTCAGTGAACTGGACTCAACACCCCCTATTCCCCGCACAAGAATATATGTGACTAGTAAGAATCTTAAAACCTATGTATTGATATCTGTCTGGAAGTGAGTCAAGTGGGTGTAAAGCTGCATAAACACAGCCATGAAAGACAGCTAAACCCCATTATAAAAATAAATTACTTTTAAACCCCGTAAAACAAAGACAGTGAAAGAGAGAGAAATTCTTACAAAATTCGTTCAGAGGCTGTGATGCAACCTGGATTGACCATATCTAGACCCACAGCTGGATGAGACATAAGGGTGGACACTCTTGGGGCTGAGAGGTTGGGTGAGGTTGGGTGAGCAAACGCAGACCGTTTAAAGTAATACTGCGTGTTACCCATCCCATGGGTCCCAAATCTCCAGGTTCAAGGGCATCTTCCTACATCGAAAACATGCATGAGAAACTCAGAAGATGGTACACCGTGTGATTTTGAAAGGTTTCCAAAACGCACCTCATTTCTCATCTCCTTGTGCTCGGTTTCGCCATTCCAGCTACTTTACTAGCAATCTCCCTACTTGGAGAATCAGCACCTTTAACCTCCTGTTCCCTACAGGTTGCAATTTGTCCTGAGGATGAACGGGAAGAGGGGCAACCAATGAGAGACTAGATCTAGGTGTTGGGACAGGCACAGGACACTCTATTTTCCCAACAGGAAGAAGAATTAACCACAGGATCAGCCTGCCGCCCAGAAGCAGAATAGGGCCTGAGGCAATCCCGCGCTTTTGCGGCCAGCTCCCAAAAAAGACAGTTGAAAAATGGACCTCAGGGAAACTGCAATTCACAAACCCGCAGAGTTATAAATGATAACTCTCATCCACAGATATATTGAGGGAAGGCAACGAAGAGGATTTGAAAGCAAGGCAGAATTGCAGGAAACAGATTTCAGGAGGTAGATACGAATCGCCTTTAAAGCACATGAAAAGCGGCAAAACGTCGACAATGATGCCCTTGGCCAAAAAGGGCGTATGCGTTTTTTCCTGAATATATTCAGGAAAAAACGCATACGCCCTTTTTGGCCAACCAAGCAACCTGGAAAGGCAAATCAGCGCTACAAAGAAGTCTCGCTTCCCTTCGGTCAAAAGGGCCATGCTGCAAAAAGTGTCAAAACCAGAAATCCAGGACAGGCCATGGAGAAATGGCAGCCTTGCTACACTGATGGGCGGGATGTAAATTGCCAACAGCCACTCTGGAGAAGTGTACGTTGTGTCCTGAAACATGGAAAAAAAACAGCTTAGGGAGCATAGGACATGGCCACTCATGGGCGTATAAATTGGAAAAACTAAAAATCAGCAAGACACAGGCACCGGAAAGTTTAGGGCTGCTCTGTTGACAAGAACCTCCACTTCATGACACCTTAAATATCCCAGGAAAGAGAAAAATGGATAAAGAAGTTGTGGTCCTTATGTACAATGGAATATCACTCAGACATGAAATCAATGTTATAAGGCTAGTAGAAGCAAGATGAGTGGAGTTAGGTACGACGATTCTAAGTGAAATAAGTCACCCAGAAAAAGACACTTATCATAAGCTATCACTTATAGAGGGAATGTAAAAACCGATACACTTGAACTGAATTACAAAACAGAACAGAGTCACACGTTTAGAAAACATACTATAGCTGCTTAACAGGAAAGGTGAGGTGGGGTGATGCATAAAACAAGGGTTTCAAATTCGCTCAGATACCGTTCCATACACCCAATATGTAATAGACAAGACCTACTCCTTGCTCAGTGAACTGGACTCAACACCCCCTATTCCCCGCACAAGAATATATGTGACTAGTAAGAATCTTAAAACCTATGTATTGATATCTGTCTGGAAGTGAGTCAAGTGGGTGTAAAGCCGCATAAACACAGCCATGAAAGGCAGCTAAACCCCATTATAAAAATAAATTACTTTTAAACCCCGTAAAACAAAGACAGTGAAAGAGAGAGAAATTCTTACAAAATTCGTTCAGAGGCTGTGATGCAACCTGGATTGACCATATCTAGACCCACAGCTGGATGAGACATAAGGGTGGACACTCTTGGGGCTGAGAGGTTGGGTGAGGTTGGGTGAGCAAACGCAGACCGTTTAAAGTAATACTGCGTGGTACCCATCCCATGGGTCCCAAATCTCCAGGTTCAAGGGCATCTTCCTACATCGAAAACATGCATGAGAAACCCAGAAGATGGTACACCGTGTGATTTTGAAAGGTTTCTAAAACGCACCTCATTTCTCATCTCCTTGTGCTCTGTTTCGCCATTCCAGCTACTTTACTAGCAATCTCACTACTTGGAGAATCAGCACCTTATCCTCCTGTTCCCTACAGGTTGCAATTTGTCCTGAGGATGAACGGGAAGAGGGGCAACCAATGAGAGAATAGATCTAGGTGTTGGGACAGGCACAGGTCACTCTATTTTCCCAACAGGAAGAAGAATTAACCACAGGCTCAGCCTGCCGCCCAGAAGCAGAATAGGGCCTGAGGCAATCCCGCGCTTTTGCGGCCAGCTCCCAAAAAAGACAGTTGAAAAATGGAGCTCAGGGAAACTGCAATTCACAAACCCGCAGAGTTATAAATGATAACTCTCATCCACAGATATATTGAGGGAAGGCAACGAAGAGGATTTGAAAGCAAGGCAGAATTGCAGGAAACAGATTTCAGGAGGTAGATACGAATCGCCTTTAAAGCACATGAAAAGCGGCAAAACATCGACAATGATGCCCTTGGCCAAAAAGGGCGTATGCGTTTTTTCCTGAATATATTCAGGAAAAAACGCATACGCCCTTTTTGGCCAACCAAGCAACCTGGAAAGGCAAATCAGCGCTACAAAGAAGTCTCGCTTCCCTTCGGTCAAAAGGGCCATGCTGCAAAAAGTGTCAAAACCAGAAATCCAGGACAGGCCATGGAGAAATGGCAGCCTTGCTACACTGATGGGCGGGATGTAAATTGCCAACAGCCACTCTGGAGAAGTGTACGTTGTGTCCTGAAACATGGAAAAAAAAACAGCTTAGGGAGCATAGGGCACTTCCACTCATGGGCGTATAAATTGGAAAAACTAAAAATCAGCAAGACACAGGCACCGGAAAGTTTAGGGCTGCTCTGTTGACAAGAACCTCCACTTCATGACACCTTAAATATCCCAGGAAAGAGAAAAATGGATAAAGAAGTTGTGGTCCTTATGTACAATGGAATATCACTCAGACATGAAATCAATGTCATAAGGCTAGTAGAAGCAAGATGAGTGGAGTTAGGTACGACGATCCTAAGTGAAATAAGTCACACAGAAAAAGACACTTATCATAAGCTATCACTTATAGAGGGAATGTAAAAACCGCTACACTTGAACTGAATTACAAAACAGAACAGAGTCACACGTTTAGAAAACACACTATGGCTGCTTAACGGGAATGGTGAGGTGGGGTGATGCATAAAACAAGGGTTTCAAATTCGCTCAGATACCGTTCCATACACCCAATATGTAATAGACAAGACCTACTCCTTGCTCAGTGAACTGGACTCAACACCCCCTATTCCCCGCACAAGAATATATGTCACTAGTAAGAATCTTAAAACCTATGTATTGATATCTGTCTGGAAGTGAGTCAAGTGGGTGTAAAGCCGCATTAACACAACCATGAAAAGCAGCTAAAACCCATTATGAAAATAAATTACTTTTAAAAACCCGTAAAACAAAGACAGTGAAAGAGAGAGAAATTCTTACAAAATTCGTTCAGAGGCTGTGATGCAACCTGGATTGACCATATCTAGACCCACACCTGGATGAGACATAAGGGTGGACACTCTTGGGGCTGAGAGGTTGGGTGAGGTTGGGTGAGCAAACGCAGACCCTTTAAAGTAATACTGCGTGGTACCCATCCCATGGGTCCCAAATCTCCAGGTTCAAGGGCATCTTCCTACATCGAAAACATGCATGAGAAACCCAGAAGATGGTACACCGTGTGATTTTGAAAGGTTTCTAAAACGCACCTCATTTCTCATCTACTTGTGCTCGGTTTCGCCATTCCAGCTACTTTACTAGCAATCTCCCTACTTGGAGAATCAGCACCTTTAACCTCCTGTTCCCTACAGGTTGCAATTTGTCCTGAGGATGAACGGGAAGAGGGGCAACCAATGAGAGAATAGATCTAGGTGTTGGGACAGGCACAGGTCACTCTATTTTCCCAACAGGAAGAAGAATTAACCACAGGTTCAGCCTGCCGCCCAGAAGCAGAATAGGGCCTGAGGCAATCCCGCGCTTTTGCGGCCAGCTCCCAAAAAAGATAGTTGAAAAATGGACCTCAGGGAAACTGCAATTCACAAACCCGCAGAGTTATAAATGATAACTCTCATCCACAGATATATTGAGGGAAGGCAACGAAGAGGATTTGAAAGCAAGGCAGAATTGCAGGAAACAGATTTCAGCAGGTAGATACGAATCGCCTTTAAAGCACATGAAAAGCGGCAAAACGTCGACAATGATGCCCTTGGCCAAAAAGGGCGTATGCGTTTTTTCCTGAATATATTCAGGAAAAACCGCATACGCCCTTTTTGGCCAACCAAGCAACCTGGAAAGGCAAATCAGCGCTACAAAGAAGTCTCGCTTCCCATCGGTGAAAAGGGCCATGCTGCAAAAAGTGTCAAAACCAGAAATGCAGGACAGGCCATGGAGAAATGGCAGCCTTGCTACACTGATGGGCGGGATGTAAATTGCCAACAGCCACTCTGGAGAAGTGTACGTTGTGTCCTGAAACATGGAAAAAAAACAGCTTAGGGAGCATAGGGCACGTCCACTCATGGGCGTATAAATTGGAAAAACTAAAAATCAGCAAGACACAGGCATCGGAAAGTTTAGGGCTAATCTGTTGACAAGAACCTCCACTTCATGACACCTTAAATATCCCAGGAA
The DNA here is from genome assembly GCF_028021215.1 of Eschrichtius robustus. NCBI lineage: Eukaryota > Metazoa > Chordata > Mammalia > Artiodactyla > Eschrichtiidae > Eschrichtius > Eschrichtius robustus. The sequence goes on from NW_027175214.1 coordinate 325,837, forward strand.
AGAGAAAAATGGATAAAGAAGTTGTGGTCCTTATGTACAATGGAATATCACTCAGACATGAAATCAATGTCTCATAAGGCTAGTAGAAGCAAGATGAGTGGACTTAGGTACGACGATTCTAAGTGAAATAAGTCACACAGAAAAAGACACTTATCATAAGCTATCACTTATAGAGGGAATGTAAAAACCGCTACACTTGAACTGAATTACAAAACAGAACAGAGTCACACGTTTAGAAAACACACTATGGCTGCTTAACGGGAATGGTGAGGTGGGGTGATGCATAAAACAAGGGTTTCAAATTCGCTCAGATACCGTTCCATACACCCAATATGTAATAGACAAGACCTACTCCTTGCTCAGTGAACTGGACTCAACACCCCCTATTCCCCGCACAAGAATATATGTCACTAGTAAGAATCTTAAAACCTATGTATTGATATCTGTCTGGAAGTGAGTCAAGTGGGTGTAAAGCCGCATTAACACAACCATGAAAAGCAGCTAAACCCCATTATGAAAATAAATTACTTTTAAAAACCCGTAAAACAAAGACAGTGAAAGACAGAGAAATTCTTACAAAATTCGTTCAGAGGCTGTGATGCAACCTGGATTGACCATATCTAGACCCACACCTGGATGAGACATAAGGGTGGACACTCTTGGGGCTGAGAGGTTGGGTGAGGTTGGGTGAGCAAACGCAGACCCTTTAAAGTAATACTGCGTGGTACCCATCCCATGGGTCCCAAATCTCCAGGTTCAAGGGCATCTTCCTACATCGAAAACATGCATGAGAAACCCAGAAGATGGTACACCGTGTGATTTTGAAAGGTTTCTAAAACGCACCTCATTTCTCATCTACTTGTGCTCGGTTTCGCCATTCCAGCTACTTTACTAGCAATCTCCCTACTTGGAGAATCAGCACCTTTAACCTCCTGTTCCCTACAGGTTGCAATTTGTCCTGAGGATGAACGGGAAGAGGGGCAACCAATGAGAGAATAGATCTAGGTGTTGGGACAGGCACAGGTCACTCTATTTTCCCAACAGGAAGAAGAATTAACCACAGGTTCAGCCGGCCGCCCAGAAGCAGAATAGGGCCTGAGGCAATCCCACGCTTTTGCGGCCAGCTCCCAAAAAAGACAGTTGAAAAATGGAGCTCAGGGAAACTGCAATTCACAAACCCGCAGAGTTATAAATGATAACTCTCATCCACAGATATATTGAGGGAAGGCAACGAAGAGGATTTGAAAGCAAGGCAGAATTGCAGGAAACAGATTTCAGCAGGTAGATACGAATCGCCTTTAAAGCACATGAAAAGCGGCAAAACGTCGACAATGATGCCCTTGGCCAAAAAGGGCGTATGCGTTTTTTCCTGAATATATTCAGGAAAAACCGCATACGCCCTTTTTGGCCAACCAAGCAACCTGGAAAGGCAAATCAGCGCTACAAAGAAGTCTCGCTTCCCATCGGTGAAAAGGGCCATGCTGCAAAAAGTGTCAAAACCAGAAATGCAGGACAGGCCATGGAGAAATGGCAGCCTTGCTACACTGATGGGCGGGATGTAAATTGCCAACAGCCACTCTGGAGAAGTGTACGTTGTGTCCTTAAACATGGAAAAAAAACAGCTTAGGGAGCATAGGGCACGTCCACTCATGGGCGTATAAATTGGAAAAACTAAAAATCAGCAAGACACAGGCATCGGAAAGTTTAGGGCTAATCTGTTGACAAGAACCTCCACTTCATGACACCTTAAATATCCCAGGAAAGAGAAAAATGGATAAAGAAGTTGTGGTCCTTATGTACAATGGAATATCACTCAGACATGAAATCAATGTCTCATAAGGCTAGTAGAAGCAAGATGAGTGGACTTAGGTACGACGATTCTAAGTGAAATAAGTCACACAGAAAAAGACACTTATCATAAGCTATCACTTATAGAGGGAATGTAAAAACCGCTACACTTGAACTGAATTACAAAACAGAACAGAGTCACACGTTTAGAAAACACACTATGGCTGCTTAACGGGAATGGTGAGGTGGGGTGATGCATAAAACAAGGGTTTCAAATTCGCTCAGATACCGTTCCATACACCCAATATGTAATAGACAAGACCTACTCCTTGCTCAGTGAACTGGACTCAACACCCCCTATTCCCCGCACAAGAATATATGTGACTAGTAAGAATCTTAAAACCTATGTATTGATATCTGTCTGGAAGTGAGTCAAGTGGGTGTAAAGCCGCATAAACACAGCCATGAAAAGCAGCTAAACCCCATTATAAAAATAAATTACTTTTAAAAACCCATAAAACAAAGACAGTGAAAGAGAGAGAAATTCTTACAAAATTCGTTCAGAGGCTGTGATGCAACCTGGATTGACCATATCAAGACCCACAGCTGGATGAGACATAAGGGTGGACACTCTTGGGGCTGAGAGGTTGGGTGAGGTTGGGTGAGCAAACGCAGACGCTTTAAAGTAATACTGCGTGGTACCCATCCCATGGGTCCCAAATCTCCAGGTTCAAGGGCATCTTCCTACATCGAAAACATGCATGAGAAACCCAGAAGATGGTACACCGTGTGATTTTGAAAGGTTTCTAAAACGCACCTCATTTCTCATCTCCTTGTGCTCGGTTTCGCCATTCCAGCTACTTTACTAGCAATCTCCCTACTTGGAGAATCAGCACCTTTAACCTCCTGTTCCCTACAGGTTGCAATTTGTCCTGAGGATGAACGGGAAGAGGGGCAACCAATGAGAGACTAGATCTAGGTGTTGGGACAGGCACAGGTCACTCTATTTTCCCAACAGGAAGAAGAATTAACCACAGGCTCAGCCTGCCGCCCAGAAGCAGAATAGGGCCTGAGGCAATCCCGCGCTTTTGCGGCCAGCTCCCAAAAAAGACAGTTGAAAAATGGAGCTCAGGGAAACTGCAATTCACAAACCCGCAGAGTTATAAATGATAACTCTCATCCACAGATATATTGAGGGAAGGCAACGAAGAGGATTTGAAAGCAAGGCAGAATTGCAGGAAACAGATTTCAGCAGGTAGATACGAATCGCCTTTAAAGCACATGAAAAGCGGCAAAACGTCGACAATGATGCCCTTGGCCAAAAAGGGCGTATGCGTTTTTTCCTGAATATATTCAGGAAAAACCGCATACGCCCTTTTTGGCCAACCAAGCAACCTGGAAAGGCAAATCAGCGCTACAAAGAAGTCTCGCTTTCCATCGGTGAAAAGGGCCATGCTGCAAAAAGTGTCAAAACCAGAAATGCAGGACAGGCCATGGAGAAATGGCAGCCTTGCTACACTGATGGGCGGGATGTAAATTGCCAACAGCCACTCTGGAGAAGTGTACGTTGTGTCCTGAAACATGGAAAAAAAACAGCTTAGGGAGCATAGGGCACGTCCACTCATGGGCGTATAAATTGGAAAAACTAAAAATCAGCAAGACACAGGCATCGGAAAGTTTAGGGCTAATCTGTTGACAAGAACCTCCACTTCATGACACCTTAAATATCCCAGGAAAGAGAAAAATGGATAAAGAAGTTGTGGTCCTTATGTACAATGGAATATCACTCAGACATGAAATCAATGTCTCATAAGGCTAGTAGAAGCAAGATGAGTGGACTTAGGTACGACGATTCTAAGTGAAATAAGTCACACAGAAAAAGACACTTATCATAAGCTATCACTTATAGAGGGAATGTAAAAACCGCTACACTTGAACTGAATTACAAAACAGAACAGAGTCACACGTTTAGAAAACACACTATGGCTGCTTAACGGGAATGGTGAGGTGGGGTGATGCATAAAACAAGGGTTTCAAATTCGCTCAGATACCGTTCCATACACCCAATATGTAATAGACAAGACCTACTCCTTGCTCAGTGAACTGGACTCAACACCCCCTATTCCCCGCACAAGAATATATGTCACTAGTAAGAATCTTAAAACCTATGTATTGATATCTGTCTGGAAGTGAGTCAAGTGGGTGTAAAGCCGCATTAACACAACCATGAAAAGCAGCTAAACCCCATTATGAAAATAAATTACTTTTAAAAACCCGTAAAACAAAGACAGTGAAAGACAGAGAAATTCTTACAAAATTCGTTCAGAGGCTGTGATGCAACCTGGATTGACCATATCTAGACCCACACCTGGATGAGACATAAGGGTGGACACTCTTGGGGCTGAGAGGTTGGGTGAGGTTGGGTGAGCAAACGCAGACCCTTTAAAGTAATACTGCGTGGTACCCATCCCATGGGTCCCAAATCTCCAGGTTCAAGGGCATCTTCCTACATCGAAAACATGCATGAGAAACCCAGAAGATGGTACACCGTGTGATTTTGAAAGGTTTCTAAAACGCACCTCATTTCTCATCTACTTGTGCTCGGTTTCGCCATTCCAGCTACTTTACTAGCAATCTCCCTACTTGGAGAATCAGCACCTTTAACCTCCTGTTCCCTACAGGTTGCAATTTGTCCTGAGGATGAACGGGAAGAGGGGCAACCAATGAGAGAATAGATCTAGGTGTTGGGACAGGCACAGGTCACTCTATTTTCCCAACAGGAAGAAGAATTAACCACAGGTTCAGCCGGCCGCCCAGAAGCAGAATAGGGCCTGAGGCAATCCCACGCTTTTGCGGCCAGCTCCCAAAAAAGACAGTTGAAAAATGGAGCTCAGGGAAACTGCAATTCACAAACCCGCAGAGTTATAAATGATAACTCTCATCCACAGATATATTGAGGGAAGGCAACGAAGAGGATTTGAAAGCAAGGCAGAATTGCAGGAAACAGATTTCAGCAGGTAGATACGAATCGCCTTTAAAGCACATGAAAAGCGGCAAAACGTCGACAATGATGCCCTTGGCCAAAAAGGGCGTATGCGTTTTTTCCTGAATATATTCAGGAAAAACCGCATACGCCCTTTTTGGCCAACCAAGCAACCTGGAAAGGCAAATCAGCGCTACAAAGAAGTCTCGCTTCCCATCGGTGAAAAGGGCCATGCTGCAAAAAGTGTCAAAACCAGAAATGCAGGACAGGCCATGGAGAAATGGCAGCCTTGCTACACTGATGGGCGGGATGTAAATTGCCAACAGCCACTCTGGAGAAGTGTACGTTGTGTCCTTAAACATGGAAAAAAAACAGCTTAGGGAGCATAGGGCACGTCCACTCATGGGCGTATAAATTGGAAAAACTAAAAATCAGCAAGACACAGGCATCGGAAAGTTTAGGGCTAATCTGTTGACAAGAACCTCCACTTCATGACACCTTAAATATCCCAGGAAAGAGAAAAATGGATAAAGAAGTTGTGGTCCTTATGTACAATGGAATATCACTCAGACATGAAATCAATGTCTCATAAGGCTAGTAGAAGCAAGATGAGTGGACTTAGGTACGACGATTCTAAGTGAAATAAGTCACACAGAAAAAGACACTTATCATAAGCTATCACTTATAGAGGGAATGTAAAAACCGCTACACTTGAACTGAATTACAAAACAGAACAGAGTCACACGTTTAGAAAACACACTATGGCTGCTTAACGGGAATGGTGAGGTGGGGTGATGCATAAAACAAGGGTTTCAAATTCGCTCAGATACCGTTCCATACACCCAATATGTAATAGACAAGACCTACTCCTTGCTCAGTGAACTGGACTCAACACCCCCTATTCCCCGCACAAGAATATATGTGACTAGTAAGAATCTTAAAACCTATGTATTGATATCTGTCTGGAAGTGAGTCAAGTGGGTGTAAAGCCGCATAAACACAGCCATGAAAAGCAGCTAAACCCCATTATAAAAATAAATTACTTTTAAAAACCCATAAAACAAAGACAGTGAAAGAGAGAGAAATTCTTACAAAATTCGTTCAGAGGCTGTGATGCAACCTGGATTGACCATATCAAGACCCACAGCTGGATGAGACATAAGGGTGGACACTCTTGGGGCTGAGAGGTTGGGTGAGGTTGGGTGAGCAAACGCAGACGCTTTAAAGTAATACTGCGTGGTACCCATCCCATGGGTCCCAAATCTCCAGGTTCAAGGGCATCTTCCTACATCGAAAACATGCATGAGAAACCCAGAAGATGGTACACCGTGTGATTTTGAAAGGTTTCTAAAACGCACCTCATTTCTCATCTCCTTGTGCTCGGTTTCGCCATTCCAGCTACTTTACTAGCAATCTCCCTACTTGGAGAATCAGCACCTTTAACCTCCTGTTCCCTACAGGTTGCAATTTGTCCTGAGGATGAACGGGAAGAGGGGCAACCAATGAGAGACTAGATCTAGGTGTTGGGACAGGCACAGGTCACTCTATTTTCCCAACAGGAAGAAGAATTAACCACAGGCTCAGCCTGCCGCCCAGAAGCAGAATAGGGCCTGAGGCAATCCCGCGCTTTTGCGGCCAGCTCCCAAAAAAGACAGTTGAAAAATGGAGCTCAGGGAAACTGCAATTCACAAACCCGCAGAGTTATAAATGATAACTCTCATCCACAGATATATTGAGGGAAGGCAACGAAGAGGATTTGAAAGCAAGGCAGAATTGCAGGAAACAGATTTCAGCAGGTAGATACGAATCGCCTTTAAAGCACATGAAAAGCGGCAAAACGTCGACAATGATGCCCTTGGCCAAAAAGGGCGTATGCGGTTTTTTCCTGAATATATTCAGGAAAAACCGCATACGCCCTTTTTGGCCAACCAAGCAACCTGGAAAGGCAAATCAGCGCTACAAAGAAGTCTCGCTTTCCATCGGTGAAAAGGGCCATGCTGCAAAAAGTGTCAAAACCAGAAATGCAGGACAGGCCATGGAGAAATGGCAGCCTTGCTACACTGATGGGCGGGATGTAAATTGCCAACAGCCACTCTGGAGAAGTGTACGTTGTGTCCTGAAACATGGAAAAAAAACAGCTTAGGGAGCATAGGGCACGTCCACTCATGGGCGTATAAATTGGAAAAACTAAAAATCAGCAAGACACAGGCATCGGAAAGTTTAGGGCTAATCTGTTGACAAGAACCTCCACTTCATGACACCTTAAATATCCCAGGAAAGAGAAAAATGGATAAAGAAGTTGTGGTCCTTATGTACAATGGAATATCACTCAGACATGAAATCAATGTCTCATAAGGCTAGTAGAAGCAAGATGAGTGGACTTAGGTACGACGATTCTAAGTGAAATAAGTCACACAGAAAAAGACACTTATCATAAGCTATCACTTATAGAGGGAATGTAAAAACCGCTACACTTGAACTGAATTACAAAACAGAACAGAGTCACACGTTTAGAAAACACACTATGGCTGCTTAACGGGAATGGTGAGGTGGGGTGATGCATAAAACAAGGGTTTCAAATTCGCTCAGATACCGTTCCATACACCCAATATGTAATAGACAAGACCTACTCCTTGCTCAGTGAACTGGACTCAACACCCCCTATTCCCCGCACAAGAATATATGTCACTAGTAAGAATCTTAAAACCTATGTATTGATATCTGTCTGGAAGTGAGTCAAGTGGGTGTAAAGCCGCATTAACACAACCATGAAAAGCAGCTAAACCCCATTATGAAAATAAATTACTTTTAAAAACCCGTAAAACAAAGACAGTGAAAGAGAGAGAAATTCTTACAAAATTCGTTCAGAGGCTGTGATGCAACCTGGATTGACCATATCTAGACCCACACCTGGATGAGACATAAGGGTGGACACTCTTGGGGCTGAGAGGTTGGGTGAGGTTGGGTGAGCAAACGCAGACCCTTTAAAGTAATACTGCGTGGTACCCATCCCATGGGTCCCAAATCTCCAGGTTCAAGGGCATCTTCCTACATCGAAAACATGCATGAGAAACCCAGAAGATGGTACACCGTGTGATTTTGAAAGGTTTCTAAAACGCACCTCATTTCTCATCTACTTGTGCTCGGTTTCGCCATTCCAGCTACTTTACTAGCAATCTCCCTACTTGGAGAATCAGCACCTTTAACCTCCTGTTCCCTACAGGTTGCAATTTGTCCTGAGGATGAACGGGAAGAGGGGCAACCAATGAGAGAATAGATCTAGGTGTTGGGACAGGCACAGGTCACTCTATTTTCCCAACAGGAAGAAGAATTAACCACAGGTTCAGCCTGCCGCCCAGAAGCAGAATAGGGCCTGAGGCAATCCCGCGCTTTTGCGGCCAGCTCCCAAAAAAGACAGTTGAAAAATGGAGCTCAGGGAAACTGCAATTCACAAACCCGCAGAGTTATAAATGATAACTCTCATCCACAGATATATTGAGGGAAGGCAACGAAGAGGATTTGAAAGCAAGGCAGAATTGCAGGAAACAGATTTCAGCAGGTAGATACGAATCGCCTTTAAAGCACATGAAAAGCGGCAAAACGTCGACAATGATGCCCTTGGCCAAAAAGGGCGTATGCGTTTTTTCCTGAATATATTCAGGAAAAACCGCATACGCCCTTTTTGGCCAACCAAGCAACCTGGAAAGGCAAATCAGCGCTACAAAGAAGTCTCGCTTCCCATCGGTGAAAAGGGCCATGCTGCAAAAAGTGTCAAAACCAGAAATGCAGGACAGGCCATGGAGAAATGGCAGCCTTGCTACACTGATGGGCGGGATGTAAATTGCCAACAGCCACTCTAGGAGAAGTGTACGTTGTGTCCTGAAACATGGAAAAAAAACAGCTTAGGGAGCATAGGGCACGTCCACTCATGGGCGTATAAATTGGAAAAACTAAAAATCAGCAAGACACAGGCATCGGAAAGTTTAGGGCTAATCTGTTGACAAGAACCTCCACTTCATGACACCTTAAATATCCCAGGAAAGAGAAAAATGGATAAAGAAGTTGTGGTCCTTATGTACAATGGAATATCACTCAGACATGAAATCAATGTCTCATAAGGCTAGTAGAAGCAAGATGAGTGGACTTAGGTACGACGATTCTAAGTGAAATAAGTCACACAGAAAAAGACACTTATCATAAGCTATCACTTATAGAGGGAATGTAAAAACCGCTACACTTGAACTGAATTACAAAACAGAACAGAGTCACACGTTTAGAAAACACACTATGGCTGCTTAACGGGAATGGTGAGGTGGGGTGATGCATAAAACAAGGGTTTCAAATTCGCTCAGATACCGTTCCATACACCCAATATGTAATAGACAAGACCTACTCCTTGCTCAGTGAACTGGACTCAACACCCCCTATTCCCCGCACAAGAATATATGTGACTAGTAAGAATCTTAAAACCTATGTATTGATATCTGTCTGGAAGTGAGTCAAGTGGGTGTAAAGCCGCATAAACACAGCCATGAAAAGCAGCTAAACCCCATTATAAAAATAAATTACTTTTAAAAACCCATAAAACAAAGACAGTGAAAGAGAGAGAAATTCTTACAAAATTCGTTCAGAGGCTGTGATGCAACCTGGATTGACCATATCAAGACCCACAGCTGGATGAGACATAAGGGTGGACACTCTTGGGGCTGAGAGGTTGGGTGAGGTTGGGTGAGCAAACGCAGACCCTTTAAAGTAATACTGCGTGGTACCCATCCCATGGGTCCCAAATCTCCAGGTTCAAGGGCATCTTCCTACATCGAAAACATGCATGAGAAACCCAGAAGATGGTACACCGTGTGATTTTGAAAGGTTTCTAAAACGCACCTCATTTCTCATCTCCTTGTGCTCGGTTTCGCCATTCCAGCTACTTTACTAGCAATCTCCCTACTTGGAGAATCAGCACCTTTAACCTCCTGTTCCCTACAGGTTGCAATTTGTCCTGAGGATGAACGGGAAGAGGGGCAACCAATGAGAGAATAGATCTAGGTGTTGGGACAGGCACAGGTCACTCTATTTTCCCAACAGGAAGAAGAATTAACCACAGGCTCAGCCTGCCGCCCAGAAAGAGAATAGGGCCTGAGGCAATCCCGCGCTTTTGCGGCCAGCTCCCAAAAAAGACAGTTGAAAAATGGAGCTCAGGGAAACTGCAATTCACAAACCCGCAGAGTTATAAATGATAACTCTCATCCACAGATATATTGAGGGAAGGCAACGAAGAGGATTTGAAAGCAAGGCAGAATTGCAGGAAACAGATTTCAGCAGGTAGATACGAATCGCCTTTAAAGCACATGAAAAGCGGCAAAACGTCGACAATGATGCCCTTGGCCAAAAAGGGCGTATGCGTTTTTTCCTGAATATATTCAGGAAAAACCGCATACGCCCTTTTTGGCCAACCAAGCAACCTGGAAAGGCAAATCAGCGCTACAAAGAAGTCTCGCTTCCCATCGGTGAAAAGGGCCATGCTGCAAAAAGTGTCAAAACCAGAAATGCAGGACAGGCCATGGAGAAATGGCAGCCTTGCTACACTGATGGGCGGGATGTAAATTGCCAACAGCCACTCTGGAGAAGTGTACGTTGTGTCCTGAAACATGGAAAAAAAACAGCTTAGGGAGCATAGGGCACGTCCACTCATGGGCGTATAAATTGGAAAAACTAAAAATCAGCAAGACACAGGTATCGGAAAGTTTAGGGCTAATCTGTTGACAAGAACCTCCACTTCATGACACCTTAAATATCCCAGGAAAGAGAAAAATGGATAAAGAAGTTGTGGTCCTTATGTACAATGGAATATCACTCAGACATGAAATCAATGTCTCATAAGGCTAGTAGAAGCAAGATGAGTGGACTTAGGTACGACGATTCTAAGTGAAATAAGTCACACAGAAAAAGACACTTATCATAAGCTATCACTTATAGAGGGAATGTAAAAACCGCTACACTTGAACTGAATTACAAAACAGAACAGAGTCACACGTTTAGAAAACACACTATGGCTGCTTAACGGGAATGGTGAGGTGGGGTGATGCATAAAACAAGGGTTTCAAATTCGCTCAGATACCGTTCCATACACCCAATATGTAATAGACAAGACCTACTCCTTGCTCAGTGAACTGGACTCAACACCCCCTATTCCCCGCACAAGAATATATGTCACTAGTAAGAATCTTAAAACCTATGTATTGATATCTGTCTGGAAGTGAGTCAAGTGGGTGTAAAGCCGCATTAACACAACCATGAAAAGCAGCTAAACCCCATTATGAAAATAAATTACTTTTAAAAACCCGTAAAACAAAGACAGTGAAAGAGAGAGAAATTCTTACAAAATTCGTTCAGAGGCTGTGATGCAACCTGGATTGACCATATCTAGACCCACACCTGGATGAGACATAAGGGTGGACACTCTTGGGGCTGAGAGGTTGGGTGAGGTTGGGTGAGCAAACGCAGACCCTTTAAAGTAATACTGCGTGGTACCCATCCCATGGGTCCCAAATCTCCAGGTTCAAGGGCATCTTCCTACATCGAAAACATGCATGAGAAACCCAGAAGATGGTACACCGTGTGATTTTGAAAGGTTTCTAAAACGCACCTCATTTCTCATCTACTTGTGCTCGGTTTCGCCATTCCAGCTACTTTACTAGCAATCTCCCTACTTGGAGAATCAGCACCTTTAACCTCCTGTTCCCTACAGGTTGCAATTTGTCCTGAGGATGAACGGGAAGAGGGGCAACCAATGAGAGAATAGATCTAGGTGTTGGGACAGGCACAGGTCACTCTATTTTCCCAACAGGAAGAAGAATTAACCACAGGTTCAGCCTGCTGCCCAGAAGCAGAATAGGGCCTGAGGCAATCCCGCGCTTTTGCGGCCAGCTCCCAAAAAAGACAGTTGAAAAATGGAGCTCAGGGAAACTGCAATTCACAAACCCGCAGAGTTATAAATGATAACTCTCATCCACAGATATATTGAGGGAAGGCAACGAAGAGGATTTGAAAGCAAGGCAGAATTGCAGGAAACAGATTTCAGCAGGTAGATACGAATCGCCTTTAAAGCACATGAAAAGCGGCAAAACGTCGACAATGATGCCCTTGGCCAAAAAGGGCGTATGCGTTTTTTCCTGAATATATTCAGGAAAAACCGCATACGCCCTTTTTGGCCAACCAAGCAACCTGGAAAGGCAAATCAGCGCTACAAAGAAGTCTCGCTTCCCATCGGTGAAAAGGGCCATGCTGCAAAAAGTGTCAAAACCAGAAATGCAGGACAGGCCATGGAGAAATGGCAGCCTTGCTACACTGATGGGCGGGATGTAAATTGCCAACAGCCACTCTGGAGAAGTGTACGTTGTGTCCTGAAACATGGAAAAAAAACAGCTTAGGGAGCATTGGGCACGTCCACTCATGGGCGTATAAATTGGAAAAACTAAAAATCAGCAAGACACAGGCATCGGAAAGTTTAGGGCTAATCTGTTGACAAGAACCTCCACTTCATGACACCTTAAATATCCCAGGAAAGAGAAAAATGGATAAAGAAGTTGTGGTCCTTATGTACAATGGAATATCACTCAGACATGAAATCAATGTCTCATAAGGCTAGTAGAAGCAAGATGAGTGGACTTAGGTACGACGATTCTAAGTGAAATAAGTCACACAGAAAAAGACACTTATCATAAGCTATCACTTATAGAGGGAATGTAAAAACCGCTACACTTGAACTGAATTACAAAACAGAACAGAGTCACACGTTTAGAAAACACACTATGGCTGCTTAACGGGAATGGTGAGGTGGGGTGATGCATAAAACAAGGGTTTCAAATTCGCTCAGATACCGTTCCATACACCCAATATGTAATAGACAAGACCTACTCCTTGCTCAGTGAACTGGACTCAACACCCCCTATTCCCCGCACAAGAATATATGTCACTAGTAAGAATCTTAAAACCTATGTATTGATATCTGTCTGGAAGTGAGTCAAGTGGGTGTAAAGCCGCATTAACACAACCATGAAAAGCAGCTAAACCCCATTATGAAAATAAATTACTTTTAAAAACCCGTAAAACAAAGACAGTGAAAGAGAGAGAAATTCTTACAAAATTCGTTCAGAGGCTGTGATGCAACCTGGATTGACCATATCTAGACCCACACCTGGATGAGACATAAGGGTGGACACTCTTGGGGCTGAGAGGTTGGGTGAGGTTGGGTGAGCAAACGCAGACCCTTTAAAGTAATACTGCGTGGTACCCATCCCATGGGTCCCAAATCTCCAGGTTCAAGGGCATCTTCCTACATCGAAAACATGCATGAGAAACCCAGAAGATGGTACACCGTGTGATTTTGAAAGGTTTCTAAAACGCACCTCATTTCTCATCTACTTGTGCTCGGTTTCGCCATTCCAGCTACTTTACTAGCAATCTCCCTACTTGGAGAATCAGCACCTTTAACCTCCTGTTCCCTACAGGTTGCAATTTGTCCTGAGGATGAACGGGAAGAGGGGCAACCAATGAGAGAATAGATCTAGGTGTTGGGACAGGCACAGGTCACTCTATTTTCCCAACAGGAAGAAGAATTAACCACAGGTTCAGCCTGCCGCCCAGAAGCAGAATAGGGCCTGAGGCAATCCCGCGCTTTTGCGGCCAGCTCCCAAAAAAGACAGTTGAAAAATGGAGCTCAGGGAAACTGCAATTCACAAACCCGCAGAGTTATAAATGATAACTCTCATCCACAGATATATTGAGGGAAGGCAACGAAGAGGATTTGAAAGCAAGGCAGAATTGCAGGAAACAGATTTCAGCAGGTAGATACGAATCGCCTTTAAAGCACATGAAAAGCGGCAAAACGTCGACAATGATGCCCTTGGCCAAAAAGGGCGTATGCGTTTTTTCCTGAATATATTCAGGAAAAACCGCATACGCCCTTTTTGGCCAACCAAGCAACCTGGAAAGGCAAATCAGCGCTACAAAGAAGTCTCGCTTCCCATCGGTGAAAAGGGCCATGCTGCAAAAAGTGTCAAAACCAGAAATGCAGGACAGGCCATGGAGAAATGGCAGCCTTGCTACACTGATGGGCGGGATGTAAATTGCCAACAGCCACTCTAGGAGAAGTGTACGTTGTGTCCTGAAACATGGAAAAAAAACAGCTTAGGGAGCATAGGGCACGTCCACTCATGGGCGTATAAATTGGAAAAACTAAAAATCAGCAAGACACAGGCATCGGAAAGTTTAGGGCTAATCTGTTGACAAGAACCTCCACTTCATGACACCTTAAATATCCCAGGAAAGAGAAAAATGGATAAAGAAGTTGTGGTCCTTATGTACAATGGAATATCACTCAGACATGAAATCAATGTCTCATAAGGCTAGTAGAAGCAAGATGAGTGGACTTAGGTACGACGATTCTAAGTGAAATAAGTCACACAGAAAAAGACACTTATCATAAGCTATCACTTATAGAGGGAATGTAAAAACCGCTACACTTGAACTGAATTACAAAACAGAACAGAGTCACACGTTTAGAAAACACACTATGGCTGCTTAACGGGAATGGTGAGGTGGGGTGATGCATAAAACAAGGGTTTCAAATTCGCTCAGATACCGTTCCATACACCCAATATGTAATAGACAAGACCTACTCCTTGCTCAGTGAACTGGACTCAACACCCCCTATTCCCCGCACAAGAATATATGTGACTAGTAAGAATCTTAAAACCTATGTATTGATATCTGTCTGGAAGTGAGTCAAGTGGGTGTAAAGCCGCATAAACACAGCCATGAAAAGCAGCTAAACCCCATTATAAAAATAAATTACTTTTAAAAACCCATAAAACAAAGACAGTGAAAGAGAGAGAAATTCTTACAAAATTCGTTCAGAGGCTGTGATGCAACCTGGATTGACCATATCAAGACCCACAGCTGGATGAGACATAAGGGTGGACACTCTTGGGGCTGAGAGGTTGGGTGAGGTTGGGTGAGCAAACGCAGACCCTTTAAAGTAATACTGCGTGGTACCCATCCCATGGGTCCCAAATCTCCAGGTTCAAGGGCATCTTCCTACATCGAAAACATGCATGAGAAACCCAGAAGATGGTACACCGTGTGATTTTGAAAGGTTTCTAAAACGCACCTCATTTCTCATCTCCTTGTGCTCGGTTTCGCCATTCCAGCTACTTTACTAGCAATCTCCCTACTTGGAGAATCAGCACCTTTAACCTCCTGTTCCCTACAGGTTGCAATTTGTCCTGAGGATGAACGGGAAGAGGGGCAACCAATGAGAGAATAGATCTAGGTGTTGGGACAGGCACAGGTCACTCTATTTTCCCAACAGGAAGAAGAATTAACCACAGGCTCAGCCTGCCGCCCAGAAACAGAATAGGGCCTGAGGCAATCCCGCGCTTTTGCGGCCAGCTCCCAAAAAAGACAGTTGAAAAATGGAGCTCAGGGAAACTGCAATTCACAAACCCGCAGAGTTATAAATGATAACTCTCATCCACAGATATATTGAGGGAAGGCAACGAAGAGGATTTGAAAGCAAGGCAGAATTGCAGGAAACAGATTTCAGCAGGTAGATACGAATCGCCTTTAAAGCACATGAAAAGCGGCAAAACGTCGACAATGATGCCCTTGGCCAAAAAGGGCGTATGCGTTTTTTCCTGAATATATTCAGGAAAAACCGCATACGCCCTTTTTGGCCAACCAAGCAACCTGGAAAGGCAAATCAGCGCTACAAAGAAGTCTCGCTTCCCATCGGTGAAAAGGGCCATGCTGCAAAAAGTGTCAAAACCAGAAATGCAGGACAGGCCATGGAGAAATGGCAGCCTTGCTACACTGATGGGCGGGATGTAAATTGCCAACAGCCACTCTGGAGAAGTGTACGTTGTGTCCTGAAACATGGAAAAAAAACAGCTTAGGGAGCATAGGGCACGTCCACTCATGGGCGTATAAATTGGAAAAACTAAAAATCAGCAAGACACAGGTATCGGAAAGTTTAGGGCTAATCTGTTGACAAGAACCTCCACTTCATGACACCTTAAATATCCCAGGAAAGAGAAAAATGGATAAAGAAGTTGTGGTCCTTATGTACAATGGAATATCACTCAGACATGAAATCAATGTCTCATAAGGCTAGTAGAAGCAAGATGAGTGGACTTAGGTACGACGATTCTAAGTGAAATAAGTCACACAGAAAAAGACACTTATCATAAGCTATCACTTATAGAGGGAATGTAAAAACCGCTACACTTGAACTGAATTACAAAACAGAACAGAGTCACACGTTTAGAAAACACACTATGGCTGCTTAACGGGAATGGTGAGGTGGGGTGATGCATAAAACAAGGGTTTCAAATTCGCTCAGATACCGTTCCATACACCCAATATGTAATAGACAAGACCTACTCCTTGCTCAGTGAACTGGACTCAACACCCCCTATTCCCCGCACAAGAATATATGTCACTAGTAAGAATCTTAAAACCTATGTATTGATATCTGTCTGGAAGTGAGTCAAGTGGGTGTAAAGCCGCATTAACACAACCATGAAAAGCAGCTAAACCCCATTATGAAAATAAATTACTTTTAAAAACCCGTAAAACAAAGACAGTGAAAGAGAGAGAAATTCTTACAAAATTCGTTCAGAGGCTGTGATGCAACCTGGATTGACCATATCTAGACCCACACCTGGATGAGACATAAGGGTGGACACTCTTGGGGCTGAGAGGTTGGGTGAGGTTGGGTGAGCAAACGCAGACCCTTTAAAGTAATACTGCGTGGTACCCATCCCATGGGTCCCAAATCTCCAGGTTCAAGGGCATCTTCCTACATCGAAAACATGCATGAGAAACCCAGAAGATGGTACACCGTGTGATTTTGAAAGGTTTCTAAAACGCACCTCATTTCTCATCTACTTGTGCTCGGTTTCGCCATTCCAGCTACTTTACTAGCAATCTCCCTACTTGGAGAATCAGCACCTTTAACCTCCTGTTCCCTACAGGTTGCAATTTGTCCTGAGGATGAACGGGAAGAGGGGCAACCAATGAGAGAATAGATCTAGGTGTTGGGACAGGCACAGGTCACTCTATTTTCCCAACAGGAAGAAGAATTAACCACAGGTTCAGCCTGCTGCCCAGAAGCAGAATAGGGCCTGAGGCAATCCCGCGCTTTTGCGGCCAGCTCCCAAAAAAGACAGTTGAAAAATGGAGCTCAGGGAAACTGCAATTCACAAACCCGCAGAGTTATAAATGATAACTCTCATCCACAGATATATTGAGGGAAGGCAACGAAGAGGATTTGAAAGCAAGGCAGAATTGCAGGAAACAGATTTCAGCAGGTAGATACGAATCGCCTTTAAAGCACATGAAAAGCGGCAAAACGTCGACAATGATGCCCTTGGCCAAAAAGGGCGTATGCGTTTTTTCCTGAATATATTCAGGAAAAACCGCATACGCCCTTTTTGGCCAACCAAGCAACCTGGAAAGGCAAATCAGCGCTACAAAGGAGTCTCGCTTCCCATCGGTGAAAAGGGCCATGCTGCAAAAAGTGTCAAAACCAGAAATGCAGGACAGGCCATGGAGAAATGGCAGCCTTGCTACACTGATGGGCGGGATGTAAATTGCCAACAGCCACTCTGGAGAAGTGTACGTTGTGTCCTGAAACATGGAAAAAAAACAGCTTAGGGAGCATAGGGCACGTCCACTCATGGGCGTATAAATTGGAAAAACTAAAAATCAGCAAGACACAGGCATCGGAAAGTTTAGGGCTGCTCTGTTGACAAGAACCTCCACTTCATGACACCTTAAATATCCCAGGAAAGAGAAAAATGGATAAAGAAGTTGTGGTCCTTATGTACAATGGAATATCACTCAGACATGAAATCAATGTCTCATAAGGCTAGTAGAAGCAAGATGAGTGGACTTAGGTACGACGATTCTAAGTGAAATAAGTCACACAGAAAAAGACACTTATCATAAGCTATCACTTATAGAGGGAATGTAAAAACCGCTACACTTGAACTGAATTACAAAACAGAACAGAGTCACACGTTTAGAAAACACACTATGGCTGCTTAACGGGAATGGTGAGGTGGGGTGATGCATAAAACAAGGGTTTCAAATTCGCTCAGATACCGTTCCATACACCCAATATGTAATAGACAAGACCTACTCCTTGCTCAGTGAACTGGACTCAACACCGCCTATTCCCCGCACAAGAATATATGTGACTAGTAAGAATCTTAAAACCTATGTATTGATATCTGTCTGGAAGTGAGTCAAGTGGGTGTAAAGCCGCATAAACACAGCCATGAAAAGCAGCTAAACCCCATTATAAAAATAAATTACTTTTAAAAACCCATAAAACAAAGACAGTGAAAGAGAGAGAAATTCTTACAAAATTCGTTCAGAGGCTGTGATGCAACCTGGATTGACCATATCAAGACCCACAGCTGGATGAGACATAAGGGTGGACACTCTTGGGGCTGAGAGGTTGGGTGAGGTTGGGTGAGCAAACGCAGACCCTTTAAAGTAATACTGCGTGGTACCCATCCCATGGGTCCCAAATCTCCAGGTTCAAGGGCATCTTCCTACATCGAAAACATGCATGAGAAACCCAGAAGATGGTACACCGTGTGATTTTGAAAGGTTTCTAAAACGCACCTCATTTCTCATCTCCTTGTGCTCGGTTTCGCCATTCCAGCTACTTTACTAGCAATCTCCCTACTTGGAGAATCAGCACCTTTAACCTCCTGTTCCCTACAGGTTGCAATTTGTCCTGAGGATGAACGGGAAGAGGGGCAACCAATGAGAGACTAGATCTAGGTGTTGGGACAGGCACAGGTCACTCTATTTTCCCAACAGGAAGAAGAATTAACCACAGGCTCAGCCTGCCGCCCAGAAACAGAATAGGGCCTGAGGCAATCCCGCGCTTTTGCGGCCAGCTCCCAAAAAAGACAGTTGAAAAATGGAGCTCAGGGAAACTGCAATTCACAAACCCGCAGAGTTATAAATGATAACTCTCATCCACAGATATATTGAGGGAAGCAACGAAGAGGATTTGAAAGCAAGGCAGAATTGCAGGAAACAGATTTCAGGAGGTAGATACGAATCGCCTTTAAAGCACATGAAAAGCGGCAAAACGTCGACAATGATGCCCTTGGCCAAAAAGGGCGTATGCGTTTTTTCCTGAATATATTCAGGAAAAAACGCATACGCCCTTTTGAGCCAACCAAGCAACCTGGAAAGGCTAATCAGCGCTACAAAGAAGTCTCGCTTCCCATCGGTCAAAAGGGCCATGCTGCAAAAAGTGTCAAAACCAGAAATGCAGGACAGGCCATGGAGAAATGGCAGCCTTGCTACACTGATGGGCGGGATGTAAATTGCCAACAACCACTCTGGAGAAGTGTACGTTGTGTCCTGAAACATGGAAAAAAAACAGCTTAGGGAGCATAGGGCACGTCCACTCATGGGCGTATAAATTGGAAAAACTAAAAATCAGCAAGACACAGGCACCGGAAAGTTTAGGGCGGCTCTGTTGACAAGAACCTCCACTTCATGACACCTTAAATATCCCAGGAAAGAGAAAAATGGATAAAGAAGTTGTGGTCCTTATGTACAATGGAATATCACTCAGACATGAAATCAATGTCTCATAAGGCTAGTAGAAGCAAGATGAGTGGAGTTAGGTACGACGATTCTAAGTGAAAAAAGTCACACAGAAAAAGACACTTATCATAAGCTACCACTTATAGAGGGAATGTAAAAACCGCTACACTTGAACTGAATTACAAAACAGAACAGAGTCACACGTTTAGAAAACACACTATGGCTGCTTAACGGGAATGGTGAGGTGGGGTGATGCATAAAACAAGGGTTTCAAATTCGCTCAGATACCGTTCCATACACCCAATATGTAATAGACAAGACCTACTCCTTGCTCAGTGAACTGGACTCAACACCCCCTATTCCCCGCACAAGAATATATGTGACTAGTAAGAATCTTAAAACCTATGTATTGATATCTGTCTGGAAGTGAGTCAAGTGGGTGTAAAGCCGCATAAACACAGCCATGAAAAGCAGCTAAACCCCATTATAAAAATAAATTACTTTTAAAAACCCATAAAACAAAGACAGTGAAAGAGAGAGAAATTCTTACAAAATTCGTTCAGAGGCTGTGATGCAACCTGGATTGACCATATCAAGACCCACAGCTGGATGAGACATAAGGGTGGACACTCTTGGGGCTGAGAGGTTGGGTGAGGTTGGGTGAGCAAACGCAGACCCTTTAAAGTAATACTGCGTGGTACCCATCCCATGGGTCCCAAATCTCCAGGTTCAAGGGCATCTTCCTACATCGAAAACATGCATGAGAAACCCAGAAGGGTTTCACCGTGTGATTTTGAAAGGTTTCTAAAACGCACCTCATTTCTCATCTCCTTGTGCTCGGTTTCGCCATTCCAGCTACTTTACTAGCAATCTCCCTACTTGGAGAATCAGCACCTTTAACCTCCTGTTCCCTACAGGTTGCAATTTGTCCTGAGGATGAACGGGAAGAGGGGCAACCAATGAGAGACTAGATCTAGGTGTTGGGACAGGCACAGGTCACTCTATTTTCCCAACAGGAAGAAGAATTAGCCACAGGCTCAGCCTGCCGCCCAGAAACAGAATAGGGCCTGAGGCAATCCCGCGCTTTTGCGGCCAGCTCCCAAAAAAGACAGTTGAAAAATGGAGCTCAGGGAAACTGCAATTCACAAACCCACAGAGTTATAAATGATAACTCTCATCCACAGATATATTGAGGGAAGGCAACGAAGAGGATTTGAAAGCAAGGCAGAATTGCAGGAAACAGATTTCAGCAGGTAGATACGAATCGCCTTTAAAGCACATGAAAAGCGGCAAAACGTCCACAATGATGCCCTTGGCCAAAAAGGGCGTATGCGTTTTTTCTTGAATATATTCAGGAAAAAACGCATACGCCCTTTTGAGCCAACCAAGCAACCTGGAAAGGCAAATCAGCGCTACAAAGAAGTCTCGCTTCCCATCGGTCAAAAGGGCCATGCTGCAAAAAGTGTCAAAACCAGAAATGCAGGACAGGCCATGGAGAAATGGCAGCCTTGCTACACTGATGGGCGGGATGTAAATTGCCAACAACCACTCTGGAGAAGTGTACGTTGTGTCCTGAAACATGGAAAAAAAAACAGCTTAGGGAGCATAGGGCACGTCCACTCATGGGCGTATAAATTGGAAAAACTAAAAATCAGCAAGACACAGGCACCGGAAAGTTTAGGGCGGCTCTGTTGACAAGAACCTCCACTTCATGACACCTTAAATATCCCAGGAAAGAGATAAATGGATAAAGAAGTTGTGGTCCTTATGTACAATGGAATATCACTCAGACATGAAATCAATGTCTCATAAGGCTAGTAGAAGCAAGATGAGTGGAGTTAGGTATGACGATTCTAAGTGAAAAAAGTCACACAGAAAAAGACACTTATCATAAGCTACCACTTATAGAGGGAATGTAAAAACCGCTACACTTGAACTGAATTACAAAACAGAACAGAGTCACACGTTTAGAAAACACACTATGGCTGCTTAACGGGAATGGTGAGGTGGGGTGATGCATAAAACAAGGGTTTCAAATTCGCTCAGATACCGTTCCATACACCCAATATGTAATAGACAAGACCTACTCCTTGCTCAGTGAACTGGACTCAACACCCCCTATTCACCACACAAGAATATATGTGACTAGTAAGAATCTTAAAACCTATGTATTGATATCTCTCTGGAAGTGAGTCAAGTGGGTGTAAAGCCGCATAAACACAGCCATGAAAAGCAGCTACACCCCATTATAAAAATAAATTACTTTTAAAAACCCATAAAACAAAGACAGTGAAAGAGAGAGAAATTCTTACAAAATTCGTTCAGAGGCTGTGATGCAACCTGGATTGACCATATCAAGACCCACAGCTGGATGAGACATAAGGGTGGACACTCTTGGGGCTGAGAGGTTGGGTGAGGTTGGGTGAGCAAACGCAGACCCTTTAAAGTAATACTGCGTGGTACCCATCCCATGGGTCCCAAATCTCCAGGTTCAAGGGCATCTTCCTACATCGAAAACATGCATGAGAAACCCAGAAGATGGTACACCGTGTGATTTTGAAAGGTTTCTAAAACGCACCTCATTTCTCATCTCCTTGTGCTCGGTTTCGCCATTCCAGCTACTTTACTAGCAATCTCCCTACTTGGAGAATCAGCACCTTTAACCTCCTGTTCCCTACAGGTTGCAATTTGTCCTGAGGATGAACGGGAAGAGGGGCAACCAATGAGAGAATAGATCTAGGTGTTGGGACAGGCACAGGTCACTCTATTTTCCCAACAGGAAGAAGAATTAACCACAGGCTCAGCCTGCCGCCCAGAAACAGAATAGGGCCTGAGGCAATCCCGCGCTTTTGCGGCCAGCTCCCAAAAAAGACAGTTGAAAAATGGAGCTCAGGGAAACTGCAATTCACAAACCCGCAGAGTTATAAATGATAACTCTCATCCACAGATATATTGAGGGAAGGCAACGAAGAGGATTTGAAAGCAAGGCAGAATTGCAGGAAACAGATTTCAGCAGGTAGATACGAATCGCCTTTAAAGCACATGAAAAGCGGCAAAACGTCGACAATGATGCCCTTGGCCAAAAAGGGCGTATGCGTTTTTTCCTGAATATATTCAGGAAAAACCGCATACGCCCTTTTTGGCCAACCAAGCAACCTGGAAAGGCAAATCAGCGCTACAAAGAAGTCTCGCTTCCCATCGGTGAAAAGGGCCATGCTGCAAAAAGTGTCAAAACCAGAAATGCAGGACAGGCCATGGAGAAATGGCAGCCTTGCTACACTGATGGGCGGGATGTAAATTGCCAACAGCCACTCTGGAGAAGTGTACGTTGTGTCCTGAAACATGGAAAAAAAACAGCTTAGGGAGCATAGGGCACGTCCACTCATGGGCGTATAAATTGGAAAAACTAAAAATCAGCAAGACACAGGTATCGGAAAGTTTAGGGCTAATCTGTTGACAAGAACCTCCACTTCATGACACCTTAAATATCCCAGGAAAGAGAAAAATGGATAAAGAAGTTGTGGTCCTTATGTACAATGGAATATCACTCAGACATGAAATCAATGTCTCATAAGGCTAGTAGAAGCAAGATGAGTGGACTTAGGTACGACGATTCTAAGTGAAATAAGTCACACAGAAAAAGACACTTATCATAAGCTATCACTTATAGAGGGAATGTAAAAACCGCTACACTTGAACTGAATTACAAAACAGAACAGAGTCACACGTTTAGAAAACACACTATGGCTGCTTAACGGGAATGGTGAGGTGGGGTGATGCATAAAACAAGGGTTTCAAATTCGCTCAGATACCGTTCCATACACCCAATATGTAATAGACAAGACCTACTCCTTGCTCAGTGAACTGGACTCAACACCCCCTATTCCCCGCACAAGAATATATGTCACTAGTAAGAATCTTAAAACCTATGTATTGATATCTGTCTGGAAGTGAGTCAAGTGGGTGTAAAGCCGCATTAACACAACCATGAAAAGCAGCTAAACCCCATTATGAAAATAAATTACTTTTAAAAACCCGTAAAACAAAGACAGTGAAAGAGAGAGAAATTCTTACAAAATTCGTTCAGAGGCTGTGATGCAACCTGGATTGACCATATCTAGACCCACACCTGGATGAGACATAAGGGTGGACACTCTTGGGGCTGAGAGGTTGGGTGAGGTTGGGTGAGCAAACGCAGACCCTTTAAAGTAATACTGCGTGGTACCCATCCCATGGGTCCCAAATCTCCAGGTTCAAGGGCATCTTCCTACATCGAAAACATGCATGAGAAACCCAGAAGATGGTACACCGTGTGATTTTGAAAGTTTTCTAAAACGCACCTCATTTCTCATCTACTTGTGCTCGGTTTCGCCATTCCAGCTACTTTACTAGCAATCTCCCTACTTGGAGAATCAGCACCTTTAACCTCCTGTTCCCTACAGGTTGCAATTTGTCCTGAGGATGAACGGGAAGAGGGGCAACCAATGAGAGAATAGATCTAGGTGTTGGGACAGGCACAGGTCACTCTATTTTCCCAACAGGAAGAAGAATTAACCACAGGTTCAGCCTGCCGCCCAGAAGCAGAATAGGGCCTGAGGCAATCCCGCGCTTTTGCGGCCAGCTCCCAAAAAAGACAGTTGAAAAATGGAGCTCAGGGAAACTGCAATTCACAAACCCGCAGAGTTATAAATGATAACTCTCATCCACAGATATATTGAGGGAAGGCAACGAAGAGGATTTGAAAGCAAGGCAGAATTGCAGGAAACAGATTTCAGCAGGTAGATACGAATCGCCTTTAAAGCACATGAAAAGCGGCAAAACGTCGACAATGATGCCCTTGGCCAAAAAGGGCGTATGCGTTTTTTCCTGAATATATTCAGGAAAAACCGCATACGCCCTTTTTGGCCAACCAAGCAACCTGGAAAGGCAAATCAGCGCTACAAAGAAGTCTCGCTTCCCATCGGTCAAAAGGGCCATGCTGCAAAAAGTGTCAAAACCAGAAATGCAGGACAGGCCATGGAGAAATGGCAGCCTTGCTACACTGATGGGCGGGATGTAAATTGCCAACAGCCACTCTGGAGAAGTGTACGTTGTGTCCTGAAACATGGAAAAAAAACAGCTTAGGGAGCATAGGGCACGTCCACTCATGGGCGTATAAATTGGAAAAACTAAAAATCAG
Source organism: Eschrichtius robustus (assembly GCF_028021215.1). NCBI lineage: Eukaryota > Metazoa > Chordata > Mammalia > Artiodactyla > Eschrichtiidae > Eschrichtius > Eschrichtius robustus. The sequence continues at coordinate 350,427 of NW_027175214.1, forward strand.
CAAGACACAGGCATCGGAAAGTTTAGGGCTAATCTGTTGACAAGAACCTCCACTTCATGACACCTTAAATATCCCAGGAAAGAGAAAAATGGATAAAGAAGTTGTGGTCCTTATGTACAATGGAATATCACTCAGACATGAAATCAATGTCTCATAAGGCTAGTAGAAGCAAGATGAGTGGACTTAGGTACGACGATTCTAAGTGAAATAAGTCACACAGAAAAAGACACTTATCATAAGCTATCACTTATAGAGGGAATGTAAAAACCGCTACACTTGAACTGAATTACAAAACAGAACAGAGTCACACGTTTAGAAAACACACTATGGCTGCTTAACGGGAATGGTGAGGTGGGGTGATGCATAAAACAAGGGTTTCAAATTCGCTCAGATACCGTTCCATACACCCAATATGTAATAGACAAGACCTACTCCTTGCTCAGTGAACTGGACTCAACACCCCCTATTCCCCGCACAAGAATATATGTGACTAGTAAGAATCTTAAAACCTATGTATTGATATCTGTCTGGAAGTGAGTCAAGTGGGTGTAAAGCCGCATAAACACAGCCATGAAAAGCAGCTAAACCCCATTATAAAAATAAATTACTTTTAAAAACCCATAAAACAAAGACAGTGAAAGAGAGAGAAATTCTTACAAAATTCGTTCAGAGGCTGTGATGCAACCTGGATTGACCATATCAAGACCCACAGCTGGATGAGACATAAGGGTGGACACTCTTGGGGCTGAGAGGTTGGGTGAGGTTGGGTGAGCAAACGCAGACCCTTTAAAGTAATACTGCGTGGTACCCATCCCATGGGTCCCAAATCTCCAGGTTCAAGGGCATCTTCCTACATCGAAAACATGCATGAGAAACCCAGAAGATGGTACACCGTGTGATTTTGAAAGGTTTCTAAAACGCACCTCATTTCTCATCTCCTTGTGCTCGGTTTCGCCATTCCAGCTACTTTACTAGCAATCTCCCTACTTGGAGAATCAGCACCTTTAACCTCCTGTTCCCTACAGGTTGCAATTTGTCCTGAGGATGAACGGGAAGAGGGGCAACCAATGAGAGACTAGATCTAGGTGTTGGGACAGGCACAGGTCACTCTATTTTCCCAACAGGAAGAAGAATTAACCACAGGCTCAGCCTGCCGCCCAGAAACAGAATAGGGCCTGAGGCAATCCCGCGCTTTTGCGGCCAGCTCCCAAAAAAGACAGTTGAAAAATGGAGCTCAGGGAAACTGCAATTCACAAACCCGCAGAGTTATAAATGATAACTCTCATCCACAGATATATTGAGGGAAGGCAACGAAGAGGATTTGAAAGCAAGGCAGAATTGCAGGAAACAGATTTCAGGAGGTAGATACGAATCGCCTTTAAAGCACATGAAAAGCGGCAAAACGTCGACAATGATGCCCTTGGCCAAAAAGGGCGTATGCGTTTTTTCCTGAATATATTCAGGAAAAAACGCATACGCCCTTTTGAGCCAACCAAGCAACCTGGAAAGGCTAATCAGCGCTACAAAGAAGTCTCGCTTCCCATCGGTCAAAAGGGCCATGCTGCAAAAAGTGTCAAAACCAGAAATGCAGGACAGGCCATGGAGAAATGGCAGCCTTGCTACACTGATGGGCGGGATGTAAATTGCCAACAACCACTCTGGAGAAGTGTACGTTGTGTCCTGAAACATGGAAAAAAAACAGCTTAGGGAGCATAGGGCACGTCCACTCATGGGCGTATAAATTGGAAAAACTAAAAATCAGCAAGACACAGGCACCGGAAAGTTTAGGGCGGCTCTGTTGACAAGAACCTCCACTTCATGACACCTTAAATATCCCAGGAAAGAGAAAAATGGATAAAGAAGTTGTGGTCCTTATGTACAATGGAATATCACTCAGACATGAAATCAATGTCTCATAAGGCTAGTAGAAGCAAGATGAGTGGAGTTAGGTACGACGATTCTAAGTGAAAAAAGTCACACAGAAAAAGACACTTATCATAAGCTACCACTTATAGAGGGAATGTAAAAACCGCTACACTTGAACTGAATTACAAAACAGAACAGAGTCACACGTTTAGAAAACACACTATGGCTGCTTAACGGGAATGGTGAGGTGGGGTGATGCATAAAACAAGGGTTTCAAATTCGCTCAGATACCGTTCCATACACCCAATATGTAATAGACAAGACCTACTCCTTGCTCAGTGAACTGGACTCAACACCCCCTATTCCCCGCACAAGAATATATGTGACTAGTAAGAATCTTAAAACCTATGTATTGATATCTGTCTGGAAGTGAGTCAAGTGGGTGTAAAGCCGCATAAACACAGCCATGAAAAGCAGCTAAACCCCATTATAAAAATAAATTACTTTTAAAAACCCATAAAACAAAGACAGTGAAAGAGAGAGAAATTCTTACAAAATTCGTTCAGAGGCTGTGATGCAACCTGGATTGACCATATCAAGACCCACAGCTGGATGAGACATAAGGGTGGACACTCTTGGGGCTGAGAGGTTGGGTGAGGTTGGGTGAGCAAACGCAGACCCTTTAAAGTAATACTGCGTGGTACCCATCCCATGGGTCCCAAATCTCCAGGTTCAAGGGCATCTTCCTACATCGAAAACATGCATGAGAAACCCAGAAGATGGTACACCGTGTGATTTTGAAAGGTTTCTAAAACGCACCTCATTTCTCATCTCCTTGTGCTCGGTTTCGCCATTCCAGCTACTTTACTAGCAATCTCCCTACTTGGAGAATCAGCACCTTTAACCTCCTGTTCCCTACAGGTTGCAATTTGTCCTGAGGATGAACGGGAAGAGGGGCAACCAATGAGAGACTAGATCTAGGTGTTGGGACAGGCACAGGTCACTCTATTTTCCCAACAGGAAGAAGAATTAGCCACAGGCTCAGCCTGCCGCCCAGAAACAGAATAGGGCCTGAGGCAATCCCGCGCTTTTGCGGCCAGCTCCCAAAAAAGACAGTTGAAAAATGGAGCTCAGGGAAACTGCAATTCACAAACCCACAGAGTTATAAATGATAACTCTCATCCACAGATATATTGAGGGAAGGCAACGAAGAGGATTTGAAAGCAAGGCAGAATTGCAGGAAACAGATTTCAGCAGGTAGATACGAATCGCCTTTAAAGCACATGAAAAGCGGCAAAACGTCCACAATGATGCCCTTGGCCAAAAAGGGCGTATGCGTTTTTTCTTGAATATATTCAGGAAAAAACGCATACGCCCTTTTGAGCCAACCAAGCAACCTGGAAAGGCAAATCAGCGCTACAAAGAAGTCTCGCTTCCCATCGGTCAAAAGGGCCATGCTGCAAAAAGTGTCAAAACCAGAAATGCAGGACAGGCCATGGAGAAATGGCAGCCTTGCTACACTGATGGGCGGGATGTAAATTGCCAACAACCACTCTGGAGAAGTGTACGTTGTGTCCTGAAACATGGAAAAAAAACAGCTTAGGGAGCATAGGGCACGTCCACTCATGGGCGTATAAATTGGAAAAACTAAAAATCAGCAAGACACAGGCACCGGAAAGTTTAGGGCGGCTCTGTTGACAAGAACCTCCACTTCATGACACCTTAAATATCCCAGGAAAGAGATAAATGGATAAAGAAGTTGTGGTCCTTATGTACAATGGAATATCACTCAGACATGAAATCAATGTCTCATAAGGCTAGTAGAAGCAAGATGAGTGGAGTTAGGTATGACGATTCTAAGTGAAAAAAGTCACACAGAAAAAGACACTTATCATAAGCTACCACTTATAGAGGGAATGTAAAAACCGCTACACTTGAACTGAATTACAAAACAGAACAGAGTCACACGTTTAGAAAACACACTATGGCTGCTTAACGGGAATGGTGAGGTGGGGTGATGCATAAAACAAGGGTTTCAAATTCGCTCAGATACCGTTCCATACACCCAATATGTAATAGACAAGACCTACTCCTTGCTCAGTGAACTGGACTCAACACCCCCTATTCACCACACAAGAATATATGTGACTAGTAAGAATCTTAAAACCTATGTATTGATATCTCTCTGGAAGTGAGTCAAGTGGGTGTAAAGCCGCATAAACACAGCCATGAAAAGCAGCTACACCCCATTATAAAAATAAATTACTTTTAAAAACCCATAAAACAAAGACAGTGAAAGAGAGAGAAATTCTTACAAAATTCGTTCAGAGGCTGTGATGCAACCTGGATTGACCATATCAAGACCCACAGCTGGATGAGACATAAGGGTGGACACTCTTGGGGCTGAGAGGTTGGGTGAGGTTGGGTGAGCAAACGCAGACCCTTTAAAGTAATACTGCGTGGTACCCATCCCATGGGTCCCAAATCTCCAGGTTCAAGGGCATCTTCCTACATCGAAAACATGCATGAGAAACCCAGAAGATGGTACACCGTGTGATTTTGAAAGGTTTCTAAAACGCACCTCATTTCTCATCTCCTTGTGCTCGGTTTCGCCATTCCAGCTACTTTACTAGCAATCTCCCTACTTGGAGAATCAGCACCTTTAACCTCCTGTTCCCTACAGGTTGCAATTTGTCCTGAGGATGAACGGGAAGAGGGGCAACCAATGAGAGAATAGATCTAGGTGTTGGGACAGGCACAGGTCACTCTATTTTCCCAACAGGAAGAAGAATTAACCACAGGCTCAGCCTGCCGCCCAGAAACAGAATAGGGCCTGAGGCAATCCCGCGCTTTTGCGGCCAGCTCCCAAAAAAGACAGTTGAAAAATGGAGCTCAGGGAAACTGCAATTCACAAACCCGCAGAGTTATAAATGATAACTCTCATCCACAGATATATTGAGGGAAGGCAACGAAGAGGATTTGAAAGCAAGGCAGAATTGCAGGAAACAGATTTCAGCAGGTAGATACGAATCGCCTTTAAAGCACATGAAAAGCGGCAAAACGTCGACAATGATGCCCTTGGCCAAAAAGGGCGTATGCGTTTTTTCCTGAATATATTCAGGAAAAACCGCATACGCCCTTTTTGGCCAACCAAGCAACCTGGAAAGGCAAATCAGCGCTACAAAGAAGTCTCGCTTCCCATCGGTGAAAAGGGCCATGCTGCAAAAAGTGTCAAAACCAGAAATGCAGGACAGGCCATGGAGAAATGGCAGCCTTGCTACACTGATGGGCGGGATGTAAATTGCCAACAGCCACTCTGGAGAAGTGTACGTTGTGTCCTGAAACATGGAAAAAAAACAGCTTAGGGAGCATAGGGCACGTCCACTCATGGGCGTATAAATTGGAAAAACTAAAAATCAGCAAGACACAGGTATCGGAAAGTTTAGGGCTAATCTGTTGACAAGAACCTCCACTTCATGACACCTTAAATATCCCAGGAAAGAGAAAAATGGATAAAGAAGTTGTGGTCCTTATGTACAATGGAATATCACTCAGACATGAAATCAATGTCTCATAAGGCTAGTAGAAGCAAGATGAGTGGACTTAGGTACGACGATTCTAAGTGAAATAAGTCACACAGAAAAAGACACTTATCATAAGCTATCACTTATAGAGGGAATGTAAAAACCGCTACACTTGAACTGAATTACAAAACAGAACAGAGTCACACGTTTAGAAAACACACTATGGCTGCTTAACGGGAATGGTGAGGTGGGGTGATGCATAAAACAAGGGTTTCAAATTCGCTCAGATACCGTTCCATACACCCAATATGTAATAGACAAGACCTACTCCTTGCTCAGTGAACTGGACTCAACACCCCCTATTCCCCGCACAAGAATATATGTCACTAGTAAGAATCTTAAAACCTATGTATTGATATCTGTCTGGAAGTGAGTCAAGTGGGTGTAAAGCCGCATTAACACAACCATGAAAAGCAGCTAAACCCCATTATGAAAATAAATTACTTTTAAAAACCCGTAAAACAAAGACAGTGAAAGAGAGAGAAATTCTTACAAAATTCGTTCAGAGGCTGTGATGCAACCTGGATTGACCATATCTAGACCCACACCTGGATGAGACATAAGGGTGGACACTCTTGGGGCTGAGAGGTTGGGTGAGGTTGGGTGAGCAAACGCAGACCCTTTAAAGTAATACTGCGTGGTACCCATCCCATGGGTCCCAAATCTCCAGGTTCAAGGGCATCTTCCTACATCGAAAACATGCATGAGAAACCCAGAAGATGGTACACCGTGTGATTTTGAAAGTTTTCTAAAACGCACCTCATTTCTCATCTACTTGTGCTCGGTTTCGCCATTCCAGCTACTTTACTAGCAATCTCCCTACTTGGAGAATCAGCACCTTTAACCTCCTGTTCCCTACAGGTTGCAATTTGTCCTGAGGATGAACGGGAAGAGGGGCAACCAAAGAGAGAATAGATCTAGGTGTTGGGACAGGCACAGGTCACTCTATTTTCCCAACAGGAAGAAGAATTAACCACAGGTTCAGCCTGCCGCCCAGAAGCAGAATAGGGCCTGAGGCAATCCCGCGCTTTTGCGGCCAGCTCCCAAAAAAGACAGTTGAAAAATGGAGCTCAGGGAAACTGCAATTCACAAACCCGCAGAGTTATAAATGATAACTCTCATCCACAGATATATTGAGGGAAGGCAACGAAGAGGATTTGAAAGCAAGGCAGAATTGCAGGAAACAGATTTCAGCAGGTAGATACGAATCGCCTTTAAAGCACATGAAAAGCGGCAAAACGTCGACAATGATGCCCTTGGCCAAAAAGGGCGTATGCGTTTTTTCCTGAATATATTCAGGAAAAACCGCATACGCCCTTTTTGGCCAACCAAGCAACCTGGAAAGGCAAATCAGCGCTACAAAGAAGTCTCGCTTCCCATCGGTGAAAAGGGCCATGCTGCAAAAAGTGTCAAAACCAGAAATGCAGGACAGGCCATGGAGAAATGGCAGCCTTGCTACACTGATGGGCGGGATGTAAATTGCCAACAGCCACTCTGGAGAAGTGTACGTTGTGTCCTGAAACATGGAAAAAAAACAGCTTAGGGAGCATAGGGCACGTCCACTCATGGGCGTATAAATTGGAAAAACTAAAAATCAGCAAGACACAGGCATCGGAAAGTTTAGGGCTAATCTGTTGACAAGAACCTCCACTTCATGACACCTTAAATATCCCAGGAAAGAGAAAAATGGATAAAGAAGTTGTGGTCCTTATGTACAATGGAATATCACTCGGACATGAAATCAATGTCTCATAAGGCTAGTAGAAGCAAGATGAGTGGACTTAGGTACGACGATTCTAAGTGAAATAAGTCACACAGAAAAAGACACTTATCATAAGCTATCACTTATAGAGGGAATGTAAAAACCGCTACACTTGAACTGAATTACAAAACAGAACAGAGTCACACGTTTAGAAAACACACTATGGCTGCTTAACGGGAATGGTGAGGTGGGGTGATGCATAAAACAAGGGTTTCAAATTCGCTCAGATACCGTTCCATACACCCAATATGTAATAGACAAGACCTACTCCTTGCTCAGTGAACTGGACTCAACACCCCCTATTCCCCGCACAAGAATATATGTCACTAGTAAGAATCTTAAAACCTATGTATTGATATCTGTCTGGAAGTGAGTCAAGTGGGTGTAAAGCCGCATAAACACAGCCATGAAAAGCAGCTAAACCCCATTATAAAAATAAATTACTTTTAAAAACCCATAAAACAAAGACAGTGAAAGAGAGAGAAATTCTTACAAAATTCGTTCAGAGGCTGTGATGCAACCTGGATTGACCATATCAAGACCCACAGCTGGATGAGACATAAGGGTGGACACTCTTGGGGCTGAGAGGTTGGGTGAGGTTGGGTGAGCAAACGCAGACCCTTTAAAGTAATACTGCGTGGTACCCATCCCATGGGTCCCAAATCTCCAGGTTCAAGGGCATCTTCCTACATCGAAAACATGCATGAGAAACCCAGAAGATGGTACACCGTGTGATTTTGAAAGGTTTCTAAAACGCACCTCATTTCTCATCTCCTTGTGCTCGGTTTCGCCATTCCAGCTACTTTACTAGCAATCTCCCTACTTGGAGAATCAGCACCTTTAACCTCCTGTTCCCTACAGGTTGCAATTTGTCCTGAGGATGAACGGGAAGAGGGGCAACCAATGAGAGACTAGATCTAGGTGTTGGGACAGGCACAGGTCACTCTATTTTCCCAACAGGAAGAAGAATTAACCACAGGCTCAGCCTGCCGCCCAGAAACAGAATAGGGCCTGAGGCAATCCCGCGCTTTTGCGGCCAGCTCCCAAAAAAGACAGTTGAAAAATGGAGCTCAGGGAAACTGCAATTCACAAACCCGCAGAGTTATAAATGATAACTCTCATCCACAGATATATTGAGGGAAGGCAACGAAGAGGATTTGAAAGCAAGGCAGAATTGCAGGAAACAGATTTCAGCAGGTAGATACGAATCGCCTTTAAAGCACATGAAAAGCGGCAAAACGTCGACAATGATGCCCTTGGCCAAAAAGGGCGTATGCGTTTTTTCCTGAATATATTCAGGAAAAACCGCATACGCCCTTTTTGGCCAACCAAGCAACCTGGAAAGGCAAATCAGCGCTACAAAGAAGTCTCGCTTCCCATCGGTGAAAAGGGCCATGCTGCAAAAAGTGTCAAAACCAGAAATGCAGGACAGGCCATGGAGAAATGGCAGCCTTGCTACACTGATGGGCGGGATGTAAATTGCCAACAGCCACTCTGGAGAAGTGTACGTTGTGTCCTGAAACATGGAAAAAAAACAGCTTAGGGAGCATAGGGCACGTCCACTCATGGGCGTATAAATTGGAAAAACTAAAAATCAGCAAGACACAGGCATCGGAAAGTTTAGGGCTAATCTGTTGACAAGAACCTCCACTTCATGACACCTTAAATATCCCAGGAAAGAGAAAAATGGATAAAGAAGTTGTGGTCCTTATGTACAATGGAATATCACTCGGACATGAAATCAATGTCTCATAAGGCTAGTAGAAGCAAGATGAGTGGACTTAGGTACGACGATTCTAAGTGAAATAAGTCACACAGAAAAAGACACTTATCATAAGCTATCACTTATAGAGGGAATGTAAAAACCGCTACACTTGAACTGAATTACAAAACAGAACAGAGTCACACGTTTAGAAAACACACTATGGCTGCTTAACGGGAATGGTGAGGTGGGGTGATGCATAAAACAAGGGTTTCAAATTCGCTCAGATACCGTTCCATACACCCAATATGTAATAGACAAGACCTACTCCTTGCTCAGTGAACTGGACTCAACACCCCCTATTCCCCGCACAAGAATATATGTCACTAGTAAGAATCTTAAAACCTATGTATTGATATCTGTCTGGAAGTGAGTCAAGTGGGTGTAAAGCCGCATAAACACAGCCATGAAAAGCAGCTAAACCCCATTATAAAAATAAATTACTTTTAAAAACCCATAAAACAAAGACAGTGAAAGAGAGAGAAATTCTTACAAAATTCGTTCAGAGGCTGTGATGCAACCTGGATTGACCATATCAAGACCCACAGCTGGATGAGACATAAGGGTGGACACTCTTGGGGCTGAGAGGTTGGGTGAGGTTGGGTGAGCAAACGCAGACCCTTTAAAGTAATACTGCGTGGTACCCATCCCATGGGTCCCAAATCTCCAGGTTCAAGGGCATCTTCCTACATCGAAAACATGCATGAGAAACCCAGAAGATGGTACACCGTGTGATTTTGAAAGGTTTCTAAAACGCACCTCATTTCTCATCTCCTTGTGCTCGGTTTCGCCATTCCAGCTACTTTACTAGCAATCTCCCTACTTGGAGAATCAGCACCTTTAACCTCCTGTTCCCTACAGGTTGCAATTTGTCCTGAGGATGAACGGGAAGAGGGGCAACCAATGAGAGACTAGATCTAGGTGTTGGGACAGGCACAGGTCACTCTATTTTCCCAACAGGAAGAAGAATTAACCACAGGCTCAGCCTGCCACCCAGAAACAGAATAGGGCCTGAGGCAATCCCGCGCTTTTGCGGCCAGCTCCCAAAAAAGACAGTTGAAAAATGGAGCTCAGGGAAACTGCAATTCACAAACCCGCAGAGTTATAAATGATAACTCTCATCCACAGATATATTGAGGGAAGGCAACGAAGAGGATTTGAAAGCAAGGCAGAATTGCAGGAAACAGATTTCAGGAGGTAGATACGAATCGCCTTTAAAGCACATGAAAAGCGGCAAAACGTCGACAATGATGCCCTTGGCCAAAAAGGGCGTATGCGTTTTTTCCTGAATATATTCAGGAAAAAACGCATACGCCCTTTTGAGCCAACCAAGCAACCTGGAAAGGCTAATCAGCGCTACAAAGAAGTCTCGCTTCCCATCGGTCAAAAGGGCCATGCTGCAAAAAGTGTCAAAACCAGAAATGCAGGACAGGCCATGGAGAAATGGCAGCCTTGCTACACTGATGGGCGGGATGTAAATTGCCAACAACCACTCTGGAGAAGTGTACGTTGTGTCCTGAAACATGGAAAAAAAACAGCTTAGGGAGCATAGGGCACGTCCACTCATGGGCGTATAAATTGGAAAAACTAAAAATCAGCAAGACACAGGCACCGGAAAGTTTAGGGCGGCTCTGTTGACAAGAACCTCCACTTCATGACACCTTAAATATCCCAGGAAAGAGAAAAATGGATAAAGAAGTTGTGGTCCTTATGTACAATGGAATATCACTCAGACATGAAATCAATGTCTCATAAGGCTAGTAGAAGCAAGATGAGTGGAGTTAGGTACGACGATTCTAAGTGAAAAAAGTCACACAGAAAAAGACACTTATCATAAGCTACCACTTATAGAGGGAATGTAAAAACCGCTACACTTGAACTGAATTACAAAACAGAACAGAGTCACACGTTTAGAAAACACACTATGGCTGCTTAACGGGAATGGTGAGGTGGGGTGATGCATAAAACAAGGGTTTCAAATTCGCTCAGATACCGTTCCATACACCCAATATGTAATAGACAAGACCTACTCCTTGCTCAGTGAACTGGACTCAACACCCCCTATTCCCCGCACAAGAATATATGTGACTAGTAAGAATCTTAAAACCTATGTATTGATATCTGTCTGGAAGTGAGTCAAGTGGGTGTAAAGCCGCATAAACACAGCCATGAAAAGCAGCTAAACCCCATTATAAAAATAAATTACTTTTAAAAACCCATAAAACAAAGACAGTGAAAGAGAGAGAAATTCTTACAAAATTCGTTCAGAGGCTGTGATGCAACCTGGATTGACCATATCAAGACCCACAGCTGGATGAGACATAAGGGTGGACACTCTTGGGGCTGAGAGGTTGGGTGAGGTTGGGTGAGCAAACGCAGACCCTTTAAAGTAATACTGCGTGGTACCCATCCCATGGGTCCCAAATCTCCAGGTTCAAGGGCATCTTCCTACATCGAAAACATGCATGAGAAACCCAGAAGATGGTACACCGTGTGATTTTGAAAGGTTTCTAAAACGCACCTCATTTCTCATCTCCTTGTGCTCGGTTTCGCCATTCCAGCTACTTTACTAGCAATCTCCCTACTTGGAGAATCAGCACCTTTAACCTCCTGTTCCCTACAGGTTGCAATTTGTCCTGAGGATGAACGGGAAGAGGGGCAACCAATGAGAGACTAGATCTAGGTGTTGGGACAGGCACAGGTCACTCTATTTTCCCAACAGGAAGAAGAATTAACCACAGGCTCAGCCTGCCGCCCAGAAACAGAATAGGGCCTGAGGCAATCCCGCGCTTTTGCGGCCAGCTCCCAAAAAAGACAGTTGAAAAATGGAGCTCAGGGAAACTGCAATTCACAAACCCGCAGAGTTATAAATGATAACTCTCATCCACAGATATATTGAGGGAAGGCAACGAAGAGGATTTGAAAGCAAGGCAGAATTGCAGGAAACAGATTTCAGGAGGTAGATACGAATCGCCTTTAAAGCACATGAAAAGCGGCAAAACGTCGACAATGATGCCCTTGGCCAAAAAGGGCGTATGCGTTTTTTCCTGAATATATTCAGGAAAAAACGCATACGCCCTTTTGAGCCAACCAAGCAACCTGGAAAGGCTAATCAGCGCTACAAAGAAGTCTCGCTTCCCATCGGTCAAAAGGGCCATGCTGCAAAAAGTGTCAAAACCAGAAATGCAGGACAGGCCATGGAGAAATGGCAGCCTTGCTACACTGATGGGCGGGATGTAAATTGCCAACAACCACTCTGGAGAAGTGTACGTTGTGTCCTGAAACATGGAAAAAAAACAGCTTAGGGAGCATAGGGCACGTCCACTCATGGGCGTATAAATTGGAAAAACTAAAAATCAGCAAGACACAGGCACCGGAAAGTTTAGGGCGGCTCTGTTGACAAGAACCTCCACTTCATGACACCTTAAATATCCCAGGAAAGAGAAAAATGGATAAAGAAGTTGTGGTCCTTATGTACAATGGAATATCACTCAGACATGAAATCAATGTCTCATAAGGCTAGTAGAAGCAAGATGAGTGGAGTTAGGTACGACGATTCTAAGTGAAAAAAGTCACACAGAAAAAGACACTTATCATAAGCTACCACTTATAGAGGGAATGTAAAAACCGCTACACTTGAACTGAATTACAAAACAGAACAGAGTCACACGTTTAGAAAACACACTATGGCTGCTTAACGGGAATGGTGAGGTGGGGTGATGCATAAAACAAGGGTTTCAAATTCGCTCAGATACCGTTCCATACACCCAATATGTAATAGACAAGACCTACTCCTTGCTCAGTGAACTGGACTCAACACCCCCTATTCCCCGCACAAGAATATATGTGACTAGTAAGAATCTTAAAACCTATGTATTGATATCTGTCTGGAAGTGAGTCAAGTGGGTGTAAAGCCGCATAAACACAGCCATGAAAAGCAGCTAAACCCCATTATAAAAATAAATTACTTTTAAAAACCCATAAAACAAAGACAGTGAAAGAGAGAGAAATTCTTACAAAATTCGTTCAGAGGCTGTGATGCAACCTGGATTGACCATATCAAGACCCACAGCTGGATGAGACATAAGGGTGGACACTCTTGGGGCTGAGAGGTTGGGTGAGGTTGGGTGAGCAAACGCAGACCCTTTAAAGTAATACTGCGTGGTACCCATCCCATGGGTCCCAAATCTCCAGGTTCAAGGGCATCTTCCTACATCGAAAACATGCATGAGAAACCCAGAAGATGGTACACCGTGTGATTTTGAAAGGTTTCTAAAACGCACCTCATTTCTCATCTCCTTGTGCTCGGTTTCGCCATTCCAGCTACTTTACTAGCAATCTCCCTACTTGGAGAATCAGCACCTTTAACCTCCTGTTCCCTACAGGTTGCAATTTGTCCTGAGGATGAACGGGAAGAGGGGCAACCAATGAGAGACTAGATCTAGGTGTTGGGACAGGCACAGGTCACTCTATTTTCCCAACAGGAAGAAGAATTAGCCACAGGCTCAGCCTGCCGCCCAGAAACAGAATAGGGCCTGAGGCAATCCCGCGCTTTTGCGGCCAGCTCCCAAAAAAGACAGTTGAAAAATGGAGCTCAGGGAAACTGCAATTCACAAACCCGCAGAGTTATAAATGATAACTCTCATCCACAGATATATTGAGGGAAGGCAACGAAGAGGATTTGAAAGCAAGGCAGAATTGCAGGAAACAGATTTCAGGAGGTAGATACGAATCGCCTTTAAAGCACATGAAAAGCGGCAAAACGTCCACAATGATGCCCTTGGCCAAAAAGGGCGTATGCGTTTTTTCCTGAATATATTCAGGAAAAAACGCATACGCCCTTTTGAGCCAACCAAGCAACCTGGAAAGTCTAATCAGCGCTACAAAGAAGTCTCGCTTCCCATCGGTCAAAAGGGCCATGCTGCAAAAAGTGTCAAAACCAGAAATGCAGGACAGGCCATGGAGAAATGGCAGCCTTGCTACACTGATGGGCGGGATGTAAATTGCCAACAACCACTCTGGAGAAGTGTACGTTGTGTCCTGAAACATGGAAAAAAAACAGCTTAGGGAGCATAGGGCACGTCCACTCATGGGCGTATAAATTGGAAAAACTAAAAATCAGCAAGACACAGGCACCGGAAAGTTTAGGGCGGCTCTGTTGACAAGAACCTCCACTTCATGACACCTTAAATATCCCAGGAAAGAGAAAAATGGATAAAGAAGTTGTGGTCCTTATGTACAATGGAATATCACTCAGACATGAAATCAATGTCTCATAAGGCTAGTAGAAGCAAGATGAGTGGAGTTAGGTATGACGATTCTAAGTGAAAAAAGTCACACAGAAAAAGACACTTATCATAAGCTACCACTTATAGAGGGAATGTAAAAACCGCTACACTTGAACTGAATTACAAAACAGAACAGAGTCACACGTTTAGAAAACACACTATGGCTGCTTAACGGGAATGGTGAGGTGGGGTGATGCATAAAACAAGGGTTTCAAATTCGCTCAGATACCGTTCCATACACCCAATATGTAATAGACAAGACCTACTCCTTGCTCAGTGAACTGGACTCAACACCCCCTATTCCCCGCACAAGAATATATGTGACTAGTAAGAATCTTAAAACCTATGTATTGATATCTGTCTGGAAGTGAGTCAAGTGGGTGTAAAGCCGCATAAACACAGCCATGAAAAGCAGCTAAACCCCATTATAAAAATAAATTACTTTTAAAAACCCATAAAACAAAGACAGTGAAAGAGAGAGAAATTCTTACAAAATTCGTTCAGAGGCTGTGATGCAACCTGGATTGACCATATCAAGACCCACAGCTGGATGAGACATAAGGGTGGACACTCTTGGGGCTGAGAGGTTGGGTGAGGTTGGGTGAGCAAACGCAGACCCTTTAAAGTAATACTGCGTGGTACCCATCCCATGGGTCCCAAATCTCCAGGTTCAAGGGCATCTTCCTACATCGAAAACATGCATGAGAAACCCAGAAGATGGTACACCGTGTGATTTTGAAAGGTTTCTAAAACGCACCTCATTTCTCATCTCCTTGTGCTCGGTTTCGCCATTCCAGCTACTTTACTAGCAATCTCCCTACTTGGAGAATCAGCACCTTTAACCTCCTGTTCCCTACAGGTTGCAATTTGTCCTGAGGATGAACGGGAAGAGGGGCAACCAATGAGAGACTAGATCTAGGTGTTGGGACAGGCACAGGTCACTCTATTTTCCCAACAGGAAGAAGAATTAGCCACAGGCTCAGCCTGCCGCCCAGAAACAGAATAGGGCCTGAGGCAATCCCGCGCTTTTGCGGCCAGCTCCCAAAAAAGACAGTTGAAAAATGGAGCTCAGGGAAACTGCAATTCACAAACCCGCAGAGTTATAAATGATAAATCTCATCCACAGATATATTGAGGGAAGGCAACGAAGAGGATTTGAAAGCAAGGCAGAATTGCAGGAAACAGATTTCAGGAGGTAGATACGAATCGCCTTTAAAGCACATGAAAAGCGGCAAAACGTCCACAATGATGCCCTTGGCCAAAAAGGGCGTATGCGTTTTTTCCTGAATATATTCAGGAAAAAACGCATACGCCCTTTTGAGCCAACCAAGCAACCTGGAAAGTCTAATCAGCGCTACAAAGAAGTCTCGCTTCCCATCGGTCAAAAGGGCCATGCTGCAAAAAGTGTCAAAACCAGAAATGCAGGACAGGCCATGGAGAAATGGCAGCCTTGCTACACTGATGGGCGGGATGTAAATTGCCAACAACCACTCTGGAGAAGTGTACGTTGTGTCCTGAAACATGGAAAAAAAACAGCTTAGGGAGCATAGGGCACGTCCACTCATGGGCGTATAAATTGGAAAAACTAAAAATCAGCAAGACACAGGCACCGGAAAGTTTAGGGCGGCTCTGTTGACAAGAACCTCCACTTCATGACACCTTAAATATCCCAGGAAAGAGAAAAATGGATAAAGAAGTTGTGGTCCTTATGTACAATGGAATATCACTCAGACATGAAATCAATGTCTCATAAGGCTAGTAGAAGCAAGATGAGTGGAGTTAGGTATGACGATTCTAAGTGAAAAAAGTCACACAGAAAAAGACACTTATCATAAGCTACCACTTATAGAGGGAATGTAAAAACCGCTACACTTGAACTGAATTACAAAACAGAACAGAGTCACACGTTTAGAAAACACACTATGGCTGCTTAACGGGAATGGTGAGGTGGGGTGATGCATAAAACAAGGGTTTCAAATTCGCTCAGATACCGTTCCATACACCCAATATGTAATAGACAAGACCTACTCCTTGCTCAGTGAACTGGACTCAACACCCCCTATTCCCCGCACAAGAATATATGTGACTAGTAAGAATCTTAAAACCTATGTATTGATATCTGTCTGGAAGTGAGTCAAGTGGGTGTAAAGCCGCATAAACACAGCCATGAAAAGCAGCTAAACCCCATTATAAAAATAAATTACTTTTAAAAACCCATAAAACAAAGACAGTGAAAGAGAGAGAAATTCTTACAAAATTCGTTCAGAGGCTGTGATGCAACCTGGATTGACCATATCAAGACCCACAGCTGGATGAGACATAAGGGTGGACACTCTTGGGGCTGAGAGGTTGGGTGAGGTTGGGTGAGCAAACGCAGACCCTTTAAAGTAATACTGCGTGGTACCCATCCCATGGGTCCCAAATCTCCAGGTTCAAGGGCATCTTCCTACATCGAAAACATGCATGAGAAACCCAGAAGATGGTACACCGTGTGATTTTGAAAGGTTTCTAAAACGCACCTCATTTCTCATCTCCTTGTGCTCGGTTTCGCCATTCCAGCTACTTTACTAGCAATCTCCCTACTTGGAGAATCAGCACCTTTAACCTCCTGTTCCCTACAGGTTGCAATTTGTCCTGAGGATGAACGGGAAGAGGGGCAACCAATGAGAGACTAGATCTAGGTGTTGGGACAGGCACAGGTCACTCTATTTTCCCAACAGGAAGAAGAATTAGCCACAGGCTCAGCCTGCCGCCCAGAAACAGAATAGGGCCTGAGGCAATCCCGCGCTTTTGCGGCCAGCTCCCAAAAAAGACAGTTGAAAAATGGAGCTCAGGGAAACTGCAATTCACAAACCCACAGAGTTATAAATGATAACTCTCATCCACAGATATATTGAGGGAAGGCAACGAAGAGGATTTGAAAGCAAGGCAGAATTGCAGGAAACAGATTTCAGCAGGTAGATACGAATCGCCTTTAAAGCACATGAAAAGCGGCAAAACGTCCACAATGATGCCCTTGGCCAAAAAGGGCGTATGCGTTTTTTCTTGAATATATTCAGGAAAAAACGCATACGCCCTTTTGAGCCAACCAAGCAACCTGGAAAGGCAAATCAGCGCTACAAAGAAGTCTCGCTTCCCATCGGTCAAAAGGGCCATGCTGCAAAAAGTGTCAAAACCAGAAATGCAGGACAGGCCATGGAGAAATGGCAGCCTTGCTACACTGATGGGCGGGATGTAAATTGCCAACAACCACTCTGGAGAAGTGTACGTTGTGTCCTGAAACATGGAAAAAAAACAGCTTAGGGAGCATAGGGCACGTCCACTCATGGGCGTATAAATTGGAAAAACTAAAAATCAGCAAGACACAGGCACCGGAAAGTTTAGGGCGGCTCTGTTGACAAGAACCTCCACTTCATGACACCTTAAATATCCCAGGAAAGAGAAAAATGGATAAAGAAGTTGTGGTCCTTATGTACAATGGAATATCACTCAGACATGAAATCAATGTCTCATAAGGCTAGTAGAAGCAAGATGAGTGGAGTTAGGTACGACGATTCTAAGTGAAATAAGTCACACAGAAAAAGACACTTATCATAAGCTATCACTTATAGAGGGAATGTAAAAACCGCTACACTTGAACTGAATTACAAAACAGAACAGAGTCACACGTTTAGAAAACACACTATGGCTGCTTAACGGGAATGGTGAGGTGGGGTGATGCATAAAACAAGGGTTTCAAATTCGCTCAGATACCGTTCCATACACCCAATATGTAATAGACAAGACCTACTCCTTGCTCAGTGAACTGGACTCAACACCCCCTATTCCCCGCACAAGATTATATGTGACTAGTAAGAATCTTAAAACCTATGTATTGATATCTGTCTGGAAGTGAGTCAAGTGGGTGTAAAGCCGCATAAACACAACCATGAAAAGCAGCTAAACCCCATTATGAAAATAAATTACTTTTAAAAACCCGTAAAACAAAGACAGTGAAAGAGAGAGAAATTCTTACAAAATTCGTTCAGAGGCTGTGATGCAACCTGGATTGACCATATCAAGACCCACAGCTGGATGAGACATAAGGGTGGACACTCTTGGGGCTGAGAGGTTGGGTGAGGTTGGGTGAGCAAACGCAGACCCTTTAAAGTAATACTGCGTGGTACCCATCCCATGGGTCCCAAATCTCCAGGTTCAAGGGCATCTTCCTACATCGAAAACATGCATGAGAAACCCAGAAGATGGTACACCGTGTGATTTTGAAAGGTTTCTAAAACGCACCTCATTTCTCATCTCCTTGTGCTCGGTTTCGCCATTCCAGCTACTTTACTAGCAATCTCCCTACTTGGAGAATCAGCACCTTTAACCTCCTGTTCCCTACAGGTTGCAATTTGTCCTGAGGATGAACGGGAAGAGGGGCAACCAATGAGAGACTAGATCTAGGTGTTGGGACAGGCACAGGTCACTCTATTTTCCCAACAGGAAGAAGAATTAACCACAGGCTCAGCCTGCCGCCCAGAAGCAGAATAGGGCCTGAGGCAATCCCGCGCTTTTGCGGCCAGCTCCCAAAAAAGACAGTTGAAAAATGGAGCTCATGGAAACTGCAATTCACAAACCCGCAGAGTTATAAATGATAACTCTCATCCACAGATATATTGAGGGAAGGCAACGAAGAGGATTTGAAAGCAAGGCAGAATTGCAGGAAACAGATTTCAGCAGGTAGATACGAATCGCCTTTAAAGCACATGAAAAGCGGCAAAACGTCGACAATGATGCCCTTGGCCAAAAAGGGCGTATGCGTTTTTTCCTGAATATATTCAGGAAAAACCGCATACGCCCTTTTTGGCCAACCAAGCAACCTGGAAAGGCAAATCAGCGCTACAAAGAAGTCTCGCTTCCCATCGGTGAAAAGGGCCATGCTGCAAAAAGTGTCAAAACCAGAAATGCAGGACAGGCCATGGAGAAATGGCAGCCTTGCTACACTGATGGGCGGGATGTAAATTGCCAACAGCCACTCTGGAGAAGTGTACGTTGTGTCCTGAAACATGGAAAAAAAACAGCTTAGGGAGCATAGGGCACGTCCACTCATGGGCGTATAAATTGGGAAAATTAAAAATCAGCAAGACACAGGCACCCGAAAGTTTAGGGCTGCTCTGTTGACAAGAACCTCCACTTCATGACACCTTAAATATCCCAGGAAAGAGAAAAATGGATAAAGAAGTTGTGGTCCTTATGTACAATGGAATATCACTCAGACATGAAATCAATGTCTCATAAGGCTAGTAGAAGCAAGATGAGTGGAGTTAGGTACGACGATTCTAAGTGAAATAAGTCACACAGAAAAAGACACTTATCATAAGCTATCACTTATAGAGGGAATGTAAAAACCGCTACACTTGAACTGAATTACAAAACAGAACAGAGTCACACGTTTAGAAAACAAACTATGGCTGCTTAACGGGAATGGTGAGGTGGGGTGATGCATAAAACAAGGGTTTCAAATTCGCTCAGATACCGTTCCATACACCCAATATGTAATAGACAAGACCTACTCCTTGCTCAGTGAACTGGACTCAACACCCCCTATTCCCCGCACAAGAATATATGTCACTAGTAAGAATCTTAAAACCTATGTATTGATATCTGTCTGGAAGTGAGTCAAGTGGGTGTAAAGCCGCATAAACACAGCCATGAAAAGCAGCTAAACCCCATTATAAAAATAAATTACTTTTAAAAACCCATAAAACAAAGACAGTGAAAGAGAGAGAAATTCTTACAAAATTCGTTCAGAGGCTGTGATGCAACCTGGATTGACCATATCAAGACCCACAGCTGGATGAGACATAAGGGTGGACACTCTTGGGGCTGAGAGGTTGGGTGAGGTTGGGTGAGCAAACGCAGACCCTTTAAAGTAATACTGCGTGGTACCCATCCCATGGGTCCCAAATCTCCAGGTTCAAGGGCATCTTCCTACATCGAAAACATGCATGAGAAACCCAGAAGATGGTACACCGTGTGATTTTGAAAGGTTTCTAAAACGCACCTCATTTCTCATCTCCTTGTGCTCGGTTTCGCCATTCCAGCTACTTTACTAGCAATCTCCCTACTTGGAGAATCAGCACCTTTAACCTCCTGTTCCCTACAGGTTGCAATTTGTCCTGAGGATGAACGGGAAGAGGGGCAACCAATGAGAGACTAGATCTAGGTGTTGGGACAGGCACAGGTCACTCTATTTTCCCAACAGGAAGAAGAATTAACCACAGGCTCAGCCTGCCGCCCAGAAACAGAATAGGGCCTGAGGCAATCCCGCGCTTTTGCGGCCAGCTCCCAAAAAAGACAGTTGAAAAATGGAGCTCAGGGAAACTGCAATTCACAAACCCGCAGAGTTATAAATGATAACTCTCATCCACAGATATATTGAGGGAAGGCAACGAAGAGGATTTGAAAGCAAGGCAGAATTGCAGGAAACAGATTTCAGGAGGTAGATACGAATCGCCTTTAAAGCACATGAAAAGCGGCAAAACGTCCACAATGATGCCCTTGGCCAAAAAGGGCGTATGCGTTTTTTCCTGAATATATTCAGGAAAAAACGCATACGCCCTTTTGAGCCAACCAAGCAACCTGGAAAGGCAAATCAGCGCTACAAAGAAGTCTCGCTTCCCATCGGTCAAAAGGGCCATGCTGCAAAAAGTGTCAAAACCAGAAATGCAGGACAGGCCATGGAGAAATGGCAGCCTTGCTACACTGATGGGCGGGATGTAAATTGCCAACAACCACTCTGGAGAAGTGTACGTTGTGTCCTGAAACATGGAAAAAAAACAGCTTAGGGAGCATAGGGCACGTCCACTCATGGGCGTATAAATTGGAAAAACTAAAAATCAGCAAGACACAGGCACCGGAAAGTTTAGGGCGGCTCTGTTGACAAGAACCTCCACTTCATGACACCTTAAATATCCCAGGAAAGAGAAAAATCGATAAAGAAGTTGTGGTCCTTATGTACAATGGAATATCACTCAGACATGAAATCAATGTCTCATAAGGCTAGTAGAAGCAAGATGAGTGGAGTTAGGTACGACGATTCTAAGTGAAAAAAGTCACACAGAAAAAGACACTTATCATAAGCTACCACTTATATAGGGAATGTAAAAACCGCTACACTTGAACTGAATTACAAAACAGAACAGAGTCACACGTTTAGAAAACACACTATGGCTGCTTAACGGGAATGGTGAGGTGGGGTGATGCATAAAACAAGGGTTTCAAATTCGCTCAGATACCGTTCCATACACCCAATATGTAATAGACAAGACCTACTCCTTGCACAGTGAACTGGACTCAACACCCCCTATTCCCCGCACAAGAATATATGTGACTAGTAAGAATCTTAAAACCTATGTATTGATATCTGTCTGGAAGTGAGTCAAGTGGGTGTAAAGCCGCATAAACACAGCCATGAAAAGCAGCTAAACCCCATTATAAAAATAAATTACTTTTAAAAACCCATAAAACAAAGACAGTGAAAGAGAGAGAAATTCTTACAAAATTCGTTCAGAGGCTGTGATGCAACCTGGATTGACCATATCAAGACCCACAGCTGGATGAGACATAAGGGTGGACACTCTTGGGGCTGAGAGGTTGGGTGAGGTTGGGTGAGCAAACGCAGACCCTTTAAAGTAATACTGCGTGGTACCCATCCCATGGGTCCCAAATCTCCAGGTTCAAGGGCATCTTCCTACATCGAAAACATGCATGAGAAACCAAGAAGATGGTACACCGTGTGATTTTGAAAGGTTTCTAAAACGCACCTCATTTCTCATCTCCTTGTGCTCGGTTTCGCCATTCCAGCTACTTTACTAGCAATCTCCCTACTTGGAGAATCAGCACCTTTAACCTCCTGTTCCCTACAGGTTGCAATTTGTCCTGAGGATGAACGGGAAGAGGGGCAACCAATGAGAGACTAGATCTAGGTGTTGGGACAGGCACAGATCACTCTATTTTCCCAACAGGAAGAAGAATTAGCCACAGGCTCAGCCTGCCTCCCAGAAACAGAATAGGGCCTGAGGCAATCCCGCGCTTTTGCGGCCAGCTCCCAAAAAAGACAGTTGAAAAATGGAGCTCAGGGAAACTGCAATTCACAAACCCGCAGAGTTATAAATGATAACTCTCATCCACAGATATATTGAGGGAAGGCAACGAAGAGGATTTGAAAGCAAGGCAGAATTGCAGGAAACAGATTTCAGCAGGTAGATACGAATCACCTTTAAAGCACATGAAAAGCGGCAAAACGTCCACAATGATGCCCTTGGCCAAAAAGGGCGTATGCGTTTTTTCCTGAATATATTCAGGAAAAAACGCATACGCCCTTTTGAGCCAACCAAGCAACCTGGAAAGGCAAATCAGCGCTACAAAGAAGTCTCGCTTCCCATCGGTCAAAAGGGCCATGCTGCAAAAAGTGTCAAAACCAGAAATGCAGGACAGGCCATGGAGAAATGGCAGCCTTGCTACACTGAAGGGCGGGATGTAAATTGCCAACAACCACTCTGGAGAAGTGTACGTTGTGTCCTGAAACATGGAAAAAAAACAGCTTAGGGAGCATAGGGCACGTCCACTCATGGGCGTATAAATTGGAAAAACTAAAAATCAGCAAGACACAGGCACCGGAAAGTTTAGGGCGGCTCTGTTGACAAGAACCTGCACTTCATGACACCTTAAATATCCCAGGAAAGAGAAAAATGGATAAAGAAGTTGTGGTCCTTATGTACAATGGAATATCACTCAGACATGAAATCAATGTCTCATAAGGCTAGTAGAAGCAAGATGAGTGGAGTTAGGTACGACGATTCTAAGTGAAAAAAGTCACACAGAAAAAGACACTTATCATAAGCTACCACTTATAGAGGGAATGTAAAAACCGCTACACTTGAACTGAATTACAAAACAGAACAGAGTCACACGTTTAGAAAACACACTATGGCTGCTTAACGGGAATGGTGAGGTGGGGTGATGCATAAAACAAGGGTTTCAAATTCGCTCAGATACCGTTCCATACACCCAATATGTAATAGACAAGACCTACTCCTTGCTCAGTGAACTGGACTCAACACCCCCTATTCCCCGCACAAGAATATATGTGAGTAGTAAGAATCTTAAAACCTATGTATTGATATCTGTCTGGAAGTGAGTCAAGTGGGTGTAAAGCTGCATAAACACAACCATGAAAAGCAGCTAAACCCCATTATGAAAATAAATTACTTTTAAAAACCCGTAAAACAAAGACAGTGAAAGAGAGAGAAATTCTTACAAAATTCGTTCAGAGGCTGTGATGCAACCTGGATTGACCATATCAAGACCCACAGCTGGATGAGACATAAGGGTGGACACTCTTGGGGCTGAGAGGTTGGGTGAGGTTGGGTGAGCAAACGCAGACCCTTTAAAGTAATACTGCGTGGTACCCATCCCATGGGTCCCAAATCTCCAGGTTCAAGGGCATCTTCCTACATCGAAAACATGCATGAGAAACCCAGAAGATGGTACACCGTGTGATTTTGAAAGGTTTCTAAAACGCACCTCATTTCTCATCTCCTTGTGCTCGGTTTCGCCATTCCAGCTAATTTACTAGCAATCTCCCTACTTGGAGAATCAGCACCTTTAACCTCCTGTTCCCTACAGGTTGCAATTTGTCCTGAGGATGAACGGGAAGAGGGGCAACCAATGAGAGACTAGATCTAGGTGTTGGGACAGGCACAGGTCACTCTATTTTCCCAACAGGAAGAAGAATTAACCACAGGCTCAGCCTGCCGCCCAGAAGCAGAATAGGGCCTGAGGCAATCCCGCGCTTTTGCGGCCAGCTCCCAAAAAAGACAGTTGAAAAATGGAGCTCAGGGAAACTGCAATTCACAAACCCGCAGAGTTATAAATGATAACTCTCATCCACAGATATATTGAGGGAAGGCAACGAAGAGGATTTGAAAGCAAGGCAGAATTGCAGGAAACAGATTTCAGCAGGTAGATACGAATCGCCTTTAAAGCACATGAAAAGCGGCAAAACGTCGACAATGATGCCCTTGGCCAAAAAGGGCGTATGCGTTTTTTCCTGAATATATTCAGGAAAAACCGCATACGCCCTTTTTGGCCAACCAAGCAACCTGGAAAGGCAAATCAGCGCTACAAAGAAGTCTCGCTTCCCATCGGTGAAAAGGGCCATGCTGCAAAAAGTGTCAAAACCAGAAATGCAGGACAGGCCATGGAGAAATGGCAGCCTTGCTACACTGATGGGCGGGATGTAAATTGCCAACAGCCACTCTGGAGAAGTGTACGTTGTGTCCTGAAACATGGAAAAAAAACAGCTTAGGGAGCATAGGGCACGTCCACTCATGGGCGTATAAATTGGAAAAACTAAAAATCAGCAAGACACAGGCACCGGAAAGTTTAGGGCTGCTCTGTTGACAAGAACCTCCACTTCATGACACCTTAAATATCCCAGGAAAGAGAAAAATGGATAAAGAAGTTGTGGTCCTTATGTACAATGGAATATCACTCAGACATGAAATCAATGTCTCATAAGTCTAGTAGAAGCAAGATGAGTGGAGTTAGGTACGACGATTCTAAGTGAAATAAGTCACACAGAAAAAGACACTTATCATAAGCTATCACTTATAGAGGGAATGTAAAAACCGCTACACTTGAACTGAATTACAAAACAGAACAGAGTCACACGTTTAGAAAACACACTATGGCTGCTTAACGGGAATGGTGAGGTGGGGTGATGCATAAAACAAGGGTTTCAAATTCGCTCAGATACCGTTCCATACACCCAATATGTAATAGACAAGACCTACTCCTTGCTCAGTGAACTGGACTCAACACCCCCTATTCACCACACAAGAATATATGTGACTAGTAAGAATCTTAAAACCTATGTATTGATATCTCTCTGGAAGTGAGTCAAGTGGGTGTAAAGCCGCATAAACACAGCCATGAAAAGCAGCTAAACCCCATTATAAAAATAAATTACTTTTAAAAACCCATAAAACAAAGACAGTGAAAGAGAGAGAAATTCTTTCAAAATTCGTTCAGAGGCTGTGATGCAACCTGGATTGACCATATCTAGACCCACAGCTGGATGAGACATAAGGGTGGACACTCTTGGGGCTGAGAGGTTGAGTGAGGTTGGGTGAGCAAACGCAGACCCTTTAAAGTAATACTGCGTGGTACCCATCCCATAGGTCCCAAATCTCCAGGTTCAAGGGCATCTTCCTACATCGAAAACATGCATGAGAAACCCAGAAGATGGTACACCGTGTGATTTTGAAAGGTTTCTAAAACGCACCTCATTTCTCATCTCCTTGTGCTCGGTTTCGCCATTCCAGCTACTTTACTAGCAATCTCCCTACTTGGAGAATCAGCACCTTTAACCTCCTGTTCCCTACAGGTTGCAATTTGTCCTGAGGATGAACGGGAAGAGGGGCAACCAATGAGAGACTAGATCTAGGTGTTGGGACAGGCACAGGTCACTCTATTTTCCCAACAGGAAGAAGAATTAACCACAGGCTCAGCCTGCCACCCAGAAGCAGAATAGGGCCTGAGGCAATCCCGCGCTTTTGCGGCCAGCTCCCACAAAAGACAGTTGAAAAATGGAGCTCAGGGAAACTGCAATTCACAAACCCGCAGAGTTATAAATGATAACTCTCATCCACAGATATATTGAGGGAAGGCAACGAAGAGGATTTGAAAGCAAGGCAGAATTGCAGGAAACAGATTTCAGCAGGTAGATACGAATCGCCTTTAAAGCACATGAAAAGCGGCAAAACGTCGACAATGATGCCCTTGGCCAAAAAGGGCGTATGCGTTTTTTCCTGAATATATTCAGGAAAAAACGCATACGCCCTTTTTGGCCAACCAAGCAACCTGGAAAGGCAAATCAGCGCTACAAAGAAGTCTCGCTTCCCATCGGTGAAAAGGGCCATGCTGCAAAAAGTGTCAAAACCAGAAATGCAGGACAGGCCATAGAGAAATGGCAGCCTTGCTACCCTGATGGGCGGGATGTGAATTGCCAACAGCCACTCTGGAGAAGTGTACGTTGTGTCCTGAAACATGGAAAAAAAAACAGCTTAGGGAGCATAGGGCACGTCCACTCATGGGCGTATAAATTGGAAAAACTAAAAATCAGCAAGACACAGGCACCGGAAAGTTTAGGGCTGCTCTGTTGACAAGAACCTCCACTTCATGACACCTTAAATATCCCAGGAAAGAGAAAAATGGATAAAGAAGTTGTGGTCCTTATGTACAATGGAATATCACTCAGACATGAAATCAATGTCTCATAAGGCTAGTAGAAGCAAGATGAGTGGAGTTAGGTACGACGATTCTAAGTGAAATAAGTCACACAGAAAAAGACACTTATCATAAGCTATCACTTATAGAGGGAATGTAAAAACCGCTACACTTGAACTGAATTACAAAACGGAACAGAGTCACACGTTTAGAAAACACACTATGGCTGCTTAACGGGAATGGTGAGGTGGGGTGATGCATAAAACAAGGGTTTCAAATTCGCTCAGATACCGTTCCATACACCCAATATGTAATAGACAAGACCTACTCCTTGCTCAGTGAACTGGACTCAACACCCCCTATTCACCACACAAGAATATATGTGACTAGTAAGAATCTTAAAACCTATGTATTGATATCTCTCTGGAAGTGAGTCAAGTGGGTGTAAAGCCGCATAAACACAGCCATGAAAAGCAGCTAAACCCCATTATAAAAATAAATTACTTTTAAAAACCCATAAAACAAAGACAGTGAAAGAGAGAGAAATTCTTACAAAATTCGTTCAGAGGCTGTGATGCAACCTGGATTGACCATATCTAGACCCACACCTGGATGAGACATAAGGGTGGACACTCTTGGGGCTGAGAGGTTGGGTGAGGTTGGGTGAGCAAACGCAGACCCTTTAAAGTAATACTGCGTGGTACCCATCCCATGGGTCCCAAATCTCCAGGTTCAAGGGCATCTTCCTACATCGAAAACATGCATGAGAAACCCAGAAGATGGTACACCGTGTGATTTTGAAAGGTTTCTAAAACGCACCTCATTTCTCATCTACTTGTGCTCGGTTTCGCCATTCCAGCTACTTTACTAGCAATCTCCCTACTTGGAGAATCAGAACCTTTAACCTCCTGTTCCCTACAGGTTGCAATTTGTCCTGAGGATGAACGGGAAGAGGGGCAAGCAATGAGAGACTAGATCTAGGTGTTGGGACAGGCACAGGTCACTCTATTTTCCCAACAGGAAGAAGAATTAACCACAGGCTCAGCCTGCCGCCAAGAAGCAGAATAGGGCCTGAGGCAATCCCGCGCTTTTGCGGCCAGCTCCCAAAAAACACAGTTGAAAAATGGAGCTCAGGGAAACTGCAATTCACAAACCCGCAGAGTTATAAATGATAACTCTCATCCACAGATATATTGAGGGAAGGCAACGAAGAGGATTTGAAAGCAAGGCAGAATTGCAGGAAACAGATTTCAGCAGGTAGATACGAATCGCCTTTAAAGCACATGAAAAGCGGCAAAACGTCGACAATGATGCCCTTGGCCAAAAAGGGCGTATGCGTTTTTTCCTGAATATATTCAGGAAAAAACGCATACGCCCTTTTTGGCCAACCAAGCAACCTGGAAAGGCAAATCAGCGCTACAAAGAAGTCTCGCTTCCCATCGGTGAAAAGGGCCATGCTGCAAAAAGTGTCAAAACCAGAAATGCAGGACAGGCCATGGAGAAATGGCAGCCTTGCTACACTGATGGGCGGGATGTAAATTGCCAACAGCCACTCTGGAGAAGTGTACGTTGTGTCCTGAAACATGGAAAAAAAACAGCTTAGGGAGCATAGGGCACGTCCACTCATGGGCGTATAAATTGGAAAAACTAAAAATCAGCAAGACACAGGCACTGGAAAGTTTAGGGCTGCTCTGTTGACAAGAACCTCCACTTCATGACACCTTAAATATCCCAGGAAAGAGAAAAATGGATAAAGAAGTTGTGGTCCTTATGTACAATGGAATATCCCTCAGACATGAAATCAATGTCTCATAAGGCTAGTAGAAGCAAGATGAGTGGAGTTAGGTACGACGATTCTAAGTGAAAAAAGTCACACAGAAAAAGACACTTATCATAAGCTACCACTTATATAGGGAATGTAAAAACCGCTACACTTGAACTGAATTACAAAACAGAACAGAGTCACACGTTTAGAAAACACACTATGGCTGCTTAACGGGAATGGTGAGGTGGGGTGATGCATAAAACAAGGGTTTCAAATTCGCTCAGATACCGTTCCATACACCCAATATGTAATAGACAAGACCTACTCCTTGCACAGTGAACTGGACTCAACACCCCCTATTCCCCGCACAAGAATATATGTGACTAGTAAGAATCTTAAAACCTATGTATTGATATCTGTCTGGAAGTGAGTCAAGTGGGTGTAAAGCCGCATAAACACAGCCATGAAAAGCAGCTAAACCCCATTATAAAAATAAATTACTTTTAAAAACCCATAAAACAAAGACAGTGAAAGAGAGAGAAATTCTTACAAAATTCGTTCAGAGGCTGTGATGCAACCTGGATTGACCATATCAAGACCCACAGCTGGATGAGACATAAGGGTGGACACTCTTGGGGCTGAGAGGTTGGGTGAGGTTGGGTGAGCAAACGCAGACCCTTTAAAGTAATACTGCGTGGTACCCATCCCATGGGTCCCAAATCTCCAGGTTCAAGGGCATCTTCCTACATCGAAAACATGCATGAGAAACCCAGAAGATGGTACACCGTGTGATTTTGAAAGGTTTCTAAAACGCACCTCATTTCTCATCTCCTTGTGCTCGGTTTCGCCATTCCAGCTACTTTACTAGCAATCTCCCTACTTGGAGAATCAGCACCTTTAACCTCCTGTTCCCTACAGGTTGCAATTTGTCCTGAGGATGAACGGGAAGAGGGGCAACCAATGAGAGACTAGATCTAGGTGTTGGGACAGGCACAGGTCACTCTATTTTCCCAACAGGAAGAAGAATTAGCCACAGGCTCAGCCTGCCGCCCAAAAACAGAATAGGGCCTGAGGCAATCCCGCGCTTTTGCGGCCAGCTCCCAAAAAAGACAGTTGAAAAATGGAGCTCAGGGAAACTGCAATTCACAAACCCGCAGAGTTATAAATGATAACTCTCATCCACAGATATATTGAGGGAAGGCAACGAAGAGGATTTGAAAGCAAGGCAGAATTGCAGGAAACAGATTTCAGCAGGTAGATACGAATCACCTTTAAAGCACATGAAAAGCGGCAAAACGTCCACAATGATGCCCTTGGCCAAAAAGGGCGTATGCGTTTTTTCCTGAATATATTCAGGAAAAAACGCATACGCCCTTTTGAGCCAACCAAGCAACCTGGAAAGGCAAATCAGCGCTACAAAGAAGTCTCGCTTCCCATCGGTCAAAAGGGCCATGCTGCAAAAAGTGTCAAAACCAGAAATGCAGGACAGGCCATGGAGAAATGGCAGCCTTGCTACACTGAAGGGCGGGATGTAAATTGCCAACAACCACTCTGGAGAAGTGTACGTTGTGTCCTGAAACATGGAAAAAAAACAGCTTAGGGAGCATAGGGCACGTCCACTCATGGGCGTATAAATTGGAAAAACTAAAAATCAGCAAGACACAGGCACCGGAAAGTTTAGGGCGGCTCTGTTGACAAGAACCTCCACTTCATGACACCTTAAATATCCCAGGAAAGAGAAAAATGGATAAAGAAGTTGTGGTCCTTATGTACAATGGAATATCACTCAGACATGAAATCAATGTCTCATAAGGCTAGTAGAAGCAAGATGAGTGGAGTTAGGTACGACGATTCTAAGTGAAAAAAGTCACACAGAAAAAGACACTTATCATAAGCTACCACTTATAGAGGGAATGTAAAAACCGCTACACTTGAACTGAATTACAAAACAGAACAGAGTCACACGTTTAGAAAACACACTATGGCTGCTTAACGGGAATGGTGAGGTGGGGTGATGCATAAAACAAGGGTTTCAAATTCGCTCAGATACCGTTCCATACACCCAATATGTAATAGACAAGACCTACTCCTTGCTCAGTGAACTGGACTCAACACCCCCTATTCCCCGCACAAGAATATATGTGAGTAGTAAGAATCTTAAAACCTATGTATTGATATCTGTCTGGAAGTGAGTCAAGTGGGTGTAAAGCTGCATAAACACAACCATGAAAAGCAGCTAAACCCCATTATGAAAATAAATTACTTTTAAAAACCCGTAAAACAAAGACAGTGAAAGAGAGAGAAATTCTTACAAAATTCGTTCAGAGGCTGTGATGCAACCTGGATTGACCATATCAAGACCCACAGCTGGATGAGACATAAGGGTGGACACTCTTGGGGCTGAGAGGTTGGGTGAGGTTGGGTGAGCAAACGCAGACCCTTTAAAGTAATACTGCGTGGTACCCATCCCATGGGTCCCAAATCTCCAGGTTCAAGGGCATCTTCCTACATCGAAAACATGCATGAGAAACCCAGAAGATGGTACACCGTGTGATTTTGAAAGGTTTCTAAAACGCACCTCATTTCTCATCTCCTTGTGCTCGGTTTCGCCATTCCAGCTAATTTACTAGCAATCTCCCTACTTGGAGAATCAGCACCTTTAACCTCCTGTTCCCTACAGGTTGCAATTTGTCCTGAGGATGAACGGGAAGAGGGGCAACCAATGAGAGACTAGATCTAGGTGTTGGGACAGGCACAGGTCACTCTATTTTCCCAACAGGAAGAAGAATTAACCACAGGCTCAGCCTGCCGCCCAGAAGCAGAATAGGGCCTGAGGCAATCCCGCGCTTTTGCGGCCAGCTCCCAAAAAAGACAGTTGAAAAATGGAGCTCAGGGAAACTGCAATTCACAAACCCGCAGAGTTATAAATGATAACTCTCATCCACAGATATATTGAGGGAAGGCAACGAAGAGGATTTGAAAGCAAGGCAGAATTGCAGGAAACAGATTTCAGCAGGTAGATACGAATCGCCTTTAAAGCACATGAAAAGCGGCAAAACGTCGACAATGATGCCCTTGGCCAAAAAGGGCGTATGCGTTTTTTCCTGAATATATTCAGGAAAAACCGCATACGCCCTTTTTGGCCAACCAAGCAACCTGGAAAGGCAAATCAGCGCTACAAAGAAGTCTCGCTTCCCATCGGTGAAAAGGGCCATGCTGCAAAAAGTGTCAAAACCAGAAATGCAGGACAGGCCATGGAGAAATGGCAGCCTTGCTACACTGATGGGCGGGATGTAAATTGCCAACAGCCACTCTGGAGAAGTGTACGTTGTGTCCTGAAACATGAAAAAAAAACAGCTTAGGGAGCATAGGGCACGTCCACTCATGGGCGTATAAATTGGAAAAACTAAAAATCAGCAAGACACAGGCACCGGAAAGTTTAGGGCTGCTCTGTTGACAAGAACCTCCACTTCATGACACCTTAAATATCCCAGGAAAGAGAAAAATGGATAAAGAAGTTGTGGTCCTTATGTACAATGGAATATCACTCAGACATGAAATCAATGTCTCATAAGTCTAGTAGAAGCAAGATGAGTGGAGTTAGGTACGACGATTCTAAGTGAAATAAGTCACACAGAAAAAGACACTTATCATAAGCTATCACTTATAGAGGGAATGTAAAAACCGCTACACTTGAACTGAATTACAAAACAGAACAGAGTCACACGTTTAGAAAACACACTATGGCTGCTTAACGGGAATGGTGAGGTGGGGTGATGCATAAAACAAGGGTTTCAAATTCGCTCAGATACCGTTCCATACACCCAATATGTAATAGACAAGACCTACTCCTTGCTCAGTGAACTGGACTCAACACCCCCTATTCACCACACAAGAATATATGTGACTAGTAAGAATCTTAAAACCTATGTATTGATATCTCTCTGGAAGTGAGTCAAGTGGGTGTAAAGCCGCATAAACACAGCCATGAAAAACAGCTAAACCCCATTATAAAAATAAATTACTTTTAAAAACCCATTAAACAAAGACAGTGAAAGAGAGAGAAATTCTTTCAAAATTCGTTCAGAGGCTGTGATGCAACCTGGATTGACCATATCTAGACCCACAGCTGGATGAGACATAAGGGTGGACACTCTTGGGGCTGAGAGGTTGAGTGAGGTTGGGTGAGCAAACGCAGACCCTTTAAAGTAATACTGCGTGGTACCCATCCCATAGGTCCCAAATCTCCAGGTTCAAGGGCATCTTCCTACATCGAAAACATGCATGAGAAACCCAGAAGATGGTACACCGTGTGATTTTGAAAGGTTTCTAAAACGCACCTCATTTCTCATCTCCTTGTGCTCGGTTTCGCCATTCCAGCTACTTTACTAGCAATCTCCCTACTTGGAGAATCAGCACCTTTAACCTCCTGTTCCCTACAGGTTGCAATTTGTCCTGAGGATGAACGGGAAGAGGGGCAACCAATGAGAGACTAGATCTAGGTGTTGGGACAGGCACAGGTCACTCTATTTTCCCAACAGGAAGAAGAATTAACCACAGGCTCAGCCTGCCACCCAGAAGCAGAATAGGGCCTGAGGCAATCCCGCGCTTTTGCGGCCAGCTCCCACAAAAGACAGTTGAAAAATGGAGCTCAGGGAAACTGCAATTCACAAACCCGCAGAGTTATAAGTGATAACTCTCATCCACAGATATATTGAGGGAAGGCAACGAAGAGGATTTGAAAGCAAGGCAGAATTGCAGGAAACAGATTTCAGCAGGTAGATACGAATCGCCTTTAAAGCACATGAAAAGCGGCAAAACGTCGACAATGATGCCCTTGGCCAAAAAGGGCGTATGCGTTTTTTCCTGAATATATTCAGGAAAAAACGCATACGCCCTTTTTGGCCAACCAAGCAACCTGGAAAGGCAAATCAGCGCTACAAAGAAGTCTCGCTTCCCATCGGTGAAAAGGGCCATGCTGCAAAAAGTGTCAAAACCAGAAATGCAGGACAGGCCATAGAGAAATGGCAGCCTTGCTACCCTGATGGGCGGGATGTAAATTGCCAACAGCCACTCTGGAGAAGTGTACGTTGTGTCCTGAAACATGGAAAAAAAAACAGCTTAGGGAGCATAGGGCACGTCCACTCATGGGCGTATAAATTGGAAAAACTAAAAATCAGCAAGACACAGGCACCGGAAAGTTTAGGGCTGCTCTGTTGACAAGAACCTCCACTTCATGACACCTTAAATATCCCAGGAAAGAGAAAAATGGATAAAGAAGTTGTGGTCCTTATGTACAATGGAATATCACTCAGACATGAAATCAATGTCTCATAAGGCTAGTAGAAGCAAGATGAGTGGAGTTAGGTACGACGATTCTAAGTGAAATAAGTCACACAGAAAAAGACACTTATCATAAGCTATCACTTATAGAGGGAATGTAAAAACCGCTACACTTGAACTGAATTACAAAACGGAACAGAGTCACACGTTTAGAAAACACACTATGGCTGCTTAACGGGAATGGTGAGGTGGGGTGATGCATAAAACAAGGGTTTCAAATTCGCTCAGATACCGTTCCATACACCCAATATGTAATAGACAAGACCTACTCCTTGCTCAGTGAACTGGACTCAACACCCCCTATTCACCACACAAGAATATATGTGACTAGTAAGAATCTTAAAACCTATGTATTGATATCTCTCTGGAAGTGAGTCAAGTGGGTGTAAAGCCGCATAAACACAGCCATGAAAAGCAGCTAAACCCCATTATAAAAATAAATTACTTTTAAAAACCCATAAAACAAAGACAGTGAAAGAGAGAGAAATTCTTACAAAATTCGTTCAGAGGCTGTGATGCAACCTGGATTGACCATATCTAGACCCACACCTGGATGAGACATAAGGGTGGACACTCTTGGGGCTGAGAGGTTGGGTGAGGTTGGGTGAGCAAACGCAGACCCTTTAAAGTAATACTGCGTGGTACCCATCCCATGGGTCCCAAATCTCCAGGTTCAAGGGCATCTTCCTACATCGAAAACATGCATGAGAAACCCAGAAGATGGTACACCGTGTGATTTTGAAAGGTTTCTAAAACGCACCTCATTTCTCATCTCCTTGTGCTCGGTTTCGCCATTCCAGCTACTTTACTAGCAATCTCCCTACTTGGAGAATCAGAACCTTTAACCTCCTGTTCCCTACAGGTTGCAATTTGTCCTGAGGATGAACGGGAAGAGGGGCAAGCAATGAGAGACTAGATCTAGGTGTTGGGACAGGCACAGGTCACTCTATTTTCCCAACAGGAAGAAGAATTAACCACAGGCTCAGCCTGCCGCCCAGAAGCAGAATAGGGCCTGAGGCAATCCCGCGCTTTTGCGGCCAGCTCCCAAAAAACACAGTTGAAAAATGGAGCTCAGGGAAACTGCAATTCACAAACCCGCAGAGTTATAAATGATAACTCTCATCCACAGATATATTGAGGGAAGGCAACGAAGAGGATTTGAAAGCAAGGCAGAATTGCAGGAAACAGATTTCAGCAGGTAGATACGAATCGCCTTTAAAGCACATGAAAAGCGGCAAAACGTCGACAATGATGCCCTTGGCCAAAAAGGGCGTATGCGTTTTTTCCTGAATATATTCAGGAAAAAACGCATACGCCCTTTTTGGCCAACCAAGCAACCTGGAAAGGCAAATCAGCGCTACAAAGAAGTCTCGCTTCCCATCGGTGAAAAGGGCCATGCTGCAAAAAGTGTCAAAACCAGAAATGCAGGACAGGCCATGGAGAAATGGCAGCCTTGCTACACTGATGGGCGGGATGTAAATTGCCAACAGCCACTCTGGAGAAGTGTACGTTGTGTCCTGAAACATGGAAAAAAAACAGCTTAGGGAGCATAGGGCACGTCCACTCATGGGCGTATAAATTGGAAAAACTAAAAATCAGCAAGACACAGGCACCGGAAAGTTTAGGGCTGCTCTGTTGACAAGAACCTCCACTTCATGACACCTTAAATATCCCAGGAAAGAGAAAAATGGATAAAGAAGTTGTGGTCCTTATGTACAATGGAATATCACTCAGACATGAAATCAATGTCTCATAAGGCTAGTAGAAGCAAGATGAGTGGAGTTAGGTATGACGATTCTAAGTGAAATAAGTCACACAGAAAATGACACTTATCATAAGCTATCACTTATAGAGGGAATGTAAAAACCGCTACACTTGAACTGAATTACAAAACAGAACAGAGTCACACGTTTAGAAAACACACTATGGCTGCTTAACGGGAATGGTGAGGTGGGGTGATGCATAAAACAAGGGTTTCAAATTCGCTCAGATACCGTTCCATACACCCAATATGTAATAGACAAGACCTACTCCATGCTCAGTGAACTGGACTCAACACCCCCTATTCACCACACAAGAATATATGTGACTAGTAAGAATCTTAAAACCTATGTATTGATATCTCTCTGGAAGTGAGTCAAGTGGGTGTAAAGCCGCATAAACACAGCCATGAAAAGCAGCTAAACCCCATTATAAAAATAAATTTCTTTTAAAAACCCATAAAACAAAGACAGTGAAAGAGAGAGAAATTCTTACAAAATTCGTTCAGAGGCTGTGATGCAACCTGGATTGACCATATCCAGACCAACACCTGGATGAGACATAAGGGTGGACACTCTTGGGGCTGAGAGGTTGGGTGAGGTTGGGTGAGCAAACGCAGACCCTTTAAAGTAATACTGCGTGGTACCCATCCCATGGGTCCCAAATCTCCAGGTTCAAGGGCATCTTCCTACATCGAAAACATGCATGAGAAACCCAGAAGATGGTACACCGTGTGATTTTGAAAGGTTTCTAAAACGCACCTCATTTCTCATCTCCTTGTGCTCGGTTTCGCCATTCCAGCTACTTTACTAGCAATCTCCCTACTTGGAGAATCAGCACCTTTAACCTCCTGTTCCCTACAGGTTGCAATTTGTCCTGAGGATGAACGGGAAGAGGGGCAACCAATGAGAGACTAGATCTAGGTGTTGGGACAGGCACAGGTCACTCTATTTTCCCAACAGGAAGAAGAATTAACCACAGGCTCAGCCTGCCGCCCAGAAGCAGAATAGGGCCTGA
This sequence comes from Eschrichtius robustus, assembly GCF_028021215.1. Taxonomy (NCBI): domain Eukaryota; kingdom Metazoa; phylum Chordata; class Mammalia; order Artiodactyla; family Eschrichtiidae; genus Eschrichtius; species Eschrichtius robustus. Next base: position 386,848 of record NW_027175214.1, read on the forward strand.
GGCAATCCGGCGCTTTTGCGGCCAGCTCCCAAAAAAGACAGTTGAAAAATGGAGCTCAGGGAAACTGCAATTCACAAACCCGCAGAGTTATAAATGATAACTCTCATCCACAGATATATTGAGGGAAGGCAACGAAGAGGATTTGAAAGCAAGGCAGAATTGCAGGAAACAGATTTCAGGAGGTAGATACGAATCGCCTTTAAAGCACATGAAAAGCGGCAAAACGTCGACAATGATGCCCTTGGCCAAAAAGGGCGTATGCGTTTTTTCCTGAATATATTCAGGAAAAAACGCATACGCCCTTTTTGGCCAACCAAGCAACCTGGAAAGGCAAATCAGCGCTACAAAGAAGTCTCGCTTCCCATCGGTCAAAAGGGCCATACTGCAAAAAGTGTCAAAACCAGAAATGCAGGACAGGCCATGGAGAAATGGCAGCCTTGCTACACTGATGGGCGGGATGTAAATTGCCAACAGCCACTCTGGAGAAGTGTACGTTGTGTCCTGAAACATGGAAAAAAAACAGCTTAGGGAGCATAGGGCACGTCCACTCATGGGCGTATAAATTGGAAAAACTAAAAATCAGCAAGACACAGGCACCGGAAAGTTTAGGGCTGCTCTGTTGACAAGAACCTCCACTTCATGACACCTTAAATATCCCAGGAAAGAGAAAAATGGATAAAGAATTTGTGGTCCTTATGTACAATGGAATATCACTCAGACATGAAATCAATGTCTCATAAGGCTAGTAGAAGCAAGATGAGTGGAGTTAGGTACGACGATTCTAAGTGAAATAAGTCACACAGAGAAAGACACTTATCATAAGCTATCACTTATAGAGGGAATGTAAAAACCGCTACACATGAACTGAATTACAAAACAGAACAGAGTCACACGTTTAGAAAACAAACTATGGCTGCTTAACGGGAATGGTGAGGTGGGGTGATGCATAAAACAAGGGTTTCAAATTCACTCAGATACCGTTCCATACACCCAATATGTAATAGACAAGACCTACTCCTTGCTCAGTGAACTGGACTCAACACCCCCTATTCCCCGCACAAGAATATATGTCACTAGTAAGAATCTTAAAACCTATGTATTGATATCTGTCTGGAAGTGAGTCAAGTGGGTGTAAAGCCGCATTAACACAACCATGAAAAGCAGCTAAACCCCATTATGAAAATAAATTACTTTTAAAAACCCGTAAAACAAAGACAGTGAAAGAGAGAGAAATTCTTACAAAATTCGTTCAGAGGCTGTGATGCAACCTGGATTGACCATATCTAGACCCACACCTGGATGAGACATAAGGGTGGACACTCTTGGGGCTGAGAGGTTGGGTGAGGTTGGGTGAGCAAACGCAGACCGTTTAAAGTAATACTGCGTGGTACCCATTCCATGGGTCCCAAATCTCCAGGTTCAAGGGCATCTTCCTACATCGAAAACATGCATGAGAAACCCAGAAGATGGTACACCGTGTGATTTTGAAAGGTTTCTAAAACGCACCTCATTTCTCATCTCCTTGTGCTCGGTTTCGCCATTCCAGCTACTTTACTAGCAATCTCCCTACTTGGAGAATCAGCACCTTTAACCTCCTGTTCCCTACAGGTTGCAATTTGTCCTGAGGATGAACGGGAAGAGGGGCAACCAATGAGAGACTAGATCTAGGTGTTGGGACAGGCACAGGTCACTCTATTTTCCCAACAGGAAGAAGAATTAACCACAGGCTCAGCCTGCCGCCCAGAAACAGAATAGGGCCTGAGGCAATCCCGCGCTTTTGCGGCCAGCTCCCAAAAAAGACAGTTGAAAAATGGAGCTCAGGGAAACTGCAATTCACAAACCCGCAGAGTTATAAATGATAACTCTCATCCACAGATATATTGAGGGAAGGCAACGAAGAGGATTTGAAAGCAAGGCAGAATTGCAGGAAACAGATTTCAGGAGGTAGATACGAATCGCCTTTAAAGCACATGAAAAGCGGCAAAACGTCCACAATGATGCCCTTGGCCAAAAAGGGCGTATGCGTTTTTTCCTGAATATATTCAGGAAAAAACGCATACGCCCTTTTTGGCCAACCAAGCAACCTGGAAATGCAAATCAGCGCTACAAAGAAGTCTCGCTTCCCATCGGTCAAAAGGGCCATGCTGCAAAAAGTGTCAAAACCAGAAATGCAGGACAGGCCATGGAGAAATGGCAGCCTTGCTACACTGATGGGCGGGATGTAAATTGCCAACAACCACTCTGGAGAAGTGTACGTTGTGTCCTGAAACATGGAAAAAAAACAGCTTAGGGAGCATAGGGCACGTCCACTCATGGGCGTATAAATTGGAAAAACTAAAAATCAGCAAGACACAGGCACCGGAAAGTTTAGGGCGGCTCTGTTGACAAGAACCTCCACTTCATGACACCTTAAATATCCCAGGAAAGAGAAAAATGGATAAAGAAGTTGTGGTCCTTATGTACAATGGAATATCACTCAGACATGAAATCAATGTCTCATAAGGCTAGTAGAAGCAAGATGAGTGGAGTTAGGTACGACGATTCTAAGTGAAAAAAGTCACAGAGAAAAAGACACTTATCATAAGCTACCACTTATAGAGGGAATGTAAAAACCGCTACACTTGAACTGAATTACAAAACAGAACAGAGTCACACGTTTAGAAAACACACTATGGCTGCTTAACGGGAATGGTGAGGTGGGGTGATGCATAAAACAAGGGTTTCAAATTCGCTCAGATACCGTTCCATACACCCAATATGTAATAGACAAGACCTACTCCTTGCTCAGTGAACTGGACTCAACACCCCCTATTCCCCGCACAAGAATATATGTGACTAGTAAGAATCTTAAAACCTATGTATTGATATCTGTCTGGAAGTGAGTCAAGTGGGTGTAAAGCCGCATGAACACAACCATGAAAAGCAGCTAAACCCCATTATGAAAATAAATTACTTTTAAAAACCCGTAAAACAAAGACAGTGAAAGAGAGAGAAATTCTTACAAAATTCGTTCAGAGGCTGTGATGCAACCTGGATTGACCATATCAAGACCCACAGCTGGATGAGACATAAGGGTGGACACTCTTGGGGCTGAGAGGTTGGGTGAGGTTGGGTGAGCAAACGCAGACCCTTTAAAGTAATACTGCGTGGTACCCATCCCATGGGTCCCAAATCTCCAGGTTCAAGGGCATCTTCCTATATCGAAAACATGCATGAGAAACCCAGAAGATGGTACACCGTGTGATTTTGAAAGGTTTCTAAAACGCACCTCATTTCTCATCTCCTTGTGCTCGGTTTCGCCATTCCAGCTACTTTACTAGCAATCTCCCTACTTGGAGAATCAGCACCTTTAACCTCCTGTTCCCTACAGGTTGCAATTTGTCCTGAGGATGAACGGGAAGAGGGGCAACCAATGAGAGACTAGATCTAGGTGTTGGGACAGGCACAGGTCACTCTATTTTCCCAACAGGAAGAAGAATTAACCACAGGCTCAGCCTGCCGCCCAGAAGCAGAATAGGGCCTGAGGCAATCCCGCGCTTTTGCGGCCAGCTCCCAAAAAAGACAGTTGAAAAATGGAGCTCAGGGAAACTGCAATTCACAAACCCGCAGAGTTATAAATGATAACTCTCATCCACAGATATATTGAGGGAAGGCAACGAAGAGGATTTGAAAGCAAGGCAGAATTGCAGGAAACAGATTTCAGCAGGTAGATACGAATCGCCTTTAAAGCACAAGAAAAGCGGCAAAACGTCGACAATGATGCCCTTGGCCAAAAAGGGCGTATGCGTTTTTTCCTGAATATATTCAGGAAAAAACGCATACGCCCTTTTTGGCCAACCAAGCAACCTGGAAAGGCAAATCAGCGCTAAAAAGAAGTCTCGCTTCCCATCGGTCAAAAGGGCCATGCTGCAAAAAGTGTCAAAACCAGAAATGCAGGACAGGCCATGGAGAAATGGCAGCCTTGCTACACTGATGGGCGGGATGTAAATTGACAACAGCCACTCTGGAGAAGTGTACGTTGTGTCCTGAAACATGGAAAAAAAACAGCTTAGGGAGCATAGGGCACGTCCACTCATGGGCGTATAAATTGGAAAAACTAAAAATCAGCAAGACACAGGCACCGGAAAGTTTAGGGCTGCTCTGTTGACAAGAACCTCCACTTCATGACACCTTAAATATCCCAGGAAAGAGAAAAATGGATAAAGAAGTTGTGGTCCTTATGTACAATGGAATATCACTCAGACATGAAATCAATGTCTCATAAGGCTAGTAGAAGCAAGATGAGTGGAGTTAGGTACGACGATTCTAAGTGAAATAAGTCACACAGAAAAAGACACTTATCATAAGCTATCACTTATAGAGGGAATGTAAAAACCGCTACACTTGAACTGAATTACAAAAGAGAACAGAGTCACACGTTTAGAAAACACACTATGGCTGCTAAACGGGAATGGTGAGGTGGGGTGATGCATAAAACAAGGCTTTCAAATTCGCTCAGATACCGTTCCATACACCCAATATGTAATAGACAAGACCTACTCCTTGCTCAGTGAACTGGACTCAACACCCCCTATTCACCACACAAGAATATATGTGACTAGTAAGAATCTTAAAACCTATGTATTGATATCTCTCTGGAAGTGAGTCAAGTGGGTGTAAAGCCGCATAAACACAGCCATGAAAAGCAGCTAAACCCCATTATAAAAATAAATTACTTTTAAAAACCCATAAAACAAAGAGAGTGAAAGAGAGAGAAATTCTTTCAAAATTCGTTCAGAGGCTGTGATGCAACCTGGATTGACCATATCAAGACCCACAGCTGGATGAGACATAAGGGTGGACACTCTTGGGGCTGAGAGGTTGAGTGAGGTTGGGTGAGCAAACGCAGACCCTTTAAAGTAATACTGCGTGGTACCCATCCCATAGGTCCCAAATCTCCAGGTTCAAGGGCATCTTCCTACATCGAAAACATGCATGAGAAACCCAGAAGATGGTACACCGTGTGATTTTGAAAGGTTTCTAAAACGCACCTCATTTCTCATCTCCTTGTGCTCGGTTTCGCCATTCCAGCTACTTTACTAGCAATCTCCCTACTTGGAGAATCAGCACCTTTAACCTCCTGTTCCCTACAGGTTGCAATTTGTCCTGAGGATGAACGGGAAGAGGGGCAACCAATGAGAGACTAGATCTAGGTGTTGGGACAGGCACAGGTCACTCTATTTTCCCAACAGGAAGAAGAATTAACCACAGGCTCAGCCTGCCGCCCAGAAGCAGAATAGGGCCTGAGGCAATCCCGCGCTTTTGCGGCCAGCTCCCAAAAAAGACAGTTGAAAAATAGAGCTCAGGGAAACTGCAATTCACAAACCCGCAGAGTTATAAATGATAACTCTCATCCACAGATATATTGAGGGAAGGCAACGAAGAGGATTTGAAAGCAAGGCAGAATTGCAGGAAACAGATTTCAGCAGGTAGATACGAATCGCCTTTAAAGCACATGAAAAGCGGCAAAACGTCGACAATGATGCCCTTGGCCAAAAAGGGCGTATGCGTTTTTTCCTGAATATATTCAGGAAAAACCGCATACGCCCTTTTTGGCCAACCAAGCAACCTGGAAAGGCAAATCAGCGCTACAAAGAAGTCTCGCTTCCCATCGGTGAAAAGGGCCATGCTGCAAAAAGTGTCAAAACCAGAAATGCAGGACAGGCCATGGAGAAATGGCAGCCTTGCTACACTGATGGGCGGGATATAAATTGCCAACAGCCACTCTGGAGAAGTGTACGTTGTGTCATGAAACATGGAAAAAAAACAGCTTAGGGAGCATAGGGCACGTCCACTCATGGGCGTATAAATTGGAAAAACTAAAAATCAGAAAGACACAGGCACCGGAAAGTTTAGGGCTGCTCTGTTGACAAGAACCTCCACTTCATGACACCTTAAATATCCCAGGAAAGAAAAAAATGGATAAAGAAGTTGTGGTCCTTATGTACAATGGAATATCACTCAGACATGAAATCAATGTCATAAGGCTAGTAGAAGCAAGATGAGTGGAGTTAGGTACGACGATTCTAAGTGAAATAAGTCACAGAGAAAAAGACACTTATCATAAGCTATCACTTATAGAGGGAATGTAAAAACCGCTACACTTGAACTGAATTACAAAACAGAACAGAGTCACACGTTTAGAAAACACACTATGGCTGCTTAACGGGAATGGTGAGGTGGGGTGATGCATAAAACAAGGGTTTCAAATTCGCTCAGATACCGTTCCATACACCCAATATGTAATAGACAAGACCTACTCCTTGCTCAGTGAACTGGACTCAACACCCCCTATTCACCACACAAGAATATATGTGACTAGTAAGAATCTTAAAACCTATGTATTGATATCTCTCTGGAAGTGAGTCAAGTGGGTGTAAAGCCGCATAAACACAGCCATGAAAAGCAGCTAAACCCCATTATAAAAATAAATTACTTTTAAAAACCCATAAAACAAAGACAGTGAAAGAGAGAGAAATTCTTACAAAATTCGTTCAGAGGCTGTGATGCAACCTGGATTGACCATATCAAGACCCACACCTGGATGAGACATAAGGGTGGACACTCTTGGGGCTGAGAGGTTGGGTGAGGTTGGGTGAGCAAACGCAGACCCTTTAAAGTAATACTGCGTGGTACCCATCCCATGGGTCCCAAATCTCCAGGTTCAAGGGCATCTTCCTACATCGAAAACATGCATGAGAAACCCAGAAGATGGTACACCGTGTGATTTTGAAAGGTTTCTAAAACGCACCTCATTTCTCATCTCCTTGTGCTCGGTTTCGCCATTCCAGCTACTTTACTAGCAATCTCCCTACTTGGAGAATCAGCACCTTTAACCTCCTGTTCCCTACAGGTTGCAATTTGTCCTGAGGATGAACGGGAAGAGGGGCAACCAATGAGAGACTAGATCTAGGTGTTGGGACAGGCACAGGTCACTCTATTTTCCCAACAGGAAGAAGAATTATCCACAGGCTCAGCCTGCCGCCCAGAAGCAGAATAGGGCCTGAGGCAATCCCGCGCTTTTGCGGCCAGCTCCCAAAAAAGACAGTTGAAAAATGGAGCTCAGGGAAACTGCAATTCACAAACCCGCAGAGTTATAAATGATAACTCTCATCCACAGATATATTGAGGGAAGGCAACGAAGAGGATTTGAAAGCAAGGCAGAATTGCAGGAAACAGATTTCAGCAGGTAGATACGAATCGCCTTTAAAGCACATGAAAAGCGGCAAAACGTCGACAATGATGCCCTTGGCCAAAAAGGGCGTATGCGTTTTTTCCTGAATATATTCAGGAAAAAACGCATACGCCTTTTTTGGCCAACCAAGCAACCTGGAAAGGCAAATCAGCGCTACAAAGAAGTCTCGCTTCCCATCGGTGAAAAGGGCCATGCTGCAAAAAGTGTCAAAACCAGAAATGCAGGACAGGCCATGGAGAAATGGCAGCCTTGCTACACTGATGGGCGGGATGTAAATTGCCAACAGCCACTCTGGAGAAGTGTACGTTGTGTCCTGAAACATGGAAAAAAAACAGCTTAGGGAGCATAGGGCACGTCCACTCATGGGCGTATAAATTGGAAAAACTAAAAATCAGCAAGACACAGGCACCGGAAAGTTTAGGGCTGCTCTGTTGACAAGAACCTCCACTTCATGACACCTTAAATATCCCAGGAAAGAGAAAAATGGATAAAGAAGTTGTGGTCCTTATGTACAATGGAATATCACTCAGACATGAAATCAATGTCTCATAAGGCTAGTAGAAGCAAGATGAGTGGAGTTAGGTACGACGATTCTAAGTGAAATAAGTCACACAGAAAAAGACACTTATCATAAGCTATCACTTATAGAGGGAATGTAAAAACCGCTACACTTGAACTGAATTACAAAACAGAACAGAGTCACACGTTTAGAAAACACACTATGGCTGCTTAACGGGAATGGTGAGGTGGGGTGATGCATAAAACAAGGGTTTCAAATTCGCTCAGATACCGTTCCATACACCCAATATGTAATAGACAAGACCTACTCCTTGCTCAGTGAACTGGACTCAACACCCCCTATTCACCACACAAGAATATATGTGACTAGTAAGAATCTTAAAACCTATGCATTGATATCTCTCTGGAAGTGAGTCAAGTGGGTGTAAAGCCGCATAAACACAGCCATGAAAAGCAGCTAAACCCCATTATAAAAATAAATTACTTTTAAAAACCCATAAAACAAAGACAGTGAAAGAGAGAGAAATTCTTACAAAATTCGTTCAGAGGCTGTGATGCAACCTGGATTGACCATATCAAGACCCACAGCTGGATGAGACATAAGGGTGGACACTCTTGGGGCTGAGAGGTTGGGTGAGGTTGGGTGAGCAAACGCAGACCCTTTAAAGTAATACTGCGTGGTACCCATCCCATGGGTCCCAAATCTCCAGGTTCAAGGGCATCTTCCTACATCGAAAACATGCATGAGAAACCCAGAAGATGGTACACCGTGTGATTTTGAAAGGTTTCTAAAACGCACCTCATTTCTCATCTCCTTGTGCTCGGTTTCGCCATTCCAGCTACTTTACTAGCAATCTCCCTACTTGGAGAATCAGCACCTTTAACCTCCTGTTCCCTACAGGTTGCAATTTGTCCTGAGGATGAACGGGAAGAGGCGCAACCAATGAGAGACTAGATCTAGGTGTTGGGACAGGCACAGGTCACTCTATTTTCCCAACAGGAAGAAGAATTAACCACAGGCTCAGCCTGCCGCCCAGAAGCAGAATAGGGCCTGAGGCAATCCCGCGCTTTTGCGGCCAGCTCCCAAAAAAGACAGTTGAAAAATGGAGCTCAGGGAAACTGCAATTCACAAACCCGCAGAGTTATAAATGATAACTCTCATCCACAGATATATTGAGGGAAGGCAACGAAGAGGATTTGAAAGCAAGGCAGAATTGCAGGAAACAGATTTCAGCAGGTAGATACGAATCGCCTTTAAAGCACATGAAAAGCGGCAAAACGTCGACAATGATGCCCTTGGCCAAAAAGGGCGTATGCGTTTTTTCCTGAATATATTCAGGAAAAACCGCATACGCCCTTTTTGGCCAACCAAGCAACCTGGAAAGGCAAATCAGCGCTACAAAGAAGTCTCGCTTCCCATCGGTGAAAAGGGCCATGCTGCAAAAAGTGTCAAAACCAGAAATGCAGGACAGGCCATGGAGAAATGGCAGCCTTGCTACACTGATGGGCGGGATGTAAATTGCCAACAACCACTCTGGAGAAGTGTACGTTGTGTCCTGAAACATGGAAAAAAAAACAGATTAGGGAGCATAGGGCACGTCCACTCATGGGCGTATAAATTGGAAAAACTAAAAATCAGCAAGACACAGGCACCGGAAAGTTTAGGGCGGCTCTGTTGACAAGAACCTCCACTTCATGACACCTTAAATATCCCAGGAAAGAGAAAAATGGATAAAGAAGTTGTGGTCCTTATGTACAATGGAATATCACTCAGACATGAAATCAATGTCTCATAAGGCTAGTAGAAGCAAGATGAGTGGAGTTAGGTACGACGATTCTAAGTGAAATAAGTCACACAGAAAAAGACACTTATCATAAGCTACCACTTATAGAGGGAATGTAAAAACCGCTACACTTGAACTGAATTACAAAACAGAACAGAGTCACACGTTTAGAAAACACACTATGGCTGCTTAACGGGAATGGTGAGGTGGGGTGATGCATAAAACAAGGGTTTCAAATTCGCTCAGATACCGTTCCATACACCCAATATGTAATAGACAAGACCTACTCCTTGCTCAGTGAACTGGACTCAACACCCCCTATTCCCCGCACAAGAATATATGTGACTAGTAAGAATCTTAAAACCTATGTATTGATATCTGTCTGGAAGTGAGTCAAGTGGGTGTAAAGCCGCATAAACACAACCATGAAAAGCAGCTAAACCCCATTATGAAAATAAATTACTTTTAAAAACCCGTAAAACAAAGACAGTGAAAGAGAGAGAAATTCTTACAAAATTCGTTCAGAGGCTGTGATGCAACCTGGATTGACCATATCTAGACCCACACCTGGATGAGACATAAGGGTGGACACTCTTGGGGCTGAGAGGTTGGGTGAGGTTGGGTGAGCAAACGCAGACCCTTTAAAGTAATACTGCGTGGTACCCATCCCATGGGTCCCAAATCTCCAGGTTCAAGGGCATCTTCCTACATCGAAAACATGCATGAGAAACCCAGAAGATGGTACACCGTGTGATTTTGAAAGGTTTCTAAAACGCACCTCATTTCTCATCTCCTTGTGCTCGGTTTCGCCATTCCAGCTACTTTACTAGCAATCTCCCTACTTGGAGAATCAGCACCTTTAACCTCCTGTTCCCTACAGGTTGCAATTTGTCCTGAGGATGAACGGGAAGAGGGGCAACCAATGAGAGACTAGATCTAGGTGTTGGGACAGGAACAGGTCACTCTATTTTCCCAACAGGAAGAAGAATTATCCACAGGCTCAGCCTGCCGCCCAGAAGCAGAATAGGGCCTGCGGCAATCCCGCGCTTTTGCGGCCAGCTCCCAAAAAAGACAGTTGAAAAATGGAGCTCAGGGAAACTGCAATTCACAAACCCGCAGAGTTATAAATGATAACTCTCATACACAGATATATTGAGGCAAGGCAACGAAGAGGATTTGAAAGCAAGGCAGAATTGCAGGAAACAGATTTCAGCAGGTAGATACGAATCGCCTTTAAAGCACATGAAAAGCGGCAAAACGTCGACAATGATGCCCTTGGCCAAAAAGGGCGTATGCGTTTTTTCCTGAATATATTCAGGAAAAAACGCATACGCCCTTTTTGGCCAACCAAGCAACCTGGAAAGGCAAATCAGCGCTACAAAGAAGTCTCGCTTCCCATCGGTGAAAAGGGCCATGCTGCAAAAAGTGTCAAAACCAGAAATGCAGGACAGGCCATGGAGAAATGGCAGCCTTGCTACACTGATGGGCGGGATGTAAATTGCCAACAGCCACTCTGGAGAAGTGTACGTTGTGTCCTGAAACATGGAAAAAAAAACAGATTAGGGAGCATAGGGCACGTCCACTCATGGGCGTATAAATTGGATAAACTAAAAATCAGCAAGACACAGGCACCGGAAAGTTTAGGGCTGCTCTGTTGACAAGAACCTCCACTTCATGACACCTTAAATATCCCAGGAAAGAGAAAAATGGATAAAGAAGTTGTGGTCCTTATGTACAATGGAATATCACTCAGACATGAAATCAATGTCTCATAAGGCTAGTAGAAGCAAGATGAGTGGAGTTAGGTACGACGATTCTAAGTGAAATAAGTCACACAGAAAAAGACACTTATCATAAGCTATCACTTATAGAGGGAATGTAAAAACCGCTACACTTGAACTGAATTACAAAACAGAACAGAGTCACACGTTTAGAAAACACACTATGGCTGCTTAACGGGAATGGTGAGGTGGGGTGATGCATAAAACAAGGGTTTCAAATTCGCTCAGATACCGTTCCATACACCCAATATGTAATAGACAAGACCTACTCCTTGCTCAGTGAACTGGACTCAACACCCCCTATTCACCACACAAGAATATATGTGACTAGTAAGAATCTTAAAACCTATGCATTGATATCTCTCTGGAAGTGAGTCAAGTGGGTGTAAAGCCGCATAAACACAGCCATGAAAAGCAGCTAAACCCCATTATAAAAATAAATTACTTTTAAAAACCCATAAAACAAAGACAGTGAAAGAGAGAGAAATTCTTTCAAAATTCGTTCAGAGGCTGTGATGCAACCTGGATTGACCATATCAAGACCCACAGCTGGATGAGACATAAGGGTGGACACTCTTGGGGCTGAGAGGTTGGGTGAGGTTGGGTGAGCAAACGCAGACCCTTTAAAGTAATACTGCGTGGTACCCATCCCATGGGTCCCAAATCTCCAGGTTCAAGGGCATCTTCCTACATCGAAAACATGCATGAGAAACCCAGAAGATGGTACACCGTGTGATTTTGAAAGGTTTCTAAAACGCACCTCATTTCTCATCTCCTTGTGCTCGGTTTCGCCATTCCAGCTACTTTACTAGCAATCTCCCTACTTGGAGAATCAGCACCTTTAACCTCCTGTTCCCTACAGGTTGCAATTTGTCCTGAGGATGAACGGGAAGAGGGGCAACCAATGAGAGACTAGATCTAGGTGTTGGGACAGGCACAGGTCACTCTATTTTCCCAACAGGAAGAAGAATTAACCACAGGCTCAGCCTGCCGCCCAGAAGCAGAATAGGGCCTGAGGCAATCCCGCGCTTTTGCGGCCAGCTCCCAAAAAAGACAGTTGAAAAATGGAGCTCAGGGAAACTGCAATTCACAAACCCGCAGAGTTATAAATGATAACTCTCATCCACAGATATATTGAGGGAAGGCAACGAAGAGGATTTGAAAGCAAGGCAGAATTGCAGGAAACAGATTTCAGCAGGTAGATACGAATCGCCTTTAAAGCACATGAAAAGCGGCAAAACGTCGACAATGATGCCCTTGGCCAAAAAGGGCGTATGCGTTTTTTCCTGAATATATTCAGGAAAAACCGCATACGCCCTTTTTGGCCAACCAAGCAACCTGGAAAGGCAAATCAGCGCTACAAAGAAGTCTCGCTTCCCATCGGTGAAAAGGGCCATGCTGCAAAAAGTGTCAAAACCAGAAATGCAGGACAGGCCATGGAGAAATGGCAGCCTTGCTACACTGATGGGCGGGATGTAAATTGCCAACAACCACTCTGGAGAAGTGTACGTTGTGTCCTGAAACATGGAAAAAAAAACAGGTTAGGGAGCATAGGGCACGTCCACTCATGGGCGTATAAATTGGAAAAACTAAAAATCAACAAGACACAGGCACCGGAAAGTTTAGGGCGGATCTGTTGACAAGAACCTCCACTTCATGACACCTTAAATATCCCAGGAAAGAGAAAAATGGATAAAGAAGTTGTGGTCCTTATGTACAATGGAATATCACTCAGACATGAAATCAATGTCTCATAAGGCTAGTAGAAGCAAGATGAGTGGAGTTAGGTACGACAATTCTAAGTGAAATAAGTCACACAGAAAAAGACACTTATCATAAGCTACCACTTATAGAGGGAATGTAAAAACCGCTACACTTGAACTGAATTACAAAACAGAACAGAGTCACACGTTTAGAAAACACACTATGGCTGCTTAACGGGAATGGTGAGGTGGGGTGATGCATAAAACAAGGGTTTCAAATTCGCTCAGATACCGTTCCATACACCCAATATGTAATAGACAAGACCTACTCCTTGCTCAGTGAACTGGACTCAACACCCCCTATTCCCCGCACAAGAATATATGTGACTAGTAAGAATCTTAAAACCTATGTATTGATATCTGTCTGGAAGTGAGTCAAGTGGGTGTAAAGCCGCATAAACACAACCATGAAAAGCAGCTAAACCCCATTATGAAAATAAATTACTTTTAAAAACCCGTAAAACAAAGACAGTGAAAGAGAGAGAAATTCTTACAAAATTCGTTCAGAGGCTGTGATGCAACCTGGATTGACCATATCTAGACCCACAGCTGGATGAGACATAAGGGTGGACACTCTTGGGGCTGAGAGGTTGGGTGAGGTTGGGTGAGCAAACGCAGACCCTTTAAAGTAATACTGCGTGGTACCCATCCCATGGGTCCCAAATCTCCAGGTTCAAGGGAATCTTCCTACATCGAAAACATGCATGAGAAACCCAGAAGATGGTACACCGTGTGATTTTGAAAGGTTTCTAAAACGCACCTCATTTCTCATCTCCTTGTGCTCGGTTTCGCCATTCCAGCTACTTTACTAGCAATCTCCCTACTTGGAGAATCAGCACCTTTAACCTCCTGTTCCCTACAGGTTGCAATTTGTCCTGAGGATGAACGGGAAGAGGGGCAACCAATGAGAGACTAGATCTAGGTGTTGGGACAGGCACAGGTCACTCTATTTTCCCAACAGGAAGAAGAATTAACCACAGGCTCAGCCTGCCGCCCAGAAGCAGAATAGGGCCTGAGGCAATCCCGCGCTTTTGCGGCCAGCTCCCAAAAAAGACAGTTGAAAAATGGAGCTCAGGGAAGCTGCAATTCACAAACCCGCAGAGTTATAAATGATAACTCTCATCCACAGATATATTGAGGGAAGGCAACGAAGAGGATTTGAAAGCAAGGCAGAATTGCAGGAAACAGATTTCAGCAGGTAGATAAGAATCGCCTTTAAAGCACATGAAAAGCGGCAAAACGTCAACAATGATGCCCTTGGCCAAAAAGGGCGTATGCGTTTTTTCCTGAATATATTCAGGAAAAAACGCATACGCCCTTTTTGGCCAACCAAGCAACCTGGAAAGGCAAATCAGCGCTACAAAGAAGTCTCGCTTCCCATCGGTGAAAAGGGCCATGCTGCAAAAAGTGTCAAAACCAGAAATGCAGGACAGGCCATGGAGAAATGGCAGCCTTGCTACACTGATGGGCGGGATGTAAATTGCCAACAGCCACTCTGGAGAAGTGTACGTTGTGTCCTGAAACATGGAAAAAAAACAGCTTAGGGAGCATAGGGCACGTCCACTCAAGGGCGTATAAATTGGAAAAACTAAAAATCAGCAAGACACAGGCACCGGAAAGTTTAGGGCTGCTCTGTTGACAAGAACCTCCACTTCATGACACCTTAAATATCCCAGGAAAGAGAAAAATGGATAAAGAAGTTGTGGTCCTTATGTACAATGGAATATCACTCAGACATGAAATCAATGTCTCATAAGGCTAGTAGAAGCAAGATGAGTGGAGTTAGGTACGACGATTCTAAGTGAAATAAGTCACACAGAAAAAGACACTTATCATAAGCTATCACTTATAGAGGGAATGTAAAAACCGCTACACTTGAACTGAATTACAAAACAGAACAGAGTCACACGTTTAGAAAACACACTATGGCTGCTTAACGGGAATGGTGAGGTGGGGTGATGCATAAAACAAGGGTTTCAAATTCGCTCAGATATCGTTCCATACACCCAATATGTAATAGACAAGACCTACTCCTTGCTCAGTGAACTGGACTCAACACCCCCTATTCCCCGCACAAGAATATATGGGACTAGTAAGAATCTTAAAACCTATGTATTGATATCTGTCTGGAAGTGAGTCAAGTGGGTGTAAAGCCGCATAAACACAACCATGAAAAGCAGCTAAACCCCATTATGAAAATAAATTACTTTTAAAAACCCGTAAAACAAAGACAGTGAAAGAGAGAGAAATTCTTACAAAATTCGTTCAGAGGCTGTGATGCAACCTGGATTGACCATATCTAGACCCACACCTGGATGAGACATAAGGGTGGACACTCTTGGGGCTGAGAGGTTGGGTGAGGTTGGGTGAGCAAACGCAGACCCTTTAAAGTAATACTGCGTGGTACCCATCCCATGGGTCCCAAATCTCCAGGTTCAAGGGCATCTTCCTACATCGAAAACATGCATGAGAAACCCAGAAGATGGTACACCGTGTGATTTTGAAAGGTTTCTAAAACGCACCTCATTTCTCATCTCCTTGTGCTCGGTTTCGCCATTCCAGCTACTTTACTAGCAATCTCCCTACTTGGAGAATCAGCACCTTTAACCTCCTGTTCCCTACAGGTTGCAATTTGTCCTGAGGATGAACGGGAAGAGGGGCAACCAATGAGAGACTAGATCTAGGTGTTGGGACAGGCACAGGTCACTCTATTTTCCCAACAGGAAGAAGAATTAACCACAGGCTCAGCCTGCCGCCCAGAAGCAGAATAGGGCCTGAGGCAATCCCGCGCTTTTGCGGCCAGCTCCCAAAAAAGACAGTTGAAAAATGGAGCTCAGGGAAGCTGCAATTCACAAACCCGCAGAGTTATAAATGATAACTCTCATCCACAGATATATTGAGGGAAGGCAACGAAGAGGATTTGAAAGCAAGGCAGAATTGCAGGAAACAGATTTCAGCAGGTAGATACGAATCGCCTTTAAAGCACATGAAAAGCGGCAAAACGTCGACAATGATGCCCTTGGCCAAAAAGGGCGTATGCGTTTTTTCCTGAATATATTCAGGAAAAAACGCATACGCCCTTTTTGGCCAACCAAGCAACCTGGAAAGGCAAATCAGCGCTACAAAGAAGTCTCGCTACCCATCGGTGAAAAGGGCCATGCTGCAAAAAGTGTCAAAACCAGAAATGCAGGACAGGCCATGGAGAAATGGCAGCCTTGCTACACTGATGGGCGGGATGTAAATTGCCAACAGCCACTCTGGAGAAGTGTACGTTGTGTCCTGAAACATGGAAAAAAAACAGCTTAGGGAGCATAGGGCACGTCCACTCAAGGGCGTATAAATTGGAAAAACTAAAAATCAGCAAGACACAGGCACCGGAAAGTTTAGGGCTGCTCTGTTGACAAGAACCTCCACTTCATGACACCTTAAATATCCCAGGAAAGAGAAAAATGGATAAAGAAGTTGTGGTCCTTATGTACAATGGAATATCACTCAGACATGAAATCAATGTCTCATAAGGCTAGTAGAAGCAAGATGAGTGGAGTTAGGTACGACGATTCTAAGTGAAATAAGTCACACAGAAAAAGACACTTATCATAAGCTATCACTTATAGAGGGAATGTAAAAATCGCTACACTTGAACTGAATTACAAAACAGAACAGAGTCACACGTTTAGAAAACACACTATGGCTGCTTAACGGGAATGGTGAGGTGGGGTGATGCATAAAACAAGGGTTTCAAATTCGCTCAGATACCGTTCCATACACCCAATATGTAATAGACAAGACCTACTCCTTGCTCAGTGAACTGGACTCAACACCCCCTATTCACCACACAAGAATATATGTGACTAGTAAGAATCTTAAAACCTATGTATTGATATCTCTCTGGAAGTGAGTCAAGTGGGTGTAAAGCCGCATAAACACAGCCATGAAAAGCAGCTAAACCCCATTATAAAAATAAATTACTTTTAAAAACCCATAAAACAAAGACAGTGAAAGAGAGAGAAATTCTTACAAAATTCGTTCAGAGGCTGTGATGCAACCTGGATTGACCATATCAAGACCCACAGCTGGATGAGACATAAGGGTGGACACTCTTGGGGCTGAGAGGTTGGGTGAGGTTGGGTGAGCAAACGCAGACCCTTTAAAGTAATACTGCGTGGTACCCATCCCATGGGTCCCAAATCTCCAGGTTCAAGGGCATCTTCCTACATCGAAAACATGCATGAGAAACCCAGAAGATGGTACACCGTGTGATTTTGAAAGGTTTCTAAAACGCACCTCATTTCTCATCTCCTTGTGCTCGGTTTCGCCATTCCAGCTACTTTACTAGCAATCTCCCTACTTGGAGAATCAGCACCTTTAACCTCCTCTTCCCTACAGGTTGCAATTTGTCCTGAGGATGAACGGGAAGAGGGACAACCAATGAGAGACTAGATCTAGGTGTTGGGACAGGCACAGGTCACTCTATTTTCCCAACAGGAAGAAGAATTAACCACAGGCTCAGCCTGCCGCCCAGAAGCAGAATAGGGCCTGAGGCAATCCCGCGCTTTTGCGGCCAGCTCCCAAAAAAGACAGTTGAAAAATGGAGCTCAGGGAAGCTGCAATTCACAAACCCGCAGAGTTATAAATGATAACTCTCATCCACAGATATATTGAGGGAAGGCAACGAAGAGGATTTGAAAGCAAGGCAGAATTGCAGGAAACAGATTTCAGCAGGTAGATACGAATCGCCTTTAAAGCACATGAAAAGCGGCAAAACGTCGACAATGATGCCCTTGGCCAAAAAGGGCGTATGCGTTTTTTCCTGAATATATTCAGGAAAAACCGCATACGCCCTTTTTGGCCAACCAAGCAACCTGGAAAGGCAAATCAGCGCTACAAAGAAGTCTCACTTCCCATCGGTGAAAAGGGCCATGCTGCAAAAAGTGTCAAAACCAGAAATGCAGGACAGGCCATGGAGAAATGGCAGCCTTGCTACACTGATGGGCGGGATGTAAATTGCCAACAACCACTCTGGAGAAGTGTACGTTGTGTCCTGAAACATGGAAAAAAAAACAGCTTAGGGAGCATAGGGCACGTCCACTCATGGGCGTATAAATTGGAAAAACTAAAAATCAGCAACACACAGGCACCGGAAAGTTTAGGGCGGCTCTGTTGACAAGAACCTCCACTTCATGACACCTTAAATATCCCAGGAAAGAGAAAAATGGATAAAGAATTTGTGGTCCTTATGTACAATGGAATATCACTCAGACATGAAATCAATGTCTCATAAGGCTAGTAGAAGCAAGATGAGTGGAGTTAGGTACGACAATTCTAAGTGAAATAAGTCACACAGAAAAAGACACTTATCATAAGCTACCACTTATAGAGGGAATGTAAAAACCGCTACACTTGAACTGAATTACAAAACAGAACAGAGTCACACGTTTAGAAAACACACTATGGCTGCTTAACGGGAATGGTGAGGTGGGGTGATGCATAAAACAAGGGTTTCAAATTCGCTCAGATATCGTTCCATACACCCAATATGTAATAGACAAGACCTACTCCTTGCTCAGTGAACTGGACTCAACACCCCCTATTCCCCGCACAAGAATATATGTGACTAGTAAGAATCTTAAAACCTATGTATTGATATCTGTCTGGAAGTGAGTCAAGTGGGTGTAAAGCCGCATAAACACAACCATGAAAAGCAGCTAAACCCCATTATGAAAATAAATTACTTTTAAAAACCCGTAAAACAAAGACAGTGAAAGAGAGAGAAATTCTTACAAAATTCGTTCAGAGGCTGTGATGCAACCTGGATTGACCATATCTAGACCCACACCTGGATGAGACATAAGGGTGGACACTCTTGGGGCTGAGAGGTTGGGTGAGGTTGGGTGAGCAAACGCAGACCCTTTAAAGTAATACTGCGTGGTACCCATCCCATGGGTCCCAAATCTCCAGGTTCAAGGGCATCTTCCTACATCGAAAACATGCATGAGAAACCCAGAAGATGGTACACCGTGTGATTTTGAAAGGTTTCTAAAACGCACCTCATTTCTCATCTCCTTGTGCTCGGTTTCGCCATTCCAGCTACTTTACTAGCAATCTCCCTACTTGGAGAATCAGCACCTTTAACCTCCTGTTCCCTACAGGTTGCAATTTGTCCTGAGGATGAACGGGAAGAGGGGCAACCAATGAGAGACTAGATCTAGGTGTTGGGACAGGCACAGGTCACTCTATTTTCCCAACAGGAAGAAGAATTAACCACAGGCTCAGCCTGCCGCCCAGAAGCAGAATAGGGCCTGAGGCAATCCCGCGCTTTTGCGGCCAGCTCCCAAAAAAGACAGTTGAAAAATGGAGCTCAGGGAAGCTGCAATTCACAAACCCGCAGAGTTATAAATGATAACTCTCATCCACAGATATATTGAGGGAAGGCAACGAAGAGGATTTGAAAGCAAGGCAGAATTGCAGGAAACAGATTTCAGCAGGTAGATACGAATCGCCTTTAAAGCACATGAAAAGCGGCAAAACGTCGACAATGATGCCCTTGGCCAAAAAGGGCGTATGCGTTTTTTCCTGAATATATTCAGGAAAAAACGCATACGCCCTTTTTGGCCAACCAAGCAACCTGGAAAGGCAAATCAGCGCTACAAAGAAGTCTCGCTACCCATCGGTGAAAAGGGCCATGCTGCAAAAAGTGTCAAAACCAGAAATGCAGGACAGGCCATGGAGAAATGGCAGCCTTGCTACACTGATGGGCGGGATGTAAATTGCCAACAGCCACTCTGGAGAAGTGTACGTTGTGTCCTGAAACATGGAAAAAAAACAGCTTAGGGAGCATAGGGCACGTCCACTCAAGGGCGTATAAATTGGAAAAACTAAAAATCAGCAAGACACAGGCACCGGAAAGTTTAGGGCTGCTCTGTTGACAAGAACCTCCACTTCATGACACCTTAAATATCCCAGGAAAGAGAAAAATGGATAAAGAAGTTGTGGTCCTTATGTACAATGGAATATCACTCAGACATGAAATCAATGTCTCATAAGGCTAGTAGAAGCAAGATGAGTGGAGTTAGGTACGACGATTCTAAGTGAAATAAGTCACACAGAAAAAGACACTTATCATAAGCTATCACTTATAGAGGGAATGTAAAAATCGCTACACTTGAACTGAATTACAAAACAGAACAGAGTCACACGTTTAGAAAACACACTATGGCTGCTTAACGGGAATGGTGAGGTGGGGTGATGCATAAAACAAGGGTTTCAAATTCGCTCAGATACCGTTCCATACACCCAATATGTAATAGACAAGACCTACTCCTTGCTCAGTGAACTGGACTCAACACCCCCTATTCACCACACAAGAATATATGTGACTAGTAAGAATCTTAAAACCTATGTATTGATATCTCTCTGGAAGTGAGTCAAGTGGGTGTAAAGCCGCATAAACACAGCCATGAAAAGCAGCTAAACCCCATTATAAAAATAAATTACTTTTAAAAACCCATAAAACAAAGACAGTGAAAGAGAGAGAAATTCTTACAAAATTCGTTCAGAGGCTGTGATGCAACCTGGATTGACCATATCAAGACCCACAGCTGGATGAGACATAAGGGTGGACACTCTTGGGGCTGAGAGGTTGGGTGAGGTTGGGTGAGCAAACGCAGACCCTTTAAAGTAATACTGCGTGGTACCCATCCCATGGGTCCCAAATCTCCAGGTTCAAGGGCATCTTCCTACATCGAAAACATGCATGAGAAACCCAGAAGATGGTACACCGTGTGATTTTGAAAGGTTTCTAAAACGCACCTCATTTCTCATCTCCTTGTGCTCGGTTTCGCCATTCCAGCTACTTTACTAGCAATCTCCCTACTTGGAGAATCAGCACCTTTAACCTCCTGTTCCCTACAGGTTGCAATTTGTCCTGAGGATGAACGGGAAGAGGGACAACCAATGAGAGACTAGATCTAGGTGTTGGGACAGGCACAGGTCACTCTATTTTCCCAACAGGAAGAAGAATTAACCACAGGCTCAGCCTGCCGCCCAGAAGCAGAATAGGGCCTGAGGCAATCCCGCGCTTTTGCGGCCAGCTCCCAAAAAAGACAGTTGAAAAATGGAGCTCAGGGAAGCTGCAATTCACAAACCCGCAGAGTTATAAATGATAACTCTCATCCACAGATATATTGAGGGAAGGCAACGAAGAGGATTTGAAAGCAAGGCAGAATTGCAGGAAACAGATTTCAGCAGGTAGATACGAATCGCCTTTAAAGCACATGAAAAGCGGCAAAACGTCGACAATGATGCCCTTGGCCAAAAAGGGCGTATGCGTTTTTTCCTGAATATATTCAGGAAAAACCGCATACGCCCTTTTTGGCCAACCAAGCAACCTGGAAAGGCAAATCAGCGCTACAAAGAAGTCTCGCTTCCCATCGGTGAAAAGGGCCATGCTGCAAAAAGTGTCAAAACCAGAAATGCAGGACAGGCCATGGAGAAATGGCAGCCTTGCTACACTGATGGGCGGGATGTAAATTGCCAACAGCCACTCTGGAGAAGTGTACGTTGTGTCCTGAAACATGGAAAAAAAACAGCTTAGGGAGCATAGGGCACGTCCACTCAAGGGCGTATAAATTGGAAAAACTAAAAATCAGCAAGACACAGGCACCGGAAAGTTTAGGGCTGCTCTGTTGACAAGAACCTCCACTTCATGACACCTTAAATATCCCAGGAAAGAGAAAAATGGATAAAGAAGTTGTGGTCCTTATGTACAATGGAATATCACTCAGACATGAAATCAATGTCTCATAAGGCTAGTAGAAGCAAGATGAGTGGAGTTAGGTACGACGATTCTAAGTGAAATAAGTCACACAGAAAAAGACACTTATCATAAGCTATCACTTATAGAGGGAATGTAAAAACCGCTACACTTGAACTGAATTACAAAACAGAACAGAGTCACACGTTTAGAAAACACACTATGGCTGCTTAACGGGAATGGTGAGGTGGGGTGATGCATAAAACAAGGGTTTCAAATTCGCTCAGATACCGTTCCATACACCCAATATGTAATAGACAAGACCTACTCCTTGCTCAGTGAACTGGACTCAACACCCCCTATTCACCACACAAGAATATATGTGACTAGTAAGAATCTTAAAACCTATGTATTGATATCTCTCTGGAAGTGAGTCAAGTGGGTGTAAAGCCGCATAAACACAGCCATGAAAAGCAGCTACACCCCATTATAAAAATAAATTACTTTTAAAAACCCATAAAACAAAGACAGTGAAAGAGAGAGAAATTCTTACAAAATTCGTTCAGAGGCTGTGATGCAACCTGGATTGACCATATCAAGACCCACAGCTGGATGAGACATAAGGGTGGACACTCTTGGGGCTGAGAGGTTGGGTGAGGTTGGGTGAGCAAACGCAGACCCTTTAAAGTAATACTGCGTGGTACCCATCCCATGGGTCCCAAATCTCCAGGTTCAAGGGCATCTTCCTACATCGAAAACATGCATGAGAAACCCAGAAGATGGTACACCGTGTGATTTTGAAAGGTTTCTAAAACGCACCTCATTTCTCATCTCCTTGTGCTCGGTTTCGCCATTCCAGCTACTTTACTAGCAATCTCCCTACTTGGAGAATCAGCACCTTTAACCTCCTGTTCCCTACAGGTTGCAATTTGTCCTGAGGATGAACGGGAAGAGGGGCAACCAATGAGAGACTAGATCTAGGTGTTGGGACAGGCACAGGTCACTCTATTTTCCCAACAGGAAGAAGAATTAACCACAGGCTCAGCCTGCCGCCCAGAAGCAGAATAGGGCCTGAGGCAATCCCGAGCTTTTGCGGCAAGCTCCCAAAAAAGACAGTTGAAAAATGGAGCTCAGGGGAACTGCAATTCACAAACCCGCAGAGTTATAAATGATAACTCTCATCCACAGATATATTGAGGGAAGGCAACGAAGAGGATTTGAAAGCAAGGCAGAATTGCAGGAAACAGATTTCAGCAGGTAGATACGAATCGCCTTTAAAGCACATGAAAAGCGGCAAAACGTCGACAATGATGCCCTTGGCCAAAGAGGGCGTATGCGTTTTTTCCTGAATATATTCAGGAAAAACCGCATACGCCCTTTTTGGCCAACCAAGCAACCTGGAAAGGCAAATCAGCGCTACAAAGAAGTCTCGCTTCCCATCGGTGAAAAGGGCCATGCTGCAAAAAGTGTCAAAACCAGAAATGCAGGACAGGCCATGGAGAAATGGCAGCCTTGCTACACTGATGGGCGGGATGTAAATTGCCAACAACCACTCTGGAGAAGTGTACGTTGTGTCCTGAAACATGGAAAAAAAAACAGCTTAGGGAGCATAGGGCACGTCCACTCATGGGCGTATAAATTGGAAAAACTAAAAATCAGCAAGACACAGGCACCGGAAAGTTTAGGGCGGCTCTGTTGACAAGAACCTCCACTTCATGACACCTTAAATATCCCAGGAAAGAGAAAAATGGATAAAGAAGTTGTGGTCCTTATGTACAATGGAATATCACTCAGACATGAAATCAATGTCTCATAAGGCTAGTAGAAGCAAGATGAGTGGAGTTAGGTACGACAATTCTAAGTGAAATAAGTCACACAGAAAAAGACACTTATCATAAGCTACCACTTATAGAGGGAATGTAAAAACCGCTACACTTGAACTGAATTACAAAACAGAACAGAGTCACACGTTTAGAAAACACACTATGGCTGCTTAACGGGAATGGTGAGGTGGGGTGATGCATAAAACAAGGGTTTCAAATTCGCTCAGATACCGTTCCATACACCCAATATGTAATAGACAAGACCTACTCCTTGCTCAGTGAACTGGACTCAACACCCCCTATTCCCCGCACAAGAATATATGTGACTAGTAAGAATCTTAAAACCTATGTATTGATATCTGTCTGGAAGTGAGTCAAGTGGGTGTAAAGCCGCATAAACACAACCATGAAAAGCAGCTAAACCCCATTATGAAAATAAATTACTTTTAAAAACCCGTAAAACAAAGACAGTGAAAGAGAGAGAAATTCTTACAAAATTCGTTCAGAGGCTGTGATGCAACCTGGATTGACCATATCTAGACCCACACCTGGATGAGACATAAGGGTGGACACTCTTGGGGCTGAGAGGTTGGGTGAGGTTGGGTGAGCAAACGCAGACCCTTTAAAGTAATACTGCGTGGTACCCATCCCATGGGTCCCAAATCTCCAGGTTCAAGGGCATCTTCCTACATCGAAAACATGCATGAGAAACCCAGAAGATGGTACACCGTGTGATTTTGAAAGGTTTCTAAAACGCACCTCATTTCTCATCTCCTTGTGCTCGGTTTCGCCATTCCAGCTACTTTACTAGCAATCTCCCTACTTGGAGAATCAGCACCTTTAACCTCCTGTTCCCTACAGGTTGCAATTTGTCCTGAGGATGAACGGGAAGAGGGGCAACCAATGAGAGACTAGATCTAGGTGTTGGGACAGGCACAGGTCACTCTATTTTCCCAACAGGAAGAAGAATTAACCACAGGCTCAGCCTGCCGCCCAGAAGCAGAATAGGGCCTGAGGCAATCCCGCGCTTTTGCGGCCAGCTCCCAAAAAAGACAGTTGAAAAATGGAGCTCAGGGAAGCTGCAATTCACAAACCCGCAGAGTTATAAATGATAACTCTCATCCACAGATATATTGAGGGAAGGCAACGAAGAGGATTTGAAAGCAAGGCAGAATTGCAGGAAACAGATTTCAGCAGGTAGATACGAATCGCCTTTAAAGCACATGAAAAGCGGCAAAACGTCGACAATGATGCCCTTGGCCAAAAAGGGCGTATGCGTTTTTTCCTGAATATATTCAGGAAAAAACGCATACGCCCTTTTTGGCCAACCAAGCAACCTGGAAAGGCAAATCAGCGCTACAAAGAAGTCTCGCTTCCCATCGGTGAAAAGGGCCATGCTGCAAAAAGTGTCAAAACCAGAAATGCAGGACAGGCCATGGAGAAATGGCAGCCTTGCTACACTGATGGGCGGGATGTAAATTGCCAACAGCCACTCTGGAGAAGTGTACGTTGTGTCCTGAAACATGGAAAAAAAACAGCTTAGGGAGCATAGGGCACGTCCACTCAAGGGCGTATAAATTGGAAAAACTAAAAATCAGCAAGACACAGGCACCGGAAAGTTTAGGGCTGCTCTGTTGACAAGAACCTCCACTTCATGACACCTTAAATATCCCAGGAAAGAGAAAAATGGATAAAGAAGTTGTGGTCCTTATGTACAATGGAATATCACTCAGACATGAAATCAATGTCTCATAAGGCTAGTAGAAGCAAGATGAGTGGAGTTAGGTACGACGATTCTAAGTGAAATAAGTCACACAGAAAAAGACACTTATCATAAGCTATCACTTATAGAGGGAATGTAAAAACCGCTACACTTGAACTGAATTACAAAACAGAACAGAGTCACACGTTTAGAAAACACACTATGGCTGCTTAACGGGAATGGTGAGGTGGGGTGATGCATAAAACAAGGGTTTCAAATTCGCTCAGATACCGTTCCATACACCCAATATGTAATAGACAAGACCTACTCCTTGCTCAGTGAACTGGACTCAACACCCCCTATTCACCACACAAGAATATATGTGACTAGTAAGAATCTTAAAACCTATGTATTGATATCTCTCTGGAAGTGAGTCAAGTGGGTGTAAAGCCGCATAAACACAGCCATGAAAAGCAGCTACACCCCATTATAAAAATAAATTACTTTTAAAAACCCATAAAACAAAGACAGTGAAAGAGAGAGAAATTCTTACAAAATTCGTTCAGAGGCTGTGATGCAACCTGGATTGACCATATCTAGACCCACACCTGGATGAGACATAAGGGTGGACACTCTTGGGGCTGAGAGGTTGGGTGAGGTTGGGTGAGCAAACGCAGACCCTTTAAAGTAATACTGCGTGGTACCCATCCCATGGGTCCCAAATCTCCAGGTTCAAGGGCATCTTCCTACATCGAAAACATGCATGAGAAACCCAGAAGATGGTACACCGTGTGATTTTGAAAGGTTTCTAAAACGCACCTCATTTCTCATCTCCTTGTGCTCGGTTTCGCCATTCCAGCTAATTTACTAGCAATCTCCCTACTTGGAGAATCAGCACCTTTAACCTCCTGTTCCCTACAGGTTGCAATTTGTCCTGAGGATGAACGGGAAGAGGGGCAACCAATGAGAGACTAGATCTAGGTGTTGGGACAGGCACAGGTCACTCTATTTTCCCAACAGGAAGAAGAATTAACCACAGGCTCAGCCTGCCGCCCAGAAGCAGAATAGGGCCTGAGGCAATCCCGCGCTTTTGCGGCCAGCTCCCAAAAAAGACAGTTGAAAAATGGAGCTCAGGGGAACTGCAATTCACAAACCCGCAGAGTTATAAATGATAACTCTCATCCACAGATATATTGAGGGAAGGCAACGAAGAGGATTTGAAAGCAAGGCAGAATTGCAGGAAACAGATTTCAGCAGGTAGATACGAATCGCCTTTAAAGCACATGAAAAGCGGCAAAACGTCGACAATGATGCCCTTGGCCAAAAAGGGCGTATGCGTTTTTTCCTGAATATATTCAGGAAAAACCGCATACGCCCTTTTTGGCCAACCAAGCAACCTGGAAAGGCAAATCAGCGCTACAAAGAAGTCTCGCTTCCCATCGGTGAAAAGGGCCATGCTGCAAAAAGTGTCAAAACCAGAAATGCAGGACAGGCCATGGAGAAATGGCAGCCTTGCTACACTGATGGGCGGGATGTAAATTGCCAACAACCACTCTGGAGAAGTGTACGTTGTGTCCTGAAACATGGAAAAAAAAACAGCTTAGGGAGCATAGGGCACGTCCACTCATGGGCGTATAAATTGGAAAAACTAAAAATCAGCAAGACACAGGCACCGGAAAGTTTAGGGCGGCTCTGTTGACAAGAACCTCCACTTCATGACACCTTAAATATCCCAGGAAAGAGAAAAATGGATAAAGAAGTTGTGGTCCTTATGTACAATGGAATATCACTCAGACATGAAATCAATGTCTCATAAGGCTAGTAGAAGCAAGATGAGTGGAGTTAGGTACGACAATTCTAAGTGAAATAAGTCACACAGAAAAAGACACTTATCATAAGCTACCACTTATAGAGGGAATGTAAAAACCGCTACACTTGAACTGAATTACAAAACAGAACAGAGTCACACGTTTAGAAAACACACTATGGCTGCTTAACGGGAATGGTGAGGTGGGGTGATGCATAAAACAAGGGTTTCAAATTCGCTCAGATACCGTTCCATACACCCAATATGTAATAGACAAGACCTACTCCTTGCTCAGTGAACTGGACTCAACACCCCCTATTCCCCGCACAAGAATATATGTGACTAGTAAGAATCTTAAAACCTATGTATTGATATCTGTCTGGAAGTGAGTCAAGTGGGTGTAAAGCCGCATAAACACAACCATGAAAAGCAGCTAAACCCCATTATGAAAATAAATTACTTTTAAAAACCCGTAAAACAAAGACAGTGAAAGAGAGAGAAATTCTTACAAAATTCGTTCAGAGGCTGTGATGCAACCTGGATTGACCATATCTAGACCCACACCTGGATGAGACATAAGGGTGGACACTCTTGGGGCTGAGAGGTTGGGTGAGGTTGGGTGAGCAAACGCAGACCCTTTAAAGTAATACTGCGTGGTACCCATCCCATGGGTCCCAAATCTCCAGGTTCAAGGGCATCTTCCTACATCGAAAACATGCATGAGAAACCCAGAAGATGGTACACCGTGTGATTTTGAAAGGTTTCTAAAACGCACCTCATTTCTCATCTCCTTGTGCTCGGTTTCGCCATTCCAGCTACTTTACTAGCAATCTCCCTACTTGGAGAATCAGCACCTTTAACCTCCTGTTCCCTACAGGTTGCAATTTGTCCTGAGGATGAACGGGAAGAGGGGCAACCAATGAGAGACTAGATCTAGGTGTTGGGACAGGCACAGGTCACTCTATTTTCCCAACAGGAAGAAGAATTAACCACAGGCTCAGCCTGCCGCCCAGAAGCAGAATAGGGCCTGAGGCAATCCCGCGCTTTTGCGGCCAGCTCCCAAAAAAGACAGTTGAAAAATGGAGCTCAGGGAAGCTGCAATTCACAAACCCGCAGAGTTATAAATGATAACTCTCATCCACAGATATATTGAGGGAAGGCAACGAAGAGGATTTGAAAGCAAGGCAGAATTGCAGGAAACAGATTTCAGCAGGTAGATACGAATCGCCTTTAAAGCACATGAAAAGCGGCAAAACGTCGACAATGATGCCCTTGGCCAAAAAGGGCGTATGCGTTTTTTCCTGAATATATTCAGGAAAAACCGCATACGCCCTTTTTGGCCAACCAAGCAACCTGGAAAGGCAAATCAGCGCTACAAAGAAGTCTCGCTTCCCATCGGTGAAAAGGGCCATGCTGCAAAAAGTGTCAAAACCAGAAATGCAGGACAGGCCATGGAGAAATGGCAGCCTTGCTACACTGATGGGCGGGATGTAAATTGCCAACAGCCACTCTGGAGAAGTGTACGTTGTGTCCTGAAACATGGAAAAAAAACAGCTTAGGGAGCATAGGGCACGTCCACTCAAGGGCGTATAAATTGGAAAAACTAAAAATCAGCAAGACACAGGCACCGGAAAGTTTAGGGCTGCTCTGTTGACAAGAACCTCCACTTCATGACACCTTAAATATCCCAGGAAAGAGAAAAATGGATAAAGAAGTTGTGGTCCTTATGTACAATGGAATATCACTCAGACATGAAATCAATGTCTCATAAGGCTAGTAGAAGCAAGATGAGTGGAGTTAGGTACGACGATTCTAAGTGAAATAAGTCACACAGAAAAAGACACTTATCATAAGCTATCACTTATAGAGGGAATGTAAAAACCGCTACACTTGAACTGAATTACAAAACAGAACAGAGTCACACGTTTAGAAAACACACTATATCTGCTTAAAAGGAAAGGTGAGGTGGGGAGATGCATAAAACAAGGGTTTCAAATTCGCTCAGATACCGTTCCATACACCCAATATGTAATAGACAAGACCTACTCCTTGCTCAGTGAACTGGACTCAACACCCCCTATTTCCCGCACAAGAATATATGTGGCTAGTAAGAATCTTAAAACCTATGTATTGATATCTGTCTGGAAGTGAGTCAAGTGGGTGGAAAGCCGCATAAACACAACCATGAAAAGCAGCTAAACCCCATTATGAAAATAAATTACTTTTAAAAACCCGTAAAACAAAGACAGTGAAAGAGAGAGAAATTCTTACAAAATTCGTTCAGAGGCTGTGATGCAACCTGGATTGACCATATCTAGACCCACACCTGGATGAGACATAAGGGTGGACACTCTTGGGGCTGAGAGGTTGGGTGAGGTTGGGTGAGCAAACGCAGACCCTTTAAAGTAATACTGCGTGGTACCCATCCCATGGGTCCCAAATCTCCAGGTTCAAGGGCATCTTCCTACATCGAAAACATGCATGAGAAACCCAGAAGATGGTACACCGTGTGATTTTGAAAGGTTTCTAAAACGCACCTCATTTCTCATCTCCTTGTGCTCGGTTTCGCCATTCCAGCTACTTTACTAGCAATCTCCCTACTTGGAGAATCAGCACCTTTAACCTCCTGTTCCCTACAGGTTGCAATTTGTCCTGAGGATGAACGGGAAGAGGGGCAACCAATGAGAGACTAGATCTAGGTGTTGGGACAGGCACAGGTCACTCTATTTTCCCAACAGGAAGAAGAATTAACCACAGGCTCAGCCTGCCGCCCAGAAGCAGAATAGGGCCTGAGGCAATCCCGCGCTTTTGCGGCCAGCTCCCAAAAAAGACAGTTGAAAAATGGAGCTCAGGGAAGCTGCAATTCACAAACCCGCAGAGTTATAAATGATAACTCTCATCCACAGATATATTGAGGGAAGGCAACGAAGAGGATTTGAAAGCAAGGCAGAATTGCAGGAAACAGATTTCAGCAGGTAGATACGAATCGCCTTTAAAGCACATGAAAAGCGGCAAAACGTCGACAATGATGCCCTTGGCCAAAAAGGGCGTATGCGTTTTTTCCTGAATATATTCAGGAAAAACCGCATACGCCCTTTTTGGCCAACCAAGCAACCTGGAAAGGCAAATCAGCGCTACAAAGAAGTCTCGCTTCCCATCGGTGAAAAGGGCCATGCTGCAAAAAGTGTCAAAACCAGAAATGCAGGACAGGCCATGGAGAAATGGCAGCCTTGCTACACTGATGGGCGGGATGTAAATTGCCAACAGCCACTCTGGAGAAGTGTACGTTGTGTCCTGAAACATGGAAAAAAAACAGCTTAGGGAGCATAGGGCACGTCCACTCAAGGGCGTATAAATTGGAAAAACTAAAAATCAGCAAGACACAGGCACCGGAAAGTTTAGGGCTGCTCTGTTGACAAGAACCTCCACTTCATGACACCTTAAATATCCCAGGAAAGAGAAAAATGGATAAAGAAGTTGTGGTCCTTATGTACAATGGAATATCACTCAGACATGAAATCAATGTCTCATAAGGCTAGTAGAAGCAAGATGAGTGGAGTTAGGTACGACGATTCTAAGTGAAATAAGTCACACAGAAAAAGACACTTATCATAAGCTATCACTTATAGAGGGAATGTAAAAACCGCTACACTTGAACTGAATTACAAAACAGAACAGAGTCACACGTTTAGAAAACACACTATGGCTGCTTAACGGGAATGGTGAGGTGGGGTGATGCATAAAACAAGGGTTTCAAATTCGCTCAGATACCGTTCCATACACCCAATATGTAATAGACAAGACCTACTCCTTGCTCAGTGAACTGGACTCAACACCCCCTATTCACCACACAAGAATATATGTGACTAGTAAGAATCTTAAAACCTATGTATTGATATCTCTCTGGAAGTGAGTCAAGTGGGTGTAAAGCCGCATAAACACAGCCATGAAAAGCAGCTACACCCCATTATAAAAATAAATTACTTTTAAAAACCCATAAAACAAAGACAGTGAAAGAGAGAGAAATTCTTACAAAATTCGTTCAGAGGCTGTGATGCAACCTGGATTGACCATATCAAGACCCACAGCTGGATGAGACATAAGGGTGGACACTCTTGGGGCTGAGAGGTTGGGTGAGGTTGGGTGAGCAAACGCAGACCCTTTAAAGTAATACTGCGTGGTACCCATCCCATGGGTCCCAAATCTCCAGGTTCAAGGGCATCTTCCTACATCGAAAACATGCATGAGAAACCCAGAAGATGGTACACCGTGTGATTTTGAAAGGTTTCTAAAACGCACCTCATTTCTCATCTCCTTGTGCTCG
Organism: Eschrichtius robustus; assembly: GCF_028021215.1. Taxonomy (NCBI): domain Eukaryota; kingdom Metazoa; phylum Chordata; class Mammalia; order Artiodactyla; family Eschrichtiidae; genus Eschrichtius; species Eschrichtius robustus. The sequence continues at coordinate 418,337 of NW_027175214.1, forward strand.
GTTTCGCCATTCCAGCTACTTTACTAGCAATCTCCCTACTTGGAGAATCAGCACCTTTAACCTCCTGTTCCCTACAGGTTGCAATTTGTCCTGAGGATGAACGGGAAGAGGGGCAACCAATGAGAGACTAGATCTAGGTGTTGGGACAGGCACAGGTCACTCTATTTTCCCAACAGGAAGAAGAATTAACCACAGGCTCAGCCTGCCGCCCAGAAGCAGAATAGGGCCTGAGGCAATCCCGCGCTTTTGCGGCCAGCTCCCAAAAAAGACAGTTGAAAAATGGAGCTCAGGGAAGCTGCAATTCACAAACCCGCAGAGTTATAAATGATAACTCTCATCCACAGATATATTGAGGGAAGGCAACGAAGAGGATTTGAAAGCAAGGCAGAATTGCAGGAAACAGATTTCAGCAGGTAGATACGAATCGCCTTTAAAGCACATGAAAATCGGCAAAACGTCGACAATGATGCCCTTGGCCAAAAAGGGCGTATGCGTTTTTTCCTGAATATATTCAGGAAAAACCGCATACGCCCTTTTTGGCCAACCAAGCAACCTGGAAAGGCAAATCAGCGCTACAAAGAAGTCTCGCTTCCCATCGGTGAAAAGGGCCATGCTGCAAAAAGTGTCAAAACCAGAAATGCAGGACAGGCCATGGAGAAATGGCAGCCTTGCTACACTGATGGGCGGGATGTAAATTGCCAACAGCCACTCTGGAGAAGTGTACGTTGTGTCCTGAAACATGGAAAAAAAACAGCTTAGGGAGCATAGGGCACGTCCACTCAAGGGCGTATAAATTGGAAAAACTAAAAATCAGCAAGACACAGGCACCGGAAAGTTTAGGGCTGCTCTGTTGACAAGAACCTCCACTTCATGACACCTTAAATATCCCAGGAAAGAGAAAAATGGATAAAGAAGTTGTGGTCCTTATGTACAATGGAATATCACTCAGACATGAAATCAATGTCTCATAAGGCTAGTAGAAGCAAGATGAGTGGAGTTAGGTACGACGATTCTAAGTGAAATAAGTCACACAGAAAAAGACACTTATCATAAGCTATCACTTATAGAGGGAATGTAAAAACCGCTACACTTGAACTGAATTACAAAACAGAACAGAGTCACACGTTTAGAAAACATACTATAGCTGCTTAACAGGAAAGGTGAGGTGGGGTGATGCATAAAACAAGGGTTTCAAATTCGCTCAGATACCGTTCCATACACCCAATATGTAATAGACAAGACCTACTCCTTGCTCAGTGAACTGGACTCAACACCCCCTATTCCCCGCACAAGAATATATGTGACTAGTAAGAATCTTAAAACCTATGTATTGATATCTGTCTGGAAGTGAGTCAAGTGGGTGTAAAGCCGCATAAACACAACCATGAAAAGCAGCTAAACCCCATTATGAAAATAAATTACTTTTAAAAACCCGTAAAACAAAGACAGTGAAAGAGAGAGAAATTCTTACAAAATTCGTTCAGAGGCTGTGATGCAACCTGGATTGACCATATCTAGACCCACACCTGGATGAGACATAAGGGTGGACACTCTTGGGGCTGAGAGGTTGGGTGAGGTTGGGTGAGCAAACGCAGACCCTTTAAAGTAATACTGCGTGGTACCCATCCCATGGGTCCCAAATCTCCAGGTTCAAGGGCATCTTCCTACATCGAAAACATGCATGAGAAACCCAGAAGATGGTACACCGTGTGATTTTGAAAGGTTTCTAAAACGCACCTCATTTCTCATCTCCTTGTGCTCGGTTTCGCCATTCCAGCTACTTTACTAGCAATCTCCCTACTTGGAGAATCAGCACCTTTAACCTCCTGTTCCCTACAGGTTGCAATTTGTCCTGAGGATGAACGGGAAGAGGGGCAACCAATGAGAGACTAGATCTAGGTGTTGGGACAGGCACAGGTCACTCTATTTTCCCAACAGGAAGAAGAATTAACCACAGGCTCAGCCTGCCGCCCAGAAGCAGAATAGGGCCTGAGGCAATCCCGCGCTTTTGCGGCCAGCTCCCAAAAAAGACAGTTGAAAAATGGAGCTCAGGGAAGCTGCAATTCACAAACCCGCAGAGTTATAAATGATAACTCTCATCCACAGATATATTGAGGGAAGGCAACGAAGAGGATTTGAAAGCAAGGCAGAATTGCAGGAAACAGATTTCAGCAGGTAGATACGAATCGCCTTTAAAGCACATGAAAAGCGGCAAAACGTCGACAATGATGCCCTTGGCCAAAAAGGGCGTATGCGTTTTTTCCTGAATATATTCAGGAAAAACCGCATACGCCCTTTTTGGCCAACCAAGCAACCTGGAAAGGCAAATCAGCGCTACAAAGAAGTCTCGCTTCCCATCGGTGAAAAGGGCCATGCTGCAAAAAGTGTCAAAACCAGAAATGCAGGACAGGCCATGGAGAAATGGCAGCCTTGCTACACTGATGGGCGGGATGTAAATTGCCAACAGCCACTCTGGAGAAGTGTACGTTGTGTCCTGAAACATGGAAAAAAAACAGCTTAGGGAGCATAGGGCACGTCCACTCAAGGGCGTATAAATTGGAAAAACTAAAAATCAGCAAGACACAGGCACCGGAAAGTTTAGGGCTGCTCTGTTGACAAGAACCTCCACTTCATGACACCTTAAATATCCCAGGAAAGAGAAAAATGGATAAAGAAGTTGTGGTCCTTATGTACAATGGAATATCACTCAGACATGAAATCAATGTCTCATAAGGCTAGTAGAAGCAAGATGAGTGGAGTTAGGTACGACGATTCTAAGTGAAATAAGTCACACAGAAAAAGACACTTATCATAAGCTATCACTTATAGAGGGAATGTAAAAACCGCTACACTTGAACTGAATTACAAAACAGAACAGAGTCACACGTTTAGAAAACATACTATAGCTGCTTAACGGGAAAGGTGAGGTGGGGTGATGCATAAAACAAGGGTTTCAAATTCGCTCAGATACCGTTCCATACACCCAATATGTAATAGACAAGACCTACTCCTTGCTCAGTGAACTGGACTCAACACCCCCTATTCCCCGCACAAGAATATATGTGACTAGTAAGAATCTTAAAACCTATGTATTGATATCTGTCTGGAAGTGAGTCAAGTGGGTGTAAAGCCGCATAAACACAACCATGAAAAGCAGCTAAACCCCATTATGAAAATAAATTACTTTTAAAAACCCGTAAAACAAAGACAGTGAAAGAGAGAGAAATTCTTACAAAATTCGTTCAGAGGCTGTGATGCAACCTGGATTGACCATATCTAGACCCACACCTGGATGAGACATAAGGGTGGACACTCTTGGGGCTGAGAGGTTGGGTGAGGTTGGGTGAGCAAACGCAGACCCTTTAAAGTAATACTGCGTGGTACCCATCCCATGGGTCCCAAATCTCCAGGTTCAAGGGCATCTTCCTACATCGAAAACATGCATGAGAAACCCAGAAGATGGTACACCGTGTGATTTTGAAAGGTTTCTAAAACGCACCTCATTTCTCATCTCCTTGTGCTCGGTTTCGCCATTCCAGCTACTTTACTAGCAATCTCCCTACTTGGAGAATCAGCACCTTTAACCTCCTGTTCCCTACAGGTTGCAATTTGTCCTGAGGATGAACGGGAAGAGGGGCAACCAATGAGAGACTAGATCTAGGTGTTGGGACAGGCACAGGTCACTCTATTTTCCCAACAGGAAGAAGAATTAACCACAGGCTCAGCCTGCCGCCCAGAAGCAGAATAGGGCCTGAGGCAATCCCGCGCTTTTGCGGCCAGCTCCCAAAAAAGACAGTTGAAAAATGGAGCTCAGGGAAGCTGCAATTCACAAACCCGCAGAGTTATAAATGATAACTCTCATCCACAGATATATTGAGGGAAGGCAACGAAGAGGATTTGAAAGCAAGGCAGAATTGCAGGAAACAGATTTCAGCAGGTAGATACGAATCGCCTTTAAAGCACATGAAAAGCGGCAAAACGTCGACAATGATGCCCTTGGCCAAAAAGGGCGTATGCGTTTTTTCCTGAATATATTCAGGAAAAACCGCATACGCCCTTTTTGGCCAACCAAGCAACCTGGAAAGGCAAATCAGCGCTACAAAGAAGTCTCGCTTCCCATCGGTGAAAAGGGCCATGCTGCAAAAAGTGTCAAAACCAGAAATGCAGGACAGGCCATGGAGAAATGGCAGCCTTGCTACACTGATGGGCGGGATGTAAATTGCCAACAGCCACTCTGGAGAAGTGTACGTTGTGTCCTGAAACATGGAAAAAAAACAGCTTAGGGAGCATAGGGCACGTCCACTCAAGGGCGTATAAATTGGAAAAACTAAAAATCAGCAAGACACAGGCACCGGAAAGTTTAGGGCTGCTCTGTTGACAAGAACCTCCACTTCATGACACCTTAAATATCCCAGGAAAGAGAAAAATGGATAAAGAAGTTGTGGTCCTTATGTACAATGGAATATCACTCAGACATGAAATCAATGTCTCATAAGGCTAGTAGAAGCAAGATGAGTGGAGTTAGGTACGACGATTCTAAGTGAAATAAGTCACACAGAAAAAGACACTTATCATAAGCTATCACTTATAGAGGGAATGTAAAAACCGCTACACTTGAACTGAATTACAAAACAGAACAGAGTCACACGTTTAGAAAACACACTATGGCTGCTTAACGGGAATGGTGAGGTGGGGTGATGCATAAAACAAGGGTTTCAAATTCGCTCAGATACCGTTCCATACACCCAATATGTAATAGACAAGACCTACTCCTTGCTCAGTGAACTGGACTCAACACCCCCTATTCACCACACAAGAATATATGTGACTAGTAAGAATCTTAAAACCTATGTATTGATATCTGTCTGGAAGTGAGTCAAGTGGGTGTAAAGCCGCATAAACACAGCCATGAAAAGCAGCTACACCCCATTATAAAAATAAATTACTTTTAAAAACCCATAAAACAAAGACAGTGAAAGAGAGAGAAATTCTTACAAAATTCGTTCAGAGGCTGTGATGCAACCTGGATTGACCATATCAAGACCCACAGCTGGATGAGACATAAGGGTGGACACTCTTGGGGCTGAGAGGTTGGGTGAGGTTGGGTGAGCAAACGCAGACCCTTTAAAGTAATACTGCGTGGTACCCATCCCATGGGTCCCAAATCTCCAGGTTCAAGGGCATCTTCCTACATCGAAAACATGCATGAGAAACCCAGAAGATGGTACACCGTGTGATTTTGAAAGGTTTCTAAAACGCACCTCATTTCTCATCTCCTTGTGCTCGGTTTCGCCATTCCAGCTACTTTACTAGCAATCTCCCTACTTGGAGAATCAGCACCTTTAACCTCCTGTTCCCTACAGGTTGCAATTTGTCCTGAGGATGAACGGGAAGAGGGGCAACCAATGAGAGACTAGATCTAGGTGTTGGGACAGGCACAGGTCACTCTATTTTCCCAACAGGAAGAAGAATTAACCACAGGCTCAGCCTGCCGCCCAGAAGCAGAATAGGGCCTGAGGCAATCCCGCGCTTTTGCGGCCAGCTCCCAAAAAAGACAGTTGAAAAATGGAGCTCAGGGAAGCTGCAATTCACAAACCCGCAGAGTTATAAATGATAACTCTCATCCACAGATATATTGAGGGAAGGCAACGAAGAGGATTTGAAAGCAAGGCAGAATTGCAGGAAACAGATTTCAGCAGGTAGATACGAATCGCCTTTAAAGCACATGAAAAGCGGCAAAACGTCGACAATGATGCCCTTGGCCAAAAAGGGCGTATGCGTTTTTTCCTGAATATATTCAGGAAAAACCGCATACGCCCTTTTTGGCCAACCAAGCAACCTGGAAAGGCAAATCAGCGCTACAAAGAAGTCTCGCTTCCCATCGGTGAAAAGGGCCATGCTGCAAAAAGTGTCAAAACCAGAAATGCAGGACAGGCCATGGAGAAATGGCAGCCTTGCTACACTGATGGGCGGGATGTAAATTGCCAACAGCCACTCTGGAGAAGTGTACGTTGTGTCCTGAAACATGGAAAAAAAACAGCTTAGGGAGCATAGGGCACGTCCACTCAAGGGCGTATAAATTGGAAAAACTAAAAATCAGCAAGACACAGGCACCGGAAAGTTTAGGGCTGCTCTGTTGACAAGAACCTCCACTTCATGACACCTTAAATATCCCAGGAAAGAGAAAAATGGATAAAGAAGTTGTGGTCCTTATGTACAATGGAATATCACTCAGACATGAAATCAATGTCTCATAAGGCTAGTAGAAGCAAGATGAGTGGAGTTAGGTACGACGATTCTAAGTGAAATAAGTCACACAGAAAAAGACACTTATCATAAGCTATCACTTATAGAGGGAATGTAAAAACCGCTACACTTGAACTGAATTACAAAACAGAACAGAGTCACACGTTTAGAAAACATACTATAGCTGCTTAACAGGAAAGGTGAGGTGGGGTGATGCATAAAACAAGGGTTTCAAATTCGCTCAGATACCGTTCCATACACCCAATATGTAATAGACAAGACCTACTCCTTGCTCAGTGAACAGGACTCAACACCCCCTATCCCCGCACAAGAATATATGTGACTAGTAAGAATCTTAAAACCTATGTATTGATATCTGTCTGGAAGTGAGTCAAGTGGGTGTAAAGCCGCATAAACACAACCATGAAAAGCAGCTAAACCCCACTATGAAAATAAATTACTTTTAAAAACCCGTAAAACAAAGACAGTGAAAGAGAGAGAAATTCTTACAAAATTCGTTCAGAGGCTGTGATGCAACCTGGATTGACCATATCAAGACCCACAGCTGGATGAGACATAAGGGTGGACACTCTTGGGGCTGAGAGGTTGGGTGAGGTTGGGTGAGCAAACGCAGACCCTTTAAAGTAATACTGCGTGGTACCCATCACATGGGTCCCAAATCTCCAGGTTCAAGGGCATCTTCCTACATCGAAAACATGCATGAGAAACCCAGAAGATGGTACACCGTGTGATTTTGAAAGGTTTCTAAAACGCACCTCATTTCTCATCTCCTTGTGCTCGGTTTCGCCATTCCAGCTACTTTACTAGCAATCTCCCTACTTGGAGAATCAGCACCTTTAACCTCCTGTTCCCTACAGGTTGCAATTTGTCCTGAGGATGAACGGGAAGAGGGGCAACCAATGAGAGACTAGATCTAGGTGTTGGGACAGGCACAGGTCACTCTATTTTCCCAACAGGAAGAAGAATTAACCACAGGCTCAGCCTGCCGCCCAGAAGCAGAATAGGGCCTGAGGCAATCCCGCGCTTTTGCGGCCAGCTCCCAAAAAAGACAGTTGAAAAATGGAGCTCAGGGAAGCTGCAATTCACAAACCCGCAGAGTTATAAATGATAACTCTCATCCACAGATATATTGAGGGAAGGCAACGAAGAGGATTTGAAAGCAAGGCAGAATTGCAGGAAACAGATTTCAGCAGGTAGATACGAATCGCCTTTAAAGCACATGAAAAGCGGCAAAACGTCGACAATGATGCCCTTGGCCAAAAAGGGCGTATGCGTTTTTTCCTGAATATATTCAGGAAAAACCGCATACGCCCTTTTTGGCCAACCAAGCAACCTGGAAAGGCAAATCAGCGCTACAAAGAAGTCTCGCTTCCCATCGGTGAAAAGGGCCATGCTGCAAAAAGTGTCAAAACCAGAAATGCAGGACAGGCCATGGAGAAATGGCAGCCTTGCTACACTGATGGGCGGGATGTAAATTGCCAACAGCCACTCTGGAGAAGTGTACGTTGTGTCCTGAAACATGGAAAAAAAACAGCTTAGGGAGCATAGGGCACGTCCACTCAAGGGCGTATAAATTGGAAAAACTAAAAATCAGCAAGACACAGGCACCGGAAAGTTTAGGGCTGCTCTGTTGACAAGAACCTCCACTTCATGACACCTTAAATATCCCAGGAAAGAGAAAAATGGATAAAGAAGTTGTGGTCCTTATGTACAATGGAATATCACTCAGACATGAAATCAATGTCTCATAAGGCTAGTAGAAGCAAGATGAGTGGAGTTAGGTACGACGATTCTAAGTGAAATAAGTCACACAGAAAAAGACACTTATCATAAGCTATCACTTATAGAGGGAATGTAAAAACCGCTACACTTGAACTGAATTACAAAACAGAACAGAGTCACACGTTTAGAAAACACACTATGGCTGCTTAACGGGAATGGTGAGGTGGGGTGATGCATAAAACAAGGGTTTCAAATTCGCTCAGATACCGTTCCATACACCCAATATGTAATAGACAAGACCTACTCCTTGCTCAGTGAACTGGACTCAACACCCCCTATTCACCACACAAGAATATATGTGACTAGTAAGAATCTTAAAACCTATGTATTGATATCTCTCTGGAAGTGAGTCAAGTGGGTGTAAAGCCGCATAAACACAGCCATGAAAAGCAGCTACACCCCATTATAAAAATAAATTACTTTTAAAAACCCATAAAACAAAGACAGTGAAAGAGAGAGAAATTCTTACAAAATTCGTTCAGAGGCTGTGATGCAACCTGGATTGACCATATCAAGACCCACAGCTGGATGAGACATAAGGGTGGACACTCTTGGGGCTGAGAGGTTGGGTGAGGTTGGGTGAGCAAACGCAGACCCTTTAAAGTAATACTGCGTGGTACCCATCCCATGGGTCCCAAATCTCCAGGTTCAAGGGCATCTTCCTACATCGAAAACATGCATGAGAAACCCAGAAGATGGTACACCGTGTGATTTTGAAAGGTTTCTAAAACGCACCTCATTTCTCATCTCCTTGTGCTCGGTTTCGCCATTCCAGCTACTTTACTAGCAATCTCCCTACTTGGAGAATCAGCACCTTTAACCTCCTGTTCCCTACAGGTTGCAATTTGTCCTGAGGATGAACGGGAAGAGGGGCAACCAATGAGAGACTAGATCTAGGTGTTGGGACAGGCACAGGTCACTCTATTTTCCCAACAGGAAGAAGAATTAACCACAGGCTCAGCCTGCCGCCCAGAAGCAGAATAGGGCCTGAGGCAATCCCGCGCTTTTGCGGCCAGCTCCCAAAAAAGACAGTTGAAAAATGGAGCTCAGGGAAGCTGCAATTCACAAACCCGCAGAGTTATAAATGATAACTCTCATCCACAGATATATTGAGGGAAGGCAACGAAGAGGATTTGAAAGCAAGGCAGAATTGCAGGAAACAGATTTCAGCAGGTAGATACGAATCGCCTTTAAAGCACATGAAAAGCGGCAAAACGTCGACAATGATGCCCTTGGCCAAAAAGGGCGTATGCGTTTTTTCCTGAATATATTCAGGAAAAACCGCATACGCCCTTTTTGGCCAACCAAGCAACCTGGAAAGGCAAATCAGCGCTACAAAGAAGTCTCGCTTCCCATCGGTGAAAAGGGCCATGCTGCAAAAAGTGTCAAAACCAGAAATGCAGGACAGGCCATGGAGAAATGGCAGCCTTGCTACACTGATGGGCGGGATGTAAATTGCCAACAGCCACTCTGGAGAAGTGTACGTTGTGTCCTGAAACATGGAAAAAACACAGCTTAGGGAGCATAGGGCACGTTCACTCATGGGCGTATAAATTGGGAAAAATAAAAATCAGCAAGACACAGGCACCCCAAAGTTTAGGGCTGCTCTGTTGACAAGAACCTCCACTTCATGACACCTTAAATATCCCAGGAAAGAGAAAAATGGATAAAGAAGTTGTGGTCCTTATGTACAATGGAATATCACTCAGACATGAAATCAATGTCTCATAAGGCTAGTAGAAGCAAGATGAGTGGAGTTAGGTACGACGATTCTAAGTGAAATAAGTCACACAGAAAAAGACACTTATCATAAGCTATCACTTATAGAGGGAATGTAAAAACCGCTACACTTGAACTGAATTACAAAACAGAACAGAGTCACACGTTTAGAAAACATACTATAGCTGCTTAACGGGAAAGGTGAGGTGGGGTGATGCATAAAACAAGGGTTTCAAATTCGCTCAGATACCGTTCCATACACCCAATATGTAATAGACAAGACCTACTCCTTGCTCAGTGAACTGGACTCAACACCCCCTATTCCTCGCACAAGAATATATGTGACTAGTAAGAATCTTAAAACCTATGTATTGATATCTGTCTGGAAGTGAGTCAAGTGGGTGTAAAGCCGCATAAACACAACCATGAAAAGCAGCTAAACCCCATTATGAAAATAAATTACTTTTAAAAACCCGTAAAACAAAGACAGTGAAAGAGAGAGAAATTCTTACAAAATTCGTTCAGAGGCTGTGATGCAACCTGGATTGACCATATCTAGACCCACACCTGGATGAGACATAAGGGTGGACACTCTTGGGGCTGAGAGGTTGGGTGAGGTTGGGTGAGCAAACGCAGACCCTTTAAAGTAATACTGCGTGGTACCCATCCCATGGGTCCCAAATCTCCAGGTTCAAGGGCATCTTCCTACATCGAAAACATGCATGAGAAACCCAGAAGATGGTACACCGTGTGATTTTGAAAGGTTTCTAAAACGCACCTCATTTCTCATCTCCTTGTGCTCGGTTTCGCCATTCCAGCTACTTTACTAGCAATCTCCCTACTTGGAGAATCAGCACCTTTAACCTCCTGTTCCCTACAGGTTGCAATTTGTCCTGAGGATGAACGGGAAGAGGGGCAACCAATGAGAGACTAGATCTAGGTGTTGGGACAGGCACAGGTCACTCTATTTTCCCAACAGGAAGAAGAATTAACCACAGGCTCAGCCTGCCGCCCAGAAGCAGAATAGGGCCTGAGGCAATCCCGCGCTTTTGCGGCCAGCTCCCAAAAAAGACAGTTGAAAAATGGAGCTCAGGGAAGCTGCAATTCACAAACCCGCAGAGTTATAAATGATAACTCTCATCCACAGATATATTGAGGGAAGGCAACGAAGAGGATTTGAAAGCAAGGCAGAATTGCAGGAAACAGATTTCAGCAGGTAGATACGAATCGCCTTTAAAGCACATGAAAAGCGGCAAAACGTCGACAATGATGCCCTTGGCCAAAAAGGGCGTATGCGTTTTTTCCTGAATATATTCAGGAAAAACCGCATACGCCCTTTTTGGCCAACCAAGCAACCTGGAAAGGCAAATCAGCGCTACAAAGAAGTCTCGCTTCCCATCGGTGAAAAGGGCCATGCTGCAAAAAGTGTCAAAACCAGAAATGCAGGACAGGCCATGGAGAAATGGCAGCCTTGCTACACTGATGGGCGGGATGTAAATTGCCAACAGCCACTCTGGAGAAGTGTAAGTTGTGTCCTGAAACATGGAAAAAAAAACAGCTTAGGGAGCATAGGGCACGTCCACTCATGGGCGTATAAATTGGAAAAACTAAAAATCAGCAAGACACAGGCACCGGAAAGTTTAGGGCTGCTCTGTTGACAAGAACCTCCACTTCATGACACCTTAAATATCCCAGGAAAGAGAAAAATGGATAAAGAAGTTGTGGTCCTTATGTACAATGGAATATCACTCAGACATGAAATCAATGTCATAAGGCTAGTAGAAGCAAGATGAGTGGAGTTAGGTACGACGATTCTAAGTGAAATAAGTCACACAGAAAAAGACACTTATCATAAGCTATCACTTATAGAGGGAATGTAAAAACCGCTACACTTGAACTGAATTACAAAACAGAACAGAGTCACACGTTTAGAAAACACACTATGGCTGCTTAACGGGAATGGTGAGGTGGGGTGATGCATAAAACAAGGGTTTCAAATTCGCTCAGATACCGTTCCATACACCCAATATGTAATAGACAAGACCTACTCCTTGCTCAGTGAACTGGACTCAACACCCCCTATTCCCCGCACAAGAATATATGTGACTAGTAAGAATCTTAAAACCTATGTATTGATATCTGTCTGGAAGTGAGTCAAGTGGGTGTAAAGCCGCATAAACACAACCATGAAAAGCAGCTAAACCGCATTATGAAAATAAATTACTTTTAAAAACCCGTAAAACAAAGACAGTGAAAGAGAGAGAAATTCTTACAAAATTCGTTCAGAGGCTGTGATGCAACCTGGATTGACCATATCTAGACCCACACCTGGATGAGACATAAGGGTGGACACTCTTGGGGCTGAGAGGTTGGGTGAGGTTGGGTGAGCAAACGCAGACACTTTAAAGTAATACTGCGTGGTACCCATCCCATGGGTCCCAAATCTCCAGGTTCAAGGGCATCTTCCTACATCGAAAACATGCATGAGAAACCCAGAAGATGGTACACCGTGTGATTTTGAAAGGTTTCTAAAACGCACCTCATTTCTCATCTCCTTGTGCTCGGTTTCGCCATTCCAGCTACTTTACTAGCAATCTCCCTACTTGGAGAATCAGCACCTTTAACCTCCTGTTCCCTACAGGTTGCAATTTGTCCTGAGGATGAACGGGAAGAGGGGCAACCAATGAGAGACTAGATCTAGGTGTTGGGACAGGCACAGGTCACTCTATTTTCCCAACAGGAAGAAGAATTAACCACAGGCTCAGCCTGCCGCCCAGAAGCAGAATAGGGCCTGAGGCAATCCCGCGCTTTTGCGGCCAGCTCCCAAAAAAGACAGTTGAAAAATGGAGCTCAGGGAAACTGCAATTCACAAACCCGCAGAGTTATAAATGATAACTCTCATCCACAGATATATTGAGGGAAGGCAACGAAGAGGATTTGAAAGCAAGGCAGAATTGCAGGAAACAGATTTCAGCAGGTAGATACGAATCGCCTTTAAAGCACATGAAAAGCGGCAAAACGTCGACAATGATGCCCTTGGCCAAAAAGGGCGTATGCGTTTTTTCCTGAATATATTCAGGAAAAACCGCATACGCCCTTTTTGGCCAACCAAGCAACCTGGAAAGGCAAATCAGCGCTACAAAGAAGTCTCGCTTCCCATCGGTGAAAAGGGCCATGCTGCAAAAAGTGTCAAAACCAGAAATGCAGGACAGGCCATGGAGAAATGGCAGCCTTGCTACACTGATGGGCGGGATGTAAATTGCCAACAGCCACTCTGGAGAAGTGTACGTTGTGTCCTGAAACATGGAAAAAAAACAGCTTAGGGAGCATAGGGCACGTCCACTCATGGGCGTATAAATTGGAAAAACTAAAAATCAGCAAGACACAGGCACCGGAAAGTTTAGGGCTGCTCTGTTGACAAGAACCTCCACTTCATGACACCTTAAATATCCCAGGAAAGAGAAAAATGGATAAAGAAGTTGTGGTCCTTATGTACAATGGAATATCACTCAGACATGAAATCAATGTCTCATAAGGCTAGTAGAAGCAAGATGAGTGGAGTTAGGTACGACGATTCTAAGTGAAATAAGTCACACAGAAAAAGACACTTATCATAAGCTATCACTTATAGAGGGAATGTAAAAACCGCTACACTTGAACTGAATTACAAAACAGAACAGAGTCACACGTTTAGAAAACACACTATGGCTGCTTAACGGGAATGGTGAGGTGGGGTGATGCATAAAACAAGGGTTTCAAATTCGCTCAGATACCGTTCCATACACCCAATATGTAATAGACAAGACCTACTCCTTGCTTAGTGAACTGGACTCAACACCCCCTATTCACCACACAAGAATATATGTGACTAGTAAGAATCTTAAAACCTATGTATTGATATCTCTCTGGAAGTGAGTCAAGTGGGTGTAAAGCCGCATAAACACAGCCATGAAAAGCAGCTAAACCCCATTATAAAAATAAATTACTTTTAAAAACCCATAAAACAAAGACAGTGAAAGAGAGAGAAATTCTTACAAAATTCGTTCAGAGGCTGTGATGCAACCTGGATTGACCATATCTAGACCCACACCTGGATGAGATATAAGGGTGGACACTCTTGGGGCTGAGAGGTTGGGTGAGGTTGGGTGAGCAAACGCAGACCCTTTAAAGTAATACTGCGTGGTACCCATCCCATGGGTCCCAAATCTCCAGGTTCAAGGGCATCTTCCTACATCGAAAACATGCATGAGAAACCCAGAAGATGGTACACCGTGTGATTTTGAAAGGTTTCTAAAACGCACCTCATTTCTCATCTCCTTGTGCTCGGTTTCGCCATTCCAGCTACTTTACTAGCAATCTCCCTACTTGGAGAATCAGCACCTTTAACCTCCTGTTCCCTACAGGTTGCAATTTGTCCTGAGGATGAACGGGAAGAGGGGCAACCAATGAGAGACTAGATCTAGGTGTTGGGACAGGCACAGGTCACTCTATTTTCCCAACAGGAAGAAGAATTAACCACAGGCTCAGCCTGCCGCCCAGAAGCAGAATAGGGCCTGAGGCAATCCCGCGCTTTTGCGGCCAGCTCCCAAAAAAGACAGTTGAAAAATGGAGCTCAGGGAAACTGCAATTCACAAACCCGCAGAGTTATAAATGATAACTCTCATCCACAGATATATTGAGGGAAGGCAACGAAGAGGATTTGAAAGCAAGGCAGAATTGCAGGAAACAGATTTCAGCAGGTAGATACGAATCGCCTTTAAAGCACATGAAAAGCGGCAAAACGTCGACAATGATGCCCTTGGCCAAAAAGGGCGTATGCGTTTTTTCCTGAATATATTCAGGAAAAAACGCATACGCCCTTTTTTGCCAACCAAGCAACCTGGAAAGGCAAATCAGCGCTACAAAGAAGTCTCGCTTCCCATCGGTCAAAAGGGCCATGCTGCAAAAAGTGTCAAAACCAGAAATGCAGGACAGGCCATGGAGAAATGGCAGCCTTGCTACACTGATGGGCGGGATGTAAATTGCCAACAGCCACTCTGGAGAAGTGTAAGTTGTGTCCTGAAACATGGAAAAAAAAACAGCTTAGGGAGCATAGGGCACGTCCACTCATGGGCGTATAAATTGGAAAAACTAAAAATCAGCAAGACACAGGCACCGGAAAGTTTAGGGCTGCTCTGTTGACAAGAACCTCCACTTCATGACACCTTAAATATCCCAGGAAAGAGAAAAATGGATAAAGAAGTTGTGGTCCTTATGTACAATGGAATATCACTCAGACATGAAATCAATGTCATAAGGCTAGTAGAAGCAAGATGAGTGGAGTTAGGTACGACGATTCTAAGTGAAATAAGTCACACAGAAAAAGACACTTATCATAAGCTATCACTTATAGAGGGAATGTAAAAACCGCTACACTTGAACTGAATTACAAAACAGAACAGAGTCACACGTTTAGAAAACACACTATGGCTGCTTAACGGGAATGGTGAGGTGGGGTGATGCATAAAACAAGGGTTTCAAATTCGCTCAGATACCGTTCCATACACCCAATATGTAATAGACAAGACCTACTCCTTGCTCAGTGAACTGGACTCAACACCCCCTATTCCCGGCACAAGAATATATGTGACTAGTAAGAATCTTAAAACCTATGTATTGATATCTGTCTGGAAGTGAGTCAAGTGGGTGTAAAGCCGCATAAACACAACCATGAAAAGCAGCTAAACCCCATTATGAAAATAAATTACTTTTAAAAACCCGTAAAACAAAGACAGTGAAAGAGAGAGAAATTCTTACAAAATTCGTTCAGAGGCTGTGATGCAACCTGGATTGACCATATCTAGACCCACAGCTGGATGAGACATAAGGGTGGACACTCTTGGGGCTGAGAGGTTGGGTGAGGTTGGGTGAGCAAACGCAGACCCTTTAAAGTAATACTGCGTGGTACCCATCCCATGGGTCCCAAATCTCCAGGTTCAAGGGCATCTTCCTACATCGAAAACATGCATGAGAAACCCAGAAGATGGTACACCGTGTGATTTTGAAAGGTTTCTAAAACGCACCTCATTTCTCATCTCCTTGTGCTCGGTTTCGCCATTCCAGCTACTTTACTAGCAATCTCCCTACTTGGAGAATCAGCACCTTTAACCTCCTGTTCCCTACAGGTTGCAATTTGTCCTGAGGATGAACGGGAAGAGGGGCAACCAATGAGAGACTAGATCTAGGTGTTGGGACAGGCACAGGTCACTCTATTTTCCCAACAGGAAGAAGAATTAACCACAGGCTCAGCCTGCCGCCCAGAAGCAGAATAGGGCCTGAGGCAATCCCGCGCTTTTGCGGCCAGCTCCCAAAAAAGACAGTTGAAAAATGGAGCTCAGGGAAACTGCAATTCACAAACCCGCAGAGTTATAAATGATAACTCTCATCCACAGATATATTGAGGGAAGGCAACGAAGAGGATTTGAAAGCAAGGCAGAATTGCAGGAAACAGATTTCAGCAGGTAGATACGAATCGCCTTTAAAGCACATGAAAAGCGGCAAAACGTCGACAATGATGCCCTTGGCCAAAAAGGGCGTATGCGTTTTTTCCTGAATATATTCAGGAAAAACCGCATACGCCCTTTTTGGCCAACCAAGCAACCTGGAAAGGCAAATCAGCGCTACAAAGAAGTCTCGCTTCCCATCGGTGAAAAGGGCCATGCTGCAAAAAGTGTCAAAACCAGAAATGCAGGACAGGCCATGGAGAAATGGCAGCCTTGCTACACTGATGGGCGGGATGTAAATTGCCAACAGCCACTCTGGAGAAGTGTACGTTGTGTCCTGAAACATGGAAAAAAAACAGCTTAGGGAGCATAGGGCACGTCCACTCATGGGCGTATAAATTGGAAAAACTAAAAATCAGCAAGACACAGGCACCGGAAAGTTTAGGGCTGCTCTGTTGACAAGAACCTCCACTTCATGACACCTTAAATATCCCAGGAAAGAGAAAAATGGATAAAGAAGTTGTGGTCCTTATGTACAATGGAATATCACTCAGACATGAAATCAATGTCTCATAAGGCTAGTAGAAGCAAGATGAGTGGAGTTAGGTACGACGATTCTAAGTGAAATAAGTCACACAGAAAAAGACACTTATCATAAGCTATCACTTATAGAGGGAATGTAAAAACCGCTACACTTGAACTGAATTACAAAACAGAACAGAGTCACACGTTTAGAAAACACACTATGGCTGCTTAACGGGAATGGTGAGGTGGGGTGATGCATAAAACAAGGGTTTCAAATTCGCTCAGATACCGTTCCATACACCCAATATGTAATAGACAAGACCTACTCCTTGCTTAGCGAACTGGACTCAACACCCCCTATTCACCACACAAGAATATATGTGACTAGTAAGAATCTTAAAACCTATGTATTGATATCTCTCTGGAAGTGAGTCAAGTGGGTGTAAAGCCGTATAAACACAGCCATGAAAAGCAGCTAAACCCCATTATAAAAATAAATTACTTTTAAAAAC
This sequence comes from Eschrichtius robustus, assembly GCF_028021215.1. NCBI lineage: Eukaryota > Metazoa > Chordata > Mammalia > Artiodactyla > Eschrichtiidae > Eschrichtius > Eschrichtius robustus. Next base: position 435,624 of record NW_027175214.1, read on the forward strand.
CCATAAAACAAAGACAGTGAAAGAGAGAGAAATTCTTACAAAATTCGTTCAGAGGCTGTGATGCAACCTGGATTGACCATATCTAGACCCACACCTGGATGAGACATAAGGGTGGACACTCTTGGGGCTGAGAGGTTGGGTGAGGTTGGGTGAGCAAACGCAGACCCTTTAAAGTAATACTGCGTGGTACCCATCCCATGGGTCCCAAATCTCCAGGTTCAAGGGCATCTTCCTACATCGAAAACATGCATGAGAAACCCAGAAGATGGTACACCGTGTGATTTTGAAAGGTTTCTAAAACGCACCTCATTTCTCATCTCCTTGTGCTCGGTTTCGCCATTCCAGCTACTTTACTAGCAATCTCCCTACTTGGAGAATCAGCACCTTTAACCTCCTGTTCCCTACAGGTTGCAATTTGTCCTGAGGATGAACGGGAAGAGGGGCAACCAATGAGAGACTAGATCTAGGTGTTGGGACAGGCACAGGTCACTCTATTTTCCCAACAGGAAGAAGAATTAACCACAGGCTCAGCCTGCCGCCCAGAAGCAGAATAGGGCCTGAGGCAATCCCAGGCTTTTGCGGCCAGCTCCCAAAAAAGACAGTTGAAAAATGGAGCTCAGGGAAACTGCAATTCACAAACCCGCAGAGTTATAAATGATAACTCTCATCCACAGATATATTGAGGGAAGGCAACGAAGAGGATTTGAAAGCAAGGCAGAATTGCAGGAAACAGATTTCAGCAGGTAGATACGAATCGCCTTTAAAGCACATGAAAAGCGGCAAAACGTCGACAATGATGCCCTTGGCCAAAAAGGGCGTATGCGTTTTTTCCTGAATATATTCAGGAAAAACCGCATACGCCCTTTTTGGCCAACCAAACAACCTGGAAAGGCAAATCAGCGCTACAAAGAAGTCTCGCTTCCCATCGGTGAAAAGGGCCATGCTGCAAAAAGTGTCAAAACCAGAAATGCAGGACAGGCCATGGAGAAATGGCAGCCTTGCTACACTGATGGGCGGGATGTAAATTGCCAACAGCCACTCTGGAGAAGTGTACGTTGTGTCCTGAAACATGGAAAAAAAACAGCTTAGGGAGCATAGGGCACGTCCACTCATGGGCGTATAAATTGGAAAAACTAAAAATCAGCAAGACACAGGCACCGGAAAGTTTAGGGCTGCTCTGTTGACAAGAACCTCCACTTCATGACACCTTAAATATCCCAGGAAAGAGAAAAATGGATAAAGAAGTTGTGGTCCTTATGTACAATGGAATATCACTCAGACATGAAATCAATGTCTCATAAGGCTAGTAGAAGCAAGATGAGTGGAGTTAGGTACGACGATTCTAAGTGAAATAAGTCACACAGAAAAAGACACTTATCATAAGCTATCACTTATAGAGGGAATGTAAAAACCGCTACACTTGAACTGAATTACAAAACAGAACAGAGTCACACGTTTAGAAAACACTATGGCTGCTTAACGGGAATGGTGAGGTGGGGTGATGCATAAAACAAGGGTTTCAAATTCGCTCAGATACCGTTCCATACACCCAATATGTAATAGACAAGACCTACTCCTTGCTTAGTGAACTGGACTCAACAACCCCTATTCACCACACAAGAATATATGTGACTAGTAAGAATCTTAAAACCTATGTATTGATATCTCTCTGGAAGTGAGTCAAGTGGGTGTAAAGCCGCATAAACACAGCCATGAAAAGCAGCTAAACCCCATTATAAAAATAAATTACTTTTAAAAACCCATAAAACAAAGACAGTGAAAGAGAGAGAAATTCTTACAAAATTCGTTCAGAGGCTGTGATGCAACCTGGATTGACCATATCTAGACCCACAGCTGGATGAGACATAAGGGTGGACACTCTTGGGGCTGAGAGGTTGGGTGAGGTTGGGTGAGCAAACGCAGACCCTTTAAAGTAATACTGCGTGGTACCCATCCCATGGGTCCCAAATCTCCAGGTTCAAGGGCATCTTCCTACATCGAAAACATGCATGAGAAACCCAGAAGATGGTACACCGTGTGAATTTGAAAGGTTTCTAAAACGCACCTCATTTCTCATCTCCTTGTGCTCGGTTTCGCCATTCCAGCTACTTTACTAGCAATCTCCCTACTTGGAGAATCAGCACCCTTAACCTCCTGTTCCCTACAGGTTTCAATTTGTCCTGAGGATGAACGGGAAGAGGGGCAACCAATGAGAGACTAGATCTAGGTGTTGGGACAGGCACAGGTCACTCTATTTTCCCAACAGGAAGAAGAATTAACCACAGGCTCAGCCTGCCGCCCAGAAGCAGAATAGGGCCTGAGGCAATCCCGTGCTTTTGCGGCCAGCTCCCAAAAAAGACAGTTGAAAAATGGAGCTCAGGGAAACTGCAATTCACAAACCCGCAGAGTTATAAATGATAACTCTCATCCACAGATATATTGAGGGAAGGCAACGAAGAGGATTTGAAAGCAAGGCAGAATTGCAGGAAACAGATTTCAGGAGGTAGATACGAATCGCCTTTAAAGCACATGAAAAGCGGCAAAACGTCGACAATGATGCCCTTGGCCAAAAAGGGCGTATGCGTTTTTTCCTGAATATATTCAGGAAAAAACGCATACGCCCTTTTTTGCCAACCAAGCAACCTGGAAAGGCAAATCAGCGCTACAAAGAAGTCTCGCTTCCCATCGGTCAAAAGGGCCATGCTGCAAAAAGTGTCAAAACCAGAAATGCAGGACAGGCCATGGAGAAATGGCAGCCTTGCTACACTGATGGGCGGGATGTAAATTGCCAACAGCCACTCTGGAGAAGTGTAAGTTGTGTCCTGAAACATGGAAAAAAAAACAGCTTAGGGAGCATAGGGCACGTCCACTCATGGGCGTATAAATTGGAAAAACTAAAAATCAGCAAGACACAGGCACCGGAAAGTTTAGGGCGGCTCTGTTGACAAGAACCTCCACTTCATGACACCTTAAATATCCCTGGAAAGAGAAAAATGGATAAAGAAGTTGTGGTCCTTATGTACAATGGAATATCACTCACACATGAAATCAATGTCTCATAAGGCTAGTAGAAGCAAGATGAGTGGAGTTAGGTACGACGATTCTAAGTGAAAAAAGTCACACAGAAAAAGACACTTATCATAAGCTATCACTTATAGAGGGAATGTAAAAACCGCTACACTTGAACTGAATTACAAAACAGAACAGAGTCACACGTTTAGAAAACACACTATGGCTGCTTAACGGGAATGGTGAGGTGGGGTGATGCATAAAACAAGGGTTTCAAATTCGCTCAGATATCGTTCCATACACCCAATATGTAATAGACAAGACCTACTCCTTGCTCAGTGAACTGGACTCAACACCCCCTATTCCCCGCACAAGAATATATGTGACTAGTAAGAATCTTAAAACCTATGTATTGATATCTGTCTGGAAGTGAGTCAAGTGGGTGTTAAGCCGCATAAACACAACCATGAAAAGCAGCTAAACCCCATTATAAAAATAAATTACTTTTAAAAACCCGTAAAACAAAGACAGTGAAAGAGAGAGAAATTCTTACAAAATTCGTTCAGAGGCTGTGATGCAACCTGGATTGACCATATCTAGACCCACACCTGGATGAGACATAAGGGTGGACACTCTTGGGGCTGAGAGGTTGGGTGAGGTTGGGTGAGCAAACGCAGACCCTTTAAAATAATACTGCGTGGTACCCATCCCATGGGTCCCAAATCTCCAGGTTCAAGGGCATCTTCCTACATCGAAAACATGCATGAGAAACCCAGAAGTTGGTACACCGTGTGATTTTGAAAGGTTTCTAAAACGCACCTCATTTCTCATCTCCTTGTGCTCGGTTTCGCCATTCCAGCTACTTTACTAGCAATCTCCCTACTTGGAGAATCAGCACCTTTAACCTCCTGTTCCCTACAGGTTGCAATTTGTCCTGAGGATGAACGGGAAGAGGGGCAACCAATGAGAGACTAGATCTAGGTGTTGGGACAGGCACAGGTCACTCTATTTTCCCAACAGGAAGAAGAATTAACCACAGGCTCAGCCTGCCGCCCAGAAGCAGAATAGGGCCTGAGGCAATCCCGCGCTTTTGCGGCCAGCTCCCAAAAAAGACAGTTGAAAAATGGAGCTCAGGGAAACTGCAATTCACAAACCCGCAGAGTTATAAATGATAACTCTCATCCACAGATATATTGAGGGAAGGCAACGAAGAGGATTGGAAAGCAAGGCAGAATTGCAGGAAACAGATTTCAGGAGGTAGATACGAATCGCCTTTAAAGCACATGAAAAGCGGCAAAACGTCGACAATGATGCCCTTGGCCAAAAAGGGCGTATGCGTTTTTTCCTGAATATATTCAGGAAAAAACGCATACGCCCTTTTTGGCCAACCAAGCAACCTGGAAAGGCAAATCAGCGCTACAAAGAAGTCTCGCTTCCCATCGGTCAAAAGGGCCATGCTGCAAAAAGTGTCAAAACCAGAAATGCAGGACAGGCCATGGAGAAATGGCAGCCTTGCTACACTGATGGGCGGGATGTAAATTGCCAACAGCCACTCTGGAGAAGTGTACGTTGTGTCCTGAAACATGGAAAAAAAACAGCTTAGGGAGCATAGGGCACGTCCACTCATGGGCGTATAAATTGGAAAAATTAAAAATCAGCAAGACACAGGCACCGGAAAGTTTAGGGCTGCTCTGTTGACAAGAACCTCCACTTCATGACACCTTAAATATCCCAGGAAAGAGAAAAATGGATAAAGAAGTTGTGGTCCTTATGTACAATGGAATATCACTCAGACATGAAATCAATGTTATAATGCTAGTAGAAGCAAGATGAGTGGAGTTAGGTACGACGATTCTAAGTGAAATAAGTCACACAGAAAAAGACACTTATCATGAGCTATCACTTATAGAGGGAATGTAAAAACCGCTACACTTGAACTGAATTACAAAACAGAACAGAGTCACACGTTTAGAAAACACACTATGGCTGCTTAACGGGAATGGTGAGGTGGGGTGATGCATAAAACAAGGGTTTCAAATTCGCTCAGATACCGTTCCATACACCCAATATGTAATAGACAAGACCTATTCCTTGCTCAGTGAACTGGACTCAACACCCCCTATTCACCACACAAGAATATATGTGACTAGTAAGAATCTTAAAACCTATGTATTGATATCTCTCTGGAAGTGAGTCAAGTGGGTGTAAAGCCGCATAAACACAGCCATGAAAAGCAGCTAAACCCCATTATAAAAATAAATTACTTTTAAAAACCCATAAAACAAAGACAGTGAAAGAGAGAGAAATTCTTACAAAATTCGTTCAGAGGCTGTGATGCAACCTGGATTGACCATATCAAGACCCACAGCTGGATGAGACATAAGGGTGGACACTCTTGGGGCTGAGAGGTTGGGTGAGGTTGGGTGAGCAAACGCAGACCCTTTAAAGTAATACTGCGTGGTACCCATCCCATGGGTCCCAAATCTCCAGGTTCAAGGGCATCTTCCTACATCGAAAACATGCATGAGAAACCCAGAAGATGGTACACCGTATGATTTTGAAAGGTTTCTAAAACGCACCTCATTTCTCATCTCCTTGTGCTCGGTTTCGCCATTCCAGCTACTTTACTAGCAATCTCCCTACTTGGAGAATCAGCACCTTTAACCTCCTGTTCCCTACAGGTTGCAATTTGTCCTGAGGATGAACGGGAAGAGGGGCAACCAATGAGAGACTAGATCTAGGTGTTGGGACAGGCACAGGTCACTCTATTTTCCCAACAGGAAGAAGAATTAACCACAGGCTCAGCCTGCCACCCAGAAGCAGAATAGGGCCTGAGGCAATCCCGCGCATTTGCGGCCAGCTCCCAGAAAAGACAGTTGAAAAATGGAGCTCAGGGGAACTGCAATTCACAAACCCGCAGAGTTATAAATGATAACTCTCATCCACAGATATATTGAGGGAAGGCAACGAAGAGGATGTGAAAGCAAGGCAGAATTGCAGGAAACAGATTTCAGCAGGTAGATACGAATCGCCTTTAAAGCACATGAAAAGCGGCAAAACGTCGACAATGATGCCCTTGGCCAAAAAGGGCGTATTCAGGAAAAAACGCATACGCCCTTTTTGGCCAACCAAGCAACCTGGAAAGGCAAATCAGCGCTACAAAGAAGTCTCGCTTCCCATCGGTGAAAAGGGCCATGCTGCAAAAAGTGTCAAAACCAGAAATGCAGGACAGGCCATGGAGAAATGGCAGCCTTGCTACACTGATGGGCGGGATGTAAATTGCCAACAGCCACTCTGGAGAAGTGTACGTTGTGTCCTGAAACATGGAAAAAAAACAGCTTAGGGAGCATAGGGCACGTCCACTCATGGGCGTATAAATAGGAAAAACTAAAAATCAGCAAGACACAGGCACCGGAAAGTTTAGGGCTGCTCTGTTGACAAGAACCTCCACTTCATGACACCTTAAATATCCCAGGAAAGAGAAAAATGGATAAAGAAGTTGTGGTCCTTATGTACAATGGAATATCACTCAGACATGAAATCAATGTCTCATAAGGCTAGTAGAAGCAAGATGAGTGGAGTTAGGTACGACGATTCTAAGTGAAATAAGTTACACAGAAAAAGACACTTATCATAAGCTATCATTTATAGAGGGAATGTAAAAACCGCTACACTTGAACTGAATTACAAAACAGAACAGAGTCACACGTTTAGAAAACACACTATGGCTGCTTAACGGGAATGGTGAGGTGGGGTGATGCATAAAACAAGGGTTTCAAATTCGCTCAGATACCGTTCCATACACCCAATATGTAATAGACAAGACCTACTCCTTGCTCAGTGAACTGGACTCAACACCCCCTATTTCCCGCACAAGAATATATGTGGCTAGTAAGAATCTTAAAACCTATGTATTGATATCTGTCTGGAAGTGAGTCAAGTGGGTGGAAAGCCGCATAAACACAACCATGAAAAGCAGCTAAACCCCATTATAAAAATAAATTACTTTTAAAAACCCGTAAAACAAAGACAGTGAAAGAGAGAGAAATTCTTACAAAATTCGTTCAGAGGCTGTGATGCAACCTGGATTGACCATATCTAGACCCACACCTGGATGAGACATAAGGGTGGACACTCTTGGGGCTGAGAGGTTGGGTGAGGTTGGGTGAGCAAACGCAGACCCTTTAAAGTAATACTGCGTGGTACCCATCCCATGGGTCCCAAATCTCCAGGTTCAAGGGCATCTTCCTACATCGAAAACATGCATGAGAAACCCAGAAGATGGTACACCGTGTGATTTTGAAAGGTTTCTAAAACGCACCTCATTTCTCATCTCCTTGTGCTCGGTTTCGCCATTCCAGCTACTTTACTAGCAATCTCCCTACTTGGAGAATCAGCACCTTTAACCTCCTGTTCCCTACAGGTTGCAATTTGTCCTGAGGATGAACGGGAAGAGGGACAACCAATGAGAGACTAGATCTAGGTGTTGGGACAGGCACAGGTCACTTTATTTTCCCAACAGGAAGAAGAATTAACCACAGGCTCAGCCTGCCACCCAGAAGCAGAATAGGGCCTGAGGCAATCCCGCGCTTTTGCGGCCAGCTCCCACAAAAGACAGTTGAAAAATGGAGCTCAGGGAAACTGCAATTCACAAACCCGCAGAGTTATAAATGATAACTCTCATCCACAGATATATTGAGGGAAGGCAACGAAGAGGATTTGAAAGCAAGGCAGAATTGCAGGAAACAGATTTCAGGAGGTAGATACGAATCGCCTGTAAAGCACATGAAAAGCGGCAAAACGTCCACAATGATGCCCTTGGCCAAAAAGGGCGTATGCGTTTTTTCCTGAATATATTCAGGAAAAAACGCATACGCCCTTTTTGGCCAACCAAGCAACCTGGAAAGGCAAATCAGCGCTACAAAGAAGTCTCGCTTCCCATCGGTCAAAAGGGCCATGCTGCAAAAAGTGTCAAAACCAGAAATGCAGGACAGGCCATGGAGAAATGGCAGCCTTGCTACACTGATGGGCGGGATGTAAATTGCCAACAGCCACTCTGGAGAAGTGTACGTTGTGTCCTGAAACATGGAAAAAAAACAGCTTAGGGAGCATAGGGCACGTCCACTCATGGGCGTATAAATTGGAAAAACTAAAAATCAGCAAGACACAGGCACCGGAAAGTTTAGGGCTGCTCTGTTGACAAGAACCTCCACTTCATGACACCTTAAATATCCCAGGAAAGAGAAAAATGGATAAAGAAGTTGTGGTCCTTATGTACAATGGAATATCACTCAGATATGAAATCAATGTCTCATAAGGCTAGTAGAAGCAAGATGAGTGGAGTTAGGTACGACGATTGTAAGTGAAATAAGTCACACAGAAAAAGACACTTATCATAAGCTATCACTTACAGAGGGAATGTAAAAACCGCTACACTTGAACTGAATTACAAAACAGAACAGAGTCACACGTTTAGAAAACACACTATGGCTGCTTAACGGGAATGGTGAGGTGGGGTGATGCATAAAACAAGGGTTTCAAATTCCCTCAGATACCGTTCCATACACCCAATATGTAATAGACAAGACCTACTCCTTGCTCAGTGAACTGGACTCAACACCCCCTATTCACCACACAAGAATATATGTGACTAGTAAGAATCATAAAACCTATGTATTGATATCTCTCTGCAAGTGAGTCAAGTGGGTGTAAAGCCGCATAAACACAGCCATGAAAAGCAGCTAAACCCCATTATAAAAATAAATTACTTTTAAAAACCCGTAAAACAAAGACAGTGAAAGAGAGAGAAATTCTTACAAAATTCTTTCAGAGGCTGTGATGCAACCTGGATTGACCATATCCAGACCCACACCTGGATGAGACATAAGGGTGGACACTCTTGGGGCTGAGAGGTTGGGTGAGGTTGGGTGAGCAAACGCAGACCCTTTAAAATAATACTGCGTGGTACTCATCCCATGGGTCCCAAATCTCCAGGTTCAAGGGCATCTTCCTACATCGAAAACATGCATGAGAAACCCAGAAGATGGTACACCGTGTGATTTTGAAAGGTTTCTAAAACGCACCTCATTTCTCATCTCCTTGTGCTCGGTTTCGCCATTCCAGCTACTTTACTAGCAATCTCCCTACTTGGAGAATCAGCACCTTTAACCTCCTGTTCCCTACAGGTTGCAATTTGTCCTGAGGATGAACGGGAAGAGGGGCAACCAATGAGAGACTAGATCTAGGTGTTGGGACAGGCACAAGTCACTCTATTTTCCCAACAGGAAGAAGAATTAACCACAGGCTCAGCCTGCTGCCCAGAATCAGAATAGGGCCTGAGGCAATCCCGCGCTTTTGCGGCCAGCTCCCAAAAAAGACAATTGAAAAATGGAGCTCAGGGAAACTGCAATTCACAAACCCACAGAGTTATAAATGATAACTCTCATCCACAGATATATTGAGGGAAGGCAACGAAGAGGATTTGAAAGCAAGGCAGAATTGCAGGAAACAGATTTCAGGAGGTAGATACGAATCGCCTGTAAAGCACATGAAAAGCGGCAAAACGTCGACAATGATGCCCTTGGCCAAACAGGGCGTATGCGTTTTTTCCTGAATATATTCAGGAAAAAACGCATACGCCCTGTTTGGCCAACCAAGCAACCTGGAAAGGCAAATCAGCGCTACAAAGAAGTCTCGCTTCCCATCGGTCAAAAGGGCCATGCTGCAAAAAGTGTCAAAACCAGAAATGCAGGACAGGCCATGGAGAAATGGCAGCCTTGCTACACTGATGGGCGGGATGTAAATTGCCAACAGCCACTCTGGAGAAGTGTACGTTGTGTCCTGAAACATGGAAAAAAAACAGCTTAGGGAGCATAGGGCACGTCCACTCATGGGCGTATAAATTGGAAAAACTAAAAATCAGCAAGACACAGGCACCGGAAAGTTTAGGGCTGCTCTGTTGACAAGAACCTCCACTTCATGACACCTTAAATATCCCAGGAAAGAGAAAAATGGATAAAGAAGTTGTGGTCCTTATGTACAATGGAATATCACTCAGACATGAAATCAATGTCTCATAAGGCTAGTAGAAGCAAGATGAGTGGAGTTAGGTACGACGATTCTAAGTGAAATAAGTCACACAGAAAAAGACACTTATCATAAGCTATCACTTATAGAGGGAATGTAAAAACCGCTACACTTGAACTGAATTACAAAACAGAACAGAGTCACACGTTTAGAAAACACACTATATCTGCTTAACAGAAAAGGTGAGGTGGGGAGATGCATAAAACAAGGGTTTCAATTTCGCTCAGATACCGTTCCATACACCCAATATGTAATAGACAAGACCTACTCCTTGCTCAGTGAACTGGACTCAACACCCCCTATTTCCCGCACAAGAATATATGTGACTATTAAGAATCTTAAAACCTATGTATTGATATCTGTCTGGAAGTGAGTCAAATGGGTGGAAAGCCGCATAAACACAACCATGAAAAGCAGCTAAACCCCATTATAAAAATAAATTACTTTTAAAAACCCGTAAAACAAAGACAGTGAAAGAGAGAGAAATTCTTACAAAATTCGTTCAGAGGCTGTGATGCAACCTGGATTGACCATATCTAGACCCACAGCTGGATGAGACATAAGGGTGGACACTCTTGGGGCTGAGAGGTTGGGTGAGGTTGGGTGAGCAAACGCAGACCCTTTAAAATAATACTGCGTGGTACTCATCCCATGGGTCCCAAATCTCCAGGTTCAAGGGCATCTTCCTACATCGAAAACATGCATGAGAAACCCAGAAGATGGTACACCGTGTGATTTCGAAAGGTTTCTAAAAAGCACCTCATTTCTCATCTCCTTGTGCTCGGTTTCGCCATTCCAGCTACTTTACTAGCAATCTCCCTACTTGGAGAATCAGCACCTTTAACCTCCTGTTCCCTACAGGTTGCAATTTGTCCTGAGGATGAACGGGAAGAGGGGCAACCAATGAGAGACTAGATCTAGGTGTTGGGACAGGCAGAGGTCACTCTATTTTCCCATCAGGAAGAAGAATTAACCACAGGCTCAGCCTGCCGCCCAGAAGCAGAATAGGGCCTGAGGCAATCCCGCGCTTTTGCGGCCAGCTCCCAAAAAAGACAGTTGAAAAATGGAGCTCAGGGAAACTGCAATTCAAAAACCCTCAGAGTTGTAAATGATAACTCTCGTCCACAAATATATTGAGGGAAGGCAACGAAGAGGATTTGAAAGCAAGGCAGAATTGCAGGAAACAGATTTCAGGAGGTAGATACGAATCGCCTTTAAAGCACATGAAAAGCGGCAAAACGTCGACAATGATGCCCTTGGCCAAAAAGGGCGTATGCGTTTTTTCCTGAATATATTCAGCAAAAAACGCATACGCCCTTTTTGGCCAACCAAGCAACCTGGAAAGGCAAATCAGCGCTACAAAGAAGTCTCGCTTCCCATCGGTGAAAAGGGCCATGCTGCAAAAAGTGTCAAAACCAGAAATGCAGGACAGGCCATGGAGAAATGGCAGCCTTGCTACACTGATGGGCGGGATGTAAATTGCCAACAGCCACTCTGGAGAAGTGTACGTTGTGTCCTGAAACATCGAAAAAAAACAGCTTAGGGAGCATAGGGCACGTCCACTCATGGGCGTATAAATTGGAAAAACTAAAAATCAGCAAGACACAGGCACCGGAAAGTTTAGGGCTGCTCTGTTGACAAGAACCTCCACTTCATGACACCTTAAATATCCCAGGAAAGAGAAAAATGCATAAAGAAGTTGTGGTCCTTATGTACAATGGAATATCACTCAGACATGAAATCAATGTCTCATAAGGCTAGTAGAAGCAAGATGAGTGGAGTTAGGTACGACGATTCTAAGTGAAATAAGTCACACAGAAAAAGACACTTATCATAAGCTATCACTTATAGAGGGAATGTAAAAACCGCTACACTTGAACTGAATTACAAAACAGAACAGAGTCACACGTTTAGAAAACACACTATGGCTGCTTAACGGGAATGGTGAGGTGGGGTGATGCATAAAACAAGGGTTTCAAATTCGATCAGATACCGTTCCATACACCCAATATGTAATAGACAAGACCTACTCCTTGCTCAGTGAACTGGACTCAACACCCCCTATTCACCACACAAGAATATATGTGACAAGTAAGAATCTTAAAACCTATGTATTGATATCTCTCTGGAAGTGAGTCAAGTGGGTGTAAAGCCGCATAAACACAGCCATGAAAAGCAGCTAAACCCCATTATAAAAATAAATTACTTTTAAAAACCCATAAAACAAAGACAGTGAAAGAGAGAGAAATTCTTTCAAAATTCGTTCAGAGGCTGTGATGCAACCTGGATTGACCATATCTAGACCCACAGCTGGATGAGACATAAGGGTGGACACTCTTGGGGCTGAGAGGTTGGGTGAGGTTGGGTGAGCAAACGCAGACCCTTTAAAGTAATACTGCGTGGTACCCATCCCATGGGTCCCAAATCTCCAGGTTCAAGGGCATCTTCCTACATCGAAAACATGCATGAGAAACCCAGAAGATGGTACACCGTGTGATTTTGAAAGGTTTCTAAAACGCACCTCATTTCTCATCTCCTTGTGCTCGGTTTCGCCATTCCAGCTACTTTACTAGCAATCTCCCTACTTGGAGAATCAGCACCTTTAACCTCCTGTTCCCTACAGGTTGCAATTTGTCCTGAGGATGAACGGGAAGAGGGGCAACCAATGAGAGACTAGATCTAGGTGTTGGGACAGGCACAAGTCACTCTATTTTCCCAACAGGAAGAAGAATTAACCACAGGCTCAGCCTGCTGCCCAGAAGCAGAATAGGGCCTGAGGCAATCCTGCGCTTTTGCGGCCAGCTCCCAAAAAAGACAGTTGAAAAATGGAGCTAAGGGAAACTGCAATTCACAAACCCGCAGAGTTATAAATGATAACTCTCATCCACAGATATATTGAGGGAAGGCAACAAAGAGGATTTGAAAGCAAGGCAGAATTGCAGGAAACAGATTTCAGGAGGTAGATACGAATCGCCTTTAAAGCACATGAAAAGCAGCAAAACGTCGACAATGATGCCCTTGGCCAAAAAGGGCGTATGCGTTTTTTCCTGAATATATTCAGGAAAAAACGCATACGCCCTTTTTGGCCAACCAAGCAACCTGGAAAGGCAAATCAGCGCTACAAAGAAGTCTCGCTTCCCATCGGTCAAAAGGGCCATGCTGCAAAAAGTGTCAAAACCAGAAATGCAGGACAGGCCATGGAGAAATGGCAGCCTTGCTACACTGATGGGCGGGATGTAAATTGCCAACAGCCACTCTGGAGAAGTGTACGTTGTGTCCTGAAACATGGAAAAAAAACAGCTTAGGGAGCATAGGGCACGTCCACTCATGGGCGTATAAATTGGAAAAACTAAAAATCAGCAAGACACAGGCACCGGAAAGTTTAGGGCTGCTCTGTTGACAAGAACCTCCACTTCATGACACCTTAAATATCCCAGGAAAGAGAAAAATGGATAAAGAAGTTGTGGTCCTTATGTACAATGGAATATCACTCAGACATGAAATCAATGTCTCATAAGGCTAGTAGAAGCAAGATGAGTGGAGTTAGGTACGACGATTCTAAGTGAAATAAGTCACACAGAAAAAGACACTTATCATAAGCTATCACTTATAGAGGGAATGTAAAAACCGCTACACTTGAACTGAATTACAAAACAGAACAGAGTCACACGTTTAGAAAACACACTATATCTGCTTAACAGAAAAGGTGAGGTGGGGAGATGCATAAAACAAGGGTTTCAATTTCGCTCAGATACCGTTCCATACACCCAATATGTAATAGACAAGACCTACTCCTTGCTCAGTGAACTGGACTCAACACCCCCTATTTCCCGCACAAGAATATATGTGACTAGTAAGAATCTTAAAACCTATGTATTGATATCTGTCTGGAAGTGAGTCAAGTGGGTGGAAAGCCGCATAAACACAACCATGAAAAGCAGCTAAACCCCATTATAAAAATAAATTACTTTTAAAAACCCGTAAAACAAAGACAGTGAAAGAGAGAGAAATTCTTACAAAATTCGTTCAGAGGCTGTGATGCAACCTGGATTGACCATATCTAGACCCACAGCTGGATGAGACATAAGGGTGGACACTCTTGGGGCTGAGAGGTTGGGTGAGGTTGGGTGAGCAAACGCAGACCCTTTAAAATAATACTGCGTGGTACTCATCCCATGGGTCCCAAATCTCCAGGTTCAAGGGCATCTTCCTACATCGAAAACATGCATGAGAAACCCAGAAGATGGTACACCGTGTGATTTCGAAAGGTTTCTAAAAAGCACCTCATTTCTCATCTCCTTGTGCTCGGTTTCGCCATTCCAGCTACTTTACTAGCAATCTCCCTACTTGGAGAATCAGCACCTTTAACCTCCTGTTCCCTACAGGTTGCAATTTGTCCTGAGGATGAACGGGAAGAGGGGCAACCAATGAGAGACTAGATCTAGGTGTTGGGACAGGCAGAGGTCACTCTATTTTCCCATCAGGAAGAAGAATTAACCACAGGCTCAGCCTGCCGCCCAGAAGCAGAATACGGCCTGAGGCAATCCCGCGCTTTTGCGGCCAGCTCCCAAAAAAGACAGTTGAAAAATGGAGCTCAGGGAAACTGCAATTCACAAACCCGCAGAGTTATAAATGATAACTCTCATTCACAGATATATTGAGGGAAGGCAACGAAGAGGATTTGAAAGCAAGGCAGAATTGCAGGAAACAGATTTCAGGAGGTAGACACGAATCGCCTTTAAAGCACATGAAAAGCGGCAAAACGTCCACAATGATGCCCTTGGCCAAAAAGGGCGTATGCGTTTTTTCCTGAATATATTCAGGAAAAAACGCATACGCCCTTTTTGGCCAACCAAGCAACCTGGAAAGGCAAATCAGCGCTACAAAGAAGTCTCGCTTCCCATCGGTGAAAAGGGCCATGCTGCAAAAAGTGTCAAAACCAGAAATGCAGGACAGGCCATGGAGAAATGGCAGCCTTGCTACACTGATGGGCAGGATATAAATTGCCAACAGCCACTCTGGAGAAGTGCACGTTGTGTCATGCAACATGGAAAAAAAACAGCTTAGGGAGCATAGGGCACGTCCACTCATGGGCGTATAAATTTGAAAAACTAAAAATCAGCAAGACACAGGCACCGGAAAGTTTAGGGCTGCTCTGTTGACAAGAACCTCCACTTCATGACACCTTAAATATCCCAGGAAAGAGAAAAATGGATAAAGAAGTTGTGGTCCTTATGTACAATGGAATATCACTCAGACATGAAATCAATGTCATAAGGCTAGTAGAAGCAAGATGAGTGGAGTTAGGTACGACGATTCTAAGTGAAATAAGTCACACAGAAAAAGACACTTATCATAAGCTATCACTTATAGAGGGAATGTAAAAACCGCTACACTTGAACTGAATTACAAAACAGAACAGAGTCACACGTTTAGAAAACACACTATGGCTGCATAACGGGAATGGTGAGGTGGGGTGATGCATAAAACAAGGGTTTCAAATTCGCTCAGATACCGTTCCATACACCCAATATGTAATAGACAAGACCTACTCCTTGCTCAGTGAACTGGACTCAACACCCCCTATTCACCACACAAGAATATATGTGACTAGTAAGAATCTTAAAACCTATGTATTGATATCTCTCTGGAAGTGAGTCAAGTGGGTGTAAAGCCGCATAAACACAGCCATGAAAAGCAGCTAAACCCCATTATAAAAATAAATTACTTTTAAAAACCCATAAAACAAAGACAGTGAAAGAGAGAGAAATTCTTACAAAATTCGTTCAGAGGCTGTGATGCAACCTGGATTGACCATATCAAGACCCACAGCTGGATGAGACATAAGGGTGGACACTCTTGGGGCTGAGAGGTTGGGTGAGGTTGGGTGAGCAAACGCAGACCCTTTAAAGTAATACTGCGTGGTACCCATCCCATGGGTCCCAAATCTCCAGGTTCAAGGGCATCTTCCTACATCGAAAACATGCATGAGAAACCCAGAAGATGGTACACCGTGTGATTTTGAAAGGTTTCTAAAACGCACCTCATTTCTCATCTCCTTGTGCTCGGTTTCGCCATTCCAGCTACTTTACAAGCAATCTCCCTACTTGGAGAATCAGCACCTTTAACCTCCTGTTCCCTACAGGTTGCAATTTGTCCTGAGGATGAACGGGAAGAGGGACAACCAATGAGAGACTAGATCTAGGTGTTGGGACAGGCACAGGTCACTCTATTTTCCCAACAGGAAGAAGAATTAACCACAGGCTCAGCCTGCCACCCAGAAGCAGAATAGGGCCTGAGGCAATCCCGGGCTTTTGCGGCCAGCTCCCACAAAAGACAGTTGAAAAATGGAGCTCAGGGAAACTGCAATTCACAAACCCGCAGAGTTATAAATGATAACTCTCATTCACAGATATATTGAGGGAAGGCAACGAAGAGGATTTGAAAGCAAGGCAGAATTGCAGGAAACAGATTTCAGGAGGTAGATACGAATCGCCTTTAAAGCACATGAAAAGCGGCAAAACGTCGACAATGATGCCCTTGGCCAAAAAGGGCGTATGCGTTTTTTCCTGAATATATTCAGGAAAAAACGCATACGCCCTTTTTGGCCAACCAAGCAACCTGGAAAGGCAAATCAGCGCTACAAAGAAGTCTCGCTTCCCATCGGTCAAAAGGGCCATGCTGCAAAAAGTGTCAAAACCAGAAATGCAGGACAGGCCATGGAGAAATGGCAGCCTTGCTACACTGATGGGCGGGATGTAAATTGCCAACAGCCACTCTGGAGAAGTGTACGTTGTGTCCTGAAACATGGAAAAAAAACAGCTTAGGGAGCATAGGGCACGTCCACTCATGGGCGTATAAATTGGAAAAACTAAAAATCAGCAAGACACAGGCACCGGAAAGTTTAGGGCTGCTCTGTTGACAAGAACCTCCACTTCATGACACCTTAAATATCCCAGGAAAGAGAAAAATGGATAAAGAAGTTGTGGTCCTTATGTACAATGGAATATCACTCAGACATGAAATCAATGTCATAAGGCTAGTAGAAGCAAGATGAGTGGAGTTAGGTACGACGATTCTAAGTGAAATAAGTCACACAGAAAAAGACACTTATCATAAGCTATCACTTATAGAGGGAATGTAAAAACCGCTACACTTGAACTGAATTACAAAACAGAACAGAGTCACACGTTTAGAAAACACACTATGGCTGCTTAACGGGAATGGTGAGGTGGGGAGATGCATAAAACAAGGGTTTCAAATTCGCTCAGATACCGTTCCATACACCCAATATGTAATAGACAAGACCTACTCCTTGCTCAGTGAACTGGACTCAACACCCCCTATTCCCCGCACAAGAATATATGTGACTAGTAAGAATCTTAAAACCTATGTATTGATATCTGTCTGGAAGTGAGTCAAGTGGGTGTAAAGCCGCATAAACACAACCATGAAAAGCAGCTAAACCCCACTATAAAAATAAATTACTTTTAAAAACCCGTAAAACAAAGACAGTGAAAGAGAGAGAAATTCTTACAAAATTCGTTCAGAGTCTGTGACGCAACCTGGATTGACCATATCTAGACCCACAGCTGGATGAGATATAAGGGTGGACACCCTTGGGGCTGAGAGGTTGGGTGAGGTTGTGTGAGCAAACGCAGACCCTTTAAAGTAATACTGCGTGGTACCCATCCCATGGGTCCCAAATCTCCTGGTTCAAGGGCATCTTCCTACGTCGAAAACATGCATGAGAAACCCAGAAGATGGTACACCGTGTGATTTTGAAAGGTTTCTAAAACGCACCTCATTTCTCATCTCCTTGTGTTCGGGTTCGCCATTCCAGCTACTTTACTAGCAATCTCCCTACTTGGAGAATCAGTACCTTTAACCTCCTGTTCCCTACAGGTTGCAATTTGTCCTGAGGATGAACGGGAAGAGGGGCAACCAATGAGAGACTAGGTCTAGGTGTTCGAACAGGCACAGGTCACTCTATTTTCCCATCAGGAAGAACAATTAACCACAGGCTCAGCCTGCCGCCCAGAAGCAGAATAGGGCCTGAGGCAATCCCGCGCTTTTGTGGCCAGCTCCCAAAAAAGCGAGTTGAAAAATGGAGCTCAGGGGCACTGCCATTCACAAACCTGCAGATTTATAAATGATAACTCTCGTCCACAAATATATTGAGGGAAGGCAACGAAGAGGATTTGAAAGCAAGTCAGAATTGCAGGAAACAGGTTTCAGGAGGTAGATTCGAATCGCCTTTAAAGCACATGAAAGGTGGCAAAACGTCGACAATGATGCCCTTGGCCAAAAAGGGCGTATGCGTTTTGTCCTGAATATATTCAGGAAAAAACGCATACGCCCTTTTTGGCCAACCAAGCAACCTGGAAAGGCAAATCAGCGCTACAAAGAAGTCTCGCTTCCCATCGGTCAAAAGGGCCATGCTGCAAAAAGTGTCAAAACCAGAAATGCAGGACAGGCCATGGAGAAATGGCAGCCTTGCTACGCTGATGGGCGGTATGTAAATAACCAATAGCCACTCTGGAGAAGTGTAAGGTGTGTCCTGAAACATCGAAAAAACACAGCTTAGGGAGCATAGGGCACGTCCACTCATGGGCGTATAAATAGGGAAAACAAAAAATCAGCAAGACACAGGCATCCCAAAGTTTAGGGCTGCTCTGTTGACAAGAACCTCCACTTCATGACACCTTAAATATCCCAGGAAAGAGAAAAATGGATAAAGAAGTTGTGGTCCTTATGTACAATGGAATATCACTCAGACATGAAATCAATGTCATAAGGCTAGGAGAAGCAAGAAGAGTGGATTTAGGTATGACGATTCTAAGTGAAATAAGTCACACAGAAAAAGACACTTATCATAACCTATCACTTATAGAGGGAATGTAAAAACCGCTACACTTGAACTGAATTACAAAACAGAACAGAGTCACACGTTTAGAAAACACACTATGGCTGCTTAACGGGAAAGGTGAGGTGCGGTGATCCATAAAACAAGGGTTTCAAATTCACTCAGATACCGTTGCATACACCCAATATGTAATAGACAAGACCTACTCCTTGCTCAGTGAACTGGATTCAACACCCCCTATTCACCACACAAGAATATATGTGACTAGTAAGAATCTTAAAACCTATGTATTGATATCTGTCTGGAAGTGAGTCAAGTGGATGTAAAGCCGCATAAACACAGCCATGAAAAGCAGCTAAACCTTATTATAGAAATAAATTACTTTTAAAAACCCGTAAAACAAAGACAGTGAAAGAGAGAGAAATTCTTACAAAATTCGTTCAGAGGGTGTGATGCAACCTGGATTGACCATACCTAGACTCACAGCTGGATGAGACATAAGGGTGGACACTCTTGGGGCTGAGAAGTTGGGTGAGGTTGGGTGAGCAAACACAGACCCTTTAAAGTAATACTGCGTGGTACCCATCTCATGGGTCCCAAATCTCCAGGTTCAAGGGCATCTTCCTACGAGGAAAACATGCATGAGAAACCCAGAAGATGGTACACCGTGTGATTTTGAAAGGTTTCTAAAACGCACCTCATTTCTCATCTCCTTGTGTTCGGGTTCGCCATTCCAGCTACTTTACTAGCAATCTCCCTACTTTGAGAATCAGCACCTTTAACCTCCTGTTCCCTACAGGTTGCAAATTGTCCTGAGGATGAACGGGAAGAGGGGCAACGAATGAGAGACTAGATCTAGGTGTTGGGACAGGCACAGGTCACTCTATTTTCCCATCAGGAAGAAGAATTAACCACAGGCTCAGCCTGCCGCCCAGAAGCAGAATAGGGCCTGAGGCAATCCCAAGCTTTGGCGGCCAGCTCCCAAAAAAGCGAGTTGAAAAATGGAGCCCAGACACACTGCCATTCACAAACCTGCAGAGTTATAAATGTTAACTCTCGTCCACAAATATATTGAGGGAAGGCAACGAAGAGGATTTGAAAGCAAGGAAGAATTGCAGGAAACAGGTTTCAGGAGGTAGATTCGAATCGCCTTTAAAGCACATGAAAAGCGGCAAAACGTCGACAATGATGCCCTTGGCCAAAAAGGGCGTATGCGTTTTTTCCTGAATATATTCAGGAAATATATTCAGGATATATATATTCAGGAATATTCAGGAATATATTCAGGAATATATTCAGGAAATATATTCTCCATAATATATTCAGGAAAAAACGCATACGCCCCTTTTGGCCAACCTAGCAACCTGGAAGGCAAATCAACGCTACAAAGAAGTCTCGCTTCCCATCGGTCAAAAGGGCCATGCTGCAAAAAGTGTCAAAACCAGAAATGTAGGACAGGCCATGGAGAAATGGCAGCCTTGCTACGCTGATGGGCGGGATGTAAATTGCCAACAGCCACTCTGGAGAAGTGTACGGTGTGTCCTGAAACATCGAAAAAACACAGCTTAGGGAGCATAGGGCACGTCCACTCATGGGCGTATAAATTGGGAAAACTAAAAAGCAGGAAGACACCGGCACCCCAAAGTTTAGGGCTGCTCTGTTGACAAGAACCTCCACTTCATGACACCTTAAATATCCCAGGAAAGAGAAAAATGGATAAAGAAATTGTGGTCCTTATGTACAATGGAATATCACTCAGACATGAAATCAAAGTCATAAGGCTAGTAGAAGCAAGATGAGTGGATTTAGGTACGACGATTCTAAGTGAAATAAGTCACACAGAAAAAGACTCTTATCATAAGCTATCACTTATAGAGGGAATGTAAAAACCGCTACACTTGAACTGAATTACAAAACAGAACAGAGTCACACATTTAGAAAACAAACTATGGCAGCTTAACGGGAAAGTTGAGGTGGGGTGATGCATAAAACAAGGGTTTCAAATTCGCTCAGATACCGTTCCATACACCCAATATGTAATAGACTAGACCTACTCCTTGCTCAGTGAAGTGGACTCAACACCCCCTATTCACCGCACAAGAATATATGTGACTAGTAAGAATCTTAAAACCTATGTATTGATATCTGTCTGGAAGTGAGTCAAGTGGATGTAAAGCCGCATAAACACAGCCATGAAAAGCAGCTAAACCCTATTATAGAAATAAATTACTTTTAAAAACCTGTAAAACAAAGACAGTGAAAGAGAGAGAAATTCTTACAAAATTCGTTCAGAGGCTGTGATGGCAACCTGGATTGACCATATCTAGACTCACACCTGGATGAGACATAAGGGTGGACACTCTTGGGGCTGAGAAGTTGGGTGAGGTTGGGTGAGCAAACACAGACCCTTTAAAGTAATACTGCGTGGTACCCATCTCATGGGTCCCAAATCTCCAGGTTCAAGGGCATCTTCCTACGTCGAAAACATGCATGAGAAACCCAGAAGATGGTACACCGTGTGATTTTGAAAGGTTTCTAAAACGCACCTCATTTCTCATCTCCTTGTGTTCGGGTTCGCCATTCCAGCTACTTTACTAGCAATCTCCCTACTTTGAGAATCAGCACCTTTAACCTCCTGTTCCCTACAGGTTGCAATTTGTCCTGAGGATGAACGGGAAGAGGGGCAACGAATGAGAGACTAGATCTAGGTGTTGGGACAGGCACAGGTCACTCTATTTTCCCATCAGGAAGAAGAATTAACCACAGGCTCAGCCTGCCGCCCAGAAGCAGAATAGGGCCTGAGGCAATCCCGTGCTTTGGCGGCCAGCTCCCAAAAAAGCGAGTTGAAAAATGGAGCCCAGACACACTGCCATTCACAAACCTGCAGAGTTATAAATGTTAACTCTCGTCCACAAATATATTGAGGGAAGGCAACGAAGAGGATTTGAAAGCAAGGAAGAATTGCAGGAAACAGGTTTCAGGAGGTAGATTCGAATCGCCTTTAAAGCACATGAAAAGTGGCAAAACGTCGACAGTGATGCCCTTGGCCAAAAAGGGCGTATGCGTTTTTTCCTGAATATATTCAGGAAAAAACGCATACGCCCTTTTTGGCCAACCAAGTAACCTGGAAAGGCTAATCAGCGCTACAAAGAAGTCTCGCTTCCCATCGGTCAAAAGGGCCATGCTGCAAAAAGTGTCAAAACCAGAAATGCAGGACAGGCCATGGAGAAATGGCAGCCTTGCAACGCTGATGGGCGGGATGTAAATTGCCAGCAGCCACTCTGGAAAAGTGTACGGTGTGTCCTGAAACATCGAAAAAACACAGCTTAGGGAGCATAGGGCACGTTCACTCATGGGCGTATAAATTGGGAAAAATAAAAATCAGCAAGACACAGGCACCCCAAAGTTTAGGGCTGCTCTGTTGACAAGAACCTCCACTTCATGACACCTTAAATATCCCAGGAAAGAGAAAAATGGATAAAGAAGTTGTGGTCCTTATGTACAATGGAATATCACTCAGACATGAAATCAATGTCATAAGGCTAGTAGAAGCAAGATGAGTGGAGTTAGATACGACGATTCTAAGTGAAATAAGTCACACTGAAAAAGACACTTATCATAAGCTATCACTTATAGAGGGAATGTAAAAACCGCTACACTTGAACTGAATTACAAAACAGAACAGAGTCACACGATTAGAAAACACACTATGGCAGCTTAACGGGAAAGTTGAGGTGGGGTGATGCATAAAACAAGGGTTTCAAATTCGCTCAGATACCATTCCATACACCCAATATGTAATAGACTAGACCTACTCCTTTGTCAGTGAACTGGACTCAACACCCCCTATTCACCGCACAAGAATATATGTGACTATTAAGAATCTTAAAACCTATGTATTGATATCTGTCTGGAAGTGAGTCAAGTGGATGTAAAGCCGCATAAACACAGCCGTGAAAAGCAGCTAAACCCTATTATAGAAATAAATTACTTTTAAAAACCCGTAAAACAAAGACAGTGAAAGAGAGAGAAATTCTAACAAAATTCGTTCAGAGGCTGTGATGCAACCTGGATTGACCATATCTAGACTCACAGCTGGATGAGACATAAGGGTGGACACTCTTGGGGCTGAGAGGTTGGGTGAGGTTGGGTGAGCAAACACAGACCCTTTAAAGTAATACTGCGTGGTACCCATCTCATGGGTCCCAAATCTCCAGGTTCAAGGGCATCTTCCTACGTCGAAAACATGCATGAGAAACCCAGAAGATGGTACACCGTGTGATTTTGAAAGGTTTCTAAAACGCACCTCATTTCTCATCTCCTTGTGTTCGGGTTCGCCATTCCAGCTACTTTACTAGCAATCTCCCTACTTGGAGAATCAGCACCTTTAAGCTCCTGTTCCCTACAGGTTGCAATTTGTCCTGAGGATGAACGGGAAGAGGGGCAACCAATGAGAGACTAGATCTAGGTGTTGGGACAGGCACAGGTCACTCTATTTTCCCATCAGGAAGAAGAATTAACCACAGGCTCAGCCTGCCGCCCAGAAGCAGAATAGGGCCTGAGGCAATCCGGCGCTTTTGCGGCCAGCTCCCAAAAAAGCGAGTTGAAAAATGGAGCTCAGGGGCACTGCCATTCACAAATCTGCAGATTTATAAATGATAACTCTCGTCCACAAATATATTGAGGGAAGGCAACGAAGAGGATTTGAAAGCAAGTCAGAATTGCAGGAAACAGGTTTCAGGAGGTAGATTCGAATCGCCTTTAAAGCACATGAAAAGTGGCAAAACGTCGACAATGATGCCCTTGGCCAAAAAGGGCGTATGCGTTTTTTCCTGAATATATTCAGGAAAAAACGCATACGCCCTTTTTGGCCAACCAAGCAACCTGGAAAGGCAAATCAGCGCTACAAAGAAGTCTCGCTTCCCATCGGTCAAAAGGGCCATGCTGCAAAAAGTGTCAAAACCAGAAATGCAGGACAGGCCATGGAGAAATGGCAGCCTTGCTACGCTGATGGGCGGTATGTAAATAACCAATAGCCACTCTGGAGAAGTGTAAGGTGTGTCCTGAAACATCGAAAAAACACAGCTTAGGGAGCATAGGGCACGTCCACTCATGGGCGTATAAATAGGGAAAACTAAAAATCAGCAAGACACAGGCATCCCAAAGTTTAGGGCTGCTCTGTTGACAAGAACCTCCACTTCATGACACCTTAAATATCCCAGGAAAGAGAAAAATGGATAAAGAAGTTGTGGTCCTTATATACAATGGAATATCACTCAGACATGAAATCAATGTCATAAGGCTAGGAGAAGCAAGAAGAGTGGATTTAGGTATGACGATTCTAAGTGAAATAAGTCACACAGAAAAAGACACTTATCATAAGCTATCACTTATAGAGGGAATGTAAAAACCGCTACACTTGAACTGAATTACAAAACAGAACAGAGTCACACGTTTAGAAAACACACTATGGCTGCTTAACGGGAAAGGTGAGGTGCGGTGATGCATAAAACAAGGGTTTCAAATTCACTCAGATACCGTTGCATACACCCAATATGTAATAGACAAGACCTACTCCTTGCTCAGTGAACTGGATTCAACACCCCCTATTCACCGCACATGAATATATGTGACTAGTAAAAATCTTAAAACCTATGTATTGATATCTGTCTGCAAGTGAGTCAAGTGGGTGTAAAGCCGCATAAACACAGCCGAGAAAAGCAGCTAAACCCCATTATAGAAATAAATTACTTTTAAAAACCCGTAAAACAAAGACAGTGAAAGAGAGAGAAATTCTTACAAAATTCGTTCAGAGGCTGTGATGCAACCTGGATTGACCATATCTAGACCAACAGCTGGATGAGACATAAGGGTGGACACTCTTGCGGCTGAGAGTTTGGGTGAGGTTGGGTGAGCAAACGCAGACCCTTTAAAGTAATACTGCGTGGTACCCATCCCATGGGTCCCAAATCTCCAGTTTCAAGGGCATCTTCCTACATCGAAAACATGCATGAGAAACCCAGAAGATGGTACACCGTGTGATTTTGAAAGGTTTCTAAAATGCACCTCATTTCTCATCTCCTTGTGCTCGGTTTCGCCATTCCAGCTACTTTACTAGCAATCTCCCTACTTGGAGAATCAGCACCTTTAACCTCCTTTTCCCTACAGGTTGCAATTTGTCCTGAGGATGAACGGGAAGAGGGGCAACCAATGAGAGACTAGATCTAGGTGTTGGGAAAGGCACAAGTCACTCTATTTTCCCATCAGGAAGAAGAATTAACCACAGGCTCAGCCTGCCGCCCAGAAGCAGAAAAGGGCCTGAGGCAATCCCGTGCTTTTGCGGCCAGCTCCCAAAAAAAGGAGTTGAAAAATTGAGCCCAGAGACACTGCCATTCACAAACCCGCAGAGTTATAAATGATAACTCTCGTCCACAAATATATTGAGGGAAGGCAACGAAGAGGATTTGAAAGCAAGGCAGAATTGCAGGAAACAGGTTTCAGGAGGTAGATTCGAATCGCCTTTAAAGCACATGAAAAGTGGCAAAACGTCGACAGTGATGCCCTTGGCCAAAAAGGGCGTATGCGTTTTTTCCTGAATATATTCAGGAAAAAACGCATACGCCCTTTTTGGCCAACCAAGTAACCTGGAAAGGCTAATCAGCGCTACAAAGAAGTCTCGCTTCCCATCGGTCAAAAGGGCCATGCTGCAAAAAGTGTCAAAACCAGAAATGCAGGACAGGCCATGGAGAAATGGCAGCCTTGCAACGCTGATGGGCGGGATGTAAATTACCAACAGCCACTCTGGAAAAGTGTACGGTGTGTCCTGAAACATCGAAAAAACACAGCTTAGGGAGCATAGGGCACGTTCACTCATGGGCGTATAAATTGGGAAAAATAAAAATCAGCAAGACACAGGCACCCCAAAGTTTAGGGCTGCTCTGTTGACAAGAACCTCCACTTCATGACACCTTAAATATCCCAGGAAAGAGAAAAATGGATAAAGAAGTTGTGGTCCTTATGTACAATGGAATATCACTCAGACATGAAATCAATGTCATAAGGCTAGTAGAAGCAAGATGAGTGGAGTTAGATACGACGATTCTAAGTGAAATAAGTCACACTGAAAAAGACACTTATCATAAGCTATCACTTATAGAGGGAATGTAAAAACCGCTACACTTGAACTGAATTACAAAACAGAACAGAGTCACACGATTAGAAAACACACTATGGCAGCTTAACGGGAAAGTTGAGGTGGGGTGATGCATAAAACAAGGGTTTCAAATTCGCTCAGATACCATTCCATACACCCAATATGTAATAGACTAGACCTACTCCTTTGTCAGTGAACTGGACTCAACACCCCCTATTCACCGCACAAGAATATATGTGACTATTAAGAATCTTAAAACCTATGTATTGATATCTGTCTGGAAGTGAGTCAAGTGGATGTAAAGCCGCATAAACACAGCCGTGAAAAGCAGCTAAACCCTATTATAGAAATAAATTACTTTTAAAAACCCGTAAAACAAAGACAGTGAAAGAGAGAGAAATTCTAACAAAATTCGTTCAGAGGCTGTGATGCAACCTGGATTGACCATATCTAGACTCACAGCTGGATGAGACATAAGGGTGGACACTCTTGGGGCTGAGAGGTTGGGTGAGGTTGGGTGAGCAAACACAGACCCTTTAAAGTAATACTGCGTGGTACCCATCTCATGGGTCCCAAATCTCCAGGTTCAAGGGCATCTTCCTACGTCGAAAACATGCATGAGAAACCCAGAAGATGGTACACCGTGTGATTTTGAAAGGTTTCTAAAAGGCACCTCATTTCTCATCTCCTTGTGTTCGGGTTCGCCATTCCAGCTACTTTACTAGCAATCTCCCTACTTGGAGAATCAGCACCTTTAAGCTCCTGTTCCCTACAGGTTGCAATTTGTCCTGAGGATGAACGGGAAGAGGGGCAACCAATGAGAGACTAGATCTAGGTGTTGGGACAGGCAGAGGTCACTCTATTTTCCCATCAGGAAGAAGAATTAACCACAGGCTCAGCCTGCCGCCCAGAAGCAGAATAGGGCCTGAGGCAATCCGGCGCTTTTGCGGCCAGCTCCCAAAAAAGCGAGTTGAAAAATGGAGCTCAGGGGCACTGCCATTCACAAATCTGCAGATTTATAAATGATAACTCTCGTCCACAAATATATTGAGGGAAGGCAACGAAGAGGATTTGAAAGCAAGGCAGAATTGCAGGAAACAGGTTTCAGGAGGTAGATTCGAATCGCCTTTAAAGCACATGAAAAGTGGCAAAACGTCGACAGTGATGCCCTTGGCCAAAAAGGGCGTATGCGTTTTTTCCTGAATATATTCAGGAAAAAACGCATACGCCCTTTTTGGCCAACCAAGTAACCTGGAAAGGCTAATCAGCGCTACAAAGAAGTCTCGCTTCCCATCGGTCAAAAGGGCCATGCTGCAAAAAGTGTCAAAACCAGAAATGCAGGACAGGCCATGGAGAAATGGCAGCCTTGCAACGCTGATGGGCGGGATGTAAATTGCCAACAGCCACTCTGGAAAAGTGTACGGTGTGTCCTGAAACATCGAAAAAACACAGCTTAGGGAGCATAGGGCACGTTCACTCATGGGCGTATAAATTGGGAAAAATAAAAATCAGCAAGACACAGGCACCCCAAAGTTTAGGGCTGCTCTGTTGACAAGAACCTCCACTTCATGACACCTTAAATATCCCAGGAAAGAGAAAAATGGATAAAGAAGTTGTGGTCCTTATGTACAATGGAATATCACTCAGACATGAAATCAATATCATAAGGCTAGTAGAAGCAAGATGAGTGGAGTTAGATACGACGATTCTAAGTGAAATAAGTCACACTGAAAAAGACACTTATCATAAGCTATCACTTATAGAGGGAATGTAAAAACCGCTACACTTGAACTGAATTACAAAACAGAACAGAGTCACACGATTAGAAAACACACTATGGCAGCTTAACGGGAAAGTTGAGGTGGGGTGATGCATAAAACAAGGGTTTCAAATTCGCTCAGATACCATTCCATACACCCAATATGTAATAGACTAGACCTACTCCTTTGTCAGTGAACTGGACTCAACACCCCCTATTCACCGCACAAGAATATATGTGACTATTAAGAATCTTAAAACCTATGTATTGATATCTGTCTGGAAGTGAGTCAAGTGGATGTAAAGCCGCATAAACACAGCCGTGAAAAGCAGCTAAACCCTATTATAGAAATAAATTACTTTTAAAAACCCGTAAAACAAAGACAGTGAAAGAGAGAGAAATTCTAACAAAATTCGTTCAGAGGCTGTGATGCAACCTGGATTGACCATATCTAGACTCACAGCTGGATGAGACATAAGGGTGGACACTCTTGGGGCTGAGAGGTTGGGTGAGGTTGGGTGAGCAAACACAGACCCTTTAAAGTAATACTGCGTGGTACCCATCTCATGGGTCCCAAATCTCCAGGTTCAAGGGCATCTTCCTACGTCGAAAACATGCATGAGAAACCCAGAAGATGGTACACCGTGTGATTTTGAAAGGTTTCTAAAACGCACCTCATTTCTCATCTCCTTGTGTTCGGGTTCGCCATTCCAGCTACTTTACTAGCAATCTCCCTACTTGGAGAATCAGCACCTTTAAGCTCCTGTTCCCTACAGGTTGCAATTTGTCCTGAGGATGAACGGGAAGAGGGGCAACCAATGAGAGACTAGATCTAGGTGTTGGGACAGGCACAGGTCACTCTATTTTCCCATCAGGAAGAAGAATTAACCACAGGCTCAGCCTGCCGCCCAGAAGCAGAATAGGGCCTGAGGCAATCCGGCGCTTTTGCGGCCAGCTCCCAAAAAAGCGAGTTGAAAAATGGAGCTCAGGGGCACTGCAATTCACAAATCTGCAGATTTATAAATGATAACTCTCGTCCACAAATATATTGAGGGAAGGCAACGAAGAGGATTTGAAAGCAAGTCAGAATTGCAGGAAACAGGTTTCAGGAGGTAGATTCGAATCGCCTTTAAAGCACATGAAAAGTGGCAAAACGTCGACAATGATGCCCTTGGCCAAAAAGGGCGTATGCGTTTTTTCCTGAATATATTCAGGAAAAAACGCATACGCCCTTTTTGGCCAACCAAGCAACCTGGAAAGGCAAATCAGCGCTACAAAGAAGTCTCGCTTCCCATCGGTCAAAAGGGCCATGCTGCAAAAAGTGTCAAAACCAGAAATGCAGGACAGGCCATGGAGAAATGGCAGCCTTGCTACACTGATGGGCGGTATGTAAATAACCAATAGCCACTCTGGAGAAGTGTAAGGTGTGTCCTGAAACATCGAAAAAACACAGCTTAGGGAGCATAGGGCACGTCCACTCATGGGCGTATAAATAGGGAAAACTAAAAATCAGCAAGACACAGGCATCCCAAAGTTTAGGGCTGCTCTGTTGACAAGAACCTCCACTTCATGACACCTTAAATATCCCAGGAAAGAGAAAAATGGATAAAGAAGTTGTGGTCCTTATATACAATGGAATATCACTCAGACATGAAATCAATGTCATAAGGCTAGGAGAAGCAAGAAGAGTGGATTTAGGTATGACAATTCTAAGTGAAATAAGTCACACAGAAAAAGACACTTATCATAAGCTATCACTTATAGAGGGAATGTAAAAACCGCTACACTTGAACTGAATTACAAAACAGAACAGAGTCACACGTTTAGAAAACACACTATGGCTGCTTAACGGGAAAGGTGAGGTGCGGTGATGCATAAAACAAGGGTTTCAAATTCACTCAGATACCGTTGCATACACCCAATATGTAATAGACAAGACCTACTCCTTGCTCAGTGAACTGGATTCAACACCCCCTATTCACCGCACATGAATATATGTGACTAGTAAGAATCTTAAAACCTATGTATTGATATCTGTCTGCAAGTGAGTCAAGTGGGTGTAAAGCCGCATAAACACAGCCGAGAAAAGCAGCTAAACCCCATTATAGAAATAAATTACTTTTAAAAACCCGTAAAACAAAGACAGTGAAAGAGAGAGAAATTCTTACAAAATTCGTTCAGAGGCTGTGATGCAACCTGGATTGACCATATCTAGACCAACAGCTGGATGAGACATAAGGGTGGACACTCTTGGGGCTGAGAGTTTGGGTGAGGTTGGGTGAGCAAACGCAGACCCTTTAAAGTAATACTGCGTGGTACCCATCCCATGGGTCCCAAATCTCCAGTTTCAAGGGCATCTTCCTACATCGAAAACATGCATGAGAAACCCAGAAGATGGTACACCGTGTGATTTTGAAAGGTTTCTAAAATGCACCTCATTTCTCATCTCCTTGTGCTCGGTTTCGCCATTCCAGCTACTTTACTAGCAATCTCCCTACTTGGAGAATCAGCACCTTTAACCTCCTTTTCCCTACAGGTTGCAATTTGTCCTGAGGATGAACGGGAAGAGGGGCAACCAATGAGAGACTAGATCTAGGTGTTGGGAAAGGCACAAGTCACTCTATTTTCCCATCAGGAAGAAGAATTAACCACAGGCTCAGCCTGCCGCCCAGAAGCAGAAAAGGGCCTGAGGCAATCCCGTGCTTTTGCGGCCAGCTCCCAAAAAAAGGAGTTGAAAAATTGAGCCCAGAGACACTGCCATTCACAAACCCGCAGAGTTATAAATGATAACTCTCGTCCACCAATATATTGAGGGAAGGCAACGAAGAGGATTTGAAAGCAAGGCAGAATTGCAGGAAACAGGTTTCAGGAGGTAGATTCGAATCGCCTTTAAGGCACATGAAAAGTGGCAAAACATCGACAATGATGCCCTTGGCCAAAAAGGGCGTATGCGTTTTTTCCTGAATATATTCAGGAAAAAACGCATACGCCCTTTTTGGCCAACCAAGCAACCTGGAAAGGCAAATCAGCGCTACAAAGAAGTCTCGCTTCCCATCGGTCAAAAGGGCCATGCTGCAAAAAGTGTCAAAACCAGAAATGCAGGACAGGCCATGGAGAAATGGCAGCCTTGCTACGCTTATGGGCGGGATGTAAATTGCCAACAGCCACTCTGGAGAAGTGTACGGTGTGTCCTGAAACATCAAAAAAACACAGCTTAGGGAGCATAGGGCACGTCCACTCATGGGCGTATAAATTGGGAAAACTAAAAAGCAGCAAGACACCGGCACCCCAAAGTTTAGGGCTGCTCTGTTGACAAGAACCTCCACTTCATGACACCTTAAATATCCCAGGAAAGAGAAAAATGGATAAAGAAGTTGTGGTCCTTATGTACAATGGAATATCACTCAGACATGAAATCAAAGTCATAAGGCTAGTAGAAGCAAGATGAGTTGATTTAGGTACGAAGATTCTAAATGAAATAAGTCACACAGAAAAAGACTCTTATCATAAGCTATCACTTATAGAGGGAATGTAAAAACCGCTACACTTGAACTGAATGACAAAACAGAACAGAGTCTCACATTTAGAAAACACACTATGGGTGCTTAAAGGGAAAGGTGAAGTGGGGTGATGCATAAAACAAGGGTTTCAAATTCGTTCAGATACCGTTCCATACACCCAATATGTAATACACAAGACCTGCTTCTTGCTCAGTGAACTGGACTCAACACCCCCTATTCACCGCACAAGAATATATGTGACTAGTAAGAATCTTAAAACCTATGTATTGATATCTGTCTGGAAGTGAGTCAAGTGGGTGTAAAGCTGCATAAACACAGCCGTGAAAAGCAGCTAAACCCCATTATAGAAATAAATTACTTTTAAAAACCCGTAAAACAAAGACAGTGAAAGAGAGAGAAATTCTTACAAAATTCGTTCAGAGGCTGTGATGCAACCTGGATTGACCATATCTAGACCCACACCTGGATGAGACATAAGGGTGGACACTCTTGGGGCTGAAAGGTTGGGTGAGGTTGGGTGAGCCAACACAGACCCTTTAAAGTAATACTGCGTGGTACCCATCCCATGGGTCCCAAATCTCCAGGTTCAAGGGCATCTTCCTACGTCGAAAACATGCATGAGAAACCCAGAAGATGGTACACCGTGTGATTTTGAAAGGTTTCTAAAACGCACCTCATTTCTCATCTCCTTGTGTTCGGTTTCGCCATTCCAGCTACTTTACTAGCAATCTCCCTACTTGGAGAATCAGCACCTTTAAGCTCCTGTTCCCTACAGGTTGCAATTTGTCCAGAGGATGAACGGGAAGAGGGGCAACCAATGAGAGACTAGATCTAGGTGTTGGGACAGGCACAGGTCACTCTATTTTCCCATCAGGAAGAAGAATTAACCACAGGCTCAGCCTGCAGCCCAGAATCAGAATAGGGCCTGAGGCAATCCCGTGGTTTTGCGGCCAGCTCCCAAAAAAGACAGTTGAAAAATGGAGCACAGGGACACTGCCATTCACAAACCCGCAGAGTTATAAATGATAACTCTCGTCCAAAAATATATTGAGGGAAGGCAACGAAGAGGATTTGAAAGCAAGGCAGAATTGCAGGAAACAGGTTTCAGGAGGTAGATTCGAATCGCCTTTAAAGCACATGAAAAGTGGCAAAACGTCGACAGTGATGCCCTTGGCCAAAAAGGGCGTAAGCGTTTTTTCGTGAATATATTCAGGAAAAAACGCATACGCCCTTTTTGGCCAACCAAGCAACCTGGAAATGCTAATCAGCGCTACAAAGAAGTCTCGCTTCCCATCGGTCAAAAGGGCCATGCTGCAAAAAGTGTCAAAACCAGAAATGCAGGACAGGCCATGGAGAAATGGCAGCCTTGCTACGCTGATGGGCGGGATGTAAATTGCCAACAGCCACTCTGGAGAAGTGTACGGTGTGTCCTGAAACATCGAAAAAACACAGCTTAGGGAGCATAGCGCACGTCCACTCATGGGCGTATAAATTGGGAAAACTAAAAATCAGCAAGACACAGGCACCCCAAAGTTTAGGGCTGCTCTGTTGACAAGAACCTCCACTTCATGACACCTTAAATATCCCAGGAAAGAGAAAAATGGATAAAGAAGTTGTGGTCCTTATGTACAATGGAATATCACTCAGACATGAAATCAAAGTCAAAAGGCTAGTAGAAGCAAGATGAGTGGATTTAGGTACGACGATTCTAAGTGAAATAAGTCACACAGAAAGAGACTCTTATCATAAGCTAACACTTATAGAGGGGATGTAAAAACCGCTACACTTGAACTGAATGACAAAACAGAACAGAGTCTCACATTTAGAAAACACACTATGGGTGCTTAACGGGAAAGGTGAAGTGGGGTGATGCATAAAATAAGGGTTTCAAATTCGTTCAGATACCGTTCCATACACCCAATATGTAATAGACAAGACCTACTCCTTGCTCAGTGAACTGGACTCAACACCCCCTATTCACCACACAAGAATATATGTGACTAGTAAGAATCTTAAAACCTATGTATTGATATCTGTCTGGAAGTGAGTCAAGTGGGTGTAAAGCTGCATAAACACAGCCGTGAAAAGCAGCTAAACCCCATTATAGAAATAAATTACTTTTAAAAACCCGTAAAACAAAGACAGTGAAAGAGAGAGAAATTCTTACAAAATTCGTTCAGAGTCTGTGACGCAACCTGGATTGACCATATCTAGACCCACAGCTGGATGAGATATAAGGGTGGACACCCTTGGGGCTGAGAGGTTGGGTGAGGTTGGGTGAGCAAACGCAGACCGTTTAAAGTAATACTGCGTGGTACCCATCCCATGGGTCCCAAATCTCCTGGTTCAAGGGCATCTTCCTACGTCGAAAACATGCATGAGAAACCCAGAAGATGGTACACCGTGTGATTTTGAAAGGTTTCTAAAACGCACCTCATTTCTCATCTCCTTGTGTTCGGGTTCGCCATTCCAGCTACTTTACTAGCAATCTCCCTACTTGGAGAATCAGTACCTTTAACCTCCTGTTCCCTACAGGTTGCAATTTGTCCTGAGGATGAACGGGAAGAGGGGCAACCAATGAGAGACTAGGTCTAGGTGTTCGGACAGGCACAGGTCACTCTATTTTCCCATCAGGAAGAACAATTAACCACAGGCTCAGCCTGCCGCCCAGAAGCAGAATAGGGCCTGAGGCAATCCCGCGCTTTTGCGGCCAGCTCCCAAAAAAGCGAGTTGAAAAATGGAGCTCAGGGGCACTGCCATTCACAAATCTGCAGATTTATAAATGATAACTCTCGTCCACAAATATATTGAGGGAAGGCAACGAAGAGGATTTGAAAGCAAGTCAGAATTGCAGGAAACAGGTTTCAGGAGGTAGATTCGAATCGCCTTTAAAGCACATGAAAGGTGGCAAAACGTCGACAATGATGCCCTTGGCCAAAAAGGGCGTATGCGTTTTTTCCTGAATATATTCAGGAAAAAACGCATACGCCCTTTTTGGCCAACCAAGCAACCTGGAAAGGCAAATCAGCGCTACAAAGAAGTCTCGCTTCCCATCGGTCAAAAGGGCCATGCTGCAAAAAGTGTCAAAACCAGAAATGCAGGACAGGCCATGGAGAAATGGCAGCCTTGCTACGCTGATGGGCGGTATGTAAATAACCAATAGCCACTCTGGAGAAGTGTAAGGTGTGTCCTGAAACATCGAAAAAACACAGCTTAGGGAGCATAGGGCACGTCCACTCATGGGCGTATAAATAGGGAAAACTAAAAATCAGCAAGACACAGGCATCCCAAAGTTTAGGGCTGTTCTGTTGACAAGAACCTCCACTTCATGACACCTTAAATATCCCAGGAAAGAGAAAAATGGATAAAGAAGTTGTGGTCCTTATGTACAATGGAATATCACTCAGACATGAAATCAATGTCATAAGGCTAGGAGAAGCAAGAAGAGTGGATTTAGGTATGACGATTCTAAGTGAAATAAGTCACACAGAAAAAGACACTTATCATAAGCTATCACTTATAGAGGGAATGTAAAAACCGCTACACTTGAACTGAATTACAAAACAGAACAGAGTCACACGTTTAGAAAACACACTATGGCTGCTTAACGGGAAAGGTGAGGTGCGGTGATCCATAAAACAAGGGTTTCAAATTCACTCAGATACCGTTGCATACACCCAATATGTAATAGACAAGACCTACTCCTTGCTCAGTGAACTGGATTCAACACCCCCTATTCACCGCACAAGAATATATGTGACTAGTAAGAATCTTAAAACCTATGTATTGATATCTGTCTGGAAGTGAGTCAAGTGGATGTAAAGCCGCATAAACACAGCCATGAAAAGCAGCTAAACCTTATTATAGAAATAAATTACTTTTAAAAACCCGTAAAACAAAGACAGTGAAAGAGAGAGAAATTCTTACAAAATTCGTTCAGAGGCTGTGATGCAACCTGGATTGACCATACCTAGACTCACAGCTGGATGAGACATAAGGGTGGACACTCTTGGGGCTGAGAAGTTGGGTGAGGTTGGGTGAGCAAACACAGACCCTTTAAAGTAATACTGCGTGGTACCCATCTCATGGGTCCCAAATCTCCAGGTTCAAGGGCATCTTCCTACGTCGAAAACATGCATGAGAAACCCAGAAGATGGTACACCGTGTGATTTTGAAAGGTTTCTAAAACGCACCTCATTTCTCATCTCTTTGTGTTCGGGTTCGCCATTCCAGCTACTTTACTAGCAATCTCCCTACTTTGAGAATCAGCACCTTTAACCTCCTGTTCCCTACAGGTTGCAATTTGTCCTGAGGATGAACGGGAAGAGGGGCAACGAATGAGAGACTAGATCTAGGTGTTGGGACAGGCACAGGTCACTCTATTTTCCCATCAGGAAGAAGAATTAACCACAGGCTCAGCCTGCCGCCCAGAAGCAGAATAGGGCCTGAGGCAATCCCAAGCTTTGGCGGCCAGCTCCCAAAAAAGCGAGTTGAAAAATGGAGCCCAGACACACTGCCATTCACAAACCTGCAGAGTTATAAATGTTAACTCTCGTCCACAAATATATTGAGGGAAGGCAACGAAGAGGATTTGAAAGCAAGGAAGAATTGCAGGAAACAGGTTTCAGGAGGTAGATTCGAATCGCCTTTAAAGCACTTGAAAAGCGGCAAAACGTCGACAATGATGCCCTTGGCCAAAAAGGGCGTATGCGTTTTTTCCTGAATATATTCAGGAAATATATTCAGGATATATATATTCAGGAATATTCAGGAATATATTCAGGAATATATTCAGGAAATATATTCTCCATAATATATTCAGGAAAAAACGCATACGCCCTTTTTGGCCAACCTAGCAACCTGGAAGGCAAATCAACGCTACAAAGAAGTCTCGCTTCCCATTGGTCAAAAGGGCCATGCTGCAAAAAGTGTCAAAACCAGAAATGTACGACAGGCCATGGAGAAATGGCAGCCTTGCTACGCTGATGGGCGGGATGTAAATTGCCAACAGCCACTCTGGAGAAGTGTACGGTGTGTCCTGAAACATCGAAAAAACACAGCTTAGGGAGCATAGGGCACGTCCACTCATGGGCGTATAAATTGGGAAAACTAAAAAGCAGGAAGACACCGGCACCCCAAAGTTTAGGGCTGCTCTGTTGACAAGAACCTCCACTTCATGACACCTTAAGTATCCCAGGAAAGAGAAAAATGGATAAAGAAATTGTGGTCCTTATGTACAATGGAATATCACTCAGACATGAAATCAAAGTCATAAGGCTAGTAGAAGCAAGATGAGTGGATTTAGGTACGACGATTCTAAGTGAAATAAGTCACACAGAAAAAGACTCTTATCATAAGCTATCACTTATAGAGGGAATGTAAAAACCGCTACACTTGAACTGAATTACAAAACAGAACAGAGTCACACATTTAGAAAACAAACTATGGCAGCTTAACGGGAAAGTTGAGGTGGGGTGATGCATAAAACAAGGGTTTCAAATTCGCTCAGATACCGTTCCATACACCCAATATGTAATAGACTAGACCTACTCCTTGCTCAGTGAAGTGGACTCAACACCCCCTATTCACCGCAAAAGAATATATGTGACTATTAAGAATCTTAAAACCTATGTATTGATATCTGTCTGGAAGTGAGTCAAGTGGATGTAAAGCCGCATAAACACAGCCATGAAAAGCAGCTAAACCCTATTATAGAAATAAATTACTTTTAAAAACCTGTAAAACAAAGACAGTGAAAGAGAGAGAAATTCTTACAAAATTCGTTCAGAGGCTGTGATGGCAACCTGGATTGACCATATCTAGACTCACAGCTGGATGAGACATAAGGGTGGACACTCTTGGGGCTGAGAAGTTGGGTGAGGTTGGGTGAGCAAACACAGACCCTTTAAAGTAATACTGCGTGGTACCCATCTCATGGGTCCCAAATCTCCAGGTTCAAGGGCATCTTCCTACGTCGAAAACATGCATGAGAAACCCAGAAGATGGTACACCGTGTGATTTTGAAAGGTTTCTAAAACGCACCTCATTTCTCATCTCCTTGTGTTCGGGTTCGCCATTCCAGCTACTTTACTAGCAATCTCCCTACTTTGAGAATCAGCACCTTTAACCTCCTGATCCCTACAGGTTGCAATTTGTCCTGAGGATGAACGGGAAGAGGGGCAACGAATGAGAGACTAGATCTAGGTGTTGGGACAGGCACAGGTCACTCTATTTTCCCATCAGGAAGAAGAATTAACCACAGGCTCAGCCTGCCGCCCAGAAGCAGAATAGGGCCTGAGGCAATCCCGTGCTTTGGCGGCCAGCTCCCAAAAAAGCGAGTTGAAAAATGGAGCCCAGACACACTGCCATTCACAAACCTGCAGAGTTATAAATGTTAACTCTCGTCCACAAATATATTGAGGGAAGGCAACGAAGAGGATTTGAAAGCAAGGAAGAATTGCAGGAAACAGGTTTCAGGAGGTAGATTCGAATCGCCTTTAAAGCACATGAAAAGCGGCAAAACGTCGACAATGATGCCCTTGGCCAAAAAGGGCGTATGCGTTTTTTCCTGAATATATTCAGGAAATATATTCAGGATATATATATTCAGGAATATTCAGGAATATATTCAGGAATATATTCAGGAAATATATTCTCCATAATATATTCAGGAAAAAACGCATACGCCCTTTTTGGCCAACCTATCAACCTGGAAGGCAAATCAACGCTACAAAGAAGTCTCGCTTCCCATCGGTCAAAAGGGCCATGCTGCAAAAAGTGTCAAAACCAGAAATGTAGGACAGGCCATGGAGAAATGGCAGCCTTGCTACGCTGATGGGCGGGATGTAAATTGCCAACAGCCACTCTGGAGAAGTGTACGGTGTGTCCTGAAACATCGAAAAAACACAGCTTAGGGAGCATAGGGCACGTCCACACATGGGCGTATAAATTGGGAAAACTAAAAAGCAGCAAGACAACGGCACCCCAAAGTTTAGGGCTGCTCTGTTGACAAGAACCTCCACTTCATGACACCTTAAATATCCCAGGAAAGAGAAAAATGGATAAAGAAGTTGTGGTCCTTATGTACAATGGAATATCACTCAGACATGAAATCAAAGTCATAAGGCTAGTAGAAGCAAGATGAGTAGATTTAGGTACGACGATTCTAAGTGAAATAAGTCACACAGAAAAAGACTCTTATCATAAGCTATCACTTATAGAGGGAATGTAAAAACCGCTACACTTGAACTGAATGACAAAACAGAACAGAGTCTCACATTTAGAAAACACACTATGGGTGCTTAACGGGAAAGGTGAAGTGGGGTGATGCATAAAACAAGGGTTTCAAATTCGTTCAGATACCGTTCCATACACCCAATATGTAATAGACAAGACCTACTCCTTGCTCAGTGAACTGGACTCAACACCCCCTATTCACCGCACAAGAATATATGTGACTAGTAAGAATCTTAAAACCTATGTATTGATATCTGTCTGGAAGTGAGTCACGTGGGTGTAAAGCTGCATAAACACAGCCGTGAAAAGCAGCTAAACCCCATTATAGAAATAAATTATTTTTAAAAACCCGTAAAACAAAGACAGTGAAAGAGAGAGAAATTCTTACAAAATTCGTTCAGAGGCTGTGATGCAACCTGGATTGACCATATCTAGACCCACAGCTGGATGAGACATAAGGGTGGACACCCTTGGGGCTGAGAGGTTGGGTGAGGTTGGGTGAGCAAACGCAGACCCTTTAAAGTAATACTGCGTGGTACCCATCCCATGGGTCCCAAATCTCCAGGTTCAAGGGCATCTTCCTACGTCGAAAACATGCATGAGAAACCCAGAAGATGGTACACCGTGTGATTTTGAAAGGTTTCTAAAACGCACCTCATTTCTCATCTCCTTGTGTTCGGGTTCGCCATTCCAGCTACTTTACTAGCAATCTCCCTACTTGGAGAATCAGCACCTTTAACCTCCTGTTCCCTACAGGTTGCAATTTGTCCTGAGGATGAACGGGAAGAGGGGCAACCAATGAGAGACTAGGTCTAGGTGTTCGGACAGGCACAGGTCACTCTATTTTCCCATCAGGAAGAAGAATTAACCACAGGCTCAGCCTGCCGCCCAGAAGCAGAATAGGGCCTGAGGCAATCCCGCGCTTTTGCGGCCAGCTCCCAAAAAAGCGAGTTGAAAAACGGAGCTCAGGGACACTGCAATTCACAAACCCGCAGAGTTATAAATGATAACTCTCGTCCACAAATATATTGAGGGAAGGCAACGAAGAGGATTTGAAAGCAAGGCAGAATTGCAGGAAACGAATTTCAGGAGGTAGATTCGAATCACTTTAAAGCACATGAAAAGTCGCAAAACGTCGACAATGATGCCCATGGCCAAAAAGGGCGTATGCGTTTTTTCCTGAATATATTCAGGAAAAAACGCATACGCCCTTTTTGGCCAACCAAGCAACCTGGAAAGGCAAATCAGCGCTACAAAGAAGTCTCGCTTCCCATCGGTCAAAAGGGCCATGCTACAAAAAGTGTCAAAACCAGAAATGCAGGACAGGCCATGGAGAAATGAGAGCCTTGCTACGCTGATGGGCAGGATGTAAATTGCCAACAGCCACTCTGGAGAAGTGTACGGTGTGTCCTGAAACATCGAAAAAACACAGCTTAGGGAGCATAGGGCACGTCCACTCTTGGGCGTATAAATTGGGAAAACTAAAAATCAGCAAGACACAGGCA
Source organism: Eschrichtius robustus (assembly GCF_028021215.1). Lineage (NCBI taxonomy): Eukaryota > Metazoa > Chordata > Mammalia > Artiodactyla > Eschrichtiidae > Eschrichtius > Eschrichtius robustus. The sequence goes on from NW_027175214.1 coordinate 475,759, forward strand.
CCCCAAAGTTTAGGGCTGCTCTGTTGACAAGAACCTCCACTTCATGACACCTTAAATATCCCAGGAAAGAGAAAAATGGATAAAGAAGTTGTGGTCCTTATGTACAATGGACTATCACTGAGACATGAAATCAATGTCATAAGGCTAGTAGAAGCAAGATGAGTGGAGTTAGGTACGACGATTCTAAGTGAAATAAGTCACACAGAAAAAGACACTTATCATAAGCTATCACTTATAGAGGGAATGTAAAAACCGCTACACTTGAACTGAATTACAAAAGAGAACAGAGTCACACGTTTAGAAAACACACTATGGCAGCTTAACGGGAAAGGTGAGGTGGGGTAATGCATAAAACAAGGGTTTCAAATTCGCTCAGATACCGTTCCATACACCCAATATGTAATAGACTAGACCTACTCCTTGCTCAGTGAACTGGACTCCACACCCCCTATTCACCGCACAAGAATATATGTGACTAGTAAGAATCTTAAAACCTATGTATTGATATCTGTCTGGAAGTGAGTCAAGTGGGTGTAAAGCCGCATAAACACAGCCGTGAAAAGCAGCTAAACCCCATTATAAAAATAAATTACTTTTAAAAACCCTTAAAATAAAGACAGTGAAAGAGAGAAATTCTTACAAAATTCGTTCAGAGGCTGTGATGCAACCTGAATTGACCATATCTAGACACACAGCTGGATGAGACATAAGGGTGGACACTCTTGGGGTTGAGAGGTTGGGTGAGCAAACGCAGACCCTTTAAAGTAATACTGCGTGGTACCCATCCCATGGGTCCCAAATCTCCAGGTTCAAGGGCATCTTCCTACATCGAAAACATGCATGAGAAACCAAGAAGATGGTACACCGTGTGATTTTGAAAGGTTTCTAAAACGCACCTCATTTCTCATCTCCTTGTGTTCGGGTTCGCCATTCCAGCTACTTTACTAACAATCTCCCTACTTGGAGAATCAGCACCTTTAACCTCCTGTTCCGTACAGGTTGCAATTTGTCCTGAGGATGAAAGGGAAGAAGGGCAACCAATGAGAGACTAGGTCTAGGTGTTGGGACAGGCACAGGTTACTCTATTTTCCCATCAGGAAGAAGAATTAACCACAGGCTCAGCCTGCCGCCGGGAACCAGAATAGGGCCTGAGGCAATCCCGTGCTTTTGCCGCCAGCTCCCAAAGAAATAGTTGAAAAATGGAGCTCAGGGGCACTGCCATTCACAAACCTGCTGAGTTATAAATGATAACTCTCGTCCACAAATATATTGAGGGAAGGCAACGAAGAGGATTTGAAAGCAAGGCAGAATTGCAGGAAACAGGTTTCAGGAGGTAGATTCGAATCGCCTTTAAAGCACATGAAAAGTGGCAAAACGTCGCCAATGATGCACTTGGCCAAAAAGGGCGTATGCGTTTTTTCCTGAATATATTCAGGAAAAAACGCATACGCCCTTTTTGGCCAACCAAGCAACCTGGAAAGGCAAATCAGCGCTACAAAGAAGTCTCGCTTCCCATCGGTCAAAAGGGCCATGCTGCAAAAAGTGTCAAAACCAGAAATGCAGGACAGGCCATGGTGAAATGGCAGCCGTGCTACGCTGATGGTCGGGATGTAAATTGCCAACAGCCAATCTGGAGAAGTGTACGGTGTGTACTGAAACATCGAAAAAACACAGCTTAGGGAGCATAGGGCACGTCCACTCATGGGCGTATAAATAGGGAAAACTAAAAATCAGCAAGACACAGGCACCCGAAAGTTTAGGGCTGCTCTGTTGACAAGAACCTCCACTTCATGACACCTTAAATATCCCAGGAAAGAGAAAAATGGATAAAGAAGTTGTGGTCCTTATATACAATGGAATATCACTCAGACATGAAATCAATGTCATAAGGCTAGTAGAAGCAAGATGAGTGGAGTTAGGTACGACGATTCTAAGTGAAATAAGTCACACAGAAAAAGACACTTATCATAAGCTATCACTTATAGAGGGAATGTAAAAACCGCTACACTTGAACTGAATTACAAAACAGAACAGAGTCACACGTTTAGAAAACACACTATGGCTGCTTAACGGGAAAGGTGAGGTGGGGTGATGCATAAAACAAGGGTTTCAAATTCGCTCAGATACCGTTCCATACACCCAATATGTAATAGACAAGACCTACTCCTTGCTCAGTGAACTGGACTCAACACTCCCTATTCAACGCACAAGAATATATGTGACTAGTAAGAATCTTAAAACCTATGTATTGATATCTGTCTGGAAGTGAGTCAAGTGTGTGTAAAGCCGCATAAACACAGCCGTGAAAAGCAGCTAAACCCCATTATAAAAATAAATTACTTTAAAAAACCCGTAAAACAAAGACAGTGAAAGAGAGAGAAATTCCTACAAAATTTGTTCAGAGGCTGTGATGCAACCTGGATTGACCATATCTAGACCCAAGCTGGATGAGACATAAGGGTGGACACTCTTGGGGCTGAGAGGTTGGGTGAGGTTGGGTGAGCAAACGCAGACCCTTTAAAGTAATACTGCGTGGTACCCATCCCATGGGTCCCAAATCTCCAGGTTCAAGGGCATCTTCCTACATCGAAAACATGCATGAGAAACCCAGAAGATGGTACACCGTGTGATTTTGAAAGGTTTCTAAAACGCACCTCATTTCTCATCTCCTTGTGTTCGGGTTTGCCATTCCAGCTACTTTACTAACAATCTCCCTACTTGGAGAATCAGCACCTTTAACCTCCTGTCCCGTACAGGTTGCAATTTGTCCTGAGGATGAAAGGGAAGAAGGGCAACCAATGAGAGACTAGGTCTAGGTGTTGGGACAGGCACAGGTCACTCTATTTTCCCATCAGGAAGAAGAATTAACCACAGGCTCAGCCTGCCGCCGGGAACCAGAATAGGGCCTGAGGCAATCCCGTGCTTTTGCCGCCAGCTCCCAAAAAAATAGTTGAAAAATGGAGCTCAGGGGCACTGCCATTCACAAACCTGCTGAGTTATAAATGATAACTCTCATCCACAAATATATTGAGGGAAGGCAACGAAGAGGATTTGAAAGCAAGGCAGAATTGCAGGAAACAGGTTTCAGGAGGTAGATTCGAATCGCCTTTAAAGCACATGAAAAGTGGCAAAACGTCGCCAATGATGCACTTGGTCAAAAAGGGCGTATGCGTTTTTTCCTGAATATATTCAGGAAAAAACGCATACGCCCTTTTTGGCCAACCAAGCAACCTGGAAAGGCAAATCAGCGCTACAAAGAAGTCTCGCTTCCCATCGGTCAAAAGGGCCATGCTGCAAAAAGTGTCAAAACCAGAAATGCAGGACAGGCCATGGAGAAATGGCAGCCGTGCTACGCTGATGGTCGGGATGTAAATTGCCAACAGCCACTCTGGAGAAGTGTACGGTGTGTCCTGAAACATCGAAAAAACACAGCTTAGGGAGCATAGGGCACGTCCACTCATGGGCATATAAATTGGGAAAACTAAAAATCAGCAAGACACAGGCACCCCAAAGTTTAGGGCTGCTCTGTTGACAAGAACCTCCACTTCATGACACCTTAAATATCCCAGGAAAGAGAAAAATGGATAAAGAAGTTGTGGTCCTTATGTACAATGGAATATCACTCAGACATGAAATCAATGTCATAAGGCTAGTAGAAGCAAGATGAGTGGATTTAGGTACGACGATTCTAAGTGAAATAAGTCACACAGGAAAAGACACTTATCATAAGCTATCACTTATAGAGGGAATGTAAAAACCGCTACACTTGAACTGAATTACAAAACAGAACAGAGTCACACGTTTAGAAAACACACTATGGCTGCTTAACGGGAAAGGTGAGGTGGGGTGATGCATAAAACAAGGGTTTCAAATTCGCTCAGATACCGTTCCATACACCCAATATGTAATAGACAAGACCTATTCCTTGCTCAGTGAACTGGAATCAGCACCCCCTATTCACCGCACAACAATATATCTGACTAGTAAGAAACTTAAAACCTATGTATTGATATCTATCTGGAAGTGAGTCAAGTGGGTGTAAAGACGCATAAACACCGCCGTGAAAAGAAGCTAAACCCCATTATGAAAATAAATTACTTTTAAAAACCCGTAAAACAAAGACAGTGAAAGAGAGAGAAATTCTTACAAAATTCGTTCAGGGGCTGTGATGCAACCTGGATTGACCATATCTACACCCACAGCTGGATGAGACATAAGGGTGGTCACTCTTGGGGCTGAGAGGTTTGGTGAGGTTGGGTGAGCAAACGCAGACCCTTTAAAGTAATACTGCTTGGTACCCATCCCATGGGTCCCAAATCCCCAGGTTCAAGGGCATCTTCCTACATCGAAAACATGCATGAGAAACCCAGAAGATGGTACACCGTGTGATTTTGAAAGGTTTTTAAAATGCACCTCATTTCTCATCTCCTTGTGCTCGGGTTCGCCTTTCCAGCTACTTTACTAGCAATCTCCCTACTTGGAGAATCAGCACCATTAAGCTCCTGTTCCCTACAGGTTACAATTTGTCCTGAGGATGAACGGGAAGAGGGGCAACCAATGAGAGACTAGATCTAGGTGTTGGGACAGGCACAGGTCACTCTATTTTCCCATCAGGAAGAAGAATTAACCACAGGCTCAGCCTGCCGCCCAGAAGCAGAATAAGGCCTGAGGCAATCCCGCACTTTTGCGGCCAGCTCCCAAAAAAGAGAGTTGAAAAATGGAGATCAGGGACACTGCAATTCACAAACCCGCAGAGTTATAAATGATAACTCTTATCCACAGATATATTGAGGGAAGGCAACGAAGAGGATTTGAAAACAAGGCAGAATTGCAGGAAACAGATTTCAGGAGGTAGATTCGATTCGCCTTGAAAGCACATGAAAAGCGGCAAAACGTCGACAATGATGCCCTTGGCCAAAAAGGGCTTATGCGTTTTTTCCTGAGTATATTCAGGAAAACACGCATACACCCTTTTTGGCCAACCAAGCAACCTGGAAAGGCAAATCAGCGCTACAAAGAAGTCTCGCTTCCCATCGGTCAAAAGGGTGATGCTGCAAAAAGTGTCAAAACCAGAAATGCAGGACAGGCCATGGAGAAATGGCAGCCTTGCTACGCTGATGGGCGGGATGTAAATTGCCAACAGCCACTCTGGAGATGTGTACGGTGTGTCCTGAAACATTGAAAAAACACAGCTTAGGGAGCATAGGGCACGTCCACTCATGGGAGTATAAATTGGGAAAAATAAAAATCAGCAAGACACAAGCACCCCAAAGTTTAGGGCTGCTCTGTTGACAAGAACCTCCACTTCATGACACCTTAAATATCCCAGGAAAGAGAAAAATGGATAAAGAAGTTGTGGTCCTTATGTACAATGGAATATCACTCAGATATGAAATCAATGTCATAAGGCTAGTAGAAGCAAGAAGAGTGGATTTAGGTACGACGATTCTAAGTGAAATAAGTCACACAGAAAAAGACACTTATCATAAGCTATCACTTATAGACGGAATGTAAAAACCGCTACACTTGAACTGAATTACAAAACAGAACAGAGTCACACTTTTAGAAAACACACTATGGCTGCTTAACGGGAAACGTGAGGTGGGGTGATGCATAAAACAAGGGTTTCAAATTCGCTCAGATACCGTTCCATACACCCAATATGTAATAGACAAGACCTACTCCTTGCTCAGTGAACTGGACTCAACACCCCCTATTCACCGCACAAGAATATATGTGACTAGTAAGAATCTTAAAACCTATGTATTGATATCTGTCTGGAAGTGAGTCAAGTGGGTGTAAAGCCGCATAAACACAGCCGTGAAAAGCAGCTAAACCCCATTATAAAAATAAATTACTTTTAAAAACCCGTAAAACAAAGACAGTGAAAGAGAGAGAAATTCTTACAAAATTCGTTCAGAGGCTGTGATGCAACCTGGATTGACCATATCTAGACCCACAGCTGGATGAGACATAAGGGTGGACACTCTTGGGGCTGAGAGATTGGGTGAGGTTGGGTGAGCAAACGCAGACACTTTAAAGTAATACTGCGTGGTACCCATCCCATGGGTCCCAAATCTCCAGGTTCAAGGGCATCTTCCTACATCGAAAACATGCATGAGAAACCCAGAAGATGGTACACCGTGTGATTTTGAAAGGTTTCTAAAACGCACCTCATTTCTCATCTCCTTGTGCTCTGGTTCGCCATTCCAGGTACTTTACTAGCAATCTCCCTACTTGGAGAATCAGCACCTTTAACCTCCTGTTCCCTACAGGTTGCAATTTGTCCTGAGGATGAACGGGAAGAGGGGCAACCAATGAGAGACTAGATCTAGGTGTTGGGACAGGCACAGGTCACTCTATTTTCCCATCAGGAAGAAGAATTAACCACAGGCTCAGCCTGCCGCCCAGAACCAGAAAAGGGCCTGAGGCAATCCCGCGCTTTGCGGCCAGCTCCCAAAAAAGCGAGTTGAAAAATGGAGCTCAGGGGCACTGCAATTCACAAACCTGCAGAGTTATAAATGATAACTCTCGTCCACAAATATATTGAGGGAAGGCAACGAAGAAGATTTGAAAGCAAGGCAGAATGGCAGGAAACAGGTTTCAGGAGGTAGATTCGAATCGCCTTTAAAGCACATGAAAAGTGGCAAAACATCGACAATGATGCCCTTGGCTAAAAAGGGCGTATGCGTTTTTTCCTGAATATATTCAGGAAAAAACGCATACGCCCTTTTTGGCCAACCAAGCAACCTGGAAAGGCAAATCAGCGCTACAAAGTAGTCACGCTTCCCATCGGTCAAAAGGGCCATGCTGCAAAAAGTGTGAAAACCAGAAATGCAGGACAGGCCATGGAGAAATGGCAGCCTTGCTACGCTGATGGGCGGGATGTAAATTGCCAGCAGCCACTCTGGAGAAGTGTACGGTGTGTCCTGAAACATCGAAACAACACAGCTTAGGGAGCATAGGGCATGTCCACTCATGGGCGTATAAATAGGGAAAACTAAAAATCAGCAAGACACAGGCACCCCAAAGTTTAGGGCTGCTCTGTTGACAAGAACCTCCACTTCATGACACCTTAAATATCCCAGGAAAGAGAAAAATGGATAAAGAAGTTGTGGTCCTTATGTACAATGGAATATCACTCAGACATGAAATCAATGTCATAAGGCTAGTAGAAGCAAGATGAGTGGAGTTAGGTACGACGATTCTAAGTGAAATAAGTCACACAGAAAAAGACACTTATCATAAGCTATCACTTATAGAGGGAATGTAAAAACCGCTACACTTGAACTGAATTACAAAAGAGAACAGAGTCACATGTTTAGAAAACACACTATGGCTGCTTAACGGGAAAGGTGAGGTGGGGTGATGCATAAAACAAGGGTTTCAAATTCGCTCAGATACCGTTCCATACACCCAATATGTAATAGACAAGACCTACTCCTTGCTCAGTGAACTGGACTCAACACCCCCTATTCACCGCACAAGAATATATGTGACTAGTAAGAATCTTAAAACCTATGTATTGATATCTGTCTGGAAGTGAGTCAAGTGGGTGTAAAGCCGCATAAACACAGCCGTGAAAAGCAGCTAAACCCCATTATAAAAATAAATTACTTTTAAAAACCCTTAAAATAAAGACAGTGAAAGAGAGAAATTCTTACAAAATTCGTTCAGAGGCTGTGATGCAACCTGAATTGACCATATCTAGACACACAGCTGGATGAGACATAAGGGTGGACACTCTTGGGGTTGAGAGTTTGGGTGAGCAAAAGCAGACCCTTTAAAGTAATACTGCGTGGTACCCATCCCATGGGTCCCAAATCTCCAGGTTCAAGGGCATCTTCCTACATTGAAAACATGCATGAGAAAAACAGAAGATGGTACACCGTGTGATTTTGAAAGGTTTCTAAAACGCATCTCATTTCTCATCTCCTTGTGCTCGGGTTCGCCTTTCCAGCTACTTTACTAACAATCTCCCTACTTGGAGAATCAGCACCTTTAACCTCCTGTTCCGTACAGGTTGCAATTTGTCCTGAGGATGAAAGGGAAGAGGGGCAACCAATGAGAGACTAGGTCTAGGTGTCGGGACAGGCACAGGTCACTCTATTTTCCCATCAGGAAGAAGAATTAACCACAGGCTCAGCCTGCCGCCCAGAAGCAGTATAGGGCCTGAGGCAATCCCGCGCTTTGCGGCCAGCTCCCAAAAAAGACAGTTGAAAAATGGAGCTCGGGGGCACTGCAATTCACAAACCTGCAGAGTTATATATGATAACTCTCGTCCACAAATATATTGAGGGAAGGCAACGAAGAGGATTTGAAAGCAAGGCAGAATTGCAGGAAACAGGTTTCAGGAGGTAGATTCGAATCGCCTTTAAAGCACATGAAAAGTGGCAAAACGTCGCCAATGATGCACTTGGCCAAAAAGGGCGTATGCGTTTTTTCCTGAATATATTCAGGAAAAAACGCATACGCCCTGTTTGGCCAACCAAGCAACCTGGAAAGGCAAATCAGCGCTACAAAGAAGTCTCGCTTCCCATCGGTCAAAAGGGCCATGCTGCAAAAAATGTCAAAACCAGAAATGCAGGACAGGCCATGGAGAAATGGCAGCCGTGCTACGCTGATGGTCGGGATGTAAATTGCCAACAGCCACTCTGGAGAAGTGTACGGTGTGTCCTGAAACATCGAAAAAACACAGCTTAGGGAGCATAGGGCACGTCCACTCATGGGCGTATAAATTGGGAAAACTAAAAATCAGCAAGACACAGGCACCCCGACGTTTAGGGCTGCTCTGTAGACAAGAACCTCCACTTCATGACACCTTAAATATCCCAGGAAAGAGAAAAATGGATAAAGAAGTTGTGGTCCTTATGTACAATGGAATATCACTCAGACATGAAATCAATGTCATAAGGCTAGTAGAAGCAAGATGAGTGGATTTAGGTACGACGATTCTAAGTGAAATATGTAACACAGAAAAAGACACTTATCATAAGCTATCACTTATAGAGGGAATGTAAAAACCGCTACACTTGAACTGAATTACGAAACAGAACAGAGTCTCACGTTTAGAAAACACACTATGGCTGCTTAACGGGAAAGGTGAGGTGGGGTGATGCATAAAACAAGGGTTTCAAATTCGCTCAGATACCGTTCCATACACCCAATATGTAATAGACAAGACCTACTCCTTGCTCAGTGAACTGGAATCAACACCCCCTATTCACCGCACAACAATATATCTGACTAGTAAGAAACTTAAAACCTATGTATTGATATCTATCTGGAAGTGAGTCAAGTGGGTGTAAAGACGCATAAACACAGCCGTGAAAAGCAGCTAAACCCCATTATGAAAATAAATTACTTTTAAAAACCCGTAAAACAAAGACAGTGAAAGAGAGAGAAATTCTTACAAAATTCGTTCAGGGGCTGTGATGCAACCTGGATTGACCATATCTACACCCACAGCTGGATGAGACATAAGGGTGGTCACTCTTGGGGCTGAGAGGTTTGGTGAGGTTGGGTGAGCAAACGCAGACCCTTTAAAGTAATACTGCTTGGTACCCATCCCATGGGTCCCAAATCCCCAGGTTCAAGGGCATCTTCCTACATCGAAAACATGCATGAGAAACCAAGAAGATGGTACACCGTGTGATTTTGAAAGGTTTTTAAAATGCACCTCATTTCTCATCTCCTTGTGCTCGGGTTCGCCTTTCCAGCTACTTTACTAGCAATCTCCCTACTTGGAGAATCAGCACCATTAAGCTCCTGTTCCCTACAGGTTACAATTTGTCCTGAGGATGAACGGGAAGAGGGGCAACCAATGAGAGACTAGATCTAGGTGTTGGGACAGGCACAGGTCACTCTATTTTCCCATCAGGAAAAAGAATTAACCACAGGCTCAGCCTGCCGCCCAGAAACAGAATAGGGCCTGAGGCAATCCCGCACTTTTGCGGCCAGCTCCCAAAAAAGAGAGTTGAAAAATGGAGATCAGGGACACTGCAATTCACAAACCCGCAGAGTTATAAATGATAACTCTCATCCACAGATATATTGAGGGAAGGCAACGAAGAGGATTTGAAAACAAGGCAGAATTGCAGGAAACAGATTTCAGGAGGTAGATTCGAATCGCCTTGAAAGCACATGAAAAGCGGCAAAACGTCGACAATGATGCCCTTGGCCAAAAAGGGCTTATGCGTTTTTTCCTGAGTATATTCAGGAAAACACGCATTCGCCCTTTTTGGCCAACCAAGCAACCTGGAAAGGCAAATCAGCGCTACAAAGAAGTCTCGCTTCCCATCGGTCAAAAGGGTGATGCTGCAAAAAGTTTCAATACCAGAAATGCAGGACAGTCCATGGAGAAATGGCAGCCTTGCTACGCTGATGGGCGGGATGTAAATTGCCAACAGCCACTCTGGAGAAGTGTAAGGTGTGTCCTGAAACATCGAAAAAACACAGCTTAGGGAGCATAGGGCACGTCCACTAATGGGCGTATAAATTGGGAAAAATAAAAATCAGCAAGACACAGGCACCCCAAAGTTTAGGGCTGCTCTGTTGACAAGAACCTCCACTTCATGACACCTTAAATATCCCAGGAAAGAGAAAAATGGATAAAGAAGTTGTGGTCCTTATGTACAATGGAATATCACTCAGACAAGAAATGAATGCAATAAAGCTAGTAGAAGCAAGATGAATGGAGTTAGGTACGACGATTCTAAGTGAAATAAGTCACACAGAAAAAGACACTTATCATAAGCTATCACTTATAGAGGGAATGTAAAAACCGCTACACTTGAACTGAATTACAAAACAGAACAGAGTCACACGTTTAGAAAACACACTATGGCTGCTTAACGGGAAAGGTGAGGTGGGGTGATGCATAAAACAAGGGTTTCAAATTCGCTCAGATACCGTTCCATACACCCAATATGTAATAGACAAGACCTACTCCTTGCTCAGTGAACTGGACTCAACACCCCCTATTCACCGCACAAGAATATATGTGACTAGTAAGAATCTTAAAACCTATGTATTGATATCTGTCTGGAAGTGAGTCAAGTGGGTGTAAAGCCGCATAAACACAGCCGTGAAAAGCAGCTAAACCCCATTATAAAAATAAATTACTTTTAAAAACCCTTAAAATAAAGACAGTGAAAGAGAGAAATTCTTACAAAATTCGTTCAGAGGCTGTGATGCAACCTGAATTGACCATATCTAGACACACAGCTGGATGAGACATAAGGGTGGACACTCTTGGGGTTGAGAGTTTGGGTGAGCAAACGCAGACCCTTTAAAGTAATACTGCGTGGTACCCATCCCATGGGTCCCAAATCTCCAGGTTCAAGGGCATCTTCCTACATCGAAAACATGCATGAGAAAAACAGAAGATGGTACACCGTGTGATTTTGAAAGGTTTCTAAAACGCACCTCATTTCTCATCTCCTTGTGTTCGAGTTCGCCATTCCAGCTACTTGACTAACAATCTCCCTACTTGGAGAATCAGCACCTTTAACCTCCTGTTCCGTACAGGTTGCAATTTGTCCTGAGGATGAAAGGGAAGAGGGGCAACCAATGAGAGACTAGGTCTAGGTGTTGGGACAGGCACAGGTCAATCTATTTTCCCATCAGGAAGAAGAATTAACCACAGGCTCAGCCTGCCGCCGGGAACCAGAATAGGGCCTGAGGCAATCCCGTGCTTTTGCCGCCAGCTCCCAAAAAAATAGTTGAAAAATGGAGCTCAGGGGCACTGCCATTCACAAACCTGCTGAGTTATAAATGATAACTCTCATCCACAAATATATTGAGGGAAGGCAACGAAGAGGATTTGAAAGCAAGGCAGAATTGCAGGAAACAGGTTTCAGGAGGTAGATTCGAATCGCCTTTAAAGCACATGAAAAGTGGCAAAACGTCGCCAATGATGCACTTGGCCAAAAAGGGCGTATGCGTTTTTTCCTGAATATATTCAGGAAAAAACGCATACGCCCTTTTTGGCCAACCAAGCAACCTGGAAAGGCAAATCAGCGCTACAAAGAAGTCTCGCTTCCCATCGGTCAAAAGGGCCATGCTGCAAAAAGTGTCAAAACCAGAAATGCAGGACAGGCCATGGAGAAATGGCAGCCATGCTACGCTGATGGTCGGGATGTAAATTGCCAACAGCCACTCTGGAGAAGTGTACGGTGTGTCCTGAAACATCGAAAAAACACCGCTTAGGGAGCATAGGGCACGTCCACTCATGGGCGTATAAATTGGGAAAACTAAAAATCAGCAAGACACAGGCACCCCGACGTTTAGGGCTGCTCTGTTGACAAGAACCTCCACTTCATGACACCTTAAATATCCCAGGAAAGAGAAAAATGGATAAAGAAGTTGTGGTCCTTATGTACAATGGAATATCACTCAGACATGAAATGAATGTCATAAGGCTAGCAGAAGCAAGATGAGTGGAGTTAGGTACGACGATTTTAAGTGAAATAAGTCACACAGAAAAAGACACTTATCATAAGCTATCACTTATAGAGGGAATGTAAAAACCGCTACACTTGAACTGAATTACAAAAGAGAACAGAGTCACACGTTTAGAAAACACACTATGGCTGCTTAACGGGAAAGGTGAGGTGGGGTGATGCATAAAACAAGGGTTTCAAATTCGCTCAGATACCGACCCATACACCCAATATGTAATAGACAAGACCTACTCCTTGCTCAGTGAACTGGAATCAACACCCCCTATTCACCGCACAACAATATATCTGACTAGTAAGAAACTTAAAACCTATGTATTGATATCTATCTGGAAGTGAGTCAAGTGGGTGTAAAGCTGCATAAACACAGCCGTGAAAAGCAGCTAAACCATATTATAGAAATAAATTACTTTTAAAAACCCGTAAAACAAAGACAGTGAAAGAGAGAGAAATTCTTACAAAATTCGTTCAGAGGCTGTGATGCAACCTGGATTGACCATATCTAGACCCACAGCTGGATGAGACATAAGGGTGGACACTCTTGGGGCTGAGAGGTTGGGTGAGGTTGGGTGAGCAAACGCAGACCCTTTAAAGTAATACTGCGTGGTACCCATCCCATGGGTCCCAAATCTCCAGGTTCATGGGCATCTTCCTACATCGAAAACATGCATGAGAAACCCAGAAGATGGTACACCGTGTGATTTTGAAAGGTTTCTAAAACGCACCTCATTTCTCATCTCCTTGTGCTCGGGTTCGCCTTTCCAGCTACTTTACTAGCAGTCTCCCTACTTGGAGAATCAGCACCATTAAGCTCCTGATCCCTAAAGGTTACAATTTGTCCTGAGGATGAACGGGAAGAGGGGCAACCAATGAGAGACTAGATCTAGGTGTTGGGACAGGCACAGGTCACTCTATTTTCCCATCAGGAAGAAGAATTAACCACAGGCTCAGCCTGCCGCCCAGAAGCAGAATAAGGCCTGAGGCAATCCCGCACTTTTGCGGCCAGCTCCCAAAAAAGAGAGTTGAAAAATGGAGATCAGGGACACTGCAATTCACAAACCCGCAGAGTTATAAATGATAACTCTCATCCACAGATATATTGAGGGAAGGCAACGAAGAGGATTTGAAAACAAGGCAGAATTGCAGGAAACAGATTTCAGGAGGTAGATTCGAATCGCCTTGAAAGCACAAGAAAAGCGGCAAAACGTTGACAATGATGCCCTTGGCCAAAAAGGGCTTATGCGTTTTTTCCTGAGTATATTCAGGAAAACACGCATACGCCCTTTTTGGCCAACCAAGCAACCTGGAAAGGCAAATCAGCGCTACAAAGAAGTCTCGCTTCCCATCGGTCAAAAGGGTGATGCTGCAAAAAGTTTCAATACCAGAAATGCAGGACAGTCCATGGAGAAATGGCAGCCTTGCTACGCTGATGGGCGGGATGTAAATTGCCAACAGCCACTCTGGAGAAGTGTAAGGTGTGTCCTGAAACATCGAAAAAACACAGCTTAGGGAGCATAGGGCACGTCCACTCATGGGCGTATAAATTGGGAAAAATAAAAATCAGCAAGACACAGGCACCCCAAAGTTTAGGGCTGCTCTGTTGACAAGAACCTCCACTTCATGACACCTTAAATATCCCAGGAAAGAGAAAAATGGATAAAGAAGTTGTGGTCCTTATGTACAATGGAATATCACTCAGACATGAAATGAATGTCATAAGGCTAGTAGAAGCAAGATGAGTGGAGTTAGGTACGACGATTCTAAGTGAAATAAGTCACACAGAAAAAGACACTTATCATAAGCTATCACTTATAGAGGGAATGTAAAAACCGCTACACTTGAACTGAATTACAAAAGAGAACAGAGTCACACGTTTAGAAAACACACTATGGCTGCTTAACGGGAAAGGTGAGGTGGGGTGATGCATAAAACAAGGGTTTCAAATTCGCTCAGATACCGTTCCATACACCCAATATATAATACACAAGACCTACTCCTTGCTCAGTGAACTGGACTCAACACCCCCTTTTCACCGCACAAGAATATATGTGACTAGTAAGAATCTTAAAACCTATGTATTGATATCTGTCTGGAAGTGAGTCAAGTGGGTGTAAAGCCGCATAAACACAGCCGTGAAAAGCAGCTAAACCCCATTATAAAAATAAATTACTTTTAAAAACCCTTAAAATAAAGACAGTGAAAGAGAGAAATTCTTACAAAATTCGTTCAGAGGCTGTGATGCAACCTGAATTGACCATATCTAGACACACAGCTGGATGAGACATAAGGGTGGACACTCTTGGGGTTGAGAGTTTGGGTGAGCAAACGCAGACCCTTTAAAGTAATACTGCGTGGTACCCATCCCATGGGTCCCAAATCTCCAGGTTCAAGGGCATCTTCCTACATCGAAAACATGCATGAGAAAAACAGAAGATGGTACACCGTGTGATTTTGAAAGGTTTCTAAAACGCACCTCATTTCTCATCTCCTTGTGTTCGGGTTCTCCATTCCAGCTACTTGACTAACAATCTCCCTACTTGGAGAATCAGCACCTTTAACCTCCTGTTCCGTACAGGTTGCAATTTGTCCTGAGGATGAAAGGGAAGAGGGGCAACCAATGAGAGACTAGGTCTAGGTGTTGGGACAGGCACAGGTCAATCTATTTTCCCATCAGGAAGAAGAATTAACCACAGGCTCAGCCTGCCGCCGGGAACCAGAATAGGGCCTGAGGCAATCCCGTGCTTTTGCCGCCAGCTCCCAAAAAAATAGTTGAAAAATGGAGCTCAGGGGCACTGCCATTCACAAAACTGCTGAGTTATAAATGATAACTCTCATCCACAAATATATTGAGGGAAGGCAACGAAGAGGATTTGAAAGCAAGGCAGAATTGCAGGAAACAGGTTTCAGGAGGTAGATTCGAATGGCCTTTAAAGCACATGAAAAGTGGCAAAACGTCGCCAATGATGCCCTTGGCCAAAAAGGGCGTATGCGTTTTTTCCTGAATATATTCAGGAAAAAACGCATACGCCCTTTTTGGCCAACCAAGCAACCTGGAAAGGCAAATCAGCGCTACAAAGAATTCTCGCTTCCCATCGGTCAAAAGGTCCATGCTGCAAAAAGTGTCAAAACCAGAAATGCAGGACAGGCCATGGAGAAATGGCAGCCTTGCTACGCTGATGGTCGGGATGTAAATTGCCAACAGCCACTCTGGAGAAGTGTACGGTGTGTCCTGAAACATCGAAAAAACACAGCTAAGGGAGCATAGGGCACGTCCACTCATGGGCGTATAAATTGGGAAAACTAAAAATCAGCAAGACACAGGCACCCCAAAGTTTAGGGCTGCTCTGTTGACAAGAACCTCCACTTCATGACACCTTAAATATCCCAGGAAAGAGAAAAATGGATAAAGAAGTTGTTGTCCTTATGTACAATGGAATATCACTCAGACATGAAATCAATGTCATAAGGCTAGTAGAAGCAAGATGAGTGGAGTTAGGTACGACGATTCTAAGTGAAATAAGTCACACAGAAAAAGACACTTATCATAAGCTATCACTTATAGAGGGAATGTAAAAACCGCTACACTTGAACTGAATTACAAAACAGAACAGAGTCACACGTTTAGAAAACACACTATGGCTGCTTAACGGGAAAGGTGAGGTGGGGTGATGCATAAAACAAGGGTTTCAAATTCGCTCAGATACCGTTCCATACACCCAATATGTAATAGACAAGACCTACTCCTTGCTCAGTGAACTGGAATCAACACCCCCTATTCACCGCACAACAATATATCTGACTAGTAAGAAACTTAAAACCTATGTATTGATATCTATCTGGAAGTGAGTCAAGTGGGTGTAAAGACGCATAAACACAGCCGTGAAAAGCAGCTAAACCCCATTATGAAAATAAATTACTTTTAAAAACCCGTAAAAGAAAGACAGTGAAAGAGAGAGAAATTCTTACAAAATTCGTTCAGGGGCTGTGATGCAACCTGGATTGACCATATCTACACCCACAGCTGGATGAGACATAAGGGTGGTCACTCTTGGGGCTGAGAGGTTTGGTGAGGTTGGGTGAGCAAACTCAGACCCTTTAAAGTAATACTGCTTGGTACCCATCCCATGGGTCCCAAATCCCCAGGTTCAAGGGCATCTTCCTACATCGAAAACATGCATGAGAAACCCAGAAGATGGTACACCGTGTGATTTTGAAAGGTTTTTAAAATGCATCTCACTTCTCATCTCCTTGTGCTCGGGTTCGCCTTTCCAGCTACTTTACTAGCAATCTCCCTACTTGGAGAATCAGCACCATTAAGCTCCTGTTCCCTACAGGTTACAATTTGTCCTGAGGATGAACGGGAAGAGGGGCAACCAATGAGAGACTAGATCTAGGTGTTGGGACAGGCACAGGTCACTCTATTTTCCCATCAGGAAGAAGAATTAACCACAGGCTCAGCCTGCCGCCCAGAAGCAGAATAAGGCCTGAGGCAATCCCGCACTTTTGCGGCCAGCTCCCAAAAAAGAGAGTTGAAAAATGGAGATCAGGGACACTGCAATTCACAAACCCGCAGAGTTATGAATGATAACTCTCATCCACAGATATATTGAGGGAAGGCAACGAAGAGGATTTGAAAACAAGGCAGAATTGCAGGAAACAGATTTCAGGAGGTAGATTCGAATCGCCTTGAAAGCACATGAAAAGCGGCAAAACGTCGACAATGATGCCCTTGGCCAAAAAGGGCTTATGCGTTTTTTCCTGAGTATATTCAGGAAAACACGCATACGCCCTTTTTGGCCAACCAAGCAACCTGGAAAGGCAAATCAGCGCTACAAAGAAGTCTCGCTTCCCATCGGTCAAAAGGGTGATGCTGCAAAAAGTTTCAATACCAGAAATGCAGGACAGTCCATGGAGAAATGGCAGCCTTGCTACGCTGATGGGCGGGATGTAAATTGCCAACAGCCACTCTGGAGAAGTGTAAGGTGTGTCCTGAAACATCGAAAAAACACAGCTTAGGGAGCATAGGGCACGTCCACTCATGGGCGTATAAATTGGGAAAATTAAAAATCTGCAAGACACAGGCACCCCAAAGTTTAGGGCTGCTCTGTTGACAAGAACCTCCACTTCATGACACCTTAAATATCCCAGGAAAGAGAAAAATGGATAAAGAAGTTGTGGTCCTTATGTACAATGGAATATCACTCAGACATGAAATCAATGTCATAAGGCTAGTAGAAGCAAGATGAGTGGAGTTAGGTACGACGATTCTAAGTGAAATAAGTCACACAGAAAAAGACACTTATCATAAGCTATCACTTATAGAGGGAATGTAAAAACCGCTACACTTGAACTGAATTACAAAAGAGAACAGAGTCACACGTTTAGAAAACACACTATGGCTGCTTAACGGGAAAGGTGAGGTGGGGTGATGCATAAAACAAGGGTTTCAAATTCGCTCAGATACCGTTCCATACACCCAATATATAATAGACAAGACCTACTCCTTGCTCAGTGAACTGGACTCAACACCCCCTATTCACCACACAAGAATATATGTGACTAGTAAGAATCTTAAAACCTATGTATTGATATCTGTCTGGAAGTGAGTCAAGTGGGTGTAAAGCCGCATAAACACAACCATGAAAAGCAGCTAAACCCCATTATAAAAATAAATTACTTTTAAAAACCCGTAAAACAAAGACAGTGAAAGAGAGAGAAATACTTACAAAATTCGTTCAGAGGCTGTGATGCAACCTGGATTGACCATATCTAGACCCACACCTGGATGAGACATAAGGGTGGACACTCTTGGGGCTGAGAGGTTGGGTGAGGTTGGGTGAGCAAACGCAGACCCTTTAAAGTAATACTGCGTGGTACCCATCCCATGGGTCCCAAATCTCCAGGTTCAAGGGCATCTTCCTACATCGAAAACATGCATGAGAAAAACAGAAGATGGTACACCGTGTGATTTTGAAAGGTTTCTAAAACGCACCTCATTTCTCATCTCCTTGTGTTCGGGTTCGCCATTCCAGCTACTTTACTAACAATCTCCCTACTTGGAGAATCAGCACCTTTAACCTCCTGTTCCGTACAGGTTGCAATTTGTCCTGAGGATGAAAGGGAAGAGGGGCAACCAATGAGAGACTAGATCTAGGTGTTGGGACAGGCACAGGTCACTCTATTTTCCTATCAGGAAGAAGAATTAACCACAGGCTCCGCCTGCCGCCGGGAACCAGAATAGGGCCTGAGGCAATCTCGTGCTTTTGCCGCCAGCTCCCAAAAAAATAGTTGAAAAATGGAGCTCAGGGGCACTGCCATTCACAAACCTGCTGAGTTATAAATGATAACTCTCATCCACAAATATATTGAGGGAAGGCAACGAAGAGGATTTGAAAGCAAGGCAGAATTGCAGGAAACAGGTTTCAGGAGGTAGATTCGAATCGCCTTTAAAGCACATGAAAAGTGGCAAAACGTCGCCAATGATGCCCTTGGCCAAAAAGGGCGTATGCGTTTTTTCCTGAATATATTCAGGAAAAAACGCATACGCCCTTTTTGGCCTACCAAGCAACCTGGAAAGGCAAATCAGCGCTACAAAGAAGTCTCGCTTCCCATCGGTCAAAAGGGCCATGCTGCAAAAAGTGTCAAAACCAGAAATGCAGGACAGCCCATGGAGAAATGGCAGCCTTGCTACGCTGATGGTCGGGATGTAAATTGCCAACAGCCATTCTGGAGAAGTGTACGGTGTGTCCTGAAACATCGAAAAAACACAGCTAAGGGAGCATAGGGCACGTCCACTCATGGGCGTATAAATTGGGAAAACTAAAAATCAGCAAGACACAGGCACCCCGACGTTTAGGGCTGCTCTGTTGACAAGAACCTCCACTTGATGACACCTTAAATATCCCAGGAAAGAGAAAAATGGATAAAGAAGTTGTGGTCCTTATGTACAATGGAATATCACTCAGACATGAAATCAATGTCATAAGGCTAGTAGAAGCAAGATGAGTGGAGTTAGGTACGACGATTCTAAGTGAAATAAGTCACACAGAAAAAGACACTTATCATAAGCTATCACTTATAGAGGGAATGTAAAAACCGCTACACTTGAACTGAATTACAAAAGAGAACAGAGTCACACGTTTAGAAAACACACTATGGCTGCTTAACGGGAAAGGTGAGGTGGGGTGATGCATAAAACAAGGGTTTCAAATTCGCTCAGATACCGTTCCATACACCCAATATGTAATAGACAAGACCTACTCCTTGCTCAGTGAACTGGAATCAACACCCCCTATTCACCGCACAACAATATATCTGACTAGTAAGAAACTTAAAACCTATGTATTGATATCTATCTGGAAGTGAGTCAAGTGGGTGTAAAGACGCATAAACACAGCCGTGAAAAGCAGCTAAACCCCATTATGAAAATAAATTACTTTTAAAAACCCGTAAAACAAAGAGAGTGAAAGAGAGAGAAATTCTTACAAAATTCGTTCAGGGGCTGTGATGCAACCTGGATTGACCATATCTACACCCACAGCTGGATGAGACATAAGGGTGGTCACTCTTGGGCTGAGAGGTTTGGTGAGGTTGGGTGAGCAAACGCAGACCCTTTAAAGTAATACTGCGTGGTACCCATCCCATGGGTCCCAAATCTCCAGGTTCAAGGGCATCTTCCTACATCGAAAACATGCATGAGAAAAACAGAAGATGGTACACCGTGTGATTTTGAAAGGTTTCTAAAACGCACCTCATTTATCATCTCCTTGTGTTCGGGTTCGCCATTCCAGCTACTTGACTAACAATCTCCCTACTTGGAGAATCAGCACCTTTAACCTCCTGTTCCGTACAGGTTGCAATTTGTCCTGAGGATGAAAGGGAAGAGGGGCAACCAATGAGAGACTAGGTCTAGGTGTTGGGACAGGCACAGGTCACTCTATTTTCCCATCAGGAAGAAGAATTAACCACAGGCTCAGCCTGCCGCCGGGAACCAGAATAGGGCCTGAGGCAATCCCGTGCTTTTGCCGCCAGCTACCAAAAAAATAGTTGAAAAATGGAGCTCAGGGGCACTGCCATTCACAAACCTGCTGAGTTATAAATGATAACTCTCATCCACAAATATATTGAGGGAAGGCAACGAAGAGGATTTGAAAGCAAGGCAGAATTGCAGGAAACAGGTTTCAGGAGGTAGATTCGAATGGCCTTTAAAGCACATGAAAAGTGGCAAAACGTCGCCAATGATGCCCTTGGCCAAAAAGGGCGTATGCGTTTTTTCCTGAATATATTCAGGAAAAAACGCATACGCCCTTTTTGGCCTACCAAGCAACCTGGAAAGGCAAATCAGCGCTACAAAGAAGTCTCGCTTCCCATCGGTCAAAAGGGCCATGCTGCAAAAAGTGTCAAAACCAGAAATGCAGGACAGGCCATGGAGAAATGGCAGCCTTGCTACGCTGATGGTCGGGATGTAAATTGCCAACAGCCACTCTGGAGAAGTGTACGGTGTGTCCTGAAACATCGAAAAAACACAGCTAAGGGAGCATAGGGCACGACCACTCATGGGCGTATAAATTGGGAAAACTAAAAATCAGCAAGACACCGGCACCCCAAAGTTTAGGGCTGCTCTGTTGACAAGAACCTCCACTTCATGACACCTTAAATATCCCAGGAAAGAGAAAAATGGATAAAGAATTTGTGGTCCTTATGTACAATGGAATATCACTCAGACATGAAATCAATGTCATAAGGCTAGTAGAAGCAAGATGAGTGGAGTTAGGTACGACGATTCTAAGTGAAATAAGTCACACAGAAAAAGACACTTATCATAAGCTATCACTTATAGAGGGAATGTAAAAACCGCTACACTTGAACTGAATTACAAAAGAGAACAGAGTCACACGTTTAGAAAACACACTATGGCTGCTTAACGGGAAAGGTGAGGTGGGGTGATGCATAAAACAAGGGTTTCAAATTCGCTCAGATACCGTTCCATACACCCAATATGTAATAGACAAGACCTACTCCTTGCTCAGTGAACTGGAATCAACACCCCCTATTCACCGCACAACAATATATCTGACTAGTAAGAAACTTAAAACCTATGTATTGATATCTATCTGGAAGTGAGTCAAGTGGGTGTAAAGACGCATAAACACAGCCGTGAAAAGCAGCTAAACCCCATTATGAAAATAAATTACTTTTAAAAACCCGTAAAACAAAGACAGTGAAAGAGAGAGAAATTCTTACAAAATTCGTTCAGGGGCTGTGATGCAACCTGGATTGACCATATCTACACCCACAGCTGGATGAGACATAAGGGTGGTCACTCTTGGGGCTGAGAGGTTTGGTGAGGTTGGGTGAGCAAACGCAGACCCTTTAAAGTAATACTGCTTGGTACCCATCCCATGGGTCCCAAATCCCCAGGTTCAAGGGCATCTTCCTACATCGAAAACATGCATGAGAAACCCAGAAGATGGTACACCGTGTGATTTTGAAAGGTTTTTACAATGCATCTCACTTCTCATCTCCTTGTGCTCGGGTTCGCCTTTCCAGCTACTTTACTAGCAATCTCCCTACTTGGAGAATCAGCACCATTAAGCTCCTGTTCCCTACAGGTTACAATTTGTCCTGAGGATGAACGGGAAGAGGGGCAACCAATGAGAGACTAGATCTAGGTGTTGGGACAGGCACAGGTCACTCTATTTTCCCATCAGGAAGAAGAATTAACCACAGGCTCAGCCTGCCGCCCAGAAGCAGAATAAGGCCTGAGGCAATCCCGCACTTTTGCGGCCAGCTCCCAAAAAAGAGAGTTGAAAAATGGAGATCAGGGACACTGCAATTCACAAACCCGCAGAGTTATAAATGATAACTCTCATCCACAGATATATTGAGGGAAGGCAACGAAGAGGATTTGAAAACAAGGCAGAATTGCAGGAAACAGATTTCAGGAGGTAGATTCGAATCGCCTTGAAAGCACATGAAAAGCGGCAAAACGTCGACAATGATGCCCTTGGCCAAAAAGGGCTTATGCGTTTTTTCCTGAGTATGTTCAGGAAAACACGCATACGCCCTTTTTGGCCAACCAAGCAACCTGGAAAGGCAAATCAGCGCTACAAAGAAGTCTCGCTTCCAATCGGTCAAAAGGGTGATGCTGCAAAAAGTTTCAATACCAGAAATGCAGGACAGTCCATGGAGAAATGGCAGCCTTGCTACGCTGATGGGCGGGATGTAAATTGCCAACAGCCACTCTGGAGAAGTGTAAGGTGTGTCCTGAAACATCGAAAAAACACAGCTTAGGGAGCATAGGGCACGTCCACTCATGGGCGTATAAATTGGGAAAACTAAAAATCTGCAAGACACAGGCACCCCAAAGTTTAGGGCTCCTCTGTTGACAAGAACCTCCACTTCATGACACCTTAAATATCCCAGGAAAGAGAAAAATGGATAAAGAAGTTGTGGTCCTTATGTACAATGGAATATCACTCAGACATGAAATCAATGTCATAAGGCTAGTAGAAGCAAGATGAGTGGAGTTAGGTACGACGATTCTAAGTGAAATAAGTCACACAGAAAAAGACACTTATCATAAGCTATCACTTATAGAGGGAATGTAAAAACCGCTACACTTGAACTGAATTACAAAAGAGAACAGAGTCACACGTTTAGAAAACACACTATGGCTGCATAACGGGAAAGGTGAGGTGGGGTGATGCATAAAACAAGGGTTTCAAATTCGCTCAGATACCGTTCCATACACCCAATATATAATAGACAAGACCTACTCCTTGCTCAGTGAACTGGACTCAACACCCCCTATTCACCGCACAAGAATATATGTGACTAGTAAGAATCTTAAAACCTATGTATTGATATCTGTCTGGAAGTGAGTCAAGTGGGTGTAAAGCCGCATAAACACAACCATGAAAAGCAGCTAAACCCCATTATAAAAATAAATTACTTTTAAAAACCCGTAAAACAAAGACAGTGAAAGAGAGAGAAATTCTTACAAAATTCGTTCAGAGGCTGTGATGCAACCTGGATTGACCATATCTAGACCCACACCTGGATGAGACATAAGGGTGGACACTCTTGGGGCTGAGAGGTTGGGTGAGGTTGGGTGAGCAAACGCAGACCCTTTAAAGTAATACTGCGTGGTACCCATCCCATGGGTCCCAAATCTCCAGGTTCAAGGGCATCTTCCTACATCGAAAACATGCATGAGAAAAACAGAAGATGGTACACCGTGTGATTTTGAAAGGATTCTAAAACGCACCTCATTTATCATCTCCTTGTGTTCGGGTTCGCCATTCCAGCTACTTGACTAACAATCTCCCTACTTGGAGAATCAGCACCTTTAACCTCCTGTTCCGTACAGGTTGCAATTTGTCCTGAGGATGAAAGGGAAGAGGGGCAACCAATGAGAGACTAGGTCTAGGTGTTGGGACAGGCACAGGTCACTCTATTTTCCCATCAGGAAGGAGAATTAACCACAGGCTCGGCCTGCCGCCGGGAACCAGAATAGGGCCTGAGGCAATCCCGTGCTTTTGCCGCCAGCTACCAAAAAAATTGTTGAAAAATGGAGCTCAGGGGCACTGCCATTCACAAACCTGCTGAGTTATAAATAATAACTCTCATCCACAAATATATTGAGGGAAGGCAACGAAGAGGATTTGAAAGCAAGGCAGAATTGCAGGAAACAGGTTTCAGGAGGTAGATTCGAATCGCCTTTAAAGCACATGAAAAGTGGCAAAACGTCGCCAATGATGCCCTTGGCCAAAAAGGGCGTATGCGTTTTTTCCTGAATATATTCAGGAAAAAACGCATACGCCCTTTTTGGCCTACCAAGCAACCTGGAAAGGCAAATCAGCGCTACAAAGAAGTCTCGCTTCCCATCGGTCAAAAGGGCCATGCTGCAAAAAGTGTCAAAACCAGAAATGCAGGACAGGCCATGGAGAAATGGCAGCCTTGCTACGCTGATGGTCGGGATGTAAATTGCCAACAGCCATTCTGGAGAAGTGTACGGTGTGTCCTGAAACATCGAAAAAACACAGCTAAGGGAGCATAGGGCACGTCCACTCATGGGCGTATAAATTGGGAAAACTAAAAATCAGCAAGACACAGGCACCCCGACGTTTAGGGCTGCTCTGTTGACAAGAACCTCCACTTGATGACACCTTAAATATCCCAGGAAAGAGAAAAATGGATAAAGAAGTTGTGGTCCTTATGTACAATGGAATATCACTCAGACATGAAATGAATGTCATAAGGCTAGTAGAAGCAAGATGAGTGGAGTTAGGTACGACGATTCTAAGTGAAATAAGTCACACAGAAAAAGACACTTATCATAAGCTATCACTTATAGAGGGAATGTAAAAACCGCTACACTTGAACTGAATTACAAAAGAGAACAGAGTCACACGTTTAGAAAACACACTATGGCTGCTTAACGGGAAAGGTGAGGTGGGGTGATGCATAAAACAAGGGTTTCAAATTCGCTCAGATACCGTTCCATACACCCAATATGTAATAGACAAGACCTACTCCTTGCTCAGTGAACTGGAATCAACACCCCCTATTCACCGCACAACAATATATCTGACTAGTAAGAAACTTAAAACCTATGTATTGATATCTATCTGGAAGTGAGTCAAGTGGGTGTAAAGACGCATAAACATAGCCGTGAAAAGCAGCTAAACCCCATTATGAAAATAAATTACTTTTAAAAACCCGTAAAACAAAGACAGTGAAAGAGAGAGAAATTCTTACAAAATTCGTTCAGGGGCTGTGATGCAACCTGGATTGACCATATCTACACCCACAGCTGGATGAGACATAAGGGTGGTCACTCTTGGGGCTGAGAGGTTTGGTGAGGTTGGGTGAGCAAACGCAGACCCTTTAAAGTAATACTGCGTGGTACCCATCCCATGGGTCCCAAATCTCCAGGTTCAAGGGCATCTTCCTACATCGAAAACATGCATGAGAAAAACAGAAGATGGTACACCGTGTGATTTTGAAAGGTTTCTAAAACGCACCTCATTTATCATCTCCTTGTGTTCGGGTTCGCCATTCCAGCTACTTGACTAACAATCTCCCTACTTGGAGAATCAGCACCTTTAACCTCCTGTTCCGTACAGGTTGCAATTTGCCCTGAGGATGAAAGGGAAGAGGGGCAACCAATGAGAGACTAGGTCTAGGTGTTGGGACAGGCACAGGTCACTCTATTTTCCCATCAGGAAGAAGAATTAACCACAGGCTCAGCCTGCCGCCGGGAACCAGAATAGGGCCTGAGGCAATCCCGTGCTTTTGCCGCCAGCTACCAAAAAAATAGTTGAAAAATGGAGCTCAGGGGCACTGCCATTCACAAACCTGCTGAGTTATAAATGATAACTCTCATCCACAAATATATTGAGGGAAGGCAACGAAGAGGATTTGAAAGCAAGGCAGAATTGCAGGAAACAGGTTTCAGGAGGTAGATTCGAATCGCCTTTAAAGCACATGAAAAGTGGCAAAACGTCGCCAATGATGCACTTGGCCAAAAAGGGCGTATGCGTTTTTTCCTGAATATATTCAGGAAAAAACGCATACGCCCTTTTTGGCCAACCAAGCAACCTGGAAAGGCAAATCAGCGCTACAAAGAAGTCTCGCTTCCCATCGGTCAAAAGGGCCATGCTGCAAAAAGTGTCAAAACCAGAAATGCAGGACAGGCCATGGAGAAATGGCAGCCTTGCTACGCTGATGGGCGGGATGTAAATTGCCAACAGCCACTCTGGAGAAGTGTACGGTGTGTCCTGAAACATCGAAAAAACACAGCTTAGGGAGCATAGGGCACGTCCACTCATGGGCGTATAAATTGGGAAAACTAAAAATCAGCAAGACACAGGCACCCCGACGTTTAGGGCTGCTCTGTTGACAAGAACCTCCACTTGATGACACCTTAAATATCCCAGGAAAGAGAAAAATGGATAAAGAAGTTGTGGTCCTTATGTACAATGGAATATCACTCAGACATGAAATGAATGTCATAAGGCTAGTAGAAGCAATATGAGTGGATTTAGGTACGACGATTCTAAGTGAAATAAGTAACACAGAAAAAGACACTTATCATAAGCTATCACTTATAGAGGGAATGTAAAAACCGCTACACTTGAACTGAATTACAAAAGAAAACAGAGTCACACGTTTAGAAAACACACTATGGCTGCTTAACGGGAAAGGTGAGGTGGGGTGATGCATAAAACAAGGGTTTCAAATTCGCTCAGATACCGTTCCATACACCCAATATGTAATAGACAAGACCTACTCCTTGCTCAGTGAACTGGAATCAACACCCCCTATTCACCGCACAACAATATATCTGACTAGTAAGAAACTTAAAACCTATGTATTGATATCTATCTGGAAGTGAGTCAAGTGGGTGTAAAGACGCATAAACACAGCCGTGAAAAGCAGCTAAACCCCATTATGAAAATAAATTACTTTTAAAAACCCGTAAAACAAAGACAGTGAAAGAGAGAGAAATTCTTACAAAATTCGTTCAGGGGCTGTGATGCAACCTGGATTGACCATATCTACACCCACAGCTGGATGAGACATAAGGGTGGTCACTCTTGGGGCTGAGAGGTTTGGTGAGGTTGGGTGAGCAAACGCAGACCCTTTAAAGTAATACTGCGTGGTACCCATCCCATGGGTCCCAAATCTCCAGGTTCAAGGGCATCTTCCTACATCGAAAACATGCATGAGAAAAACAGAAGATGGTACACCATGTGATTTTGAAAGGATTCTAAAACGCACCTCATTTATCATCTCCTTGTGTTCGGGTTCGCCATTCCAGCTACTTGACTAACAATCTCCCTACTTGGAGAATCAGCACCTTTAACCTCCTGTTCCGTACAGGTTGCAATTTGTCCTGAGGATGAAAGGGAAGAGGGGCAACCAATGAGAGACTAGGTCTAGGTGTTGGGACAGGCACAGGTCACTCTATTTTCCCATCAGGAAGGAGAATTAACCACAGGCTCAGCCTGCCGCCGGGAACCAGAATAGGGCCTGAGGCAATCCCGTGCTTTTGCCGCCAGCTACCAAAAAAATTGTTGAAAAATGGAGCTCAGGGGCACTGCCATTCACAAACCTGCTGAGTTATAAATGATAACTCTCATCCACAAATATATTGAGGGAAGGCAACGAAGAGGATTTGAAAGCAAGGCAGAATTGCAGGAAACAGGTTTCAGGAGGTAGATTCGAATCGCCTTTAAAGCACATGAAAAGTGGCAAAACGTCGCCAATGATGCCCTTGGCCAAAAAGGGCGTATGCGTTTTTTCCTGAATATATTCAGGAAAAAACGCATACGCCCTTTTTGGCCTACGAAGCAACCTGGAAAGGCAAATCAGCGCTACAAAGAAGTCTCGCTTCCCATCGGTCAAAAGGGCCATGCTGCAAAAAGTGTCAAAACCAGAAATGCAGGACAGGCCATGGAGAAATGGCAGCCTTGCTACGCTGATGGTCGGGATGTAAATTGCCAACAGCCATTCTGGAGAAGTGTACGGTGTGTCCTGAAACATCGAAAAAACACAGCTAAGGGAGCATAGGGCACGTCCACTCATGGGCGTATAAATTGGGAAAACTAAAAATCAGCAAGACACAGGCACCCCGACGTTTAGGGCTGCTCTGTTGACAAGAACCTCCACTTGATGACACCTTAAATATCCCAGGAAAGAGAAAAATGGATAAAGAAGTTGTGGTCCTTATGTACAATGGAATATCACTCAGACATGAAATGAATGTCATAAGGCTAGTAGAAGCAAGATGAGTGGAGTTAGGTACGACGATTCTAAGTGAAATAAGTCACACAGAAAAAGACACTTATCATAAGCTATCACTTATAGAGGGAATGTAAAAACCGCTACACTTGAACTGAATTACAAAAGAGAACAGAGTCACACGTTTAGAAAACACACTATGGCTGCTTAACGGGAAAGGTGAGGTGGGGTGATGCATAAAACAAGGGTTTCAAATTCGCTCAGATACCGTTCCATACACCCAATATGTAATAGACAAGACCTACTCCTTGCTCAGTGAACTGGAATCAACACCCCCTATTCACCGCACAACAATATATCTGACTAGTAAGAAACTTAAAACCTATGTATTGATATCTATCTGGAAGTGAGTCAAGTGGGTGTAAAGACGCATAAACACAGCCGTGAAAAGCAGCTAAACCCCATTATGAAAATAAATTACTTTTAAAAACCCGTAAAACAAAGACAGTGAAAGAGAGAGAAATTCTTACAAAATTCGTTCAGGGGCTGTGATGCAACCTGGATTGACCATATCTACACCCACAGCTGGATGAGACATAAGGGTGGTCACTCTTGGGGCTGAGAGGTTTGGTGAGGTTGGGTGAGCAAACGCAGACCCTTTAAAGTAATACTGCGTGGTACCCATCCCATGGGTCCCAAATCTCCAGGTTCAAGGGCATCTTCCTACATCGAAAACATGCATGAGAAAAACAGAAGATGGTACACCGTGTGATTTTGAAAGGTTTCTAAAACGCACCTCATTTATCATCTCCTTGTGTTCGGGTTCGCCATTCCAGCTACTTGACTAACAATCTCCCTACTTGGAGAATCAGCACCTTTAACCTCCTGTTCCGTACAGGTTGCAATTTGTCCTGAGGATGAAAGGGAAGAGGGGCAACCAATGAGAGACTAGGTCTAGGTGTTGGGACAGGCACAGGTCACTCTATTTTCCCATCAGGAAGAAGAATTAACCACAGGCTCAGCCTGCCGCCGGGAACCAGAATAGGGCCTGAGGCAATCCCGTGCTTTTGCCGCCAGCTACCAAAAAAATAGTTGAAAAATGGAGCTCAGGGGCACTGCCATTCACAAACCTGCTGAGTTATAAATGATAACTCTCATCCACAAATATATTGAGGGAAGGCAACGAAGAGGATTTGAAAGCAAGGCAGAATTGCAGGAAACAGGTTTCAGGAGGTAGATTCGAATCGCCTTTAAAGCACAAGAAAAGTGGCAAAACGTCGCCAATGATGCCCTTGGCCAAAAAGGGCGTATGCGTTTTTTCCTGAATATATTCAGGAAAAAACGCATACGCCCTTTTTGGCCTACCAAGCAACCTGGAAAGGCAAATCAGCGCTACAAAGAAGTCTCGCTTCCCATCGGTCAAAAGGGCCATGCTGCAAAAAGTGTCAAAACCAGAAATGCAGGACAGGCCATGGAGAAATGGCAGCCTTGCTACGCTGATGGGCGGGATGTAAATTGCCAACAGCCACTCTGGAGAAGTGTACGGTGTGTCCTGAAACATCGAAAAAACACAGCTAAGGGAGCATAGGGCACGTCCACTCATGGGCGTATAAATTGGGAAAACTAAAAATCAGCAAGACACAGGCACCCCAAAGTTTAGGGCTGCTCTGTTGACAAGAACCTCCACTTCATGACACCTTAAATATCCCAGGAAAGAGAAAAATGGATAAAGAAGTTGTGGTCCTTATGTACAATGGAATATCACTCAGACATGAAATCAATGTCATAAGGCTAGTAGAAGCAAGATGAGTGGAGGTAGGTACGACGATTCTAAGTGAAATAAGTCACACAGAAAAAGACACTTATCATAAGCTATCACTTATAGAAGGAATGTAAAAACCGCTACACTTGAACTGAATTACAAAACAGAACAGAGTCACACGTTTAGAAAACACACTATGGCTGCTTAACGGGAAAGGTGAGGTGGGGTGATGCATAAAACAAGGGTTTCAAATTCGCTCAGATACCGTTCCATACACCCAATATGTAATAGACAAGACCTACTCCTTGTTCAGTGAACTGGAATCAACACCCCCTATTCACCGCACAACAATATATCTGACTAGTAAGAAACTTAAAACCTATGTATTGATATCTATCTGGAAGTGAGTCAAGTGGGTGTAAAGACGCATAACCACAGCCGTGAAAAGCAGCTAAACCCCATTATGAAAATAAATTACTTTTAAAAACCCGTAAAACAAAGACAGTGAAAGAGAGAGAAATTCTTACAAAATTCGTTCAGGGGCTGTGATGCAACCTGGATTGACCATATCTACACCCACAGCTGGATGAGACATAAGGGTGGTCACTCTTGGGGCTGAGAGGTTTGGTGAGGTTGGGTGAGCAAACGCAGACCCTTTAAAGTAATACTGCTTGGTACCCATCCCATGGGTCCCAAATCCCCAGGTTCAAGGGCATCTTCCTACATCGAAAACATGCATGAGAAACCCAGAAGATGGTACACCGTGTGATTTTGAAAGGTTTTTAAAATGCATCTCACTTCTCATCTCCTTGTGCTCGGGTTCGCCTTTCCAGCTACTTTACTAGCAATCTCCCTACTTGGAGAATCAGCACCATTAAGCTCCTGTTCCCTACAGGTTACAATTTGTCCTGAGGATGAATGGGAAGAGGGGCAACCAATGAGAGACTAGATCTAGGTGTTGGGACAGGCACAGGTCACTCTATTTTCCCATCAGGAAGAAGAATTAACCACAGGCTCAGCCTGCCGCCCAGAAGCAGAATAAGGCCTGAGGCAATCCCGCGCTTTTGCGGCCAGCTCCCAAAAAAGAGAGTTGAAAAATGGAGATCAGGGACACTGCAATTCACAAACCCACAGAGTTATAAATGATAACTCTCATCCACAGATATATTGAGGGAAGGCAACGAAGAGGATTTGAAAACAAGGCAGAATTGCAGGAAACAGATTTCAGGAGGTAGATTCGAATCGCCTTGAAAGCACATGAAAAGCGGCAAAACGTCGACAATGATGCCCTTGGCCAAAAAGGGCTTATGCGTTTTTTCCTGAGTATATTCAGGAAAACACGCATACGCCCTTTTTGGCCAACCAAGCAACCTGGAAAGGCAAATCAGCGCTACAAAGAAGTCTCGCTTCCCATCGGTCAAAAGGGTGATGCTGCAAAAAGTTTCAATACCAGAAATGCAGGACAGTCCATGGAGAAATGGCAGCCTTGCTACGCTGATGGGCGGGATGTAAATTGCCAACAGCCACTCTGGAGAAGTGTAAGGTGTGTCCTGAAACATCGAAAAAACACACCTTAGGGAGCATAGGGCACGTCCACTCATGGGCGTATAAATTGGGAAAACTAAAAATCAGCAAAACACAGGCACCCCAAAGTTTAGGGCTGCTCTGTTGACAAGAACCTCCACTTCATGACACCTTAAATATCCCAGGAAAGAGAAAAATGGATAAAGAAGTTGTGGTCCTTATGTACAATGGAATATCACTCAGACATGAAATCAATGTCATAAGGCTAGTAGAAGCAAGATGAGTGGAGTTAGGTACGACGATTCTAAGTGAAATAAGTCACACAGAAAAAGACACTTATCATAAGCTATCACGTATAGAGGGAATGTAAAAACCGCTACACTTGAACTGAATTACAAAAGAGAACAGAGTCACACGTTTAGAAAACACACTATGGCTGCTTAACGGGAAAGGTGAGGTGGGGTGATGCATAAAACAAGGGTTTCAAATTCGCTCAGATACCGTTCCATACACCCAATATATAATAGACGAGACCTACTCCTTGCTCAGTGAACTGGACTCAACACCCCCTATTCACCGCACAAGAATATATGTGACTAGTAAGAATCTTAAAACCTATGTATTGATATCTGTCTGGAAGTGAGTCAAGTGGGTGTAAAGCCGCATAAACACAGCCGTGAAAAGCAGCTAAACCCCATTATAAAACTAAATTACTTTTAAAAACCCTTAAAATAAAGACAGTGAAAGAGAGAACTTCTTACAAAATTCGTTCAGAGGCTGTGATGCAACCTGGATTGACCATATCTAGACACACAGCTGGATGAGACATAAGGGTGGACACTCTTGGGGTTGAGAGTTTGGGTGAGCAAACGCAGACCCTTTAAAGTAATACTGCGTGGTACCCATCCCATGGGTCCCAAATCTACAGGTTCAAGGGCATCTTCCTACATCGAAAACATGCATGAGAAAAACAGAAGATGGTACACCGTGTGATTTTGAAAGGTTTCTAAAACGCACCTCATTTCTCATCTCCTTGTGTTCGGGTTCGCCATTCCAGCTACTTTACTAACAATCTCCCTACTTGGAGAATCAGCACCTTTAACCTCCTGTTCCCTACAGGTTGCAATTTGTCCTGAGGATGAACGGAAGAGGGGCAACCAATGAGAGACTAGATCTAGGTGTTGGGACAGGCACAGGTCACTCTATTTTCCCATCAGGAAGAAGAATTAACCACAGGCTCAGCCTGCCGCCGGGAACCAGAATAGGGCCTGAGGCAATCCTGCGCTTTTGCGGCCAGCTCCCAAAAAGACAGTTGAAAAATGGAGCTAGGGGGCTCTGCCATTCACATACCTGCTGAGTTATAAATGATAACTCTCGTCCACAAATATATTGAGGGAAGGCAACGAAGAGGATTTGAAAGCAAGGCAGAATTGCAGGAAACAGGTTTCAGGAGGTAGATTCGAATCGCCTTTAAAGCACATGAAAAGTGGCAAAACGTCGCCAATGATGCCCTTGGCCAAAAAGGGCGTATGCGTTTTTTCCTGAATATATTCAGGAAAAAACGCATACGCCCTTTTTGGCCAACCAAGCAACCTGGAAAGGCAAATCAGCGCTACAAAGAAGTCTCGCTTCCCATCGGTCAAAAGGGCCATGCTGCAAAAAGTGTCAAAACCAGAAATGCAGGACAGGCCATGGAGAAATGGCAGCCTTGCTACGCTGATGGGCGGGATGTAAATTGCCAACAGCCACTCTGGAGAAGTGTACGGTGTGTCGTGAAACATGGAAAAAACACAGCTTAGGGAGCATAGGGCACGTCCACTCATGGGCGTATAAATTGGGAAAACTAAAAATCAGCAAGACACAGGCACCCCAAAGTTTAGGGCTGCTCTGTTGACAAGAACCTCCACTTCATGACACCTTAAATATCCCAGGAAAGAGAAAAATGGATAAAGAAGTTGTGGTCCTTATGTACAATGGAATATCACTCAGACATGAAATCTATGTCATAAGGCTAGTAGAAGCAAGATGAGTGGATTTAGGTACGACGATTTTAAGTGAAATAAGTCACACAGAAAAAGACTCTTATCATAAGCTATCACTTATAGAGGGAATGTAAAAACCGCTACACTTGAACTGAATTACGAAACAGAACAGAGTCTCACGTTTAGAAAACACACTATGGCTGCTTAACGGGAAAGGTGAGGTGGGGTGATGCATAAAACAAGGGTTTCAAATTCGCTCAGATACCGTTCCATACACCCAATATGTAATAGACAAGACCTACTCCTTGCTCAGTGAACTGGACTCAACACTCCCTATTCACCGCTCAAGAATATATGTGACTAGTAAGAATCTTAAAACCTATGTATTGATATCTGTCTGGAAGTGAGTCAAGTGGGTGTAAAGCCGCATAAACACAGCCGTGAAAAGCAGATAAACCCCATTATAAAAATAAATTACTTTAAAAAACCCGTAAAACAAAGACAGTGAAAGAGAGAGAAATTCCTACAAAATTTGTTCAGAGGCTGTGATGCAACCTGGATTGACCATATCTAGACCCAAGCTGGATGAGACATAAGGGTGGACACTCTTGGGGCTGAGAGGTTGGGTGAGGTTGGGTGAGCAAACGCAGACCCTTTAAAGTAATACTGCGTGGTACCCATCCCATGGATCCCAAATCTCCAGGTTCAAGGGCATCTTCCTACATCGAAAACATGCATGAGAAACCCAGAGGATGGTACACCGTGTGATTTTGAAAGGTTTCTAAAACGCACCTCATTTCTCATCTCCTTGTGTTCGGGTTCGCCATTCCAGCTACTTGACTAACAATCTCCCTACGTGGAGAATCAGCACCTTTAACCTCCTGTTCCGTACAGGTTGCAATTTGTCCTGAGGATGAAAGGAAAGAGGGGCAACCAATGAGAGACTAGATCTAGGTGTTGGGACAGGCACAGGTCACTCTATTTTCCCATCAGGAAGAAGAATTAACCACAGGCTCAGCCTGCCGCCGGGAACCAGAATAGGGCCTGAGGCAATCTCGTGCTTTTGCCGCCAGCTCCCAAAAAAATAGTTGAAAAATGGAGCTCAGGGGCACTGCCATTCACAAACCTGCTGAGTTATAAATGATAACTCTCATCCACAAATATATTGAGGGAAGGCAACGAAGAGGATTTGAAAGCAAGGCAGAATTGCAGGAAACAGGTTTCAGGAGGTAGATTCGAATCGCCTTTAAAGCACATGAAAAGTGGCAAAACGTCGCCAATGATGCCCTTGGCCAAAAAGGGCGTATGCGTTTTTTCCTGAATATATTCAGGAAAAAACGCATACGCCCTTTTTGGCCAACCAAGCAACCTGGAAATGCAAATCAGCGCTACAAAGAAGTCTCGCTTCCCATCGGTCAAAAGGGCCATGCTGCAAAAAGTGTCAAAACCAGAAATGCAGGACAGGCCATGGAGAAATGGCAGCCTTGCTACGCTGATGGTCGGGATGTAAATTGCCAACAGCCACTCTGGAGAAGTGTACGGTGTGTCCTGAAACATCGAAAAAACACAGCTTAGGGAGCATAGGGCACGTCCACTCATGGGCGTATAAATTGGGAAAACTAAAAATCAGCAAGACACAGGCACCCCAAAGTTTAGGGCTGCTCTGTTGACAAGAACCTCCACTTCATGACACCTTAAATATCCCAGGAAAGAGAAAAATGGATAAAGAAGTTGTGGTCCTTATGTACAATGGAATATCACTCAGACATGAAATCAATGTCATAAGGCTAGTAGAAGCAAGATGAGTGGAGTTAGGTACGACGATTCTAAGTGAAATAAGTCACACAGAAAAAGACACTTATCATAAGCTATCACTTATAGAGGGAATGTAAAAACCGCTACACTTGAACTGAATTAAAAAACAGAACAGAGTCACACGTTTAGAAAACACACTATGGCTGCTTAACGGGAAAGGTGAGGTGGGGTGATGCATAAAACTAGGGTTTCAAATTCGCTCAGATACCGTTCCATACACCCAATATGTAATAGACAAGACCTACTCCTTGCTCAGTGAACTGGAATCAACACCCCCTATTCACCGCACAACAATATATCTGACTAGTAAGAAACTTAAAACCTATGTATTGATATCTATCTGGAAGTGAGTCAAGTGGGTGTAAAGACGCATAAACACAGCCGTGAAAAGCAGCTAAACCCCATTATGAAAATAAATTACTTTTAAAAACCCGTAAAACAAAGACAGTGAAAGAGAGAGAAATTCTTACAAAATTCGTTCAGGGGCTGTGATGCAACCTGGATTGACCATATCAACACCCACAGCTGGATGAGACATAAGGGTGGTCACTCTTGGGGCTGAGAGGTTTGGTGAGGTTGGGTGAGCAAACGCAGACCCTTTAAAGTAATACTGCTTGGTACCCATCCCATGGGTCCCAAATCCCCAGGTTCAAGGGCATCTTCCTACATCGAAAACATGCATGAGAAACCCAGAAGATGGTACACCGTGTGATTTTGAAAGGTTTTTAAAATGCATCTCACTTCTCATCTCCTTGTGCTCGGGTTCGCCTTTCCAGCTACTTTACTAGCAATCTCCCTACTTGGAGAATCAGCACCATTAAGCTCCTGTTCCCTACAGGTTACAATTTGTCCTGAGGATGAACGGGAAGAGGGGCAACCAATGAGAGACTAGATCTAGGTGTTGGGACAGGCACAGGTCACTCTATTTTCCCATCAGGAAGAAGAATTAACCATAGGCTCAGCCTGCCACCCAGAAGCAGAATAAGGCCTGAGGCAATCCCGCACTTTTGCGGCCAGCTCCCAAAAAAGAGAGTTGAAAAATGGAGATCAGGGACACTGCAATTCACAAACCCGCAGAGTTATAAATGATAACTTTCATCCACAGATATATTGAGGGAAGGCAACGAAGAGGATTTGAAAACAAGGCAGAATTGCAGGAAACAGATTTCAGGAGGTAGATTCGAATCGCCTTGAAAGCACATGAAAAGCGGCAAAACGTCGACAATGATGCCCTTGGCCAAAAAGGGCTTATGCGTTTTTTCCTGAGTATATTCAGGAAAACACGCATACGCCCTTTTTGGCCAACCAAGCAACCTGGAAAGGCAAATCAGCGCTACAAAGAAGTCTCGCTTCCCATCGGTCAAAAGGGTGATGCTGCAAAAAGTTTCAATACCAGAAATGCAGGACAGTCCATGGAGAAATGGCAGCCTTGCTACGCTGATGGGCGGGATGTAAATTGCCAACAGCCACTCTGGAGAAGTGTAAGGTGTGTCCTGAAACATCGAAAAAACACAGCTTAGGGAGCATAGGGCACGTCCACTCATGGGCGTATAAATTGGGAAAACTAAAAATCAGCAAGACACAGGCACCCCAAAGTTTAGGGCTGCTCTGTTGACAAGACCCTCCACTTCATGACACCTTAAATATCCCAGGAAAGAGAAAAATGGATAAAGAAGTTGTGGTCCTTATGTACAATGGAATATCACTCAGACATGAAATCAATGTCATAAGGCTAGTAGAAGCAAGATGAGTGGAGTTAGGTACGACGATTCTAAGTGAAATAAGTCACACAGAAAAAGACTCTTATCATAAGCTATCACTTATAGAGGGAATGTAAAAACCGCTACACTTGAACTGAATTACGAAACAGAACAGAGTCTCACGTTTAGAAAACACACTATGGCTGCTTAACGGGAAAGGTGAGGTGGGGTGATGCATAAAACAAGGGTTTCAAATTCGCTCAGATACCGTTCCATACACCCAATATGTAATAGACAAGACCTACTCCTTGCTCAGTGAACTGGAATCAACACCCCCTATTCACCGCACAACAATATATCTGACTAGTAAGAAACTTAAAACCTATGTATTGATATCTATCTGGAAGTGAGTCAAGTGGGTGTAAAGACGCATAAACACAGCCGTGAAAAGCAGCTAAACCCCATTATGAAAATAAATTACTTTTAAAAACCCGTAAAACAAAGACAGTGAAAGAGAGAGAAATTCTTACAAAATTCGTTCAGGGGCTGTGATGCAACCTGGATTGACCATATCTACACCCACAGCTGGATGAGACATAAGGGTGGTCACTCTTGGGGCTGAGAGGTTTGGTGAGGTTGGGTGAGCAAACTCAGACCCTTTAAAGTAATACTGCTTGGTACCCATCCCATGGGTCCCAAATCCCCAGGTTCAAGGGCATCTTCCTACATCGAAAACATGCATGAGAAACCCAGAAGATGGTACACCGTGTGATTTTGAAAGGTTTTTAAAATGCATCTCACTTCTCATCTCCTTGTGCTCGGGTTCGCCTTTCCAGCTACTTTACTAGCAATCTCCCTACTTGGAGAATCAGCACCATTAAGCTCCTGTTCCCTACAGGTTACAATTTGTCCTGAGGATGAACGGGAAGAGGGGCAACCAATGAGAGACTAGATCTAGGTGTTGGGACAGGCACAGGTCACTCTATTTTCCCATCAGGAAGAAGAATTAACCACAGGCTCAGCCTGCCGCCCAGAAACAGAATAGGGCCTGAGGCAATCCCGCACTTTTGCGGCCAGCTCCCAAAAAAGAGAGTTGAAAAATGGAGATCAGGGACACTGCAATTCACAAACCCGCA
Source organism: Eschrichtius robustus (assembly GCF_028021215.1). Taxonomy (NCBI): domain Eukaryota; kingdom Metazoa; phylum Chordata; class Mammalia; order Artiodactyla; family Eschrichtiidae; genus Eschrichtius; species Eschrichtius robustus. The sequence continues at coordinate 513,889 of NW_027175214.1, forward strand.
GAGTTATAAATGATAACTCTCATCCACAGATATATTGAGGGAAGGCAACGAAGAGGATTTGAAAACAAGGCAGAATTGCAGGAAACAGATTTCAGGAGGTAGATTCGAATCGCCATGAAAGCACATGAAAAGCGGCAAAACGTCGACAATGATGCCCTTGGCCAAAAAGGGCTTATGCGTTTTTTCCTGAGTATATTCAGGAAAACACGCATTCGCCCTTTTTGGCCAACCAAGCAACCTGGAAAGGCAAATCAGCGCTACAAAGAAGTCTCGCTTCCCATCGGTCAAAAGGGTGATGCTGCAAAAAGTTTCAATACCAGAAATGCAGGACAGTCCATGGAGAAATGGCAGCCTTGCTACGCTGATGGGCGGGATGTAAATTGCCAACAGCCACTCTGGAGAAGTGTAAGGTGTGTCCTGAAACATCGAAAAAACACAGCTTAGGGAGCATAGGGCACGTCCACTAATGGGCGTATAAATTGGGAAAAATAAAAATCAGCAAGACACAGGCACCCCAAAGTTTAGGGCTGCTCTGTTGACAAGAACCTCCACTTCATGACACCTTAAATATCCCAGGAAAGAGAAAAATGGATAAAGAAGTTGTGGTCCTTATGTACAATGGAATATCACTCAGACAAGAAATGAATGCAATAAAGCTAGTAGAAGCAAGATGAGTGGAGTTAGGTACGACGATTCTAAGTGAAATAAGTCACACAGAAAAAGACACTTATCATAAGCTATCACTTATAGAGGGAATGTAAAAACCGCTACACTTGAACTGAATTACAAAACAGAACAGAGTCACACGTTTAGAAAACACACTATGGCTGCTTAACGGGAAAGGTGAGGTGGGGTGATGCATAAAACAAGGGTTTCAAATTCGCTCAGATACCGTTCCATACACCCAATATGTAATAGACAAGACCTACTCCTTGCTCAGTGAACTGGACTCAACACCCCCTATTCACCGCACAAGAATATATGTGACTAGTAAGAATCTTAAAACCTATGTATTGATATCTGTCTGGAAGTGAGTCAAGTGGGTGTAAAGCCGCATAAACACAGCCGTGAAAAGCAGCTAAACCCCATTATAAAAATAAATTACTTTTAAAAACCCTTAAAATAAAGACAGTGAAAGAGAGAAATTCTTACAAAATTCGTTCAGAGGCTGTGATGCAACCTGAATTGACCATATCTAGACACACAGCTGGATGAGACATAAGGGTGGACACTCTTGGGGTTGAGAGTTTGGGTGAGCAAACGCAGACCCTTTAAAGTAATACTGCGTGGTACCCATCCCATGGGTCCCAAATCTCCAGGTTCAAGGGCATCTTCCTACATCGAAAACATGCATGAGAAAAACAGAAGATGGTACACCGTGTGATTTTGAAAGGTTTCTAAAACGCACCTCATTTCTCATCTCCTTGTGTTCGAGTTCGCCATTCCAGCTACTTGACTAACAATCTCCCTACTTGGAGAATCAGCACCTTTAACCTCCTGTTCCGTACAGGTTGCAATTTGTCCTGAGGATGAAAGGGAAGAGGGGCAACCAATGAGAGACTAGGTCTAGGTTTTGGGACAGGCACAGGTCAATCTATTTTCCCATCAGGAAGAAGAATTAACCACAGGCTCAGCCTGCCGCCGGGAACCAGAATAGGGCCTGAGGCAATCCCGTGCTTTTGCCGCCAGCTCCCAAAAAAATAGTTGAAAAATGGAGCTCAGGGGCACTGCCATTCACAAACCTGCTGAGTTATAAATGATAACTCTCATCCACAAATATATTGAGGGAAGGCAACGAAGAGGATTTGAAAGCAAGGCAGAATTGCAGGAAACAGGTTTCAGGAGGTAGATTCGAATCGCCGTTAAAGCACATGAAAAGTGGCAAAACGTCGCCAATGATGCACTTGGCCAAAAAGGGCGTATGCGTTTTTTCCTGAATATATTCAGGAAAAAACGCATACGCCCTTTTTGGCCAACCAAGCAACCTGGAAAGGCAAATCAGCGCTACAAAGAAGTCTCGCTTCCCATCGGTCAAAAGGGCCATGCTGCAAAAAGTGTCAAAACCAGAAATGCAGGACAGGCCATGGAGAAATGGCAGCCGTGCTACGCTGATGGTCGGGATGTAAATTGCCAACAGCCACTCTGGAGAAGTGTACGGTGTGTCCTGAAACATCGAAAAAACACCGCTTAGGGAGCATAGGGCACGTCCACTCATGGGCGTATAAATTGGGAAAACTAAAAATCAGCAAGACACAGGCACCCCGACGTTTAGGGCTGCTCTGTTGACAAGAACCTCCACTTCATGACACCTTAAATATCCCAGGAAAGAGAAAAATGGATAAAGAAGTTGTGGTCCTTATGTACAATGGAATATCACTCAGACATGAAATGAATGTCATAAGGCTAGTAGAAGCAAGATGAGTGGAGTTAGGTACGACGATTCTAAGTGAAATAAGTCACACAGAAAAAGACACTTATCATAAGCTATCACTTATAGAGGGAATGTAAAAACCGCTACACTTGAACTGAATTACAAAAGAGAACAGAGTCACACGTTTAGAAATCACACTATGGCTGCTTAACGGGAAAGGTGAGGTGGGGTGATGCATAAAACAAGGGTTTCAAATTCGCTCAGATACCGTTCCATACACCCAATATATAATAGACAAGACCTACTCCTTTCTCAGTGAACTGGACTCAACACCCCCTATTCACCGCACAAGAATATATGTGACTAGTAAGAATCTTAAAACCTATGTATTGATATCTGTCTGGAAGTGAGTCAAGTGGGTGTAAAGCCGCATAAACACAACCATGAAAAGCAGCTAAACCCCATTATAAAAATAAATTACTTTTAAAAACCCGTAAAACAAAGACAGTGAAAGAGAGAGAAATTCTTACAAAATTCGTTCAGAGGCTGTGATGCAACCTGGATTGACCATATCTAGACCCACACCTGGATGAGACATAAGGGTGGACACTCTTGGGGCTGAGAGGTTGGGTGAGGTTGGGTGAGCAAACGCAGACCCTTTAAAGTAATACTGCGTGGTACCCATCCCATGGGTCCCAAATCTCCAGGTTCAAGGGCATCTTCCTACATCGAAAACATGCATGAGAAAAACAGAAGATGGTACACCGTGTGATTTTGAAAGGTTTCTAAAACGCACCTCATTTCTCATCTCCTTGTGTTCGGGTTCGACATTCCAGCTACTTTACTAACAATCTCCCTACTTGGAGAATCAGCACCTTTAACCTCCTGTTCCGTACAGGTTGCAATTTGTCCTGAGGATGAAAGGGAAGAGGGGCAACCAATGAGAGACTAGATCTAGGTGTTGGGACAGGCACAGGTCACTCTATTTTCCCATCAGGAAGAAGAATTAACCACAGGCTCAGCCTGCCGCCGGGAACCAGAATAGGGCCTGAGGCAATCTCGTGCTTTTGCCGCCAGCTCCCAAAAAAATAGTTGAAAAATGGAGCTCAGGGGCACTGCCATACACAAACCTGCTGAGTTATAAATGATAACTCTCATCCACAAATATATTGAGGGAAGGCAACGAAGAGGATTTGAAAGCAAGGCAGAATTGCAGGAAACAGGTTTCAGGAGGTAGATTCGAATCGCCTTTAAAGCACATGAAAAGTGGCAAAACGTCGCCAATGATGCACTTGTCCAAAAAGGGCATATGCGTTTTTTCCTGAATATATTCAGGAAAAAACGCATACGCCCTTTTTGGCCAACCAAGCAACCTGGAAAGGCAAATCAGCGCTACAAAGAAGTCTCGCTTCCCATCGGTCAAAAGGGCCATGCTGCAAAAAGTGTCAAAACCAGAAATGCAGGACAGGCCATGGAGAAATGGCAGCCGTGCTACGCTGATGGTCGGGATGTAAATTGCCAACAGCCACTCTGGAGAAGTGTACGGTGTGTCCTGAAACATCGAAAAAACACAGCTTAGGGAGCATAGGGCACGTCCACTCATGGGCGTATAAATTGGGAAAACTAAAAATCAGCAAGACACAGGCACCCCGACGTTTAGGGCTGCTCTGTTGACAAGAACCTCCACTTGATGACACCTTAAATATCCCAGGAAAGAGAAAAATGGATAAAGAAGTTGTGGTCCTTATGTACAATGGAATATCACTCAGACATGAAATGAATGTCATAAGGCTAGTAGAAGCAATATGAGTGGATTTAGGTACGACGATTCTAAGTGAAATAAGTAACACAGAAAAAGACACTTATCATAAGCTATCACTTATAGAGGGAATGTAAAAACCGCTACACTTGAACTGAATTACAAAAGAGAACAGAGTCACACGTTTAGAAAACACACTATGGCTGCTTAACGGGAAAGGTGAGGTGGGGTGATGCATAAACAAGGGTTTCAAATTCGCTCAGATACCGTTCCATACACCCAATATGTAATAGACAAGACCTACTCCTTGCTCAGTGAACTGGAATCAACACCCCCTATTCACCGCACAACAATATATCTGACTAGTAAGAAACTTAAAACCTATGTATTGATATCTATCTGGAAGTGAGTCAAGTGGGTGTAAAGACGCATAAACACAGCAGTGAAAAGCAGCTAAACCCCATTATGAAAATAAATTACTTTTAAAAACCCGTAAAACAAAGACAGTGAAAGAGAGAGAAATTCTTACAAAATTCGTTCAGGGGCTGTGATGCAACCTGGATTGACCATATCTACACCCACAGCTGGATGAGACATAAGGGTGGTCACTCTTGGGGCTGAGAGGTTTGGTGAGGTTGGGTGAGCAAACGCAGACCCTTTAAAGTAATACTGCGTGGTACCCATCGCATGGGTCCCAAATCTCCAGGTTCAAGGGCATCTTCCTACATCGAAAACATGCATGAGAAAAACAGAAGATGGTACACCGTGTGATTTTGAAAGCTTTCTAAAACGCACCTCATTTATCATCTCCTTGTGTTCGGGTTCGCCATTCCAGCTACTTGACTAACAATCTCCCTACTTGGAGAATCAGCACCTTTAACCTCCTGTTCCGTACAGGTTGCAATTTGTCCTGAGGATGAAAGGGAAGAGGGGCAACCAATGAGAGACTAGGTCTAGGTGTTGGGACAGGCACAGGTCACTCTATTTTCCCATCAGGAAGGAGAATTAACCACAGGCTCAGCCTGCCGCCGGGAACCAGAATAGGGCCTGAGGCAATCCCGTGCTTTTGCCGCCGGCTACCAAAAAAATTGTTGAAAAATGGAGCTCAGGGGCACTGCCATTCACAAACCTGCTGAGTTATAAATGATAACTCTCATCCACAAATATATTGAGGGAAGGCAACGAAGAGGATTTGAAAGCAAGGCAGAATTGCAGGAAACAGGTTTCAGGAGGTAGATTCGAATCGCCTTTAAAGCACATGAAAAGTGGCAAAACGTCGCCAATGATGCCCTTGGCCAAAAAGGGCGTATGCGTTTTTTCCTGAATATATTCAGGAAAAAACGCATACGCCCTTTTTGGCCTACCAAGCAACCTGGAAAGGCAAATCAGCGCTACAAAGAAGTCTCGCTTCCCATCGGTCAAAAGGGCCATGCTGCAAAAAGTGTCAAAACCAGAAATGCAGGACAGGCCATGGAGAAATGGCAGCCTTGCTACGCTGATGGTCGGGATGTAAATTGCCAACAGCCACTCTGGAGAAGTGTACGGTGTGTCCTGAAACATCGAAAAAACACAGCTAAGGGAGCATAGGGCACGTCCACTCATGGGCGTATAAATTGGGAAAACTAAAAATCAGCAAGACACAGGCACCCCAAAGTTTAGGGCTGCTCTGTTGACAAGAACCTCCACTTCATGACACCTTAAATATCCCAGGAAAGAGAAAAATGGATAAAGAAGTTGTGGTCCTTATGTACAATGGAATATCACTCAGACATGAAATCAATGTCATAAGGCTAGTAGAAGCAAGATGAGTGGAGTTAGGTACGACGATTCTAAGTGAAATAAGTCACACAGAAAAAGACACTTATCATAAGCTAGCACTTATAGAAGGAATGTAAAAACCGCTACACTTGAACTGAATTACAAAACAGAACAGAGTCACACGTTTAGAAAACACACTATGGCTGCTTAACGGGAAAGGTGAGGTGGGGTGATGCATAAAACAAGGGTTTCAAATTCGCTCAGATACCGTTCCATACACCCAATATGTAATAGACAAGACCTACTCCTTGCTCAGTGAACTGGAATCAACACCCCCTATTCACCGCACAACAATATATCTGACTAGTAAGAAACTTAAAACCTATGTATTGATATCTATCTGGAAGTGAGTCAAGTGGGTGTAAAGACGCATAAACACAGCCGTGAAAAGCAGCTAAACCCCATTATGAAAATAAATTACTTTTAAAAACCCGTAAAACAAAGACAGTGAAAGAGAGAGAAATTCTTACAAAATTCGTTCAGGGGCTGTGATGCAACCTGGATTGACCATATCTACACCCACAGCTGGATGAGACATAAGGGTGGTCACTCTTGGGGCTGAGAGGTTTGGTGAGGTTGGGTGAGCAAACGCAGACCCTTTAAAGTAATACTGCTTGGTACCCATCCCATGGGTCCCAAATCCCCAGGTTCAAGGGCATCTTCCTACATCGAAAACATGCATGAGAAACCCAGAAGATGGTACACCGTGTGATTTTGAAAGGTTTTTAAAATGCATCTCACTTCTCATCTCCTTGTGCTCGGGTTCGCCTTTCCAGCTACTTTACTAGCAATCTCCCTACTTGGAGAATCAGCACCATTAAGCTCCTGTTCCCTACAGGTTACAATTTGTCCTGAGGATGAACGGGAAGAGGGGCAACCAATGAGAGACTAGATCTAGGTGTTGGGACAGGCACAGGTCACTCTATTTTCCCATCAGGAAGAAGAATTAACCACAGGCTCAGCCTGCCGCCCAGAAGCAGAATAAGGCCTGAGGCAATCCCGCACTTTTGCGGCCAGCTCCCAAAAAAGAGAGTTGAAAAATGGAGATCAGGGACACTGCAATTCACAGACCCGCAGAGTTATAAATGATAACTCTCATCCACAGATATATTGAGGGAAGGCAACGAAGAGGATTTGAAAACAAGGCAGAATTGCAGGAAACAGATTTCAGGAGGTAGATTCGAATCGCCTTGAAAGCACATGAAAAGCGGCAAAACGTCGACAATGATGCCCTTGGCCAAAAAGGGCTTATGCGTTTTTTCCTGAGTATATTCAGGAAAACACGCATACGCCCTTTTTGGCCAACCAAGCAACCTGGAAAGGCAAATCAGCGCTACAAAGAAGTCTCGCTTCCCATCGGTCAAAAGGGTGATGCTGCAAAAAGTTTCAATACCAGAAATGCAGGACAGTCCATGGAGAAATGGCAGCCTTGCTACGCTGATGGGCGGGATGTAAATTGCCAACAGCCACTCTGGAGAAGTGTAAGGTGTGTCCTGAAACATCGAAAAAACACACCTTTGGGAGCATAGGGCACGTCCACTCATGGGCGTATAAATTGGGAAAACTAAAAATCAGCAAGACACAGGCACCCCAAAGTTTAGGGCTGCTCTGTTGACAAGAACCTCCACTTCATGACACCTTAAATATCCCAGGAAAGAGAAAAATGGATAAAGAAGTTGTGGTCCTTATGTACAATGGAATATCACTCAGACATGAAATCAATGTCATAAGGCTAGTAGAAGCAAGATGAGTGGAGTTAGGTACGACGATTCTAAGTGAAATAAGTCACACAGAAAAAGACACTTATCATAAGCTATCACTTATAGAGGGAATGTAAAAACCGCTACACTTGAACTGAATTACAAAAGAGAACAGAGTCACACGTTTAGAAAACACACTATGGCTGCTTAACGGGAAAGGTGAGGTGGGGTGATGCATAAAACAAGGGTTTCAAATTCGCTCAGATACCGTTCCATACACCCAATATGTACTAGACAAGACCTACTCCTTGCTCAGTGAACTGGACTCAACACCCCCTATTCACCGCACAAGAATATATGTGACTAGTAAGAATCTTAAAACCTATGTATTGATATCTGTCTGGAAGTGAGTCAAGTGGGTGTAAAGCCGCATAAACACAGACGTGAAAAGCAGCTAAACCCCATTATAAAACTAAATTACTTTTAAAAACCCTTAAAATAAAGACAGTGAAAGAGAGAACTTCTTACAAAATTCGTTCAGAGGCTGTGATGCAACCTGGATTGACCATATCTAGACACACAGCTGGATGAGACATAAGGGTGGACACTCTTGGGGTTGAGAGTTTGGGTGAGCAAACGCAGACCCTTTAAAGTAATACTGCGTGGTACCCATCCCATGGGTCCCAAATCTCCAGGTTCAAGGGCATCTTCCTACATTGAAAACATGCATGAGAAAAACAGAAGATGGTACACCGTGTGATTTTGAAAGGTTTCTAAAATGCACCTCATTTCTCATCTCTTGTGTTCGGGTTCGCCATTCCAGCTACTTTACTAACAATCTCCCTACTTGGAGAATCAGCACCTTTAACCTCCTGTTCCCTACAGGTTGCAATTTGTCCTGAGGATGAAAGGGAAGAGGGGCAACCAATGAGAGACTAGATCTAGGTGTTGGGACAGGCACAGGTCACTCTATTTTCCCATCAGGAAGAAGAATTAACCACAGGCTCAGCCTGCCGCCGGGAACCAGAATAGGGCCTGAGGCAATCCTGCGCTTTTGCGGCCAGCTCCCAAAAAGACAGTTGAAAAATGGAGCTAGGGGGCTCTGCCATTCACATACCTGCTGAGTTATAAATGATAACTCTCGTCCACAAATATATTGAGGGAAGGCAACGAAGAGGATTTGAAAGCAAGGCAGAATTGCAGGAAACAGGTTTCAGGAGGTAGATTCGAATCGCCTTTAAAGCACATGAAAAGTGGCAAAACGTCGCCAATGATGCCCTTGGCCAAAAAGGGCGTATGCGTTTTTTCCTGAATATATTCAGGAAAAAACGCATACGCCCTTTTTGGCCAACCAAGCAACCTGGAAAGGCAAATCAGCGCTACAAAGAAGTCTCGCTTCCCATCGGTCAAAAGGGCCATGCTGCAAAAAGTGTCAAAACCAGAAATGCAGGACAGGCCATGGAGAAATGGCAGCCTTGCTACGCTGATGGGCGGGATGTAAATTGCCAACAGCCACTCTGGAGAAGTGTACGGTGTGTCGTGAAACATCGAAAAAACACAGCTTAGGGAGCATAGGGCACGTCCACTCATGGGCGTATAAATTGGGAAAACTAAAAATCAGCAAGACACAGGCACCCCAAAGTTTAGGGCTGCTCTGTTGACAAGAACCTCCACTTCATGACACCTTAAATATCCCAGGAAAGAGAAAAATGGATAAAGAAGTTGTGGTCCTTATGTACAATGGAATATCACTCAGACATGAAATCTATGTCATAAGGCTAGTAGAAGCAAGATGAGTGGATTTAGGTACGACGATTTTAAGTGAAATAAGTCACACAGAAAAAGACTCTTATCATAAGCTATCACTTATAGAGGGAATGTAAAAACCGCTACACTTGAACTGAATTACGAAACAGAACAGAGTCTCACGTTTAGAAAACACACTATGGCTGCTTAACGGGAAAGGTGAGGTGGGGTGATGCATAAAACAAGGGTTTCAAATTCGCTCAGATACCGTTCCATACACCCAATATGTAATAGACAAGACCTACTCCTTGCTCAGTGAACTGGACTCAACACTCCCTATTCACCGCTCAAGAATATATGTGACTAGTAAGAATCTTAAAACCTATGTATTGATATCTGTCTGGAAGTGAGTCAAGTGGGTGTAAAGCCGCATAAACACAGCCGTGAAAAGCAGCTAAACCCCATTATAAAAATAAATTACTTTAAAAAACCCGTAAAACAAAGACAGTGAAAGAGAGAGAAATTCCTACAAAATTTGTTCAGAGGCTGTGATGCAACCTGGATTGACCATATCTAGACCCAAGCTGGATGAGACATAAGGGTGGACACTCTTGGGGCTGAGAGGTTGGGTGAGGTTGGGTGAGCAAACGCAGACCCTTTAAAGTAATACTGCGTGGTACCCATCCCATGGATCCCAAATCTCCAGGTTCAAGGGCATCTTCCTACATCGAAAACATGCATGAGAAACCCAGAGGATGGTACACCGTGTGATTTTGAAAGGTTTCTAAAACGCACCTCATTTCTCATCTCCTTGTGTTCGGGTTCGCCATTCCAGCTACTTGACTAACAATCTCCCTACGTGGAGAATCAGCACCTTTAACCTCCTGTTCCGTACAGGTTGCAATTTGTCCTGAGGATGAAAGGAAAGAGGGGCAACCAATGAGAGACTAGATCTAGGTGTTGGGACAGGCACAGGTCACTCTATTTTCCCATCAGGAAGAAGAATTAACCACAGGCTCAGCCTGCCGCCGGGAACCAGAATAGGGCCTGAGGCAATCTCGTGCTTTTGCCGCCAGCTCCCAAAAAAATAGTTGAAAAATGGAGCTCAGGGGCACTGCCATTCACAAACCTGCTGAGTTATAAATGATAACTCTCATCCACAAATATATTGAGGGAAGGCAACGAAGAGGATTTGAAAGCAAGGCAGAATTGCAGGAAACAGGTTTCAGGAGGTAGATTCGAATCGCCTTTAAAGCACATGAAAAGTGGCAAAACGTCGCCAATGATGCACTTGTCCAAAAACGGCGTATGCGTTTTTTCCTGAATATATTCAGGAAAAAACGCATACGCCCTTTTTGGCCAACCAAGCAACCTGGAAAGGCAAATCAGCGCTACAAAGAAGTCTCGCTTCCCATCGGTCAAAAGGGCCATGCTGCAAAAAGTGTCAAAACCAGAAATGCAGGACAGGCCATGGAGAAATGGCAGCCGTGCTACGCTGATGGTCGGGATGTAAATTGCCAACAGCCACTCTGGAGAAGTGTACGGTGTGTCCTGAAACATCGAAAAAACACAGCTTAGGGAGCATAGGGCACGTCCACTCATGGGCGTATAAATTGGGAAAACTAAAAATCAGCAAGACACAGGCACCCCGACGTTTAGGGCTGCTCTGTTGACAAGAACCTCCACTTCATGACACCTTAAATATCCCAGGAAAGAGAAAAATGGATAAAGAAGTTGTGGTCCTTATGTACAATGGAATATCACTCAGACATGAAATCAATGTCATAAGGCTAGTAGAAGCAAGATGAGTGGAGTTAGGTACGACGATTCTAAGTGAAATAAGTCACACAGAAAAAGACACTTATCATAAGCTATCACTTATAGAGGGAATGTAAAAACCGCTACACTTGAACTGAATTACAAAAGAGAACAGAGTCACACGTTTAGAAAACACACTATGGCTGCTTAACGGGAAAGGTGAGGTGGGGTGATGCATAAAACAAGGGTTTCAAATTCGCTCAGATACCGTTCCATACACCCAATATGTAATAGACAAGACCTACTCCTTGCTCAGTGAACTGGAATCAACACCCCCTATTCACCGCACAACAATATATCTGACTAATAAGAAACTTAAAACCTATGTATTGATATCTATCTGGAAGTGAGTCAAGTGGGTGTAAAGACGCATAAACACAGCCGTGAAAAGCAGCTAAACCCCATTATGAAAATAAATTACTTTTAAAAACCCGTAAAACAAAGACAGTGAAAGAGAGAGAAATTCTTACAAAATTCGTTCAGGGGCTGTGATGCAACCTGGATTGACCATATCTACACCCACAGCTGGATGAGACATAAGGGTGGTCACTCTTGGGGCTGAGAGGTTTGGTGAGGTTGGGTGAGCAAACGCAGACCCTTTAAAGTAATACTGCGTGGTACCCATCCCATGGGTCCCAAATCTCCAGGTTCAAGGGCATCTTTCTACATCGAAAACATGCATGAGAAAAACAGAAGATGGTACACCGTGTGATTTTGAAAGGTTTCTAAAACGCACCTCATTTATCATCTCCTTGTGTTCGGGTTCGCCATTCCAGCTACTTGACTAACAATCTCCCTACTTGGAGAATCAGCACCATTAACCTCCTGTTCCGTACAGGTTGCAATTTGTCCTGAGGATGAAAGGGAAGAGGGGCAACCAATGAGAGACTAGGTCTAGGTGTTGGGACAGGCACAGGTCACTCTATTTTCCCATCAGGAAGAAGAATTAACCACAGGCTTAGCCTGCCGCAGGGAACCAGAATAGGGCCTGAGGCAATCAAGTGCTTTTGCCGCCAGCTACCAAAAAAATAGTTGAAAAATGGAGCTCAGGGGCACTGCCATTCACAAACCTGCTGAGTTATAAATGATAACTCTCATCCACAAATATATTGAGGGAAGGCAACGAAGAGGATTTGAAAGCAAGGCAGAATTGCAGGAAACAGGTTTCAGGAGGTAGATTCGAATCGCCTTTAAAGCACATGAAAAGTGGCAAAACGTCGCCAATGATGCCCTTGGCCAAAAAGGGCGTATGCGTTTTTTCCTGAATATATTCAGGAAAAAACGCATACGCCCTTTTTGGCCAACCAAGCAACCTGGAAAGGCAAATCAGCGCTACAAAGAAGTCTCGCTTCCCATCGGTCAAAAGGGCCATGCTGCAAAAAGTGTCAAAACCAGAAATGCAGGACAGGCCATGGAGAAATGGCAGCCTTGCTACGCTGATGGTCGGGATGTAAATTGCCAACAGCCACTCTGGAGAAGTGTACGGTGTGTCCTGAAACATCGAAAAAACACAGCTTAGGGAGCATAGGGCACGTCCACTCATGGGCGTATAAATTGGGAAAACTAAAAATCAGCAAGACACAGGCACCCCAAAGTTTAGGGCTGCTCTGTTGACAAGAACCTCCACTTCATGACACCTTAAATATCCCAGGAAAGAGAAAAATGGATAAAGAAGTTGTGGTCCTTATGTACAATGGAATATCACTCAGACATGAAATCAATGTCATAAGGCTAGTAGAAGCAAGATGAGTGGAGTTAGGTACGACGATTCTAAGTGAAATAAGTCACACAGAAAAAGACACTTATCATAAGCTATCACTTATAGAGGGAATGTAAAAACCGCTACACTTGAACTGAATTACAAAACAGAACAGAGTCACACGTTTAGAAAACACACTATGGCTGCTTAACGGGAAAGGTGAGGTGGGGTGATGCATAAAACAAGAGTTTCAAATTCGCTCAGATACCGTTCCATACACCCAATATGTAATAGACAAGACCTACTCCTTGCTCAGTGAACTGGAATCAACACCCCCTATTCACCGCACAACAATATATCTGACTAGTAAGAAACTTAAAGCCTATGTATTGATATCTATCTGGAAGTGAGTCAAGTGGGTGTAAAGACGCATAAACACAGCCGTGAAAAGCAGCTAAACCCCATTATGAAAATAAATTACTTTTAAAAACCCGTAAAACAAAGACAGTGAAAGAGAGAGAAATTCTTACAAAATTCGTTCAGGGGCTGTGATGCAACCTGGATTGACCATATCTACACCCACAGCTGGATGAGACATAAGGGTGGTCACTCTTGGGGCTGAGAGGTTTGGTGAGGTTGGGTGAGCAAACGCAGACCCTTTAAAGTAATACTGCTTGGTACCCATCCCATGGGTCCCAAATCCCCAGGTTCAAGGGCATCTTCCTACATCGAAAACATGCATGAGAAACCCAGAAGATGGTACACCGTGTGATTTTGAAAGGTTTTTAAAATGCATCTCACTTCTCATCTCCTTGTGCTCGGGTTCGCCTTTCCAGCTACTTTACTAGCAATCTCCCTACTTGGAGAATCAGCACCATTAAGCTCCTGTTCCCTACAGGTTACAATTTGTCCTGAGGATGAACGGGAAGAGGGGCAACCAATGAGAGACTAGATCTAGGTGTTGGGACAGGCACAGGTCACTCTATTTTCCCATCAGGAAGAAGAATTAACCACAGGCTCAGCCTGCCACCCAGAAGCAGAATAAGGCCTGAGGCAATCCCGCACTTTTGCGGCCAGCTCCCAAAAAAGAGAGGTGAAAAATGGAGATCAGGGACACTGCAATTCACAAACCCGCAGAGTTATAAATGATAACTTTCATCCACAGATATATTGAGGGAAGGCAACGAAGAGGATTTGAAAACAAGGCAGAATTGCAGGAAACAGATTTCAGGAGGTAGATTCGAATCGCCTTGAAAGCACATGAAAAGCGGCAAAACGTCGACAATGATGCCCTTGGCCAAAAAGGGCTTATGCGTTTTTTCCTGAGTATATTCAGGAAAACACGCATACGCCCTTTTTGGCCAACCAAGCAACCTGGAAAGGCAAATCAGCGCTACAAAGAAGTCTCGCTTCCCATCAGTCAAAAGGGTGATGCTGCAAAAAGTTTCAATACCGGAAATGCAGGACAGTCCATGGAGAAATGGCAGCCTTGCTACGCTGATGGGCGGGATGTAAATTGCCAACAGCCACTCTGGAGAAGTGTAAGGTGTGTCCTGAAACATCGAAAAAACACAGCTTAGGGAGCATAGGGCACGTCCACTCATGGGCGTATAAATTGGGAAAACTAAAAATCAGCAAGACACAGGCACCCCAAAGTTTAGGGCTGCTCTGTTGACAAGAACCTCCACTTCATGACACCTTAAATATCCCAGGAAAGAGAAAAATGGATAAAGAAGTTGTGGTCCTTATGTACAATGGAATATCACTCAGACATGAAATCAATGTCATAAGGCTAGTAGAAGCAAGATGAGTGGAGTTAGGTACGACGATTCTAAGTGAAATAAGTCACACAGAAAAAGACTCTTATCATAAGCTATCACTTATAGAGGGAATGTAAAAACCGCTACACTTGAACTGAATTACGAAACAGAACAGAGTCTCACGTTTAGAAAACACACTATGGCTGCTTAACGGGAAAGGTGAGGTGGGGTGATGCATAAAACAAGGGTTTCAAATTCGCTCAGATACCGTTCCATACACCCAATATGTAATAGACAAGACCTACTCCTTGCTCAGTGAACTGGACTCAACACTCCCTATTCACCGCTCAAGAATATATGTGACTAGTAAGAATCTTAAAACCTATGTATTGATATCTGTCTGGAAGTGAGTCAAGTGGGTGTAAAGCCGCATAAACACAGCCGTGAAAAGCAGTTAAACCCCATTATAAAAATAAATTTAAAAAACCCGTAAAACAAAGACAGTGAAAGAGAGAGAAATTCCTACAAAATTTGTTCAGAGGCTGTGATGCAACCTGGATTGACCATATCTAGACACACAGCTGGATGAGACATAAGGGTGGACACTCTTGGGGTTGAGAGTTTGGGTGAGCAAACGCAGACCCTTTAAAGTAATACTGCGTGGTACCCATCCCATGGGTCCCAAATCTCCAGGTTCAAGGGCATCTTCCTACATTGAAAACATGCATGAGAAAAACAGAAGATGGTACACCGTGTGATTTTGAAAGGTTTCTAAAATGCACCTCATTTCTCATCTCTTGTGTTCGGGTTCGCCATTCCAGCTACTTTACTAACAATCTCCCTACTTGGAGAATCAGCACCTTTAACCTCCTGTTCCCTACAGGTTGCAATTTGTCCTGAGGATGAAAGGGAAGAGGGGCAACCAATGAGAGACTAGATCTAGGTGTTGGGACAGGCACAGGTCACTCTATTTTCCCATCAGGAAGAAGAATTAACCACAGGCTCAGCCTGCCGCCGGGAACCAGAATAGGGCCTGAGGCAATCCTGCGCTTTTGCGGCCAGCTCCCAAAAAGACAGTTGAAAAATGGAGCTAGGGGGCTCTGCCATTCACATACCTGCTGAGTTATAAATGATAACTCTCGTCCACAAATATATTGAGGGAAGGCAACGAAGAGGATTTGAAAGCAAGGCAGAATTGCAGGAAACAGGTTTCAGGAGGTAGATTCGAATCGCCTTTAAAGCACATGAAAAGTGGCAAAACGTCGCCAATGATGCCCTTGGCCAAAAAGGGCGTATGCGTTTTTTCCTGAATATATTCAGGAAAAAACGCATACGCCCTTTTTGGCCAACCAAGCAACCTGGAAAGGCAAATCAGCGCTACAAAGAAGTCTCGCTTCCCATCGGTCAAAAGGGCCATGCTGCAAAAAGTGTCAAAACCAGAAATGCAGGACAGGCCATGGAGAAATGGCAGCCTTGCTACGCTGATGGGCGGGATGTAAATTGCCAACAGCCACTCTGGAGAAGTGTACGGTGTGTCGTGAAACATCGAAAAAACACAGCTTAGGGAGCATAGGGCACGTCCACTCATGGGCGTATAAATTGGGAAAACTAAAAATCAGCAAGACACAGGCACCCCAAAGTTTAGGGCTGCTCTGTTGACAAGAACCTCCACTTCATGACACCTTAAATATCCCAGGAAAGAGAAAAATGGATAAAGAAGTTGTGGTCCTTATGTACAATGGAATATCACTCAGACATGAAATCTATGTCATAAGGCTAGTAGAAGCAAGAGGAGTGGATTTAGGTACGACGATTTTAAGTGAAATAAGTCACACAGAAAAAGACTCTTATCATAAGCTATCACTTATAGAGGGAATGTAAAAACCGCTACACTTGAACTGAATTACGAAACAGAACAGAGTCTCACGTTTAGAAAACACACTATGGCTGCTTAACGGGAAAGGTGAGGTGGGGTGATGCATAAAACAAGGGTTTCAAATTCGCTCAGATACCGTTCCATACACCCAATATGTAATAGACAAGACCTACTCCTTGCTCAGTGAACTGGACTCAACACTCCCTATTCACCGCTCAAGAATATATGTGACTAGTAAGAATCTTAAAACCTATGTATTGATATCTGTCTGGAAGTGAGTCAAGTGGGTGTAAAGCCGCATAAACACAGCCGTGAAAAGCAGCTAAACCCCATTATAAAAATAAATTACTTTAAAAAACCCGTAAAACAAAGACAGTGAAAGAGAGAGAAATTCCTACAAAATTTGTTCAGAGGCTGTGATGCAACCTGGATTGACCATATCTAGACCCAAGCTGGATGAGACATAAGGGTGGACACTCTTGGGGCTGAGAGGTTGGGTGAGGTTGGGTGAGCAAACGCAGACCCTTTAAAGTAATACTGCGTGGTACCCATCCCATGGATCCCAAATCTCCAGGTTCAAGGGCATCTTCCTACATCGAAAACATGCATGAGAAACCCAGAGGATGGTACACCGTGTGATTTTGAAAGGTTTCTAAAACGCACCTCATTTCTCATCTCCTTGTGTTCGGGTTCGCCATTCCAGCTACTTGACTAACAATCTCCCTACGTGGAGAATCAGCACCTTTAACCTCCTGTTCCGTACAGGTTGCAATTTGTCCTGAGGATGAAAGGAAAGAGGGGCAACCAATGAGAGACTAGATCTAGGTGTTGGGACAGGCACAGGTCACTCTATTTTCCCATCAGGAAGAAGAATTAACCACAGGCTCAGCCTGCCGCCGGGAACCAGAATAGGGCCTGAGGCAATCTCGTGCTTTTGCCGCCAGCTCCCAAAAAAATAGTTGAAAAATGGAGCTCAGGGGCACTGCCATTCACAAACCTGCTGAGTTATAAATGATAACTCTCATCCACAAATATATTGAGGGAAGGCAACGAAGAGGATTTGAAAGCAAGGCAGAATTGCAGGAAACAGGTTTCAGGAGGTAGATTCGAATCGCCTTTAAAGCACATGAAAAGTGGCAAAACGTCGCCAATGATGCACTTGTCCAAAAACGGCGTATGCGTTTTTTCCTGAATATATTCAGGAAAAAACGCATACGCCCTTTTTGGCCAACCAAGCAACCTGGAAAGGCAAATCAGCGCTACAAAGAAGTCTCGCTTCCCATCGGTCAAAAGGGCCATGCTGCAAAAAGTGTCAAAACCAGAAATGCAGGACAGGCCATGGAGAAATGGCAGCCGTGCTACGCTGATGGTCGGGATGTAAATTGCCAACAGCCACTCTGGAGAAGTGTACGGTGTGTCCTGAAACATCGAAAAAACACAGCTTAGGGAGCATAGGGCACGTCCACTCATGGGCGTATAAATTGGGAAAACTAAAAATCAGCAAGACACAGGCACCCCGACGTTTAGGGCTGCTCTGTTGACAAGAACCTCCACTTCATGACACCTTAAATATCCCAGGAAAGAGAAAAATGGATAAAGAAGTTGTGGTCCTTATGTACAATGGAATATCACTCAGACATGAAATCAATGTCATAAGGCTAGTAGAAGCAAGATGAGTGGAGTTAGGTACGACGATTCTAAGTGAAATAAGTCACACAGAAAAAGACACTTATCATAAGCTATCACTTATAGAGGGAATGTAAAAACCGCTACACTTGAACTGAATTACAAAAGAGAACAGAGTCACACGTTTAGAAAACACACTATGGCTGCTTAACGGGAAAGGTGAGGTGGGGTGATGCATAAAACAAGGGTTTCAAATTCGCTCAGATACCGTTCCATACACCCAATATGTAATAGACAAGACCTACTCCTTGCTCAGTGAACTGGAATCAACACCCCCTATTCACCGCACAACAATATATCTGACTAATAAGAAACTTAAAACCTATGTATTGATATCTATCTGGAAGTGAGTCAAGTGGGTGTAAAGACGCATAAACACAGCCGTGAAAAGCAGCTAAACCCCATTATGAAAATAAATTACTTTTAAAAACCCGTAAAACAAAGACAGTGAAAGAGAGAGAAATTCTTACAAAATTCGTTCAGGGGCTGTGATGCAACCTGGATTGACCATATCTACACCCACAGCTGGATGAGACATAAGGGTGGTCACTCTTGGGGCTGAGAGGTTTGGTGAGGTTGGGTGAGCAAACGCAGACCCTTTAAAGTAATACTGCGTGGTACCCATCCCATGGGTCCCAAATCTCCAGGTTCAAGGGCATCTTTCTACATCGAAAACATGCATGAGAAAAACAGAAGATGGTACACCGTGTGATTTTGAAAGGTTTCTAAAACGCACCTCATTTATCATCTCCTTGTGTTCGGGTTCGCCATTCCAGCTACTTGACTAACAATCTCCCTACTTGGAGAATCAGCACCATTAACCTCCTGTTCCGTACAGGTTGCAATTTGTCCTGAGGATGAAAGGGAAGAGGGGCAACCAATGAGAGACTAGGTCTAGGTGTTGGGACAGGCACAGGTCACTCTATTTTCCCATCAGGAAGAAGAATTAACCACAGGCTTAGCCTGCCGCAGGGAACCAGAATAGGGCCTGAGGCAATCAAGTGCTTTTGCCGCCAGCTACCAAAAAAATAGTTGAAAAATGGAGCTCAGGGGCACTGCCATTCACAAACCTGCTGAGTTATAAATGATAACTCTCATCCACAAATATATTGAGGGAAGGCAACGAAGAGGATTTGAAAGCAAGGCAGAATTGCAGGAAACAGGTTTCAGGAGGTAGATTCGAATCGCCTTTAAAGCACATGAAAAGTGGCAAAACGTCGCCAATGATGCCCTTGGCCAAAAAGGGCGTATGCGTTTTTTCCTGAATATATTCAGGAAAAAACGCATACGCCCTTTTTGGCCAACCAAGCAACCTGGAAAGGCAAATCAGCGCTACAAAGAAGTCTCGCTTCCCATCGGTCAAAAGGGCCATGCTGCAAAAAGTGTCAAAACCAGAAATGCAGGACAGGCCATGGAGAAATGGCAGCCTTGCTACGCTGATGGGCGGGATGTAAATTGGCAACAGCCACTCTGGAGAAGTGTACGGTGTGTCCTGAAACATCGAAAAAACACAGCTTAGGGAGCATAGGGCACGTCCACTCATGGGCGTATAAATTGGGAAAACTAAAAATCAGCAAGACACAGGCACCCCAAAGTTTAGGGCTGCTCTGTTGACAAGAACCTCCACTTCATGACACCTTAAATATCCCAGGAAAGAGAAAAATGGATAAAGAAGTTGTGGTCCTTATGTACAATGGAATATCACTCAGACATGAAATCTATGTCATAAGGCTAGTAGAAGCAAGATGAGTGGATTTAGGTACGACGATTTTAAGTGAAATAAGTCACACAGAAAAAGACTCTTATCATAAGCTATCACTTATAGAGGGAATGTAAAAACCGCTACACTTGAACTGAATTACGAAACAGAACAGAGTCTCACGTTTAGAAAACACACTATGGCTGCTTAACGGGAAAGGTGAGGTGGGGTGATGCATAAAACAAGGGTTTCAAATTCGCTCAGATACCGTTCCATACACCCAATATGTAATAGACAAGACCTACTCCTTGCTCAGTGAACTGGACTCAACACTCCCTATTCACCGCACAAGAATATATGTGACTAGTAAGAATCTTAAAACCTATGTATTGATATCTGTCTGGAAGTGTGTCAAGTGGGTGTAAAGCCGCATAAACACAGCCGTGAAAAGCAGCTAAACCCCATTATAAAAATAAATTACTTTAAAAAATCCGTAAAACAAAGACAGTGAAAGAGAGAGAAATTCCTACAAAATTTGTTCAGAGGCTGTGATGCAACCTGGATTGACCATATCTAGACCCAAGCTGGATGAGACATAAGGGTGGACACCCTTGGGGCTGAGAGGTTGGGTGAGGTTGGGTGAGCAAACGCAGACCCTTTAAAGTAATACTGCGTGGTACCCATCCCATGGATCCCAAATCTCCAGGTTCAAGGGCATCTTCCTACATCGAAAACATGCATGAGAAACCCAGAGGATGGTACACCGTGTGATTTTGAAAGGTTTCTAAAACGCACCTCATTTCTCATCTCCTTGTGTTCGGGTTCGCCATTCCAGCTACTTGACTAACAATCTCCCTACGTGGAGAATCAGCACCTTTAACCTCCTGTTCCGTACAGGTTGCAATTTGTCCTGAGGATGAAAGGAAAGAGGGGCAACCAATGAGAGACTAGATCTAGGTGTTGGGACAGGCACAGGTCACTCTATTTTCCCATCAGGAAGAAGAATTAACCACAGGCTCAGCCTGCTGCCGGGAACCAGAATAGGGCCTGAGGCAATCTCGTGCTTTTGCCGCCAGCTCCCAAAAAATTAGTTGAAAAATGGAGCTCAGGGGCACTGCCATTCACAAACCTACTGAGTTATAAATGATAACTCTCATCCACAAATATATTGAGGGAAGGCAACGAAGAGGATTTGAAAGCAAGGCAGAATTGCAGGAAACAGGTTTCAGGAGGTAGATTCGAATCGCCTTTAAAGCACATGAAAAGTGGCAAAACGTCGCCAATGATGCACTTGGCCAAAAAGGGCGTATGCGTTTTTTCCTGAATATATTCAGGAAAAAACGCATACGCCCTTTTTGGCCAACCAAGCAACCTGGAAAGGCAAATCAGCGCTACAAAGAAGTCTCGCTTCCCATCGGTCAAAAGGGCCATGCTGCAAAAAGTGTCAAAACCAGAAATGCAGGACAGGCCATGGAGAAATGGCAGACGTGCTACGCTGATGGTCGGGATGTAAATTGCCAACAGCCACTCTGGAGAAGTGTACGGTGTGTCCTGAAACATCGAAAAAACACAGCTTAGGGAGCATAGGGCACGTTCACTCATGGGCGTATAAATTGGGAAAACTAAAAATCAGCAAGACACAGGCACCCCGACGTTTAGGGCTGCTCTGTTGACAAAAACCTCCACTTCATGACACCTTAAATATCCCAGGAAAGAGAAAAATGGATAAAGAAGTTGTGGTCCTTATGTACAATGGAATATCACTCAGACATGAAATGAATGTCATAAGGCTAGTAGAAGCAATATGAGTGGATTTAGGTACGACGATTCTAAGTGAAATAAGTAACACAGAAAAAGACACTTATCATAAGCTATCACTTATAGAGGGAATGTAAAAACCGCTACACTTGAACTGAATTACAAAAGAGAACAGAGTCACACGTTTAGAAAACACACTATGGCTGCTTAACGGGAAAGGTGAGGTGGGGTGATGCATAAAACAAGGGTTTCAAATTCGCTCAGATACCGTTCCATACACCCAATATGTAATAGACAAGACCTACTCCTTGCTCAGTGAACTGGAATCAACACCCCCTATTCACCGCACAACAATATATCTGACTAGTAAGAAACTTAAAACCTATGTATTGATATCTATCTGGAAGTGAGTCAAGTGGGTGTAAAGACGCATAAACACAGCCGTGAAAAGCAGCTAAACCCCATTATGAAAATAAATTACTTTTAAAAACCCGTAAAACAAAGACAGTGAAAGAGAGAGAAATTCTTACAAAATTCGTTCAGGGGCTGTGATGCAACCTGGATTGACCATATCTACACCCACAGCTGGATGAGACATAAGGGTGGTCACTCTTGGGGCTGAGAGGTTTGGTGAGGTTGGGTGAGCAAACGCAGACCCTTTAAAGTAATACTGCTTGGTACCCATCCCATGGGTCCCAAATCCCCAGGTTCAAGGGCATCTTCCTACATCGAAAACATGCATGAGAAACCCAGAAGATGGTACACCGTGTGATTTTGAAAGGTTTTTAAAATGCATCTCACTTCTCATCTCCTTGTGCTCGGGTTCGCCTTTCCAGCTACTTTACTAGCAATCTCCCTACTTGGAGAATCAGCACCATTAAGCTCCTGTTCCCTACAGGTTACAATTTGTCCTGAGGATGAACGGGAAGAGGGGCAACCAATGAGAGACTAGATCTAGGTGTTGGGACAGGCACAGGTCACTCTATTTTCCCATCAGGAAGAAGAATTAACCACAGGCTCAGCCTGCCGCCCAGAAGCAGAATAAGGCCTGAGGCAATCCCGCACTTTTGCGGCCAGCTCCCAAAAAAGAGAGTTGAAAAATGGAGATCAGGGACACTGCAATTCACAGACCCGCAGAGTTATAAATGATAACTCTCATCCACAGATATATTGAGGGAAGGCAACGAAGAGGATTTGAAAACAAGGCAGAATTGCAGGAAACAGATTTCAGGAGGTAGATTCGAATCGCCTTGAAAGCACATGAAAAGCGGCAAAACGTCGACAATGATGCCCTTGGCCAAAAAGGGCTTATGCGTTTTTTCCTGAGTATATTCAGGAAAACACGCATACGCCCTTTTTGGCCAACCAAACAACCTGGAAAGGCAAATCAGCGCTACAAAGAAGTCTCGCTTCCCATCGGTCAAAAGGGTGATGCTGCAAAAAGTTTCAATACCAGAAATGCAGGACAGTCCATGGAGAAATGGCAGCCTTGCTACGCTGATGGGCGGGATGTAAATTGCCAACAGCCACTCTGGAGAAGTGTAAGGTGTGTCCTGAAACATCGAAAAAACACACCTTTGGGAGCATAGGGCACGTCCACTCATGGGCGTATAAATTGGGAAAACTAAAAATCAGCAAGACACAGGCACCCCAAAGTTTAGGGCTGCTCTGTTGACAAGAACCTCCACTTCATGACACCTTAAATATCCCAGGAAAGAGAAAAATGGATAAAGAAGTTGTGGTCCTTATGTACAATGGAATATCACTCAGACATGAAATCAATGTCATAAGGCTAGTAGAAGCAAGATGAGTGGAGTTAGGTACGACGATTCTAAGTGAAATAAGTCACACAGAAAAAGACACTTATCATAAGCTATCACTTATAGAGGGAATGTAAAAACCGCTACACTTGAACTGAATTACAAAAGAGAACAGAGTCACACGTTTAGAAAACACACTATGGCTGCTTAACGGGAAAGGTGAGGTGGGGTGATGCATAAAACAAGGGTTTCAAATTCGCTCAGATACCGTTCCATACACCCAATATGTACTAGAGAAGACCTACTCCTTGCTCAGTGAACTGGACTCAACACCCCCTATTCACCGCACAAGAATATATGTGACTAGTAAGAATCTTAAAACCTATGTATTGATATCTGTCTGGAAGTGAGTCAAGTGGGTGTAAAGCCGCATAAACACAGACGTGAAAAGCAGCTAAACCCCATTATAAAACTAAATTACTTTTAAAAACCCTTAAAATAAAGACAGTGAAAGAGAGAACTTCTTACAAAATTCGTTCAGAGGCTGTGATGCAACCTGGATTGACCATATCTAGACACACAGCTGGATGAGACATAAGGGTGGACACTCTTGGGGTTGAGAGTTTGGGTGAGCAAACGCAGACCCTTTAAAGTAATACTGCGTGGTACCCATCCCATGGGTCCCAAATCTCCAGGTTCAAGGGCATCTTCCTACATTGAAAACATGCATGAGAAAAACAGAAGATGGTACACCGTGTGATTTTGAAAGGTTTCTAAAATGCACCTCATTTCTCATCTCTTGTGTTCGGGTTCGCCATTCCAGCTACTTTACTAACAATCTCCCTACTTGGAGAATCAGCACCTTTAACCTCCTGTTCCCTACAGGTTGCAATTTGTCCTGAGGATGAAAGGGAAGAGGGGCAACCAATGAGAGACTAGATCTAGGTGTTGGGACAGGCACAGGTCACTCTATTTTCCCATCAGGAAGAAGAATTAACCACAGGCTCAGCCTGCCGCCGGGAACCAGAATAGGGCCTGAGGCAATCCTGCGCTTTTGCGGCCAGCTCCCAAA
The DNA here is from genome assembly GCF_028021215.1 of Eschrichtius robustus. Lineage (NCBI taxonomy): Eukaryota > Metazoa > Chordata > Mammalia > Artiodactyla > Eschrichtiidae > Eschrichtius > Eschrichtius robustus. Next base: position 538,411 of record NW_027175214.1, read on the forward strand.
AAGACAGTTGAAAAATGGAGCTAGGGGGCTCTGCCATTCACATACCTGCTGAGTTATAAATGATAACTCTCGTCCACAAATATATTGAGGGAAGGCAACGAAGAGGATTTGAAAGCAAGGCAGAATTGCAGGAAATAGGTTTCAGGAGGTAGATTCGAATCGCCTTTAAAGCACATGAAAAGTGGCAAAACGTCGCCAATGATGCCCTTGGCCAAAAAGGGCGTATGCGTTTTTTCCTGAATATATTCAGGAAAAAACGCATACGCCCTTTTTGGCCAACCAAGCAACCTGGAAAGGCAAATCAGCGCTACAAAGAAGTCTCGCTTCCCATCGGTCAAAAGGGCCATGCTGCAAAAAGTGTCAAAACCAGAAATGCAGGACAGGCCATGGAGAAATGGCAGCCTTGCTACGCTGATGGGCGGGATGTAAATTGCCAACAGCCACTCTGGAGAAGTGTACGGTGTGTCGTGAAACATCGAAAAAACACAGCTTAGGGAGCATAGGGCACGTCCACTCATGGGCGTATAAATTGGGAAAACTAAAAATCAGCAAGACACAGGCACCCCAAAGTTTAGGGCTGCTCTGTTGACAAGAACCTCCACTTCATGACACCTTAAATATCCCAGGAAAGAGAAAAATGGATAAAGAAGTTGTGGTCCTTATGTACAATGGAATATCACTCAGACATGAAATCTATGTCATAAGGCTAGTAGAAGCAAGATGAGTGGATTTAGGTACGACGATTTTAAGTGAAATAAGTCACACAGAAAAAGACTCTTATCATAAGCTATCACTTATAGAGGGAATGTAAAAACCGCTACACTTGAACTGAATTACGAAACAGAACAGAGTCTCACGTTTAGAAAACACACTATGGCTGCTTAACGGGAAAGGTGAGGTGGGGTGATGCATAAAACAAGGGTTTCAAATTCGCTCAGATACCGTTCCATACACCCAATATGTAATAGACAAGACCTACTCCTTGCTCAGTGAACTGGACTCAACACTCCCTATTCACCGCTCAAGAATATATGTGACTAGTAAGAATCTTAAAACCTATGTATTGATATCTGTCTGGAAGTGAGTCAAGTGGGTGTAAAGCCGCATAAACACAGCCGTGAAAAGCAGCTAAACCCCATTATAAAAATAAATTACTTTAAAAAACCCGTAAAACAAAGACAGTGAAAGAGAGAGAAATTCCTACAAAATTTGTTCAGAGGCTGTGATGCAACCTGGATTGACCATATCTAGACCCAAGCTGGATGAGACATAAGGGTGGACACTCTTGGGGCTGAGAGGTTGGTTGAGGTTGGGTGAGCAAACGCAGACCCTTTAAAGTAATACTGCGTGGTACCCATCCCATGGATCCCAAATCTCCAGGTTCAAGGGCATCTTCCTACATCGAAAACATGCATGAGAAACCCAGAGGATGGTACACCGTGTGATTTTGAAAGGTTTCTAAAACGCACCTCATTTCTCATCTCCTTGTGTTCGGGTTCGCCATTCCAGCTACTTGACTAACAATCTCCCTACGTGGAGAATCAGCACCTTTAACCTCCTGTTCCGTACAGGTTGCAATTTGTCCTGAGGATGAAAGGAAAGAGGGGCAACCAATGAGAGACTAGATCTAGGTGTTGGGACAGGCACAGGTCACTCTATTTTCCCATCAGGAAGAAGAATTAACCACAGGCTCAGCCTGCCGCCGGGAACCAGAATAGGGCCTGAGGCAATCTCGTGCTTTTGCCGCCAGCTCCCAAAAAAATAGTTGAAAAATGGAGCTCAGGGGCACTGCCATTCACAAACCTGCTGAGTTATAAATGATAACTCTCATCCACAAATATATTGAGGGAAGGCAACGAAGAGGATTTGAAAGCAAGGCAGAATTGCAGGAAACAGGTTTCAGGAGGTAGATTCGAATCGCCTTTAAAGCACATGAAAAGTGGCAAAACGTCGCCAATGATGCACTTGTCCAAAAACGGCGTATGCGTTTTTTCCTGAATATATTCAGGAAAAAACGCATACGCCCTTTTTGGCCAACCAAGCAACCTGGAAAGGCAAATCAGCGCTACAAAGAAGTCTCGCTTCCCATCGGTCAAAAGGGCCATGCTGCAAAAAGTGTCAAAACCAGAAATGCAGGACAGGCCATGGAGAAATGGCAGCCGTGCTACGCTGATGGTCGGGATGTAAATTGCCAACAGCCACTCTGGAGAAGTGTACGGTGTGTCCTGAAACATCGAAAAAACACAGCTTAGGGAGCATAGGGCACGTCCACTCATGGGCGTATAAATTGGGAAAACTAAAAATCAGCAAGACACAGGCACCCCGACGTTTAGGGCTGCTCTGTTGACAAGAACCTCCACTTGATGACACCTTAAATATCCCAGGAAAGAGAAAAATGGATAAAGAAGTTGTGGTCCTTATCTACAAAGGAATATCACTCAGACATGAAATCAATGTCATAAGGCTAGTAGAAGCAAGATGAGTGGAGTTAGGTACGACGATTCTAAGTGAAATAAGTCACACAGAAAAAGACACTTATCATAAGCTATCACTTATAGAGGGAATGTAAAAACCGCTACACTTGAACTGAATTACAAAAGAGAACAGAGTCACACGTTTAGAAAACACACTATGGCTGCTTAACGGGAAAGGTGAGGTGGGGTGATGCATAAAACAAGGGTTTCAAATTCGCTCAGATACCGTTCCATACACCCAATATGTAATAGACAAGACCTACTCCTTGCTCAGTGAACTGGAATCAACACCCCCTATTCACCGCACAACAATATATCTGACTAATAAGAAACTTAAAACCTATGTATTGATATCTATCTGGAAGTGAGTCAAGTGGGTGTAAAGACGCATAAACACAGCCGTGAAAAGCAGCTAAACCCCATTATGAAAATAAATTACTTTTAAAAACCCGTAAAACAAAGACAGTGAAAGAGAGAGAAATTCTTACAAAATTCGTTCAGGGGCTGTGATGCAACCTTGATTGACCATATCTACACCCACAGCTGGATGAGACATAAGGGTGGTCACTCTTGGGGCTGAGAGGTTTGGTGAGGTTGGGTGAGCAAACGCAGACCCTTTAAAGTAATACTGCGTGGTACCCATCCCATGGGTCCCAAATCTCCAGGTTCAAGGGCATCTTCCTACATCGAAAACATGCATGAGAAAAACAGAAGATGGTACACCGTGTGATTTTGAAAGGTTTCTAAAACGCACCTCATTTCTCATCTCCTTGTGTTCGGGTTCGCCATTCCAGCTACTTGACTAACAATCTCCCTACTTGGAGAATCAGCACCATTAACCTCCTGTTCCGTACAGGTTGCAATTTGTCCTGAGGATGAAAGGGAAGAGGGGCAACCAATGAGAGACTAGGTCTAGGTGTTGGGACAGGCACAGGTCACTCTATTTTCCCATCAGGAAGAAGAATTAACCACAGGCTTAGCCTGCCGCAGGGAACCAGAATAGGGCCTGAGGCAATCAAGTGCTTTTGCCGCCAGCTACCAAAAAAAGAGTTGAAAAATGGAGCTCAGGGGCACTGCCATTCACAAACCTGCTGAGTTATAAATGATAACTCTCATCCACAAATATATTGAGGGAAGGCAACGAAGAGGATTTGAAAGCAAGGCAGAATTGCTGGAAACAGGTTTCAGGAGGTAGATTCGAATCGCCTTTAAAGCACATGAAAAGTGGCAAAACGTCGCCAATGATGCCCTTGGCCAAAAAGGGCGTATGCGTTTTTTCCTGAATATATTCAGGAAAAAACGCATACGCCCTTTTTGGCCAACCAAGCAACCTGGAAAGGCAAATCAGCGCTACAAAGAAGTCTCGGTTCCCATCGGTCAAAAGGGCCATGCTGCAAAAAGTGTCAAAACCAGAAATGCAGGACAGGCCATGGAGAAATGGCAGCCTTGCTACGCTGATGGTCGGGATGTAAATTGCCAACAGCCACTCTGGAGAAGTGTACGGTGTGTCCTGAAACATCGAAAAAACACAGCTTAGGGAGCATAGGGCACGTCCACTCATGGGCGTATAAATTGGGAAAACTAAAAATCAGCAAGACACAGGCACCCCAAAGTTTAGGGCTGCTCTGTTGACAAGAACCTCCACTTCATGACACCTTAAATATCCCAGGAAAGAGAAAAATGGATAAAGAAGTTGTGGTCCTTATGTACAATGGAATATCACTCAGACATGAAATCAATGTCATAAGGCTAGTAGAAGCAAGATGAGTGGAGTTAGGTACGACGATTCTAAGTGAAATAAGTCACACAGAAAAAGACACTTATCATAAGCTATCACTTATAGAGGGAATGTAAAAACCGCTACACTTGAACTGAATTACAAAACAGAACAGAGTCACACGTTTAGAAAACACACTATGGCTGCTTAACGGGAAAGGTGAGGTGGGGTGATGCATAAAACAAGAGTTTCAAATTCGCTCAGATACCGTTCCATACACCCAATATGTAATAGACAAGACCTACTCCTTGCTCAGTGAACTGGAATCAACACCCCCTATTCACCGCACAACAATATATCTGACTAGTAAGATACTTAAAGCCTATGTATTGATATCTATCTGGAAGTGAGTCAAGTGGGTGTAAAGACGCATAAACACAGCCGTGAAAAGCAGCTAAACCCCATTATGAAAATAAATTACTTTTAAAAACCCGTAAAACAAAGACAGTGAAAGAGAGAGAAATTCTTACAAAATTCGTTCAGGGGCTGTGATGCAACCTGGATTGACCATATCTACACCCACAGCTGGATGAGACATAAGGGTGGTCACTCTTGGGGCTGAGAGGTTTGGTGAGGTTGGGTGAGCAAACGCAGACCCTTTAAAGTAATACTGCTTGGTACCCATCCCATGGGTCCCAAATCCCCAGGTTCAAGGGCATCTTCCTACATCGAAAACATGCATGAGAAACCCAGAAGATGGTACACCGTGTGATTTTGAAAGGATTTTAAAATGCATCTCACTTCTCATCTCCTTGTGCTCGGGTTCGCCTTTCCAGCTACTTTACTAGCAATCTCCCTACTTGGAGAATCAGCACCATTAAGCTCCTGTTCCCTACAGGTTACAATTTGTCCTGAGGATGAACGGGAAGAGGGGCAACCAATGAGAGACTAGATCTAGGTGTTGGGACAGGCACAGGTCACTCTATTTTCCCATCAGGAAGAAGAATTAACCACAGGCTCAGCCTGCCACCCAGAAGCAGAATAAGGCCTGAGGCAATCCCGCACTTTTGCGGCAAGCTCCCAAAAAAGAGAGGTGAAAAATGGAGATCAGGGACACTGCAATTCACAAACCCGCAGAGTTATAAATGATAACTTTCATCCACAGATATATTGAGGGAAGGCAACGAAGAGGATTTGAAAACAAGGCAGAATTGCAGGAAACAGATTTCAGGAGGTAGATTCGAATCGCCTTGAAAGCACATGAAAAGCGGCAAAACGTCGACAATGATGCCCTTGGCCAAAAAGGGCTTATGCGTTTTTTCCTGAGTATATTCAGGAAAACACGCATACGCCCTTTTTGGCCAACCAAGCAACCTGGAAAGGCAAATCAGCGCTACAAAGAAGTCTCGCTTCCCATCAGTCAAAAGGGTGATGCTGCAAAAAGTTTCAATACCAGAAATGCAGGACAGTCCATGGAGAAATGGCAGCCTTGCTACGCTGATGGGCGGGATGTAAATTGCCAACAGCCACTCTGGAGAAGTGTAAGGTGTGTCCTGAAACATCGAAAAAACACAGCTTAGGGAGCATAGGGCACGTCCACTCATGGGCGTATAAATTGGGAAAACTAAAAATCAGCAAGACACAGGCACCCCAAAGTTTAGGGCTGCTCTGTTGACAAGAACCTCCACTTCATGACACCTTAAATATCCCAGGAAAGAGAAAAATGGATAAAGAAGTTGTGGTCCTTATGTACAATGGAATATCACTCAGACATGAAATCAATGTCATAAGGCTAGTAGAAGCAAGATGAGTGGAGTTAGGTACGACGATTCTAAGTGAAATAAGTCACACAGAAAAAGACTCTTATCATAAGCTATCACTTATAGAGGGAATGTAAAAACCGCTACACTTGAACTGAATTACGAAACAGAACAGAGTCTCACGTTTAGAAAACACACTATGGCTGCTTAACGGGAAAGGTGAGGTGGGGTGATGCATAAAACAAGGGTTTCAAATTCGCTCAGATACCGTTCCATACACCCAATATGTAATAGACAAGACCTACTCCTTGCTCAGTGAACTGGACTCAACACTCCCTATTCACCGCTCAAGAATATATGTGACTAGTAAGAATCTTAAAACCTATGTATTGATATCTGTCTGGAAGTGAGTCAAGTGGGTGTAAAGCCGCATAAACACAGCCGTGAAAAGCAGATAAACCCCATTATAAAAATAAATTACTTCAAAAAACCCGTAAAACAAAGACAGTGAAAGAGAGAGAAATTCCTACAAAATTTGTTCAGAGGCTGTGATGCAACCTGGATTGACCATATCTAGACCCAAGCTGGATGAGACATAAGGGTGGACACTCTTGGGGCTGAGAGGTTGGGTGAGGTTGGGTGAGCAAACGCAGACCCTTTAAAGTAATACTGCGTGGTACCCATCCCATGGATCCCAAATCTCCAGGTTCAAGGGCATCTTCCTACATCGAAAACATGCATGAGAAACCCAGAGGATGGTACACCGTGTGATTTTGAAAGGTTTCTAAAACGCACCTCATTTCTCATCTCCTTGTGTTCGGGTTCGCCATTCCAGCTACTTGACTAACAATCTCCCTACGTGGAGAATCAGCACCTTTAACCTCCTGTTCCGTACAGGTTGCAATTTGTCCTGAGGATGAAAGGAAAGAGGGGCAACCAATGAGAGACTAGATCTAGGTGTTGGGACAGGCACAGGTCACTCTATTTTCCCATCAGGAAGAAGAATGAACCACAGGCTCAGCCTGCCGCCGGGAACCAGAATAGGGCCTGAGGCAATCTCGTGCTTTTGCCGCCAGCTCCCAAAAAAATAGTTGAAAAATGGAGCTCAGGGGCACTGCCATTCACAAACCTGCTGAGTTATAAATGATAACTCTCATCCACAAATATATTGAGGGAAGGCAACGAAGAGGATTTGAAAGCAAGGCAGAATTGCTGGAAACAGGTTTCAGGAGGTAGATTCGAATCGCCTTTAAAGCACATGAAAAGTGGCAAAACGTCGCCAATGATGCACTTGGCCAAAAAGGGCGTATGCGTTTTTTCCTGAATATATTCAGGAAAAAACGCATACGCCCTTTTTGGCCAACCAAGCAACCTGGAAAGGCAAATCAGCGCTACAAAGAAGTCTCGCTTCCCATCGGTCAAAAGGGCCATGCTGCAAAAAGTGTCAAAACCAGAAATGCAGGACAGGCCATGGAGAAATGGCAGCCGTGCTACGCTGATGGTCGGGATGTAAATTGCCAACAGCCACTCTGGAGAAGTGTACGGTGTGTCCTGAAACATCGAAAAAACACAGCTTAGGGAGCATAGGGCACGTCCACTCATGGGCGTATAAATTGGGAAAACTAAAAATCAGCAAGACACAGGCACCCCGACGTTTAGGGCTGCTCTGTTGACAAGAACCTCCACTTCATGACACCTTAAATATCCCAGGAAAGAGAAAAATGGATAAAGAAGTTGTGGTCCTTATGTACAATGGAATATCACTCAGACATGAAATGAATGTCATAAGGCTAGTAGAAGCAATATGAGTGGATTTAGGTACGACGATTCTAAGTGAAATAAGTAACACAGAAAAAGACACTTATCATAAGCTATCACTTATAGAGGGAATGTAAAAACCGCTACACTTGAACTGAATTACAAAAGAGAACAGAGTCACACGTTTAGAAAACACACTATGGCTGCTTAACGGGAAAGGTGAGGTGGGGTGATGCATAAAACAAGGGTTTCAAATTCGCTCAGATACTGTTCCATACACCCAATATGTAATAGACAAGACCTACTCCTTGCTCAGTGAACTGGAATCAACACCCCCTATTCACCGCACAACAATATATCTGACTAGTAAGAAACTTAAAACCTATGTATTGATATCTATCTGGAAGTGAGTCAAGTGGGTGTAAAGACGCATAAACACAGCCGTGAAAAGCAGCTAAACCCCATTATGAAAATAAATTACTTTTAAAAACCCGTAAAACAAAGAGAGTGAAAGAGAGAGAAATTCTTACAAAATTCGTTCAGGGGCTGTGATGCAACCTGGATTGACCATATCTACACCCACAGCTGGATGAGACATAAGGGTGGTCACTCTTGGGGCTGAGAGGTTTGGTGAGGTTGGGTGAGCAAACGCAGACCCTTTAAAGTAATACTGCTTGGTACCCATCCCATGGGTCCCAGATCCCCAGGTTCAAGGGCATCTTCCTACATCGAAAACATGCATGAGAAACCCAGAAGATGGTACACCGTGTGATTTTGAAAGGTTTTTAAAATGCACCTCATTTCTCATCTCCTTGTGCTCGGATTCGCCTTTCCAGCTACTTTACTAGCAATCTCCCTACTTGGAGAATCAGCACCATTAAGCTCCTGTTCCCTACAGGTTACAATTTGTCCTGAGGATGAACGGGAAGAGGGGCAACCAATGAGAGACTAGATCTAGGTGTTGGGACAGGCACAGGTCACTCTATTTTCCCATCAGGAAGAAGAATTAACCACAGGCTCAGCCTGCCGCCCAGAAGCAGAATAAGGCCTGAGGCAATCCCGCACTTTTGCGGCCAGCTCCCAAAAAAGAGAGTTGAAAAATGGAGATCAGGGACACTGCAATTCACAAACCCGCAGAGTTATAAATGATAACTCTCATCCACAGATATATTGAGGGAAGGCAACGAAGAGGATTTGAAAACAAGGCAGAATTGCAGGAAACAGATTTCAGGAGGTAGATTCGAATCGCCTTGAAAGCACATGAAAAGCGGCAAAACGTCGACAATGATGCCCTTGGCCAAAAAGGGCTTATGCGTTTTTTCCTGAGTATATTCAGGAAAACACGCATACGCCCTTTTTGGCCAACCAAGCAACCTGGAAAGGCAAATCAGCGCTACAAAGAAGTCTCGCTTCCCATCGGTCAAAAGGGTGATGCTGCAAAAAGTTTCAATACCAGAAATGCAGGACAGTCCATGGAGAAATGGCAGCCTTGCTACGCTGATGGGCGGGATGTAAATTGCCAACAGCCACTCTGGAGAAGTGTAAGGTGTGTCCTGAAACATCGAAAAAACACAGCTTAGGGAGCATAGGGCACGTCCACTCATGGGCGTATAAATTGGGAAAACTAAAAATCAGCAAGACACAGGCACCCCAAAGTTTAGGGCTGCTCTGTTGACAAGAACCTCCACTTCATGACACCTTAAATATCCCAGGAAAGAGAAAAATGGATAAAGAAATTGTGGTCCTTATGTACAATGGAATATCACTCAGACATGAAATCAATGTCATAAGGCTAGTAGAAGCAAGATGAGTGGAGTTAGGTACGACGATTCTAAGTGAAATAAGTCACACAGAAAAAGACTCTTATCATAAGCTATCACTTATAGAGGGAATGTAAAAACCGCTACACTTGAACTGAATTACGAAACAGAACAGAGTCTCACGTTTAGAAAACACACTATGGCTGCTTAACGGGAAAGGTGAGGTGGGGTGATGCATAAAACAAGGGTTTCAAATTCGCTCAGATACCGTTCCATACACCCAATATGTAATAGACAAGACCTACTCCTTGCTCAGTGAACTGGACTCAACACTCCCTATTCACCGCTCAAGAATATATGTGACTAGTAAGAATCTTAAAACCTATGTATTGATATCTGTCTGGAAGTGAGTCAAGTGGGTGTAAAGCCGCATAAACACAGCCGTGAAAAGCAGTTAAACCCCATTATAAAAATAAATTTAAAAAACCCGTAAAACAAAGACAGTGAAAGAGAGAGAAATTCCTACAAAATTTGTTCAGAGGCTGTGATGCAACCTGGATTGACCATATCTAGACCCAAGCTGGATGAGACATAAGGGTGGACACTCTTGGGGCTGAGAGGTTGGGTGAGGTTGGGTGAGCAAACGCAGACCCTTTAAAGTAATACTGCGTGGTACCCATCCCATGGGTCCCAAATCTCCAGGTTCAAGGGCATCTTCCTACATCGAAAACATGCATGAGAAACCCAGAGGATGGTACACCGTGTGATTTTGAAAGGTTTCTAAAACGCACCTCATTTATCATCTCCTTGTGTTCGGGTTCGCCATTCCAGCTACTTGACTAACAATCTCCCTACTTGGAGAATCAGCACCTTTAACCTCCTGTTCCGTACAGGTTGCAATTTGTCCTGAGGATGAAAGGGAAGAGGGGCAACCAATGAGAGACTAGGTCTAGGTGTTGGGACAGGCACAGGTCACTCTATTTTCCCAACAAGAAGAAGAATTAACCACAGGCTCATCCTGCCGCCCAGAAGCAGAATAGGGCCTGAGGCAATCCCGCGCTTTTGCGGCCAGCTCCCAAAAAAGACAGTTGAAAAATGGAGCTCAGGGAAACTGCAATTCACAAACCCGCAGAGTTATAAATGATAACTCTCATCCACAGATATATTGAGGGAAGGCAACGAAGAGGATTTGAAAACAAGGCAGAATTGCAGGAAACAGATTTCAGGAGGAAGATTCGAATCGCCTTGAAAGCACATGAAAAGCGGCAAAACGTCGACAATGATGCCCTTGGCCAAAAAGGGCGTATGCGTTTTTTCCTGAGTATATTCAGGAAAACACGCATACGCCCTTTTTGGCCAACCAAGCAACCTGGAAAGGCAAATCAGCGCTACAAAGAAGTCTCGCTTCCCATCGGTCAAAAGGGTGATGCTGCAAAAATTTTCAATACCAGAAATGCAGGACAGTCCATGGAGAAATGGCAGCCTTGCTACGCTGATGGGCGGGATGTAAATTGCCAACAGCCACTCTGGAGAAGTGTAAGGTGTGTCCTGAAACATCGAAAAAACACAGCTTAGGGAGCATAGGGCACGTCCACTCATGGGCGTATAAATTGGGAAAACTAAAAATCAGCAAGACACAGGCACCCCAAAGTTTAGGGCTGCTCTGTTGACAAGAACCTCCACTTCATGACACCTTAAATATCCCAGGAAAGAGAAAAATGGATAAAGAAGTTGTGGTCCTTATGTACAATGGAATATCACTCAGACATGAAATCAATGTCATAAGGCTAGTAGAAGCAAGATGAGTGGAGTTAGGTACGACGATTCTAAGTGAAATAAGTCACACAGAAAAAGACTCTTATCATAAGCTATCACTTATAGAGGGAATGTAAAAACCGCTACACTTGAACTGAATTACGAAACAGAACAGAGTCTCACGTTTAGAAAACACACTATGGCTGCTTAACGGGAAAGGTGAGGTGGGGTGATGCATAAAACAAGGGTTTCAAATTCGCTCAGATACCGTTCCATACACCCAATATATAATAGACAAGACCTACTCCTTGCTCAGTGAACTGGACTCAACACCCCCTATTCACCGCACAAGAATATATGTGACTAGTAAGAATCTTAAAACCTATGTATTGATATCTGTCTGGAAGTGAGTCAAGTGGGTGTAAAGCCGCATAAACACAGCCGTGAAAAGCAGCTAAACCCCATTATAAAACTAAATTACTTTTAAAAACCCTTAAAATAAAGACAGTGAAAGAGAGAACTTCTTACAAAATTCGTTCAGAGGCTGTGATGCAACCTGGATTGACCATATCTAGACACACAGCTGGAGGAGACATAAGGGTGGACACTCTTGGGGTTGAGAGTTTGGGTGAGCAAACGCAGACCCTTTAAAGTAATACTGCGTGGTACCCATCCCATGGGTCCCAAATCTCCAGGTTCAAGGGCATCTTCCTACATCGAAAACATGCATGAGAAAAACAGAAGATGGTACACCGTGTGATTTTGAAAGGTTTCTAAAACGCACCTCATTTCTCATCTCCTTGTGTTCGGGTTCGCCATTCCAGCTACTTTACTAACAATCTCCCTACTTGGAGAATCAGCACCTTTAACCTCCTGTTCCGTACAGGTTGCAATTTGTCCTGAGGATGAAAGGGAAGAGGGGCAACCAATGAGAGACTAGATCTAGGTGTTGGGACAGGCACAGGTCACTCTATTTTCCCATCAGGAAGAAGAATTAACCACAGGCTCAGTCTGCCGCCGGTAACCAGAATAGGGCCTGAGGCAATCCTGCGCTTTTGCGGCCAGCTCCCAAAAAGACAGTTGAAAAATGGAGCTAGGGGGCACTGCCATTCACATACCAGCTGAGTTATAAATGATAACTCTCTTCCACAAATATATTGAGGGAAGGCAACGAAGAGGATTTGAAAGCAAGGCAGAATTGCAGGAAACAGATTTCAGGAGGTAGATTCGAATCGCCTTTAAAGCACAAGAAAAGTGGCAAAACGTCGCCAATGATGCCCTTGGCCAAAAAGGGCGTATGCGTTTTTTCCTGAATATATTCAGGAAAAAACGCATACGCCCTTTTTGGCCAACCAAGCAACCTGGAAAGGCAAATCAGCGCTACAAAGAAGTCTCGCTTCCCATCGGTCAAAAGGGCCATGCTGCAAAAAGTGTCAAAACCAGAAATGCAGGACAGGCCATGGAGAAATGGCAGCCTTGCTACACTGATGGGCGGGATGTAAATTGCCAACAGCCACTCTGGAGAAGTGTACGGTGTGTCCTGAAACATCGAAAAAACACAGCTTAGGGAGCATAGGGCACGTCCACTCATGGGCGTATAAATTGGGAAAACTAAAAATCAGCAAGACACAGGCACCCCAAAGTTTAGGGCTGCTCTGTTAACAAGAACCTCCACTTCATGACACCTTAAATATCCCAGGAAAGAGAAAAATGGATAAAGAAGTTGTGGTCCTTATGTACAATGGAATATCACTCAGACATGAAATCTATGTCATAAGGCTAGTAGAAGCAAGATGAGTGGATTTAGGTACGACGATTTTAAGTGAAATAAGTCACACAGAAAAAGACACTTATCATAAGCTATCACTTATAGAGGGAATGTAAAAACCGCTACACTTGAACTGAATTACGAAACAGAACAGAGTCTCACGTTTAGAAAACACACTATGGCTGCTTAACGGGAAAGGTGAGGTGGGGTGATGCATAAAACAAGGGTTTCAAATACGCTCAGATACCGTTCCATACAACCAATATGTAATAGACAAGACCTACTCCTTGCTCAGTGAACTGGACTCAACACTCCCTATTCACCGCACAAGAATATATGTGACTAGTAAGAATCTTAAAACCTATGTATTGATATCTGTCTGGAAGTGAGTCAAGTGGGTGTAAAGCCGCATAAACACAGCCGTGAAAAGCAGCTAAACCCCATTATAAAAATAAATTACTTTAAAAAATCCGTAAAACAAAGACAGTGAAAGAGAGAGAAATTCCTACAAAATTTGTTCAGAGGCTGTGATGCAACCTGGATTGACCATATCTAGACCCAAGCTGGATGAGACATAAGGGTGGACACTCTTGGGGCTGAGAGGTTGGGTGAGGTTGGGTGAGCAAACGCAGACCCTTTAAAGTAATACTGCGTGGTACCCATCCCATGGATCCCAAATCTCCAGGTTCAAGGGCATCTTCCTACATCGAAAACATGCATGAGAAACCCAGAGGATGGTACACCGTGTGATTTTGAAAGGTTTCTAAAACGCACCTCATTTCTCATCTCCTTGTGTTCGGGTTCGCCATTCCAGCTACTTGACTAACAATCTCCCTACGTGGAGAATCAGCACCTTTAACCTCCTGTTCCGTACAGGTTGCAATTTGTCCTGAGGATGAAAGGAAAGAGGGGCAACCAATGAGAGACTAGATCTAGGTGTTGGGACAGGCACAGGTCACTCTATTTTCCCATCAGGAAGAATTATTAACCACAGGCTCAGCCTGCTGCCGGGAACCAGAATAGGGCCTGAGGCAATCTCGTGCTTTTGCCGCCAGCTCCCAAAAAATTAGTTGAAAAATGGAGCTCAGGGGCACTGCCATTCACAAACCTGCTGAGTTATAAATGATAACTCTCATCCACAAATATATTGAGGGAAGGCAACGAAGAGGATTTGAAAGCAAGGCAGAATTGCAGGAAACAGGTTTCAGGAGGTAGATTCGAATCGCCTTTAAAGCACATGAAAAGTGGCAAAACGTCGCCAATGATGCACTTGGCCAAAAAGGGCGTATGCGTTTTTTCCTGAATATATTCAGGAAAAAACGCATACGCCCTTTTTGGCCAACCAAGCAACCTGGAAAGGCAAATCAGCGCTACAAAGAAGTCTCGCTTCCCATCGGTCAAAAGGGCCATGCTGCAAAAAGTGTCAAAACCAGAAATGCAGGACAGGCCATGGAGAAATGGCAGACGTGCTACGCTGATGGTCGGGATGTAAATTGCCAACAGCCACTCTGGAGAAGTGTACGGTGTGTCCTGAAACATCGAAAAAACACAGCTTAGGGAGCATAGGGCACGTCCACTCATGGGCGTATAAATTGGGAAAACTAAAAATCAGCAAGACACAGGCACCCCGACGTTTAGGGCTGCTCTGTTGACAAAAACCTCCACTTCATGACACCTTAAATATCCCAGGAAAGAGAAAAATGGATAAAGAAGTTGTGGTCCTTATGTACAATGGAATATCACTCAGACATGAAATGAATGTCATAAGGCTAGTAGAAGCAAGATGAGTGGAGTTAGGTACGACGATTCTAAGTGAAATAAGTCACACAGAAAAAGACACTTATCATAAGCTATCACTTATAGAGGGAATGTAAAAACCGCTACACTTGAACTGAATTACAAAAGAGAACAGAGTCACACGTTTAGAAAACACACTATGGCTGCTTAACGGGAAAGGTGAGGTGGGGTGATGCATAAAACAAGGGTTTCAAATTCGCTCAGATACCGTTCCATACACCCAATATATAATAGACAAACCTACTCCTTGCTCAGTGAACTGGACTCAACACCCCCTATTCACCGCACAAGAATATATGTGACTAGTAAGAATCTTAAAACTATGTATTGATATCTGTCTGGAAGTGAGTCAAGTGGGTGTAAAGCCGCATAAACACAGCCGTGAAAAGCAGCTAAACCCCATTATAAAACTAAATTACTTTTAAAAACCCTTAAAATAAAGACAGTGAAATAGACAACTTCTTTCAAAATTCGTTCAGAGGCTGTGATGCAACCTGGATTGACCATATCTAGACACACAGCTGGAGGAGACATAAGGGTGGACACTCTTGGGGTTGAGAGTTTGGGTGAGCAAACGCAGACCCTTTAAAGTAATACTGCGTGGTACCCATCCCATGGGTCCCAAATCTCCAGGTTCAAGGGCATCTTCCTACATCGAAAACATGCATGAGAAAAACAGAAGATGGTACACCGTGTGATTTTGAAAGGTTTCTAAAACGCACCTCATTTCTCATCTCCTTGTGTTCGGGTTCGCCATTCCAGCTACTTTACTAACAATCTCCCTACTTGGAGAATCAGCACCTTTAACCTCCTGTTCCGTACAGGTTGCAATTTGTCCTGAGGATGAAAGGGAAGAGGGGCAACCAATGAGAGACTAGATCTAGGTGTTGGGACAGGCACAGGTCACTCTATTTTCCCATCAGGAAGAAGAATTAACCACAGGCTCAGTCTGCCGCCGGTAACCAGAATAGGGCCTGAGGCAATCCTGCGCTTTTGCAGCCAGCTCCCAAAAAGACAGTTGAAAAATGGAGCTAGGGGGCACTGCCATTCACATACCTGCTGAGTTATAAATGATAACTCTCTTCCACAAATATATTGAGGGAAGGCAACGAAGAGGATTTGAAAGCAAGGCAGAATTGCAGGAAACAGATTTCAGGAGGTAGATTCGAATCGCCTTTAAAGCACAAGAAAAGTGGCAAAACGTCGCCAATGATGCCCTTGGCCAAAAAGGGCGTATGCGTTTTTTCCTGAATATATTCAGGAAAAAACGCATACGCCCTTTTTGGCCAACCAAGCAACCTGGAAAGGCAAATCAGCGCTACAAAGAAGTCTCGCTTCCCATCGGTCAAAAGGGCCATGCTGCAAAAAGTGTCAAAACCAGAAATGCAGGACAGGCCATGGAGAAATGGCAGCCTTGCTACGCTGATGGGCGGGATGTAAATTGCCAACAGCCACTCTGGAGAAGTGTACGGTGTGTCCTGAAACATCGAAAAAACACAGCTTAGGGAGCATAGGGCACGTCCACTCATGGGCGTATAAATTGGGAAAACTAAAAATCAGCAAGACACAGGCACCCCAAAGTTTAGGGCTGCTCTGTTGACAAGAACCTCCACTTCATGACACCTTAAATATCCCAGGAAAGAGAAAAATGGATAAAGAAGTTGTGGTCCTTATGTACAATGGAATATCACTCAGACATGAAATCTATGTCATAAGGCTAGTAGAAGCAAGATGAGTGGATTTAGGTACGACGATTTTAAGTGAAATAAGTCACACAGAAAAAGACTCTTATCATAAGCTATCACTTATAGAGGGAATGTAAAAACCGCTACACTTGAACTGAATTACGAAACAGAACAGAGTCTCACGTTTAGAAAACACACTATGGCTGCTTAACGGGAAAGGTGAGGTGGGGTGATGCATAAAACAAGGGTTTCAAATTCGCTCAGATACCGTTCCATACACCCAATATGTAATAGACAAGACCTACTCCTTGCTCAGTGAACTGGAATCAACACCCCCTATTCACCGCACAACAATATATCTGACTAGTAAGAAACTTAAAACCTATGTATTGATATCTATCTGGAAGTGAGTCAAGTGGGTGTAAAGACGCATAAACACAGCCGTGAAAAGCAGCTAAACCCCATTATGAAAATAAATTACTTTTAAAAACCCGTAAAACAAAGACAGTGAAAGAGAGAGAAATTCTTACAAAATTCGTTCAGGGGCTGTGATGCAACCTGGATTGACCATATCTACACCCACAGCTGGATGAGACATAAGGGTGGTCACTCTTGGGGCTGAGAGGTTTGGTGAGATTGGGTGAGCAAACGCAGACCCTTTAAAGTAATACTGCTTGCTACCCATCCCATGGGTCCCAAATCCCCAGGTTCAAGGGCATCTTCCTACATCGAAAACATGCATGAGAAACCCAGAAGATGGTACACCGTGTGATTTTGAAAGGTTTTTAAAATGCACCTCATTTCTCATCTCCTTGTGCTCGGGTTCGCCTTTCCAGCTACTTTACTAGCAATATCCCTACTTGGAGAATCAACACCATTAAGCTCCTGTTCCCTACAGGTTACAATTTGTCCTGAGGATGAACGGGAAGAGGGGCAACCAATGAGACACTAGATCTAGGTGTTGGGACAGGCACAGGTCACTCTATTTTCCCATCAGGAAGAAGAATTAACCACAGGCTCAGCCTGCTGCCGGGAACCAGAATAGGGCCTGAGGCAATCTCGTGCTTTTGCCGCCAGCTCCCAAAAAAATATTTGAAAAATGGAGCTCAGGGGCACTGCCATTCACAAACCTGCTGAGTTATAAATGATAACTCTCATCCACAAATATATTGAGGGAAGGCAACGAAGAGGATTTGAAAGCAAGGCAGAATTGCAGGAAACAGGTTTCAGGAGGTAGATTCGAATCGCCTTTAAAGCACATGAAAAGTGGCAAAACGTCGCCAATGATGCACTTGGCCAAAAAGGGCGTATGCGTTTTTTCCTGAATATATTCAGGAAAAAACGCATACGCCCTTTTTGGCCAACCAAGCAACCTGGAAAGGCAAATCAGCGCTACAAAGAAGTCTCGCTTCCCATCGGTCAAAAGGGCCATGCTGCAAAAAGTGTCAAAACCAGAAATGCAGGACAGGCCATGGAGAAATGGCAGCCGTGCTACGCTGATGGTCGGGATGTAAATTGCCAACAGCCACTCTGGAGAAGTGTACGGTGTGTCCTGAAACATCGAAAAAACACAGCTTAGGGAGCATAGGGCACGTCCACTCATGGGCGTATAAATTGGGAAAACTAAAAATCAGCAAGACACAGGCACCCCGACGTTTAGGGCTGCTCTGTTGACAAAAACCTCCACTTCATGACACCTTAAATATCCCAGGAAAGAGAAAAATGGATAAAGAAGTTGTGGTCCTTATGTACAATGGAATATCACTCAGACATGAAATGAATGTCATAAGGCTAGTAGAAGCAAGATGAGTGGATTTAGGTACGACGATTCTAAGTGAAATAAGTAACACAGAAAAAGACACTTATCATAAGCTATCACTTATAGAGGGAATGTAAAAACCGCTACACTTGAACTGAATTACAAAAGAGAACAGAGTCACACGTTTAGAAAACACACTATGGCTGCTTAACGGGAAAGGTGAGGTGGGGTGATGCATAAAACAAGGGTTTCAAATTCGCTCAGATACTGTTCCATACACCCAATATGTAATAGACAAGACCTACTCCTTGCTCAGTGAACTGGAATCAACACCCCCTATTCACCGCACAACAATATATCTGACTAGTAAGAAACTTAAAACCTATGTATTGATATCTATCTGGAAGTGAGTCAAGTGGGTGTAAAGACGCATAAACACAGCCGTGAAAAGCAGCTAAACCCCATTATGAAAATAAATTACTTTTAAAAACCCGTAAAACAAAGACAGTGAAAGAGAGAGAAATTCTTACAAAATTCGTTCAGGGGCTGTGATGCAACCTGGATTGACCATATCTACACCCACAGCTGGATGAGACATAAGGGTGGTCACTCTTGGGGCTGAGAGGTTTGGTGAGGTTGGGTGAGCAAACGCAGACCCTTTAAAGTAATACTGCTTGGTACCCATCCCATGGGTCCCAAATCCCCAGGTTCAAGGGCATCTTCCTACATCGAAAACATGCATGAGAAACCCAGAAGATGGTACACCGTGTGATTTTGAAAGGTTTTTAAAATGCACCTCATTTCTCATCTCCTTGTGCTCGGGTTCGCCTTTCCAGCTACTTTACTAGCAATCTCCCTACTTGGAGAATCAGCACCATTAAGCTCCTGTTCCCTACAGGTTACAATTTGTCCTGAGGATGAACGGGAAGAGGGGCAACCAATGAGAGACTAGATCTAGGTGTTGGGACAGGCACAGGTCACTCTATTTTCCCATCAGGAAGAAGAATTAACCACAGGCTCAGCCTGCCGCCCAGAAGCAGAATAAGGCCTGAGGCAATCCCGCACTTTTGCGGCCTGCTCCCAAAAAAGAGAGTTGAAAAATGGAGATCAGGGACACTGCAATTCACAAACCCGCAGAGTTATAAATGATAACTCTCATCCACAGATATATTGAGGGAAGGCAACGAAGAGGATTTGAAAACAAGGCAGAATTGCAGGAAACAGATTTCAGGAGGTAGATTCGAATCGCCTTGAAAGCACATGAAAAGCGGCAAAACGTCGACAATGATGCCCTTGGCCAAAAAGGGCTTATGCGTTTTTTCCTGAGTATATTCAGGAAAACACGCATACGCCCTTTTTGGCCAACCAAGCAACCTGGAAAGGCAAATCAGCGCTACAAAGAAGTCTCGCTTCCCATCGGTCAAAAGGGTGATGCTGCAAAAAGTGTCAAACCCAGAAATGCAGGACAGTCCATGGAGAAATGGCAGCCTTGCTACGCTGATGGGCGGGATGTAAATTGCCAACAGCCACTCTGGAGAAGTGTAAGGTGTGTCCTGAAACATCGAAAAAACACAGCTTAGGGAGCATAGGGCACGTCCACTCATGGGCGTATAAATTGGGAAAAATAAAAATCAGCAAAACACAGGCACCCCAAAGTTTAGGGCTGCTCTGTTGACAAGAACCTCCACTTCATGACACCTTAAATATCCCAGGAAAGAGAAAAATGGATAAAGAAGTTGTGGTCCTTATGTACAATGGAATATCACTCAAACATGAAATGAAAGCAATAAGGCTAGTAGAAGCAAGATGAGTGGAGTTAGGTACGACGATTCTAAGTGAAATAAGTCACACAGAAAAAGACACATATCATAAGCTATCACTTATAGAGGGAATGTAAAAACCGCTACACTTGAACTGAATTACAAAACAGAACAGAGTCACACGTTTAGAAAACACACTATGGCTGCTTAACGGGAAAGGTGAGGTGGGGTGATGCATAAAACAAGGGTTTCAAATTCGCTCAGATACCGTTCCATACACCCAATATGTAATAGACAAGACCTACTCCTTGCTCAGTGAACTGGACTCAACACCCCCTATTCACCGCACAAGAATATATGTGACTAGTAAGAATCTTAAAACCTATGTATTGATATCTGTCTGGAAGTGAGTCAAGTGGGTGTAAAGCCGCATAAACACAGCCGTGAAAAGCAGCTAAACCCCATTATAAAAATAAATTACTTTTAAAAACCCTTAAAATAAAGACAGTGAAAGAGAGAAATTCTTACAAAATTCGTTCAGAGGCTGTGATGCAACCTGAATTGACCATATCTAGACACACAGCTGGATGAGACATAAGGGTGGACACTCTTGGGGTTGAGAGTTTGGGTGAGCAAACGCAGACCCTTTAAAGTAATACTGCATGGTACCCATCCCATGGGTCCCAAATCTCCAGGTTCAAGGGCATCTTCCTACATCGAAAACATGCATGAGAAAAACAGAAGATGGTACACCGTGTGATTTTGAAAGGTTTCTAAAACGCACCTCATTTCTCATCTCCTTGTGTTCGGGTTCGCCATTCTAGCTACTTTACTAACAATCTCCCTACTTGGAGAATCAGCACCTTTAACCTCCTGTTCCGTACAGGTTGCAATTTGTCCTGAGGATGAAAGGGAAGAGGGGCAACCAATGAGAGACTAGGTCTAGGTGTTGGGACAGGCACAGGTAACTCTATTTTCCCATCAGGAAGAAGAATTAACCACAGGCTCAGCCTGCCGCCGGGAACCAGAATAGGGCCTGAGGCAATCTCGTGCTTTTGCCGCCAGCTCCCAAAAAAATAGTTGAAAAATGGAGCTCAGGGGCACTGCCATTCACAAACCTGCTGAGTTATAAATGATAACTCTCATCCACAAATATATTGAGGGAAGGCAACGAAGAGGATTTGAAAGCAAGGCAGAATTGCAGGAAACAGGTTTCAGGAGGTAGATTCGAATCGCCTTTAAAGCACATGAAAAGTGGCAAAACGTCGCCAATGATGCACTTGGCCAAAAAGGGCGTATGCGTTTTTTCCTGAATATATTCAGGAAAACACGCATACGCCCTTTTTGGCCAACCAAGCAACCTGGAAAGGCAAATCAGCGCTACAAAGAAGTCTCGCTTCCCATCGGTCAAAAGGGCCATGCTGCAAAAAGTGTCAAAACCAGAAATGCAGGACAGGCCATGGAGAAATGGCAGCCGTGCTACGCTGATGGTCGGGATGTAAATTGCCAACAGCCACTCTGGAGAAGTGTACGGTGTGTCCTGAAACATCGAAAAAACACAGCTTAGGGAGCATAGGGCACGTCCACTCATGGGCGTATAAATTGGGAAAACTAAAAATCAGCAAGACACAGGCACCCCAAAGTTTAGGGCTGCTCTGTTGACAAGAACCTCCACTTCATGACACCTTAAATATCCCAGAAAAGAGAAAAATGGATAAAGAAGTTGTGGTCCTTATGTACAATGGAATATCACTCAGACATGAAATCAATGTCATAAGGCTAGTAGAAGCAAGATGAGTGGAGTTAGGTACGACGATTCTAAGTGAAATAAGTCACACAGAAAAAGACTCTTATCATAAGCTATCACTTATAGAGGGAATGTAAAAACCGCTACACTTGAACTGAATTACGAAACAGAACAGAGTCTCACGTTTAGAAAACACACTATGGCTGCTTAACGGGAAAGGTGAGGTGGGGTGATGCATAAAACAAGGGTTTCAAATTCGCTCAGATACCGTTCCATACACCCAATATGTAATAGACAAGACCTACTCCTTGCTCAGTGAACTGGACTCAACACTCCCTATTCACCGCTCAAGAATATATGTGACTAGTAAGAATCTTAAAACCTATGTATTGATATCTGTCTGGAAGTGAGTCAAGTGGGTGTAAAGCCGCATAAACACAGCCGTGAAAAGCAGCTAAACCCCATTATAAAAATAAATTACTTTAAAAAACCCGTAAAACAAAGACAGTGAAAGAGAGAGAAATTCCTACAAAATTTGTTCAGAGGCTGTGATGCAACCTGGATTGACCATATCTAGACCCAAGCTGGATGAGACATAAGGGTGGACACTCTTGGGGCTGAGAGGTTGGGTGAGGTTGGGTGAGCAAACGCAGACCCTTTAAAGTAATACTGCGTGGTACCCATCCCATGGATCCCAAATCTCCAGGTTCAAGGGCATCTTCCTACATCGAAAACATGCATGAGAAACCCAGAGGATGGTACACCGTGTGATTTTGAAAGGTTTCTAAAACGCACCTCATTTCTCATCTCCTTGTGTTCGGGTTCGCCATTCCAGCTACTTGACTAACAATCTCCCTACGTGGAGAATCAGCACCTTTAACCTCCTGTTCCGTACAGGTTGCAATTTGTCCTGAGGATGAAAGGAAAGAGGGGCAACCAATGAGAGACTAGATCTAGGTGTTGGGACAGGCACAGGTCACTCTATTTTCCCATCAGGAAGAAGATTTAACCACAGGCTCAGCCTGCCGCCGGGAACCAGAATAGGGCCTGAGGCAATCTCGTGCTTTTGCCGCCAGCTCCCAAAAAAATAGTTGAAAAATGGAGCTCAGGGGCACTGCCATTCACAAACCTGCTGAGTTATAAATGATAACTCGCATCCACAAATATATTGAGGGAAGGCAACGAAGAGGATTTGAAAGCAAGGCAGAATTGCAGGAAACAGGTTTCAGGAGGTAGATTCGAATCGCCTTTAAAGCACATGAAAAGTGGCAAAACGTCGCCAATGATGCACTTGTCCAAAAAGGGCGTATGCGTTTTTTCCTGAATATATTCAGGAAAAAACGCATACGCCCTTTTTGGCCAACCAAGCAACCTGGAAAGGCAAATCAGCGCTACAAAGAAGTCTCGCATCCCATCGGTCAAAAGGACCATGCTGCAAAAAGTGTCAAAACCAGAAATGCAGGACAGGCCATGGAGAAATGGCAGCCGTGCTACGCTGATGGTCGGGATGTAAATTGCCAACAGCCACTCTGGAGAAGTGTACGGTGTGTCCTGAAACATCGAAAAAACACAGCTTAGGGAGCATAGGGCACGTCCACTCATGGGCGTATAAATTGGGAAAACTAAAAATCAGCAAGACACAGGCACCCCGACGTTTAGGGCTGCTCTGTTGACAAAAACCTCCACTTCATGACACCTTAAATATCCCAGGAAAGAGAAAAATGGATAAAGAAGTTGTGGTCCTTATGTACAATGGAATATCACTCAGACATGAAATGAATGTCATAAGGCTAGTAGAAGCAAGATGAGTGGAGTTAGGTACGACGATTCTAAGTGAAATAAGTCACACAGAAAAAGACACTTATCATAAGCTATCACTTATAGAGGGAATGTAAAAACCGCTACACTTGAACTGAATTACAAAAGAGAACAGAGTCACACGTTTAGAAAACACACTATGGCTGCTTAACGGGAAAGGTGAGGTGGGGTGATGCATAAAACAAGGGTTTCAAATTCGCTCAGATACCGTTCCATACACCCAATATGTAATAGACAAGACCTACTCCTTGCTCAGTGAACTGGAATCAACACCCCCTATTCACCGCACAACAATATATCTGACTAATAAGAAACTTAAAACCTATGTATTGATATCTATCTGGAAGTGAGTCAAGTGGGTGTAAAGACGCATAAACACAGCCGTGAAAAGCTGCTAAACCCCATTATGAAAATAAATTACTTTTAAAAACCCGTAAAACAAAGACAGTGAAAGAGAGAGAAATTCTTACAAAATTCGTTCAGGGGCTGTGATGCAACCTGGATTGACCATATCTACACCCACAGCTGGATGAGACATAAGGGTGGTCACTCTTGGGGCTGAGAGGTTTGGTGAGGTTGGGTGAGCAAACGCAGACCCTTTAAAGTAATACTGCTTGGTACCCATCCCATGGGTCCCAAATCCCCAGGTTCAAGGGCATCTTCCTACATCGAAAACATGCATGAGAAACCCAGAAGATGGTACACCGTGTGATTTTGAAAGGTTTTTAAAATGCACCTCATTTCTCATCTCCTTGTGCTCGGGTTCGCCTTTCCAGCTACTTTACTAGCAATATCCCTACTTGGAGAATCAGCACCATTAAGCTCCTGTTCCCTACAGGTTACAATTTGTCCTGAGGATGAACGGGAAGAGGGGCAACCAATGAGACACTAGATCTAGGTGTTGGGACAGGCACAGGTCACTCTATTTTCCCATCAGGAAGAAGAATTAACCACAGGCTCAGCCTGCCGCCCAGAAGCAGAATAAGGCCTGAGGCAATCCCGCACTTTTGCGGCCTGCTCCCAAAAAAGAGAGTTGAAAAATGGAGATTAGGGACACTGCAATTCACAAACCCGCAGAGTTATAAATGATAACTCTCATCCACAGATATATTGAGGGAAGGCAACGAAGAGGATTTGAAAACAAGGCAGAATTGCAGGAAACAGATTTCAGGAGGTAG
This sequence comes from Eschrichtius robustus, assembly GCF_028021215.1. Lineage (NCBI taxonomy): Eukaryota > Metazoa > Chordata > Mammalia > Artiodactyla > Eschrichtiidae > Eschrichtius > Eschrichtius robustus. The sequence goes on from NW_027175214.1 coordinate 563,147, forward strand.
ATTCGAATCGCCTTGAAAGCACATGAAAAGCGGCAAAACGTCGACAATGATGCCCTTGGCCAAAAAGGGCTTATGCGTTTTTTCCTGAGTATATTCAGGAAAACACGCATACGCCCTTTTTGGCCAACCAAGCAACCTGGAAAGGCAAATCAGCGCTACAAAGAAGTCTCGCTTCCCATCGGTCAAAAGGGCCATGCTGCAAAAAGTGTCAAAACCAGAAATGCAGGACAGTCCATGGAGAAATGGCAGCCTTACTACGCTGATGGGCGGGATGTAAATTGCCAACAGCCACTCTGGAGAAGTGTAAGGTGCGTCCTGAAACATCGAAAAAACACAGCTTAGGGAGCATAGGGCACGTCCACTCATGGGTGTATAAATTGGGAAAAATAAAAATCAGCAAGACACAGGCACCCCAAAGTTTAGGGCTGCTCTGTTGACAAGAACCTCCACTTCATGACACCTTAAATATCCCAGGAAAGAGAAAAATGGATAAAGAAGTTGTGGTCCTTATGTACAATGGAATATCACTCAAACATGAAATGAATGCAATAAGGCTAGTAGAAGCAAGATGAGTGGAGTTAGGTACGACGATTCTAAGTGAAATAAGTCACACAGAAAAAGACACTTATCATAAGCTATCACTTATAGAGGGAATGTAAAAACCGCTACACTTGAACTGAATTACAAAACAGAACAGAGTCACACGTTTAGAAAACACACTATGGCTGCTTAACGGGAAAGGTGAGGTGGGGTGATGCATAAAACAAGGGTTTCAAATTCGCTCAGATACCGTTCCATACACCCAATATGTAATAGACAAGACCTACTCCTTGCTCAGTGAACTGGACTCAACACCCCCTATTCACCGCACAAGAATATATGTGACTAGTAAGAATCTTAAAACCTATGTATTGATATCTGTCTGGAAGTGAGTCAAGTGGGTGTAAAGCCGCATAAACACAGCCGTGAAAAGCAGCTAAAACCCATTATAAAAATAAATTACTTTTAAAAACCCTTAAAATAAAGACAGTGAAAGAGAGAAATTCTTACAAAATTCGTTCAGAGGCTGTGATGCAACCTGAATTGACCATATCTAGACACACAGCTGGATGAGACATAAGGGTGGACACTCTTGGGGTTGAGAGTTTGGGTGAGCAAACGCAGACCCTTTAAAGTAATACTGCGTGGTACCCATCCCATGGGTCCCAAATCTCCAGGTTCAAGGGCATCTTCCTACATCGAAAACATGCATGAGAAAAACAGAAGATGGTACACCGTGTGATTTTGAAAAGTTTCTAAAACGCACCTCATTTCTCATCTCCTTGTGTTCGGGTTTGCCATTCCAGCTACTTGACTAACAATCTCCCTACTTGGAGAATCAGCACCTTTAACCTCCTGTTCCGTACAGGTTGCAATTTGTCCTGAAGATGAAAGGGAAGAGGGGCAACCAATGAGAGACTAGGTCTAGGTATTGGGACAGGCACAGGTCACTCTATTTTCCCATCAGGAAGAAGAATTAACCACAGGCTCAGCCTGCCGCCGGGAACCAGAATAGGGACTGAGGCAATCCCGTGCTTTTGCCGCCAGCTCCCAAAAAAATAGTTGAAAAATGGAGCTCAGGGGCACTGCCATTCACAAACCTGCTGAGTTATAAATGATAACTCTCATCCACAAATATATTGAGGGAAGGCAACGAAGAGGATTTGAAAGCAAGGCAGAATTGCAGGAAACAGGTTTCAGGAGGTAGATTCGAATCGCCTTTAAAGCACATGAAAAGTGGCAAAACGTCGCCAATGATGCCCTTGGCCAAAAAGGGCGTATGCGTTTTTTCCTGAATATATTCAGCAAAAAACGCATACGCCCTTTTTGGCCAACCAAGCAACCTGGAAAGGCAAATCAGCGCTACAAAAAGTCTCGCTTCCCATCGGTCAAAAGGGCCATGCTGCAAAAAGTGTCAAAACCAGAAATGCAGGACAGTCCATGGAGAAATGGCAGCCTTGCTACGCTGATGGGCGGGATGTAAATTGCCAACAGCCACTCTGGAGAAGTGTACGGTGTGTCCTGAAACATCGAAAAAACACAGCTTAGGGAGCATAGGGCACGTCCACTCATGGGCGTATAAATTGGGAAAACTAAAAATCTGCAAGACACAAGCACCCCAAAGTTTAGGGCTGCTCTGTTGACAAGAACCTCCACTTCATGTCACCTTAAATATCCCAGGAAAGAGAAAAATGGATAAAGAATTTGTGGTCCTTATGTACAATGGAATATCACTCAGACATGAAATCTATGTCATAAGGCTAGTAGAAGCAAGATGAGTGGATTTAGGTACGACGATTTTAAGTGAAATAAGTCACACAGAAAAAGACACTTATCATAAGCTATCACTTATAGAGGGAATGTAAAAACCGCTACACTTGAACTGAATTACAAAAGAGAACAGAGTCACACGTTTAGAAAACACACTATGGCTGCTTAACGGGAAAGGTGAGGTGGGGTGATGCATAAAACAAAGGTTTCAAATTCGCTCAGATACCGTTCCATACACCCAATATGTAATAGACAAGACCTACTCCTTGCTCAGTGAACTGGAATCAACACCCCCTATTCACCGCACAAGAATATATCTGACTAGTAAGAAACTTAAAACCTATGTATTGATATCTATCTGGAAGTGAGTCAAGTGGGTGTAAAGACGCATAAACACAGCCGTGAAAAGCAGCTAAACCCCATTATGAAAATAAATTACTTTTAAAAACCCGTAAAACAAAGACAGTGAAAGAGAGAGAAATTCTTACAAAACTTTTTCAGGGGCTGTGATGCAACCTGGATTGACCATATCTACACCCACAGCTGGATGAGACATAAGGGTGGTCACTCTTGGGGCTGAGAGGTTTGGTGAGGTTGGGTGAGCAAACGCAGACCCTTTAAAGTAATACAGCTTGGTACCCATCCCATGGGTCCCAAATCCCCAGGTTCAAGGGCATCTTCCTACATCGAAAACATGCATGAGAAACCCAGAAGATGGTACACCGTGTGATTTTGAAAGGTTTTAAAATGCACCTCATTTCTCATCTCCTTGTGCTCGGGTTCGCCTTTCCAGCTATTTTACTAGCAATCTCCCTACTTGGAGAATCAGCACCATTAAGCTCCTGTTCCCTACAGGTTACAATTTGTCCTGAGGATGAACGGGAAGAGGGGCAACCAATGAGAGACTAGATCTAGGTGTTGGGACAGGCACAGGTCACTCTATTTTCCCATCAGGAAGGAGAATTAACCACAGGCTCAGCCTGCCGCCCAGAAGCAGAATAGGGCCTGAGGCAATCCCGCGCTTTTGCAGCCAGCTCCCAAAAAAGAGAGTTGAAAAATGGAGATCAGGGACACTGCAATTCACAAACCCGCAGAGTTATAAATGATAACTCTCATCCACAGATATATTGAGGGAAGGCAACGAAGAGGATTTGAAAACAAGGCGGAATTGCAGGAAACAGATTTCAAGAGGTAGATTCAAATCGCCTTGAAAGCACATGAAAAGCGGCAAAACGTAGACAATGATGCCCTTGGCCAAAAAGGGCTTATGCGTTTTTTCCTGAGTATATTCAGGAAAACACGCATACGCCCTTTTTGGCCAACCAAGCAACCTGGAAAGGCAAATCAGCGCTACAAAGAAGTCTCGCTTCCCATCGGTCAAAAGGGTGATGCTGCAAAAAGTGTCAAAACCAGAAATGCAGGACAGTCCATGGAGAAATGGCAGCCTTGCTACGCTGATGGGCGGGATGTAAATTGCCAACAGCCACTCTGGAGAAGTGTAAGGTGTGTCCTGAAACATCGAAAAAACACAGCTTAGGGAGCATAGGGCACGTCCACTCATGGGTGTATAAATTGAGAAAAATAAAAATCAGCAAGACACAGGCACCCCAAAGTTTAGGTCTGCTCTGTTGACAAGAACCTCCACTTCATGACACCTTAAATATCCCAGGAAAGAGAAAAATGGATAAAGAAGTTGTGGTCCTTATGTACAATGGAATATCACTCAGACATGAAATGAATGCAATAAGGCTAGTAGAAGCAAGATGAGTGGAGTTAGGTACGACGATTCTAAGTGAAATAAGTCACACAGAAAAAGACACTTATCATAAGCTATCACTTATAGAGGGAATTTAAAAACCGCTACACTTGAACTGAATTACAAAACAGAACAGAGTCACACGTTTAGAAAACACACTATGGCTGCTTAACGGGAAAGGTGAGGTGGGGTGATGCATAAAACAAGGGTTTCAAATTCGCTCAGACACCGTTCCATACACTCAATATGTAATAGACAAGACCTACTCCTTGCTCAGTGAACTGGACTCAACACCCCCTATTCACCGCACAAGAATATATGTGACTAGTAAGAATCTTAAAACCTATGTATTGATATCTGTCTGGAAGTGAGTCAAGTGGGTGTAAAGCCGCCTAAACACAGCCGTGAAAAGCAGCTAAACCCCATTATAAAAATAAATTACTTTTAAAAACCCTTAAAATAAAGACAGTGAAAGAGAGAAATTCTTACAAAATTCGTTCAGAGGCTGTGATGCAACCTGAATTGACCATATCTAGACACACAGCTGGAGGAGACATAAGGGTGGACACTCTTGGGGTTCAGAGTTTGGGTGAGCAAACGCAGACCCTTTAAAGTAATACTGCGTGGTACCCATCCCATGGGTCCCAAATCTCCAGGTTCAAGGGCATCTTCCTACATCGAAAACATGCATGAGAAAAACAGAAGATGGTACACCGTGTGATTTTGAAAGGTTTCTAAAACGCACCTCATTTCTCATCTCCTTGTGTTCGGGTTCGCCATTCCAGCTACTTTACTAACAATCTCCCTACTTGGAGAATCAGCACCTTTAACCTCCTGTTCCGTACAGGTTGCAATTTGTCCTGAGGATGAAAGGGAAGAGGGGCAACCAATGAGAGACTAGGTCTAGGTGTTGGGACAGGCACAGGTCACTCTATTTTCCCATCAGGAAGAAGAATTAACCACAGGCTCAGCCTGCCGCCAGGAACCAGAATAGGGCCTGAGGCAATCCTGCGCTTTTGCGGCCAGCTCCCAAAAAGACAGTTGAAAAATGGAGCTAGGGGACACTGCCATTCACATACCTGCTGAGTTATAAATGATAACTCTCGTCCACAAATATATTGAGGGAAGTCAACGAAGAGGATTTGAAAGCAAGGCAGAATTGCAGGAAACAGGTTTCAGGAGGTAGATTCGAATCGCCTTTAAAGCACATGAAAAGTGGCAAAACTTCGAAAATGATGCCCTTGGCCAAAAAGGGCGTATGCGTTTTTTCCTGAATATATTCAGGAAAAAATGCATACGCCCTTTTTGGCCAACCAAGCAACCTGGAAAGGCAAATCAGCGCTACAAAGAAGTCTCGCTTCCCATCTGTCAAAAGGGCCATGCTGCAAAAAGTGTCAAAACCAGAAATGCAGGACAGGCCATGGAGAAATGGCAGCCGTGCTACGCTGATGGTCGGGATGTAAATTGCCAACAGCCACTCTGGAGAAGTGTACGGTGTGTCCTGAAACATCGAAAAAACACAGCTTAGGGAGCATAGGGCACGTCCACTCATGGGCGTATAAATTGGGAAAACTAAAAATCAGCAAGACACAGGCACCCCAAAGTTTAGGGCTGCTCTGTTGACAAGAACCTCCACTTCATGACACCTTAAATATCCCAGGAAAGAGAAAAATGGATAAAGAAGTTGTGGTCCTTATGTACAATGGAATATCACTCAGACATGAAATCAATGTCATAAGGCTAGTAGAAGCAAGATGAGTGGAGTTAGGTACGACGATTCTAAGTGAAATAAGTCACACAGAAAAAGACACTTATCATAAGCTATCACTTATAGAGGGAATGTAAAAACCGCTACACTTGAACTGAATTACAAAACAGAACAGAGTCACACGTTTAGAAAACACACTATGGCTGCTTAACGGGAAAGGTGAGGTGGGGTGATGCATAAAACAAGGGTTTCAAATTCGCTCAGATACCGTTCCATATACCCAATATGTAATAGACAAGACCTACTCCTTGCTCAGTGAACTGGAATCAACACCCCCTATTCACCGCACAACAATATATCTGACTAGTAAGAAACTTAAAACCTATGTATTGATATCTATCTGGAAGTGAGTCAAGTGGGTGTAAAGACGCATAAACACAGCCGTGAAAAGCAGCTAAACCCCATTATGAAAATAAATTACTTTTAAAAACCCGTAAAACAAAGACAGTGAAAGAGAGAGAAATTATTACAAAATTCGTTCAGGGGCTGTGATGCAACCTGGATTGACCATATCTACACCCACAGCTGGATGAGACATAAGGGTGGTCACTCTTGGGGCTGAGAGGTTTGGTGAGGTTGGGTGAGCAAACGCAGACCCTTTAAAGTAATACTGCTTGGTACCCATCTCATGGGTCCCAAATCCCCAGGTTCAAGGGCATCTTCCTACATCGAAAACCTGCATGAGAAACCCAGAAGATGGTACACCGTGTGATTTTGAAAGGTTTTTAAAATGCACCTCATTTCTCATCTCCTTGTGCTCGGGTTCGCCTTTCCAGCTACTTTACTAGCAATCTCCCTACTTGGAGAATCAGCACCATTAAGCTCCTGTTCCCTACAGGTTACAATTTGTCCTGAGGATGAAAGGGAAGAGGGGCAACCAATGAGAGACTAGATCTAGGTGTTGGGACAGGCACAGGTCACTCTATTTTCCCATCAGGAAGAAGAATTAACCACAGGCTCAGCCTGCCGCCCAGAAGCAGAATAAGGCCTGAGGCAATCCCGCACTTTTGCGGCCAGCTCCCAAAAAAGAGAGTTGAAAAATGGAGATCAGGGACACTGCAATTCACAAACCCGCAGAGTTATAAATGATAACTCTCATCCACAGATGTATTGAGGGAAGGCAACGAAGAGGATTTGAAAACAAGGCAGAATTGCAGGAAACAGATTTCAGGAGGTAGATTCGAATCGCCTTGAAAGCACATGAAAAGCGGCAAAACGTCGACAATGATGCCCTTGGCCAAAAAGGGCTTATGCGTCTTTTCCTGAGTATATTCAGGAAAACACGCATACGCCCTTTTTGGCCAACCAAGCAACCTGGAAAGGCAAATCAGCGCTACAAAGAAGTCTCGCTTCCCATCGGTCAAAAGGGCCATGCTGCAAAAAGTGTCAAAACCAGAAATGCAGGACAGTCCATTGAGAAATGGCAGCCTTGCTACGCTGATGGGCGGGATGTAAATTGCCAACAGCCAGTCTGGAGAAGTGTAAGGTGTGTCCTGAAACATTGAAAAAACACAGCTTAGGGAGCATAGGGCACGTCCACTCATGGGCGTATAAATTGGGAAAACTAAAAATCAGTAAGACACAGGCACCCCAAAGTTTAGGGCTGCTCTGTAGACAAGAACCTCCACTTCATGACACCTTAAATATCCCAGGAAAGAGAAAAATGGATAAAGAAGTTGTGGTCCTTATGTACAATGGAATATCACTCAGACATGAAATGAATGTCATAAGGCTAGTAGAAGCAAGATGAGTGGAGTTAGGTACGACGATTCTAAGTGAAATAAGTCACACAGAAAAAGACACTTATCATAAGCTATCACTTATAGAGGGAATGTAAAAACCGCTACACTTGAACTGAATTACAAAAGAGAACACAGTCACACGTTTAGAAAACACACTATGGCTGCTTAACGGGAAAGGTGAGGTGGGGTGATGCATAAAACAAGGGTTTCAAATTCGCTCAGATACCGTTCCATACACCCAATATATAATAGACAAGACCTACTCCTTGCTCAGTGAACTGGACTCAACACCCCCTATTCACCGCACAAGAATATATGTGACTAGTAAGAATCTTAAAACCTATGTATTGATATCTGTCTGGAAGTGAGTCAAGTGGGTGTAAAGCCGCATAAACACAGCCGTGAAAAGCAGCTAAACCCCATTATAAAAATAAATTACTTTTAAAAACCCTTAAAATAAAGACAGTGAAAGAGAGAAATTCTTACAAAATTCGTTCAGAGGCTGTGATGCAACCTGAATTGACCATATCTAGACACACAGCTGGATGAGACATAAGGGTGGACACTCTTGGGGTTGAGAGTTTGGGTGAGCAAACGCAGACCCTTTAAAGTAATACTGCGTGGTACCCATCCCATGGGTCCCAAATCTCCAGGTTCAAGGGCATCTTCCTACATCGAAAACATGCATGAGAAAAACAGAAGATGGTACACCGTGTGATTTTGAAAGGTTTCTAAAACGCACCTCATTTCTCATCTCCTTGTGTTCGGGTTCGCCATTCCAGCTACTTTACTAACAATCTCCCTACTTGGAGAATCAGCACCTTTAACCTCCTGTTCCGTACAGGTTGCAATTTGTCCTGAGGATGAAAGGGAAGAGGGGCAACCAATGAGAGACTAGGTCTAGGTGTTGGGACAGGCACAGGTCACTCTATTTTCCCATCAGGAAGAAGAATTAACCACAGGCTCAGCCTGCCGCCGGGAACCAGAATAGGGCCTGAGGCAATCCTGCGCTTTTGCGGCCAGCTCCCAAAAAGACAGTTGAAAAATGGAGCTAGGGGGCACTGCCATTCACATACCTGCTGAGTTATAAATGATAACTCTCGTCCACAAATATATTGAGGGAAGGCAACGAAGAGGATTTGAAAGCAAGGCAGAATTGCAGGAAACAGGTTTCAGGAGGTAGATTCGAATCGCCTTGAAAGCACATGAAAAGCGGCAAAACTTCGAAAATGATGCCCTTGGCCAAAAAGGGCGTATGCGTTTTTTCCTGAGTATATTCAGGAAAACACGCATACGCCCTTTTTGGCCAACCAAGCAACCTGGAAAGGCAAATCAGCGCTACAAAGAAGTCTCGCTTCCCATCGGTCAAAAGGGTGATGCTGCAAAAAGTGTCAAAACCAGAAATGCAGGACAGGCCATGGAGAAATGGCAGCCGTGCTACGCTGATGGGCGGGATGTAAATTGCCAACAGCCACTCTGGAGAAGTGTAAGGTGTGTCCTGAAACATCGAAAAAACACAGCTTAGGGAGCATAGGGCACGTCCACTCATGGGCGTATAAATTGGGAAAAATAAAAATCAGCAAGACACAGGCACCGCAAAGTTTAGGGCTGCTCTGTTGACAAGAACCTCCACTTCATGACACCTTAAATATCCCAGGAAAGAGAAAAATGGATAAAGAAGTTGTGGTCCTTATGTACAATGGAATATCACTCAGACATGAAATGAATGTCATAAGGCTAGTAGAAGCAAGATGAGTGGAGTTAGGTACGACGATTCTAAGTGAAATAAGTCACACAGAAAAAGACACTTATCATAAGCTATCACTTATAGAGGGAATGTAAAAACCGCTACACTTGAACTGAATTACAAAAGAGAACACAGTCACACGTTTAGAAAACACACTATGGCTGCTTAACGGGAAAGGTGAGGTGGGGTGATGCATAAAACAAGGGTTTCAAATTCGCTCAGATACCGTTCCATACACCCAATATATAATAGACAAGACCTACTCCTTGCTCAGTGAACTGGACTCAACACCCCCTATTCACCGCACAAGAATATATGTGACTAGTAAGAATCTTAAAACCTATGTATTGATATCTGTCTGGAAGTGAGTCAAGTGGGTGTAAAGCCGCATAAACACAGCCGTGAAAAGCAGCTAAACCCCATTATAAAAATAAATTACTTTTAAAAACCCTTAAAATAAAGACAGTGAAAGAGAGAAATTCTTACAAAATTCGTTCAGAGGCTGTGATGCAACCTGAATTGACCATATCTAGACACACAGCTGGATGAGACATAAGGGTGGACACTCTTGGGGTTGAGAGTTTGGGTGAGCAAACGCAGACCCTTTAAAGTAATACTGCGTGGTACCCATCCCATGGGTCCCAAATCTCCAGGTTCAAGGGCATCTTCCTACATCGAAAACATGCATGAGAAAAACAGAAGATGGTACACCGTGTGATTTTGAAAGGTTTCTAAAACGCACCTCATTTCTCATCTCCTTGTGTTCGGGTTCGCCATTCCAGCTACTTTACTAACAATCTCCCTACTTGGAGAATCAGCACCTTTAACCTCCTGTTCCGTACAGGTTGCAATTTGTCCTGAGGATGAAAGGGAAGAGGGGCAACCAATGAGAGACTAGGTCTAGGTGTTGGGACAGGCACAGGTCACTCTATTTTCCCATCAGGAAGAAGAATTAACCACAGGCTCAGCCTGCCGCCGGGAACCAGAATAGGGCCTGAGGCAATCCTGCGCTTTTGCGGCCAGCTCCCAAAAAGACAGTTGAAAAATGGAGCTAGGGGGCACTGCCATTCACATACCTGCTGAGTTATAAATGATAACTCTCGTCCACAAATATATTGAGGGAAGGCAACGAAGAGGATTTGAAAGCAAGGCAGAATTGCAGGAAACAGGTTTCAGGAGGTAGATTCGAATCGCCTTGAAAGCACATGAAAAGCGGCAAAACTTCGAAAATGATGCCCTTGGCCAAAAAGGGCGTATGCGTTTTTTCCTGAGTATATTCAGGAAAACACGCATACGCCCTTTTTGGCCAACCAAGCAACCTGGAAAGGCAAATCAGCGCTACAAAGAAGTCTCGCTTCCCATCGGTCAAAAGGGTGATGCTGCAAAAAGTGTCAAAACCAGAAATGCAGGACAGGCCATGGAGAAATGGCAGCCGTGCTACGCTGATGGGCGGGATGTAAATTGCCAACAGCCACTCTGGAGAAGTGTAAGGTGTGTCCTGAAACATCGAAAAAACACAGCTTAGGGAGCATAGGGCACGTCCACTCATGGGCGTATAAATTGGGAAAAATAAAAATCAGCAAGACACAGGCACCCCAAAGTTTAGGGCTGCTCTGTTGACAAGAACCTCCACTTCATGACACCTTAAATATCCCAGGAAAGAGAAAAATGGATAAAGAAGTTGTGGTCCTTATGTACAATGGAATATCACTCAGACATGAAATGAATGTCATAAGGCTAGTAGAAGCAAGATGAGTGGAGTTAAGTACGACGATTCTAAGTGAAATAAGTCACACAGAAAAAGACACTTATCATAAGCTATCACTTATAGAGGGAATGTAAAAACCGCTACACTTGAACTGAATTACAAAAGAGAACACAGTCACACGTTTAGAAAACACACTATGGCTGCTTAACGGGAAAGGTGAGGTGGGGTGATGCATAAAACAAGGGTTTCAAATTCGCTCAGATACCGTTCCATACACCCAATATATAATAGACAAGACCTACTCCTTGCTCAGTGAACTGGACTCAACACCCCCTATTCACCGCACAAGGATATATGTGACTAGTAAGAATCTTAAAACCTATGTATTCATATCTGTCTGGAAGTGAGTCAAGTGGGTGTAAAGCCGCATAAACACAGCCGTGAAAAGCAGGTAAACCCCATTATAAAAATAAATTACTTTTAAAAACCCTTAAAATAAAGACAGTGAAAGAGAGAATTTCTTACAAAATTCGTTCAGAGGCTGTGATGCAACCTGAATTGACCATATCTAGACCCACAGCTGGATGAGACATAAGGGTGGACACTCTTGGGGTTGAGAGTTTGGTTGAGCAAACACAGACCCTTTAAAGTAATACTGCGTGGTACCCATCCCATGGGTCCCAAATCTCCAGGTTCAAGGGCATCTTCCTACATCGAAAACATGCATGAGAAAAACAGAAGATGGTACACCGTGTGATTTTGAAAGGTTTCTAAAAGGCACCTCATTTCTCATCTCCTTGTGTTCGGGTTCGCCATTCCAGCTACTTTACTAACAATCTCCCTACTTGGAGAATCAGCACCTTTAACCTCCTGTTCCGTACAGGTTGCAATTTGTCCTGAGGATGAAAGGGAAGAGGGGCAACCAATGAGAGACTAGGTCTAGGTGTTGGGACAGGCACAGGTCACTCTATTTTCCCATCAGGAAGAAGAATTAACTACAGGCTCAGCCTGCCGCCGGGAACCAGAATAGGGCCTGAGGCAATCCTGCGCTTTAGCGGCCAGCTCACAAAAAGACAGTTGAAAAATGGAGCTAGGGGGCACTGCCATTCACATACCTGCTGAGTTATAAATGATAACTCTCGTCCACAAATATATTGAGGGAAGGCAACGAAGAGGATTTGAAAGCAAGGCAGAATTGCAGGAAACAGGTTTCAGGAGGTAGATTTGAATCGCCTTTAAAGCACATGAAAAGTGGCAAAACTTCGAAAATGATGCCCTTGGCCAAAAAGGCCGTATGCGTTTTTTCCTGAATATATTCAGGAAAAAATGCATACGCCCTTTTTGGCCAACCAAGCAACCTGGAAAGGCAAATCAGCGCTACAAAGAAGTCTCGCTTCCCATCGGTCAAAAGGGCCATGCTGCAAAAGTGTCAAAACCAGAAATGCAGGACAGTCCATGGAGAAATGGCAGCCGTGCTACGCTGATGGTCGGGATGTAAATTGCCAACAGCCACTCTGGAGAAGTGTACGGTGTGTCCTGAAACATCGAAAAAACACAGCTTAGGGAGCATAGGGCACGTCCACTCATGGGCGTATAAATTGGGAAAACTAAAAATCAGCAAGACACAGGCACCCCAAAGTTTAGGGCTGCTCTGTTGACAAGAACCTCCACTTCATGACACCTTAAATATCCCAGGAAAGAGAAAAATGGATAAAGAAGTTGTGGTCCTTATGTACAATGGAATATCACTCAGACATGAAATCAATGTCATAAGGCTAGTAGAAGCAAGATGAGTGGAGTTAGGTACGACGATTCTAAGTGAAATAAGTCACACAGAAAAAGACACTTATCATAAGCTATCACTTATAGAGGGAATGTAAAAACCGCTACTCTTGAACTGAATTATAAAACAGAACAGAGTCACACGTTTAGAAAACACACTATGGCTGCTTAACGGGAAAGGTGAGGTGGGGTGATGCATAAAACAAGGGTTTCAAATTCGCTCAGATACCGTTCCATACACCCAATATATAATAGACAAGACCTACTCCTTGCTCAGTGAACTGGACTCAACACCCCCTATTCACCGCACAAGAATATATGTGACTAGTAAGAATCTTAAAACCTATGTATTGATATCTGTCTGGAAGTGAGTCAAGTGGGTGTAAAGCCACATAAACACAGCCGTGAAAAGCAGCTAAACCCCATTATAAAACTAAATTACTTTTAAAAAACCCTTAAAATAAAGACAGTGAAAGAGAGAACTTCTTTCAAAATTCGTTCAGAGGCTGTGATGCAACCTGGATTGACCATATCTAGACACACAGCTGGAGGAGACATAAGGGTGGACACTCTTGGGGTTGAGAGTTTGGGTGAGCAAATGCAGACCCTTTAAAGTAATACTGCGTGGTACCCATCCCATGGGTCCCAAATCTCCAGGTTCAAGGGCATCTTCCTACATCGAAAACATGCATGAGAAAAACAGAAGATGGTACACCGTGTGATTTTGAAAGGTTTCTAAAACGCACCTCATTTCTCATCTCCTTGTGTTCGGGTTCGCCATTCCAGCTACTTTACTAACAATCTCCCTACTTGGAGAATCAGCACCTTTAACCTCCTGTTCCGTACAGGTTGCAATTTGTCCTGAGGATGAAAGGGAAGAGGGGAAACCAATGAGAGACTAGATCTAGGTGTTGGGACAGGCACAGGTCACTCTATTTTCCCATCAGGAAGAAGAATTAACCACAGGCTCAGTCTGCCCCCGGGAACCAGAATAGGGCCTGAGGCAATCCTGCGCTTTTGCGGCCAGCTCCCAAAAAGACAGTTGAAAAATGGAGCTAGGGGGCACTGCCATTCACATATCTGCTGAGTTATAAATGATAACTCTCGTCAACAAATATATTGAGGGAAGGCAACGAAGAGGATTTGAAAACAAGGCAGAATTGCAGGAAACAGATTTCAGGAGGTAGATTCGAATCGCCTTGAAAGCACATGAAAAGCGGCAAAACGTCGACAATGATGCCCTTGGCCAAAAAGGGCTTATGCGTTTTTTCCTGAGTATATTCAGGAAAACACGCATACGCCCTTTTTGGCCAACCAAGCAACCTGGAAAGGCAAATCAGCGCTACAAAGAAGTCTCGCTTCCCATCGGTCAAAAGGGCCATGCTGCAAAAAGTGTCAAAACCAGAAATGCAGGACAGGCCATGGAGAAATGGCAGCCGTGCTACGCTGATGGTCGGGATGTAAATTGCCAACAGCCACTCTGGAGAAGTGTACGGTGTGTCCTGAAACATCGAAAAAACACAGCTTAGGGAGCATAGGGCACGTCCACTCATGGGCGTATAAATTGGGAAAACTAAAAATCAGCAAGACACAGGCACCCCAAAGTTTAGGGCTGCTCTGTTGACAAGAACCTCCACTTCATGACACCTTAAATATCCCAGGAAAGAGAAAAATGGATAAAGAAGTTGTGGTCCTTATGTACAATGGAATATCACTCAGACATGAAATCAATGTCATAAGGCTAGTAGAAGCAAGATGAGTGGAGTTAGGTACGACGATTCTAAGTGAAATAAGTCACACAGAAAAAGACACTTATCATAAGCTATCACTTATAGAGGGAATGTAAAAACCGCTACACTTGAACTGAATTACAAAACAGAACAGAGTCACACGTTTAGAAAACACACTATGGCTGCTTAACGGGAAAGGTGAGGTGGGGTGATGCATAAAACAAGGGTTTCAAATTCGCTCAGATACCGTTCCATACACCCAATATGTAATAGACAAGACCTACTCCTTGCTCAGTGAACTGGAATCAACACCCCCTATTCACCGCACAACAATATATCTGACTAGTAAGAAACTTAAAACCTATGTATTGATATCTATCTGGAAGTGAGTCAAGTGGGTGTAAAGACGCATAAACACAGCCGTGAAAAGCAGCTAAACCCCATTATGAAAATAAATTACTTTTAAAAACCCGTAAAACAAAGACAGTGAAAGAGAGAGAAATTCTTACAAAATTCGTTCAGGGGCTGTGATGCAACCTGGATTGACCATATCTACACCCACAGCTGGATGAGACATAAGGGTGGTCACTCTTGGGGCTGAGAGGTTTGGTGAGGTTGGGTGAGCAAACGCAGACCCTTTAAAGTAATACTGCTTGTTACCCATCCCATGGGTCCCAAATCCCCAGGTTCAAGGGCATCTTCCTACATCGAAAACATGCATGAGAAACCCAGAAGATGGTACACCGTGTGATTTTGAAAGGTTTTTAAAATGCACCTCATTTCTCATCTCCTTGTGCTCGGGTTCGCCTTTCCAGCTACTTTACTAGCAATATCCCTACTTGGAGAATCAGCACCATTAAGCTCCTGTTCCCTACAGGTTACAATTTGTCCTGAGGATGAACGGGAAGAGGGGCAACCAATGAGAGACTAGATCTAGGTGTTGGGACAGGCACAGGTCACTCTATTTTCCCATCAGGAAGAAGAATTAACCACAGGCTCAGCCTGCCGCCCAGAAGCAGAATAAGGCCTGAGGCAATCCCGCGCTTTTGCGGCCAGCTCCCAAAAAAGAGAGTTGAAAAATGGAGATCAGGGACACTGCAATTCACAAACCCGCAGAGTTATAAATGATAACTCTCATCCACAGATGTATTGCGGGAAGGCAACGAAGAGGATTTGAAAACAAGCCAGAATTGCAGGAAACAGATTTCAGGAGGTAGATTCGAATCGCCTTGAAAGCACATGAAAAGCGGCAAAACGTCCACAATGATGACCTTGGCCAAAAAGGGCTTATGCGTTTTTTCCTGAGTATATTCAGGAAAACACGCATACGCCCTTTTTGGCCAACCAAGCAACCTGGAAAGGCAAATCAGCGCTACAAAGAAGTCTCGCTTCCCATCGGTCAAAAGGGTGATGCTGCAAAAAGTGTCAAAACCAGAAATGCAGGACAGTCCATGGAGAAATGGCAGCCTTGCTACGCTGATGGGCGGGATGTAAATTGCCAACAGCCACTCTGGAGAAGTGTAAGGTGTGTCCTGAAACATCGAAAAAACACAGCTTAGGGAGCATAGGGCACGTCCACTCATGGGCGTATAAATTGGGAAAAATAAAAATCAGGAAGACACAGGCACCCCAAAGTTTAGGGCTGCTCTGTTGACAAGAACCTCCACTTCATGACACCTTAAATATCCCAGGAAAGAGAAAAATGGATAAAGAAGTTGTGGTCCTTATGTACAATGGAATATCACTCAGACATGAAATGAATGTCATAAGGCTAGTAGAAGCAAGATGAGTGGAGTTAGGTACGACGATTCTAAGTGAAATAAGTCACACAGAAAAAGACACTTATCATAAGCTATCACTTATAGAGGGAATGTAAAAACCGCTACACTTGAACTGAATTACAAAAGAGAACAGAGTCACACGTTTAGAAAACACACTATGGCTGCTTAACGGGAAAGGTGAGGTGGGGTGATGCATAAAACAAGGGTTTCAAATTCGCTCAGATACCGTTCCATACACCCAATATATAATAGACAAGACCTACTCCTTGCTCAGTGAACTGGACTCAACACCCCCTATTCACCGCACAAGAATATATGTGACTAGTAAGAATCTTAAAACCTATGTATTGATATCTGTCTGGAAGTGAGTCAAGTGGGTGTAAAGCCGCATAAACACAGCCGTGAAAAGCAGCTAAACCCCATTATAAAAATAAATTACTTTTAAAAACCCTTAAAATAAAGACAGTGAAAGAGAGAAATTCTTACAAAATTCGTTCAGAGGCTGTGATGCAACCTGAATTGACCATATCTAGACACACAGCTGGATGAGACATAAGGGTGGACACTCTTGGGGTTGAGAGTTTGGGTGAGCAAACGCAGACCCTTTAAAGTAATACTGCGTGGTACCCATCCCATGGGTCCCAAATCTCCAGGTTCAAGGGCATCTTCCTACATCGAAAACATGCATGAGAAAAACAGAAGATGGTACACCGTGTGATTTTGAAAGGTTTCTAAAACGCACCTCATTTCTCATCTCCTTGTGTTCGGGTTCGCCATTCCAGCTACTTTACTAACAATCTCCCTACTTGGAGAATCAGCACCTTTAACCTCCTGTTCCGTACAGGTTGCAATTTGTCCTGAGGATGAAAGGGAAGAGGGGCAACCAATGAGAGACTAGGTCTAGGTGTTGGGACAGGCACAGGTCACTCTATTTTCCCATCTGGAAGAAGAATTAACCACAGGCTCAGCCTGCCGCCGGGAACCAGAATAGGGCCTGAGGCAATCCTGCGCTTTTGCGGCCAGCTCCCAAAAAGACAGTTGAAAAATGGAGCTCAGTGGCACTGCAATTCACAATCCTGCTGAGTTATAAATGATAACTCTCGTCCACAAATATATTGAGGGAAGGCAACGAAGAGGAATTCAAAGCAAGGCAGAATTGCAGGAAACAGATTTCAGGAGGTAGATACGAATCGCCTTTAAAGCACATGAAAAGCGGCAAAACGTCGACAATGATGCCCTTGGCCAAAAAGGGCGTATGCGTTTTTTCCTGAATATATTCAGGAAAAAACGCATACGCCCTTTTTGGCCAACCAAGCAACCTGGAAAGGCAAATCAGCGCTACAAAGAAGTCTCGCTTCCCATCGGTGAAAAGGGCCACGCTGCAAAAAGTGTCAAAACCAGAAATGCAGAACAGGCCATGGAGAAATGGCAGCCTTGCTACACTGATGGGCGGAATGTAAATTGCCAACAGCCACTCTGGAGAAGTGTACGTTGTGTCCTGAAACATCGAAAAAAAACAGCTTAGGGAGCATAGGGCACGTCCACTCATGGGCATATAAATTGGAAAAACTAAAAATCAGCAAGACACAGGCACCCGAAAGTTTAGGGCTGCTCTGTTGACAAGAACCTCCACTTCATGACACCTTAAATATCCCAGGAAAGAGAAAAATGGATAAAGAAGTTGTGGTCCTTATGTACAATGGAATATCACTCAGACATGAAATCAATGTTATAAGGCTAGTAGAAGCAAGATGAGTGGAGTTAGGTACGACGATTCTAAGTGAAATAAGTCACACAGAAAAAGACACTTATCATAAGCTATCACTTATAGAGGGAATGTAAAAACCGCTACTCTTGAACTGAATTACAAAAGAGAACAGAGTCACACGTTTAGAAAACACACTATGGCTGCTTAACGGGAAAGGTGAGGTGGGGTGATGCATAAAACAAGGGTTTCAAATTCGCTCAGATACCGTTCCATACACCCAATATGTAATAGACAAGACCTACTCCTTGCTCAGTGAACTGGACTCAACACCCCCTATTCACCGCACAAGAATATATGTGACTAGTAAGAATCTTAAAACCTATATATTGATATCTCTCTGGAAGTGAGTCAAGGGGGTGTAAAGCCACATAAACAGAGCCATGAAAAGCAGCTAAACCCCATTATAAAAATAAATTACTTTTAAAAACCCGTAAAACAAAGACAGTGAAAGAGAGAGACATTCTTACAAAATTCGTTCAGAGGCTGTGATGCAACCTGGATTGACCATATCTAGACCCACAGCTGGATGAGACATAAGGGTGGACACTCTTGGGGCTGAGAGGTTGGGTGAGGTTGCGTGAGCATACGCAGACCCTTTAAAGTAATACTGCGTGGTACCCATCCCATGGGTCCCAAATCTCCAGGTTCAAGGGCATCTTCCTACATCGAAAACATGCATGAGAAACCCAGAAGATGGTACACCATGTGATTTTGAAAGGTTTCTAAAACGCACCTCATTTCTCATCTCCTTGTGCTCGGGTTCGCCATTCCAGCTACTTTACTAGCAATCTCCCTACTTGGAGAATCAACACCTTTAAGCTCCTGTTCCCTACAGGTTGCAATTTGTCCTGAGGATGAACGGGAAGAGGGGCAACCAATGAGAGACTAGATCTAGGTGTTGGGACAGGCACAGGTCACTCTATTTTCCCAACAGGAAGAAGAATTAACCACAGGCTCAGCCTGCCGCCCGGAACCAGAATAGGGCCTGAGGCAATCCCGTGCTTTTGCGGCCAGCTCCCAAAAAAGACAGTTGAAAAATGGAGCTCAGTGGCACTGCAATTCACAAACCTGCTGAGTTATAAATGATAACTCTCGTCCACAAATATATTGAGGGAAGGCAACGAAGAGGAATTCAAAGCAAGGCAGAATTGCAGGAAACAGATTTCAGGAGGTAGATACGAATCGCCTTTAAAGCACATGAAAAGCGGCAAAACGTCGACAATGATGCCCTTGGCCAAAAAGGGCGTATGCGTTTTTTCCTGAATATATTCAGGAAAAAACGCATACGCCCTTTTTGGCCAACCAAGCAACCTGGAAAGGCAAATCAGCGCTACAAAGAAGTCTCGCTTCCCATCGGTGAAAAGGGCCATGCTGCAAAAAGTGTCAAAACGAGAAATGCAGGACAGGCCATGGAGAAATGGCAGCCTTGCTACACTGATGGGCGGGATGTAAATTGCCAACAGCCACTCTGGAGAAGTGTACGTTGTGTCCTGAAACATCGAAAAAAAACAGCTTAGGGAGCATAGGGCACGTCCACTCATGGGCATATAAATTGGAAAAACTAAAAATCAGCAAGACACAGGCACCCGAAAGTTTAGGGCTGCTCTGTTGACAAGAACCTCCACTTCATGACACCTTAAATATCCCAGGAAAGAGAAAAATGGATAAAGAAGTTGTGGTCCTTATGTACAATGGAATATCACTCAGACATGAAATCAATGTTATAAGGCTAGTAGAAGCAAGATGAGTGGAGTTAGGTACGACGATTCTAAGTGAAATAAGTCACACAGAAAAAGACACTTATCATAAGCTATCACTTATAGAGGGAATGTAAAAACCGCTACTCTTGAACTGAATTACAAAAGAGAACAGAGTCACACGTTTAGAAAACACACTATGGCTGCTTAACGGGAAAGGTGAGGTGGGGTGATGCATAAAACAAGGGTGTCAAATTCGCTCAGATACCGTTCCATACACCCAATATGTAATAGACAAGACCTACTCCTTGCTCAGTGAACTGGACTCAACACCCCCTATTCACCGCACAAGAATATATGTGACTAGTAAGAATCTTAAAACCTATATATTGATATCTCTCTGGAAGTGAGTCAAGGGGGTGTAAAGCCGCATAAACAGAGCCATGAAAAGCAGCTAAACCCCATTATAAAAATAAATTACTTTTAAAAACCCGTAAAACAAAGACAGTGAAAGAGAGAGACATTCTTACAAAATTCGTTCAGAGGCTGTGATGCAACCTGGATTGACCATATCTAGACCCACAGCTGGATGAGACATAAGGGTGGACACTCTTGGGGCTGAGAGGTTGGGTGAGGTTGCGTGAGCAAACGCAGACCCTTTAAAGTAATACTGCGTGGTACCCATTCCATGGGTCCCAAATCTCCAGGTTCAAGGGCATCTTCCTACATCGAAAACATGCATGAGAAACCCAGAAGATGGTACACCATGTGATTTTGAAAGGTTTCTAAAACGCACCTCATTTCTCATCTCCTTGTGCTCGGGTTCGCCATTCCAGCTACTTTACTAGCAATCTCCCTACTTGGAGAATCAGCACCTTTAAGCTCCTGTTCCCTACAGGTTGCAATTTGTCCTGAGGATGAACGGGAAGAGGGGCAACCAATGAGAGACTAGATCTAGGTGTTGGGACAGGCACAGGTCACTCTATTTTCCCAACAGGAAGAAGAATTAACCACAGGCTCAGCCTGCCGCCCGGAACCAGAATAGGGCCTGAGGCAATCCCGTGCTTTTGCGGCCAGCTCCCAAAAAAGACAGTTGAAAAATGGAGCTCAGTGGCACTGCAATTCACAAACCTGCTGAGTTATAAATGATAACTCTCGTCCACAAATATATTGAGGGAAGGCAACGAAGAGGAATTCAAAGCAAGGCAGAATTGCAGGAAACAGATTTCAGGAGGTAGATACGAATCGCCTTTAAAGCACATGAAAAGCGGCAAAACGTCGACAATGATGCCCTTGGCCAAAAAGGGCGTATGCGTTTTTTCCTGAATATATTCAGGAAAAAACGCATACGCCCTTTTTGGCCAACCAAGCAACCTGGAAAGGCAAATCAGCGCTACAAAGAAGTCTCGCTTCCCATCGGTGAAAAGGGCCATGCTGCAAAAAGTGTCAAAACGAGAAATGCAGGACAGGCCATGGAGAAATGGCAGCCTTGCTACACTGATGGGCGGAATGTAAATTGCCAACAGCCACTCTGGAGAAGTGTACGTTGTGTCCTGAAACATCGAAAAAAAACAGCTTAGGGAGCATAGGGCACGTCCACTCATGGGCATATAAATTGGAAAAACTAAAAATCAGCAAGACACAGGCACCCGAAAGTTTAGGGCTGCTCTGTTGACAAGAACCTCCACTTCATGACACCTTAAATATCCCAGGAAAGAGAAAAATGGATAAAGAAGTTTTGGTCCTTTTGTACAATGGAATATCACTCAGACATGAAATCAATGTTATAAGGCTAGTAGAAGCAAGATGAGTGGAGTTAGGTACGACGATTCTAAGTGAAATAAGTCACACAGAAAAAGACACTTATCATAAGCTATCACTTATAGAGGGAATGTAAAAACCGCTACTCTTGAACTGAATTACAAAAGAGAACAGAGTCACACGTTTAGAAAACACACTATGGCTGCTTAACGGGAAAGGTGAGGTGGGGTGATGCATAAAACAAGGGTTTCAAATTCGCTCAGATACCGTTCCATACACCCAATATGTAATAGACAAGACCTACTCCTTGCTCAGTGAACTGGACTCAACACCCCCTATTCACCGCACAAGAATATATGTGACTAGTAAGAATCTTAAAACCTATATATTGATATCTCTCTGGAAGTGAGTCAAGGGGGTGTAAAGCCGCATAAACAGAGCCATGAAAAGCAGCTAAACCCCATTATAAAAATAAATTACTTTTAAAAACCCGTAAAACAAAGACAGTGAAAGAGAGAGACATTCTTACAAAATTCGTTCAGAGGCTGTGATGCAACCTGGATTGACCATATCTAGACCCACAGCTGGATGAGACATAAGGGTGGACACTCTTGGGGCTGAGAGGTTGGGTGAGGTTGCGTGAGCAAACGCAGACCCTTTAAAGTAATACTGCGTGGTACCCATCCCATGGGTCCCAAATCTCCAGGTTCAAGGGCATCTTCCTACATCGAAAACATGCATGAGAAACCCAGAAGATGGTACACCATGTGATTTTGAAAGGTTTCTAAAACGCACCTCATTTCTCATCTCCTTGTGCTCGGGTTCGCCATTCCAGCTACTTTACTAGCAATCTCCCTACTTGGAGAATCAGCACCTTTAAGCTCCTGTTCCCTACAGGTTGCAATTTGTCCTGAGGATGAACGGGAAGAGGGGCAACCAATGAGAGACTAGATCTAGGTGTTGGGACAGGCACAGGTCACTCTATTTTCCCAACAGGAAGAAGAATTAACCACAGGCTCAGCCTGCCGCCCGGAACCAGAATAGGGCCTGAGGCAATCCCGTGCTTTTGCGGCCAGCTCCCAAAAAAGACAGTTGAAAAATGGAGCTCAGTGGCACTGCAATTCACAAACCTGCTGAGTTATAAATGATAACTCTCGTCCACAAATATATTGAGGGAAGGCAACGAAGAGGAATTCAAAGCAAGGCAGAATTGCAGGAAACAGATTTCAGGAGGTAGATACGAATCGCCTTTAAAGCACATGAAAAGCGGCAAAACGTCGACAATGATGCCCTTGGCCAAAAAGGGCGTATGCGTTTTTTCCTGAATATATTCAGGAAAAAACGCATACGCCCTTTTTGGCCAACCAAGCAACCTGGAAAGGCAAATCAGCGCTACAAAGAAGTCTCGCTTCCCATCGGTCAAAAGGGCCATGCTGCAAAAAGTGTCAAAACGAGAAATGCAGGACAGGCCATGGAGAAATGGCAGCCTTGCTACACTGATGGGCGGGATGTAAATTGCCAACAGCCACTCTGGAGAAGTGTACGTTGTGTCCTGAAACATCGAAAAAAAACAGCTTAGGGAGCATAGGGCACGTCCACTCATGGGCATATAAATTGGAAAAACTAAAAATCAGCAAGACACAGGCACCCGAAAGTTTAGGGCTGCTCTGTTGACAAGAACCTCCACTTCATGACACCTTAAATATCCCAGGAAAGAGAAAAATGGATAAAGAAGTTGTGGTCCTTATGTACAATGGAATATCACTCAGACATGAAATCAATGTTATAAGGCTAGTAGAAGCAAGATGAGTGGAGTTAGGTACGACGATTCTAAGTGAAATAAGTCACACAGAAAAAGACACTTATCATAAGCTATCACTTATAGAGGGAATGTAAAAACCGCTACTCTTGAACTGAATTACAAAAGAGAACAGAGTCACACGTTTAGAAAACACACTATGGCTGCTTAACGGGAAAGGTGAGGTGGGGTGATGCAAAAAACAAGGGTTTCAAATTCGCTCAGATACCGTTCCATACACCCAATATGTAATAGACAAGACCTACTCCTTGCTCAGTGAACTGGACTCAACACCCCCTATTCACCGCACAAGAATATATGTGACTAGTAAGAATCTTAAAACCTATATATTGATATCTCTCTGGAAGTGAGTCAAGGGGGTGTAAAGCCGCATAAACAGAGCCATGAAAAGCAGCTAAACCCCATTATAAAAATAAATTACTTTTAAAAACCCGTAAAACAAAGACAGTGAAAGAGAGAGACATTCTTACAAAATTCGTTCAGAGGCTGTGATGCAACCTGGATTGACCATATCTAGACCCACAGCTGGATGAGACATAAGGGTGGACACTCTTGGGGCTGAGAGGTTGGGTGAGGTTGCGTGAGCAAACGCAGACCCTTTAAAGTAATACTGCGTGGTACCCATCCCATGGGTCCCAAATCTCCAGGTTCAAGGGCATCTTCCTACATCGAAAACATGCATGAGAAACCCAGAAGATGGTACACCATGTGATTTTGAAAGGTTTCTAAAACGCACCTCATTTCTCATCTCCTTGTGCTCGGGTTCGCCATTCCAGCTACTTTACTAGCAATCTCCCTACTTGGAGAATCAGCACCTTTAAGCTCCTGTTCCCTACAGGTTGCAATTTGTCCTGAGGATGAACGGGAAGAGGGGCAACCAATGAGAGACTAGATCTAGGTGTTGGGACAGGCACAGGTCACTCTATTTTCCCAACAGGAAGAAGAATTAACCACAGGCTCAGCCTGCCGCCCGGAACCAGAATAGGGCCTGAGGCAATCCCGTGCTTTTGCGGCCAGCTCCCAAAAAAGACAGTTGAAAAATGGAGCTCAGTGGCACTGCAATTCACAAACCTGCTGAGTTATAAATGATAACTCTCGTCCACAAATATATTGAGGGAAGGCAACGAAGAGGAATTCAAAGCAAGGCAGAATTGCAGGAAACAGATTTCAGGAGGTAGATACGAATCGCCTTTAAAGCACATGAAAAGCGGCAAAACGTCGACAATGATGCCCTTGGCCAAAAAGGGCGTATGCGTTTTTTCCTGAATATATTCAGGAAAAAACGCATACGCCCTTTTTGGCCAACCAAGCAACCTGGAAAGGCAAATCAGCGCTACAAAGAAGTCTCGCTTCCCATCGGTGAAAAGGGCCATGCTGCAAAATGTGTCAAAACGAGAAATGCAGGACAGGCCATGGAGAAATGGCAGCCTTGCTACACTGATGGGCGGAATGTAAATTGCCAACAGCCACTCTGGAGAAGTGTACGTTGTGTCCTGAAACATCGAAAAAAAACAGCTTAGGGAGCATAGGGCACGTCCACTCATGGGCATATAAATTGGAAAAACTAAAAATCAGCAAGACACAGGCACCCGAAAGTTTAGGGCTGCTCTGTTGACAAGAACCTCCACTTCATGACACCTTAAATATCCCAGGAAAGAGAAAAATGGATAAAGAAGTTGTGGTCCTTATGTACAATGGAATATCACTCAGACATGAAATCAATGTTATAAGGCTAGTAGAAGCAAGATGAGTGGAGTTAGGTACGACGATTCTAAGTGAAATAAGTCACACAGAAAAAGATACTTATCATAAGCTATCACTTATAGAGGGAATGTAAAAACCGCTACTCTTGAACTGAATTACAAAAGAGAACAGAGTCACACGTTTAGAAAACACACTATGGCTGCTTAACGGGAAAGGTGAGGTGGGGTGATGCATAAAACAAGGGTTTCAAATTCGCTCAGATACCGTTCCATACACCCAATATGTAATAGACAAGACCTACTCCTTGCTCAGTGAACTGGACTCAACACCCCCTATTCACCGCACAAGAATATATGTGACTAGTAAGAATCTTAAAACCTATATATTGATATCTCTCTGGAAGTGAGTCAAGGGGGTGTAAAGCCGCATAAACAGAGCCATGAAAAGCAGCTAAACCCCATTATAAAAATAAATTACTTTTAAAAACCCGTAAAACAAAGACAGTGAAAGAGAGAGACATTCTTACAAAATTCGTTCAGAGGCTGTGATGCAACCTGGATTGACCATATCTAGACCCACAGCTGGATGAGACATAAGGGTGGACACTCTTGGGGCTGAGAGGTTGGGTGAGGTTGCGTGAGCAAACGCAGACCCTTTAAAGTAATACTGCGTGGTACCCATCCCATGGGTCCCAAATCTCCAGGTTCAAGGGCATCTTCCTACATCGAAAACATGCATGAGAAACCCAGAAGATGGTACACCATGTGATTTTGAAAGGTTTCTAAAACGCACCTCATTTCTCATCTCCTTGTGCTCGGGTTCGCCATTCCAGCTACTTTACTAGCAATCTCCCTACTTGGAGAATCAGCACCTTTAAGCTCCTGTTCCCTACAGGTTGCAATTTGTCCTGAGGATGAACGGGAAGAGGGGCAACCAATGAGAGACTAGATCTAGGTGTTGGGACAGGCACAGGTCACTCTATTTTCCCAACAGGAAGAAGAATTAACCACAGGCTCAGCCTGCCGCCCGGAACCAGAATAGGGCCTGAGGCAATCCCGTGCTTTTGCGGCCAGCTCCCAAAAAAGACAGTTGAAAAATGGAGCTCAGTGGCACTGCAATTCACAAACCTGCTGAGTTATAAATGATAACTCTCGTCCACAAATATATTGAGGGAAGGCAACGAAGAGGAATTCAAAGCAAGGCAGAATTGCAGGAAACAGATTTCAGGAGGTAGATACGAATCGCCTTTAAAGCACATGAAAAGCGGCAAAACGTCGACAATGATGCCCTTGGCCAAAAAGGGCGTATGCGTTTTTTCCTGAATATATTCAGGAAAAAACGCATACGCCCTTTTTGGCCAACCAAGCAACCTGGAAAGGCAAATCAGCGCTACAAAGAAGTCTCGCTTCCCATCGGTCAAAAGGGCCATGCTGCAAAAAGTGTCAAAACGAGAAATGCAGGACAGGCCATGGAGAAATGGCAGCCTTGCTACACTGATGGGCGGAATGTAAATTGCCAACAGCCACTCTGGAGAAGTGTACGTTGTGTCCTGAAACATCGAAAAAAAACAGCTTAGGGAGCATAGGGCACGTCCACTCATGGGCATATAAATTGGAAAAACTAAAAATCAGCAAGACACAGGCACCCGAAAGTTTAGGGCTGCTCTGTTGACAAGAACCTCCACTTCATGACACCTTAAATATCCCAGGAAAGAGAAAAATGGATAAAGAAGTTGTGGTCCTTATGTACAATGGAATATCACTCAGACATGAAATCAATGTTATAAGGCTAGTAGAAGCAAGATGAGTGGAGTTAGGTACGACGATTCTAAGTGAAATAAGTCACACAGAAAAAGACACTTATCATAAGCTATCACTTATAGAGGGAATGTAAAAACCGCTACTCTTGAACTGAATTACAAAAGAGAACAGAGTCACACGTTTAGAAAACACACTATGGCTGCTTAACGGGAAAGGTGAGGTGGGGTGATGCAAAAAACAAGGGTTTCAAATTCGCTCAGATACCGTTCCATACACCCAATATGTAATAGACAAGACCTACTCCTTGCTCAGTGAACTGGACTCAACACCCCCTATTCACCGCACAAGAATATATGTGACTAGTAAGAATCTTAAAACCTATATATTGATATCTCTCTGGAAGTGAGTCAAGGGGGTGTAAAGCCGCATAAACAGAGCCATGAAAAGCAGCTAAACCCCATTATAAAAATAAATTACTTTTAAAAACCCGTAAAACAAAGACAGTGAAAGAGAGAGACATTCTTACAAAATTCGTTCAGAGGCTGTGATGCAACCTGGATTGACCATATCTAGACCCACAGCTGGATGAGACATAAGGGTGGACACTCTTGGGGCTGAGAGGTTGGGTGAGGTTGCGTGAGCAAACGCAGACCCTTTAAAGTAATACTGCGTGGTACCCATCCCATGGGTCCCAAATCTCCAGGTTCAAGGGCATCTTCCTACATCGAAAACATGCATGAGAAACCCAGAAGATGGTACACCATGTGATTTTGAAAGGTTTCTAAAACGCACCTCATTTCTCATCTCCTTGTGCTCGGGTTCGCCATTCCAGCTACTTTACTAGCAATCTCCCTACTTGGAGAATCAGCACCTTTAAGCTCCTGTTCCCTACAGGTTGCAATTTGTCCTGAGGATGAACGGGAAGAGGGGCAACCAATGAGAGACTAGATCTAGGTGTTGGGACAGGCACAGGTCACTCTATTTTCCCAACAGGAAGAAGAATTAACCACAGGCTCAGCCTGCCGCCCGGAACCAGAATAGGGCCTGAGGCAATCCCGTGCTTTTGCGGCCAGCTCCCAAAAAAGACAGTTGAAAAATGGAGCTCAGTGGCACTGCAATTCACAAACCTGCTGAGTTATAAATGATAACTCTCGTCCACAAATATATTGAGGGAAGGCAACGAAGAGGAATTCAAAGCAAGGCAGAATTGCAGGAAACAGATTTCAGGAGGTAGATACGAATCGCCTTTAAAGCACATGAAAAGCGGCAAAACGTCGACAATGATGCCCTTGGCCAAAAAGGGCGTATGCGTTTTTTCCTGAATATATTCAGGAAAAAACGCATACGCCCTTTTTGGCCAACCAAGCAACCTGGAAAGGCAAATCAGCGCTACAAAGAAGTCTCGCTTCCCATCGGTCAAAAGGGCCATGCTGCAAAAAGTGTCAAAACGAGAAATGCAGGACAGGCCATGGAGAAATGGCAGCCTTGCTACACTGATGGGCGGAATGTAAATTGCCAACAGCCACTCTGGAGAAGTGTACGTTGTGTCCTGAAACATCGAAAAAAAACAGCTTAGGGAGCATAGGGCACGTCCACTCATGGGCATATAAATTGGAAAAACTAAAAATCAGCAAGACACAGGCACCCGAAAGTTTAGGGCTGCTCTGTTGACAAGAACCTCCACTTCATGACACCTTAAATATCCCAGGAAAGAGAAAAATGGATAAAGAAGTTGTGGTCCTTATGTACAATGGAATATCACTCAGACATGAAATCAATGTTATAAGGCTAGTAGAAGCAAGATGAGTGGAGTTAGGTACGACGATTCTAAGTGAAATAAGTCACACAGAAAAAGACACTTATCATAAGCTATCACTTATAGAGGGAATGTAAAAACCGCTACTCTTGAACTGAATTACAAAAGAGAACAGAGTCACACGTTTAGAAAACACACTATGGCTGCTTAACGGGAAAGGTGAGGTGGGGTGATGCATAAAACAAGGGTTTCAAATTCGCTCAGATACCGTTCCATACACCCAATATGTAATAGACAAGACCTACTCCTTGCTCAGTGAACTGGACTCAACACCCCCTATTCACCGCACAAGAATATATGTGACTAGTAAGAATCTTAAAACCTATATATTGATATCTCTCTGGAAGTGAGTCAAGGGGGTGTAAAGCCGCATAAACAGAGCCATGAAAAGCAGCTAAACCCCATTATAAAAATAAATTACTTTTAAAAACCCGTAAAACAAAGACAGTGAAAGAGAGAGACATTCTTACAAAATTCGTTCAGAGGCTGTGATGCAACCTGGATTGACCATATCTAGACCCACAGCTGGATGAGACATAAGGGTGGACACTCTTGGGGCTGAGAGGTTGGGTGAGGTTGCGTGAGCAAACGCAGACCCTTTAAAGTAATACTGCGTGGTACCCATCCCATGGGTCCCAAATCTCCAGGTTCAAGGGCATCTTCCTACATCGAAAACATGCATGAGAAACCCAGAAGATGGTACACCATGTGATTTTGAAAGGTTTCTAAAACGCACCTCATTTCTCATCTCCTTGTGCTCGGGTTCGCCATTCCAGCTACTTTACTAGCAATCTCCCTACTTGGAGAATCAGCACCTTTAAGCTCCTGTTCCCTACAGGTTGCAATTTGTCCTGAGGATGAACGGGAAGAGGGGCAACCAATGAGAGACTAGATCTAGGTGTTGGGACAGGCACAGGTCACTCTATTTTCCCAACAGGAAGAAGAATTAACCACAGGCTCAGCCTGCCGCCCGGAACCAGAATAGGGCCTGAGGCAATCCCGTGCTTTTGCGGCCAGCTCCCAAAAAAGACAGTTGAAAAATGGAGCTCAGTGGCACTGCAATTCACAAACCTGCTGAGTTATAAATGATAACTCTCGTCCACAAATATATTGAGGGAAGGCAACGAAGAGGAATTCAAAGCAAGGCAGAATTGCAGGAAACAGATTTCAGGAGGTAGATACGAATCGCCTTTAAAGCACATGAAAAGCGGCAAAACGTCGACAATGATGCCCTTGGCCAAAAAGGGCGTATGCGTTTTTTCCTGAATATATTCAGGAAAAAACGCATACGCCCTTTTTGGCCAACCAAGCAACCTGGAAAGGCAAATCAGCGCTACAAAGAAGTCTCGCTTCCCATCGGTCAAAAGGGCCATGCTGCAAAAAGTGTCAAAACGAGAAATGCAGGACAGGCCATGGAGAAATGGCAGCCTTGCTACACTGATGGGCGGAATGTAAATTGCCAACAGCCACTCTGGAGAAGTGTACGTTGTGTCCTGAAACATCGAAAAAAAACAGCTTAGGGAGCATAGGGCACGTCCACTCATGGGCATATAAATTGGAAAAACTAAAAATCAGCAAGACACAGGCACCCGAAAGTTTAGGGCTGCTCTGTTGACAAGAACCTCCACTTCATGACACCTTAAATATCCCAGGAAAGAGAAAAATGGATAAAGAAGTTGTGGTCCTTATGTACAATGGAATATCACTCAGACATGAAATCAATGTTATAAGGCTAGTAGAAGCAAGATGAGTGGAGTTAGGTACGACGATTCTAAGTGAAATAAGTCACACAGAAAAAGACACTTATCATAAGCTATCACTTATAGAGGGAATGTAAAAACCGCTACTCTTGAACTGAATTACAAAAGAGAACAGAGTCACACGTTTAGAAAACACACTATGGCTGCTTAACGGGAAAGGTGAGGTGGGGTGATGCATAAAACAAGGGTTTCAAATTCGCTCAGATACCGTTCCATACACCCAATATGTAATAGACAAGACCTACTCCTTGCTCAGTGAACTGGACTCAACACCCCCTATTCACCGCACAAGAATATATGTGACTAGTAAGAATCTTAAAACCTATATATTGATATCTCTCTGGAAGTGAGTCAAGGGGGTGTAAAGCCGCATAAACAGAGCCATGAAAAGCAGCTAAACCCCATTATAAAAATAAATTACTTTTAAAAACCCGTAAAACAAAGACAGTGAAAGAGAGAGACATTCTTACAAAATTCGTTCAGAGGCTGTGATGCAACCTGGATTGACCATATCTAGACCCACAGCTGGATGAGACATAAGGGTGGACACTCTTGGGGCTGAGAGGTTGGGTGAGGTTGCGTGAGCAAACGCAGACCCTTTAAAGTAATACTGCGTGGTACCCATCCCATGGGTCCCAAATCTCCAGGTTCAAGGGCATCTTCCTACATCGAAAACATGCATGAGAAACCCAGAAGATGGTACACCATGTGATTTTGAAAGGTTTCTAAAACGCACCTCATTTCTCATCTCCTTGTGCTCGGGTTCGCCATTCCAGCTACTTTACTAGCAATCTCCCTACTTGGAGAATCAGCACCTTTAAGCTCCTGTTCCCTACAGGTTGCAATTTGTCCTGAGGATGAACGGGAAGAGGGGCAACCAATGAGAGACTAGATCTAGGTGTTGGGACAGGCACAGGTCACTCTATTTTCCCAACAGGAAGAAGAATTAACCACAGGCTCAGCCTGCCGCCCGGAACCAGAATAGGGCCTGAGGCAATCCCGTGCTTTTGCGGCCAGCTCCCAAAAAAGACAGTTGAAAAATGGAGCTCAGGGGCACTGCAATTCACAAACCTGCTGAGTTATAAATGATAACTCTCGTCCACAAATATATTGAGGGAAGGCAACGAAGAGGAATTCAAAGCAAGGCAGAATTGCAGGAAACAGATTTCAGGAGGTAGATACGAATCGCCTTTAAAGCACATGAAAAGCGGCAAAACGTCGACAATGATGCCCTTGGCCAAAAAGGGCGTATGCGTTTTTTCCTGAATATATTCAGGAAAAAACGCATACGCCCTTTTTGGCCAACCAAGCAACCTGGAAAGGCAAATCAGCGCTACAAAGAAGTCTCGCTTCCCATCGGTGAAAAGGGCCATGCTGCAAAAAGTGTCAAAACGAGAAATGCAGGACAGGCCATGGAGAAATGGCAGCCTTGCTACACTGATGGGCGGAATGTAAATTGCCAACAGCCACTCTGGAGAAGTGTACGTTGTGTCCTGAAACATCGAAAAAAAACAGCTTAGGGAGCATAGGGCACGTCCACTCATGGGCATATAAATTGGAAAAACTAAAAATCAGCAAGACACAGGCACCCGAAAGTTTAGGGCTGCTCTGTTGACAAGAACCTCCACTTCATGACACCTTAAATATCCCAGGAAAGAGAAAAATGGATAAAGAAGTTGTGGTCCTTATGTACAATGGAATATCACTCAGACATGAAATCAATGTTATAAGGCTAGTAGAAGCAAGATGAGTGGAGTTAGGTACGACGATTCTAAGTGAAATAAGTCACACAGAAAAAGACACTTATCATAAGCTATCACTTATAGAGGGAATGTAAAAACCGCTACTCTTGAACTGAATTACAAAAGAGAACAGAGTCACACGTTTAGAAAACACACTATGGCTGCTTAACGGGAAAGGTGAGGTGGGGTGATGCATAAAACAAGGGTTTCAAATTCGCTCAGATACCGTTCCATACACCCAATATGTAATAGACAAGACCTACTCCTTGCTCAGTGAACTGGACTCAACACCCCCTATTCACCGCACAAGAATATATGTGACTAGTAAGAATCTTAAAACCTATATATTGATATCTCTCTGGAAGTGAGTCAAGGGGGTGTAAAGCCGCATAAACAGAGCCATGAAAAGCAGCTAAACCCCATTATAAAAATAAATTACTTTTAAAAACCCGTAAAACAAAGACAGTGAAAGAGAGAGACATTCTTACAAAATTCGTTCAGAGGCTGTGATGCAACCTGGATTGACCATATCTAGACCCACAGCTGGATGAGACATAAGGGTGGACACTCTTGGGGCTGAGAGGTTGGGTGAGGTTGCGTGAGCAAACGCAGACCCTTTAAAGTAATACTGCGTGGTACCCATCCCATGGGTCCCAAATCTCCAGGTTCAAGGGCATCTTCCTACATCGAAAACATGCATGAGAAACCCAGAAGATGGTACACCATGTGATTTTGAAAGGTTTCTAAAACGCACCTCATTTCTCATCTCCTTGTGCTCGGGTTCGCCATTCCAGCTACTTTACTAGCAATCTCCCTACTTGGAGAATCAGCACCTTTAAGCTCCTGTTCCCTACAGGTTGCAATTTGTCCTGAGGATGAACGGGAAGAGGGGCAACCAATGAGAGACTAGATCTAGGTGTTGGGACAGGCACAGGTCACTCTATTTTCCCAACAGGAAGAAGAATTAACCACAGGCTCAGCCTGCCGCCCGGAACCAGAATAGGGCCTGAGGCAATCCCGTGCTTTTGCGGCCAGCTCCCAAAAAAGACAGTTGAAAAATGGAGCTCAGGGGCACTGCAATTCACAAACCTGCAGAGTTATAAATGATAACTCTCGTCCACAAATATATTGAGGGAAGGCAACGAAGAGGAATTCAAAGCAAGGCAGAATTGCAGGAAACAGATTTCAGGAGGTAGATACGAATCGCCTTTAAAGCACATGAAAAGCGGCAAAACGTCGACAATGATGCCCTTGGCCAAAAAGGGCGTATGCGTTTTTTCCTGAATATATTCAGGAAAAAACGCATACGCCCTTTTTGGCCAACCAAGCAACCTGGAAAGGCAAATCAGCGCTACAAAGAAGTCTCGCTTCCCATCGGTGAAAAGGGCCATGCTGCAAAAAGTGTCAAAACGAGAAATGCAGGACAGGCCATGGAGAAATGGCAGCCTTGCTACACTGATGGGCGGGATGTAAATTGCCAACAGCCACTCTGGAGAAGTGTACGTTGTGTCCTGAAACATCGAAAAAAAACAGCTTAGGGAGCATAGGGCACGTCCACTCATGGGCATATAAATTGGAAAAACTAAAAATCAGCAAGACACAGGCACCCGAAAGTTTAGGGCTGCTCTGTTGACAAGAACCTCCACTTCATGACACCTTAAATATCCCAGGAAAGAGAAAAATGGATAAAGAAGTTGTGGTCCTTATGTACAATGGAATATCACTCAGACATGAAATCAATGTCATAAGGCTAGTAGAAGCAAGATGAGTGGATTTAGGTACGACGATTCTAAGTGAAATAAGTCACACAGAAAAAGACACTTATCATAAGCTATCACTTATAGAGGGAATGTAAAAACCGCTACACTTGAACTGAATTACAAAACAGAACAGAGTCACACGTTTAGAAAACACACTATGGCTGCTTAACGGGAAAGGTGAGGTGGGGTGATGCATAAAACAAGGGTTTCAAATTCGCTCAGATACCGTTCCATACACCCAATATATAATAGACATGACCTACTCCTTGCTCAGTGAACTGGACTCAACACCCCCTATTCATCGCACAACAATATATCTGACTAGTAAGAAACTTAAAACCTATGTATTGATATCTATCTGGAAGTGAGTCAAGTGGGTGTAAAGCCGCATAAACACAGCCGTGAAAAGCAGCTAAACCCCATTATGAAAATAAATTACTTTTAAAAACCCGTAAAACAAAGACAGTGAAAGAGAGAGAAATTCTTACAAAATTCGTTCAGGGGCTCTGATGCAACCTGGATTGACCATATCTACACCCACAGCTGGATGAGACATAAGGGTGGACACTCTTGGGGCTGAGAGGTTTGGTGAGGTTGGGTGAGCAAACGCAGACCCTTTAAAGTAATACTGTGTGGTACCCATCCCATGGGTCCCAAATCTCCAGGTTCAAGGGCATCTTCCTACATCGAAAACATGCATGAGAAACCCAGAAGATGGTACACCGTGTGATTTTGAAAGGTTTTTAAAATGCACCTCATTTCTCATCTCCTTGTGCTCGGGTTCGCCTTTCCAGCTACTTTACTAGCAATCTCCCTACTTGGAGAATCAGCACCATTAAGCTCCTGTTCCCTACAGGTTACAATTTGTCCTGAGGATGAACGGGAAGAGGGGCAACCAATGAGAGACTAGATCTAGGTGTTGGGACAGGCACAGGTCACTCTATTTTCCCATCAGGAAGAAGAATTAACCACAGGCTCAGCCTGCCGCCCAGAAGCAGAATAAGGCCTGAGGCAATCCCGCGCTTTTGCGGCCAGCTCCCAAAAAAGAGAGTTGAAAAATGGAGATCAGGGACACTGCAATTCACAAACCCGCAGAGTTATAAATGATAACTCTCATCCACAGATGTATTGAGGGAAGGCAACGAAGAGGATTTGAAAACAAGGCAGAATTGCAGGGAACAGATTTCAGGAGGTAGATTCGAATCGCCTTGAAAGCACATGAAAAGCGGCAAAACGTCGACAATGATGCCATTGGCCAAAAAGGGCTTATGCGTTTTTTCCTGAGTATATTCAGGAAAACACGCATACGCCCTTTTTGGCCAACCAAGCAACCTGGAAAGGCAAATCAGCGCTACAAAGAAGTCTCGCTTCCCATCGGTCAAAAGGGCCATGCTGCAAAAAGTGTCAAAACCAGAAATGCAGGACAGTCCATGGAGAAATGGCAGCCTTGCTACGCAGATGGGCGGGATGTAAATTGCCAACAGCCACTCTGGAGAAGTGTAAGGTGTGTCCTGAAACATCGAAAAAACACAGCTTAGGGAGCATAGGGCACGTCCACTCATGGGCGTATAAATTGGGAAAAATAAAAATTAGCAAGACACAGGCACCCCAAAGTTTAGGGCTCCTCTGTTGACAAGAACCTCCACTTCATGACACCTTAAATATCCCAGGAAAGAGAAAAATGGATAAAGAAGTTGTGGTCCTTATGTACAATGGAATATCACTCAGACATGAAATCAATGTCATAAGGCTAGTAGAAGCAAGATGAGTGGAGTTAGGTACGACGATTCTAAGTGAAATAAGTCACACAGAAAAAGACACTTATCATAAGCTATCACTTATAGAGGGAATGTAAAAACCGCTACACTTGAACTGAATTACAAAACAGAACAGAGTCACACGTTTAGAAAACACACTATGGCTGCTTAACGGGAAAGGTGAGGTGGGGTGATGCATAAAACAAGGGTTTCAAATTCGCTCAGATACCGATCCATACACCCAATATGTAATAGACAAGACGTGCTCCTTGCTCAGTGAACTGGACTCAACACCCCCTATTCACCGCACAAGAATATATCTGACTAGTAAGAATCGTAAAACCTATGTATTGATATCTCTCTGGAAGTGAGTCAAGTGGGTGTAAAGCCGCATAAACACAGCCGTGAAAAGCAGCTAAACCCCATTTTAAAAATAAATTACTTTTAAAAACCCGTAAAACAAAGACAGTGAAAGAGAGAGAAATTCTTACAAAATTCGTTCAGAGGCTGTGAAGCAACCTGGATTGATCATATCTAGACCCACACCTGGATGAGACATAAGGGTGGACACTCTTGGGGCTGAGAGGTTGGGTGAGGTTGGGTGAGCAAACTCAGACCCTTTAAAGTAATACTGCGTGGTATCCATCCAATGGGTCACAAATCTCCAGGTTCAAGGGCATCTTCCTACATCGAAAACATGCATGAGAAACCCAGAAGATGGTACACCGTGTGATTTTGAAAGGTTTCTAAAACGCACCCCATTTCTCATCTCCTTGTGCTAGGGTTCGCCATTCCAGCTACTTTACTAGCAATCTCCCTACTTGGAGAATCAGCACCTTTATCCCCTGTTCCGTGCAGGTTGCAATTTGTCCTGAGGATGAACGGGAAGAGGGGCAACCAATGAGAGACTAGATCTAGGTGTTGGGACAGGCACAGGTCACTCTATTTTCCCATCATGAAGAAGAATTAAACACAGGTTCAGCCTGCCGCCGGGAACCAGAATAGGGCCTGAGGCAATCCCGTGCTTTTGCGGCCAGCTCCCAAAAAAGACAGTTGAAAAATGGAGCTCAGGTGCACTGCCTTTCACAAACCTGCTGAGTTATAAATGATAACTCTCGTCCACAAATATATTGAGGGAAGGCAACAAAGAGGATTTGAAAGCAAGGCAGTATTGCAGGAAACAGAT